>NC_044007.1:23492574-24144518 GCF_900496995.4 Aquila chrysaetos chrysaetos
TCTGGGTAGGCGTTTAATCAGATGGCTATACCTACCTAAAACAGTTCTTAATTTACGTATCACATGCTGAGTTTAACAATGGGACAGGAAACTCTTTTGTTATATTTATAAACAATGTCAGTGGCTTACTTTCCTTTGTATCATGACATGTTTCCTTTCTTAACTGACAGAAACTTAAGTTTAACTATGATGGTACTGAGCAAGCTGTAACTCAGGGTTGTGAGTCTCTTTATGGACATAAAATGTGAAGGGGCTTTTATGTCCTCATTGGTCTGCTGATGTCCTGTTTCCTATCTGGGCAAGTGTGTGGATGAGGCTGGATCCAGGCTGGGGACTGGGATAGGCTCAGGCCACATCAGGGAAGTGAACACAGTCTTTGCTGTTGTCTGGAGTAAAGTTAGGCATTGTAGCCTCTTTGTGGGGCCTTGACAAGTCATTTAGCTCTTTTCAGTCTTCTCATTGGCATGAAGATGTTAATGCTCTTCTGAACATTTTCAAGATGAAGGTCCAGTAGTAAACTCAGGCTTACTCAGTGGGGTAGGAACTTTACTGTCTGTGTCTATTTTATTTATTGTTCCCCTGACCCCTTCTCTCTGGCTGTGAAGGGTATCTCTGAGTACACAGAATCCCTGGCTGTTACCATGTCTCAAATATACCTGGATATAACACATTTTATATACTCTTCTACTGCAGTTGCAGATGGATTTATTTTTGCCTTGTATTGTGATATAATGAAATACATGGGAGAATAGAAAAGTTTTTCAATTGATTACGTTTCTATGCATCTTTGAGATTCCTCACAAATACATCAAGTCCAAATGTAACCCACAGTCCACTGCCAAAAAGTGTTTAGATAATCACGTGCTTAAAATCCCATGTTTAAGTGTTCTGTTGAATTGTGGCATTGGCTTAGAAATAAATGTTCACAGGTTCGGGCCTTTACACTTGTATTTTTTTTAAAAGTGAGCAGGAAAGTAGCGACCTCTGAAGTGACATGCTTTTCTTGCTGTACATTAGTTATACTGCTCTTGTCTGGTGTTCTGTTCAAGGAAAGCACCAGTCCTGGAAGCTTGCATGCACACATCCTTTAAATGCAGAAACATCTATCCTGCTTAGCTGTGTTTTGAGAGAAGGATATTCTATAAGAGCATAGTCTAAGGGAGCAGAGGTACTCTGTAAATAACAGAGCTATGTAAGTTTGGACTCAGAGAAGTGAGGAAGATAACTAACCTGTCACCTTACTTTACCCCAGAATTTATATTTAAGTTCTTTTTTTTTTTTTTTTTTTTTTTTCCTCCAGAAGCACATTGCTAACCAGCACTAACTGATATATGAAAGTAGCTGGGCTATTTCAGTAGATTTCACCAAATGTCTATGTGGTTTTTCTTCTTTTCCCAGTGGTGAAAAAAGTGGCAGAATTTGAACTTCCTTATGTGAGTCTTCAGAGCATGAAAGAGTTGCACTGTAAGCTTGGGATCAGAAAGTGGTGAGCAAGAAGCTTAAGAGAAACTACCAAGATCTATGACAACTGCTGTGAACAGAGAAAGAAATCCCTTGAATAACTTAATTACAAAGTCTTCAAGCCTCAGCAGCTTGACTGTCTTTCTCTGAGGCCAATTTGTTATTGGAATTGACTGGTTTCTGTGGCCCTCCATGTTTTAAATTTTATCACTGTAGTATTCCTGAAGTGTCCGTTACTGCAGCTAGCTATTTATTCCCTCTCTCTTTCAGAATATATAGAGATGCTTTGTGGCTGCTTGCCTCCTAATTTTTATACCTGCATAATGCAGTGACCACGAATGGGAATATACCTGTAAACAGTATAGAAGAGAACTTTGAGTTCTGAGTTGCAAGCTGCAACTCTGGGCAGAGATGGATTACTTTTTATTTGAAGTTCTCATTTCTATATACTAATACATATAATACCTGAGGCCATAGCTTGAGCATTTCTTTTGGTAAGTGGCCTGGCTTAACCAGCAGAGCATTCTTCCCCTTTCATTTGCTTGCACCTCGGGCTTCTCCTCAGTTATGCTGGTAGAATTGCATGCGCAGACATGGTGAACTGGACTGATGAGCTAACCCGGCCTACAATAAATTGCTGGCTGGTTTGGGGGCTTTTTTGTTTGGCTTTGCTGGCCTATTTTTGGCCAGGGTCAGTCCCCCATCTTGTTTGCTGTGCAGCAAACAGTTGTGCTGACTTGTGGGTGAGGATAAACCCCGGGGACAGGGAGTCTGGTGCCAAAGTCCTGCTTGTCAGCCAGTGCCCTGAGGGTGCTTTAGGCAATATAGCTGAGCCAGTCTAATGGCTCACTGCTGTGGTTGTGGTCTGGTCTACCTCTCCCAACAATGAAAAAGAAAAAAGGGAATAGATTTTTGTATGCTTAGTGAGTTGCATTGGCTGCATCAGATGAATGCTAGAGCAAGGACCGTGGTTGGGAGCAGAAGAGGAAGAACAGACTTTGCCTTTCGGTGGCAGCAAGCAAGGTTGCTTGGTTTGAAGCTACACAGAAACCTGTTGTTTGATGCTTGTAACTTGTCTGGTTTAAATCTACTGGGCTAGAGCTTGGCCTCTACAAAGCTTTCTCTGTTTCCCTCTATGTGCCCTTATAAACTGCAGAACCTGGCAGTCTAATGAAAGAACTGTGTGGTTCTAAGCCATGACAGAGTGGCTGTCTGAGTAGATATTTCTCCATCTAGCACCGCTTCAAAGCACAGAGGTAGGAAATGTTGTTTGTGTGGAGGGTTGTTTGTGGGCTGCAGGAAGCATATCGCCTGTGCAGTGTGAGTAATACAGCTCTACTAGTCATGGAGCCTGTACTGCTCTGTTCATACTGTCATGTAGACTTACCCAAGCAAGCTGCTTTTAAATAAAATGGCTAAAGCTAGCTGTTGCAGCATGGCACTCAGATAACTGAATATTTAACTTGCTTTGCTGCTGTACTGATCTGATCCTGCAGCAGTTCTACAGTAGTTGGTACTGTAGCTAGCTAGCTCAAGGCTAGGTCTTGGATGTCAGCACTGCAGCATGGCAGTGGATGCTCTGAGAGTCTTACCAACTTTTATGTACACAAACCCTGAGTTGTTTGAGAAAAGGAAGAGGAAGGTTTTAGCTCTAAATTTTAACTGCTATGTTTGGTACCCCCAAAATCAAAGTGGAGAGATTGGATAACCTGACTTTAGTTTATTTCCATTCTGCTATAATGTATAAAGAATGAGTATAGTATACACTTCAAGGGCACAACTGTTTTTTTTGTTTTTTTTTTTAATCTGGTAAGTAATCGGATCTTTCTGGGTTGTGCTCCCAACACATTTAGCTGAAAAATCAAAATGGCATATTTAGAAGCATATCTTCATATTTTGTTACTTTTTTTCCCTTGGCTTGGAAAAGGTATATGGATCCTTCTCTTGACACACTGCTGATGGATTGTAGAGCTTCACTGAATTTGCTATATATGCAGGTAAAACTGAAAGGTCTTTATAATTTTAAAAGTTAACTTTTCTACCTTAATTTCATTTTTTATACAAATTGTTGAAATGTTGGTAAATGGTTCCTGTTTAGCACTGCTTTGTTGTGCTTTTCTAAGTGTTGGGTATAGCTGTTGTTTATCGTGTTCTCTTTTTTCCTTCAAACTCATGTACTAGAGATTCTAACTCATCTGTGTTTTGTTCATGGGAAAAGTATTGCACAAAAATACGTAGGTATCCGTCCACTCTATTTTCAAGTGTATGTATGTATCTGTATGTCTCTAATATGTAGGGACTCTGCCATGATATGAGAGCATTTGATTTCTGAACTGTAGGTATGTTGAGTTGTACTAGCTTTGGAAACTATTAATTCAGGAGGAAAGAACAGTACAGAGTGAACTTGTCCCAAAATCAAATGCCTTGTTCTAAAAAAAAAAAAAAAAAAAAAAAAAAAAAAAGCTTTCTGTGTTTGTGTTTCTGAATGTTTGTGTGTGAAAGGAAATACATTTTTGATGACTTTTTTTTTCTATTTTTAAAAAATCTTTTAAGGCAATCCAGGAAGTTAAGAGGAATTGGGTTAAACCGACAGAAGGGCAGATGCAGGAACTTGAATTTCTACAAGAAAATGCAAACAAAGCAAAGGTAAAATGGTATTTTAAAAACAATATGAACACATCAAAGGAGTGGGTTTTGAAGCAATGATACTAGAGGCTGTGACTTTAAAAATAGAGCATGGTTTTGTGGAGTGGTTTGAGCTAGAGACCCAGGTCTCCCATCTTCTGGTCAGATACTGAGCCACCAAATAGAAAAGGAGGTTCCCTGCTAGCTTTTTAAAATATCCAAACAGAATGACTTGGATCCTAAGGGCTAGCAAGAAGTTTTTAACTGTGAATCCTACTCTATTTGCTGAACTCGGGTGCAAAGGTTTGTCATCCAGTTTAGGAAATCGGATGGGAATTCAGACTGCTGGGACTGCTCTTCTCAGTATTTCTTACTGGTTAGTTTTATCTTTTCCCATCATCATATCTGATAAGTATCCAAAAGATCCAGCTCATCATATCTGGGGCGGGTGGGGGGTGGAAATCAAGTTTCTAAGTCTGGACTGTGAGTGTTAGTCTCTGAATCAAGCATTGACAGACTGGTGAATCTGTGTCTTCCCAAAAGAAAGAGTATTAGGAATCTGAAAATTTGCTTTATAGCTGCCCCCCTCCCCCCACACCTAGATTTCCCTTGCCTTTACAGCAGATTGCTTTAGTTCTATCTTTTTTGGTGCAGTTCCTGGAGTTGATTCGAGAAGTGCAGTTCTATGGATATGTTCGGCTTGATCCTTGCATTTGTGACTATCCAGAAGGCGGCTGCTCAGCTGACATTTATGTCGGCAATAATGAGATTAACTGCTGCATAAAACTGCCTATTAACCAAACCAAAGAGGTCAGCTTTAAAATCAACAGGTTAAGAAGTTGGCAGGTTACTTTTCTTGTAAGTACTTCACTGACTATGTATCTGAATTCACTTTCTCTTCATGAAAACTAAGGCTGTCAGGGAAGGGCAGGTCTGGGGAGAAGGGGGTGGTCTGTTTTAAATCCCTCCCATCTGCCTGTATTCCCCTCCAAACCTATCCTGAAACATATTCCCTTGGCAGCTTTTACAGCAGTAAACCATCTATCCTTACTCTGCTATGTTTTTTCCCTTCCCTGGCATTCCATGTCATACTTTGCCTGCCCTTTTTCTTTCCTGTTGGAGGTAGAGTTGTCAGAGTTTTGTGTGGGAGCAAAAGAACTGCTTTAGCCAGCTTTATGCTTGTAAAGACTCCCCCTTCCTACCTCCCACTTGCTTCCTCCCCCAGGAGAAGTGTTCTGGTACAGCTCTTCAGCTGTTTTATTTATATGCTGTATAAATTAACCTGATTGACTAGTTCTGATTTAAGGCTGAACACTTTAATGCTGGTTTTAGCTGTTTCTTCTGTTTATTGTCTGCTTTTTTGTTTTCCAGGGTGCTACAAAGGATGGTGAAGACGACACTCTGGAGCTCAGGTTTGAGTACAATGATTCAGGCACATGGCAGTGGATAATTTTGTACACAAAACAGGTTAGTTCTCAGTCCTTTTAGGAAAGAATCAGTGTAAAATGTAATCGTACAGCCTCAGGGGATCTTTGAAAGTGGTTAGTCCATCTCTACCAGAGAGCAGTGGCTGTGCTTTCAAGCAGGTTAGCCTGGGGACAGAGTTATCTGTGGAAAAGCATTTGAGTTTCCAGTATAAGGGGAAGAGGTTTGTTTGGGGGGGGGGTTGGTTGGTTTTTTTTTTTCTCCATTGAAGAGAAATGTCTAGCACTCAGCAGTAAGCCTGGGATAGAGTGTGGAGTGGTGCCATTTATTGACTGGACCCAGTAACTATCAAAAATCATTAATTGGTCAGACCCTCCTAAGGTCAAGGGCTCCCATTTTCCACAATAAATCCTATTGTTCAAGTATAAATATATGCCATATTAACACAGGTTAATGGAGGGTGTGAATATGTGACATAAGTATTTTACATATAAATAATTCTTAAATGAGATTTTATAGGGTGACATTCCTCCCACTATTTTCAGGCAGCTCTTTAAAGAGAAAGGTATTCAGGAATTCAAGTCATCCATCTGTGGTTATGCTGCCTAGCAAATAATCTACCCTCTGCAGTATCAAAGACAGCACCAGTCTCAGTTTAGGTACGGAGCTTCTATAAAAAGTATAAAGCCTGTTTGTTATTCAAGTAAACTGCTTCTCTTGCCTCTGAGACCCACCCAGCAGCAGACAGGATTTTTCAAGTAAAATCAAAATGCTTAATTTCTCACACATGACTTCTGAATTCTGGGGTGATGATGCAGTTCACACAGCTATTTAGTAAGTGTTAATTTCCTGCCATGCTTAAGTTTTATGAGAACATGAGCCATAAGCAGTAAGCTTTCTAGTTTCTTTGCTGTTGGAGAACAAAAAAAACCCCTAGAATTACCTGAGTATTAATTCTCCTGTGAAATCTGTTAGGGTTTGCGCTTGATGTAGTGACTTGTTGATTAGACTTGTGTCCCACTTTTCTCAGAAGTGTGAGGAAGAGCTAAAGGCCAGAAATGTGCTGCTGTGTGGAAGAAACAAGGGTTTGATCCAAGAGCCCACTGCAGAAGATGGAAAAACTGGATGATTTGGAGCTTAGTCAGAGATAGCTCCCCCCTCCATCACTGATCTTGTAGGATATTTTGTCTTTGATTCATTTCTCAGTGCTTGACACCATACCCGAGATGCTTCTTTTTGGAGGGTAAGCAGTGAGGTGCATCTCCAGGGTGCAGTTCAGACCTTAACTTGGGCTGCATCATCCCAAAGAATTGTACATGCTCATTGGACAGCATAAGGAACTAAGAACAACTCCACTCCTCTCTGAGGTGCTTCTGCTAGTTACCTAATGTGGGACGAATGCATACTGCTCTGTTCATTCTAGTTGCGCAAGATGCGACTGAGCTGGTCTACAAACAGTTGCAGGCATCTCATGTAACCACTAGGGCTTTGATTGTTGGCAGTGCCGAGTGCCTGTGAACTCCAGCTTGCTTCATTTGCTGAAGTGTTTTTGATGCTGATATTGCCACATTTGATTAACCTTACTTAGCCTTTGGTGTAATTTGGCAGCCTTTAAGGTAGGAGCCACAGGCAACTTGATAACAGACAACAAGAGAGAATAACTTGCCTTATAAAACCAGTGCCATGAGGGTTAGTCATGCTGAGGCTGGGCTTTAAGCAACTGCAGCTAGTTTGGTGCACTGTAAGGATGTTAAGCACAGAGTAAAATTAACTGAATCAGAGAGGTAATAGTTCAGTATTTAAGGACTGTAATTTTCTGGTCGAGGAGGAATGGAAGAGTCAAGTACATATTTTAGTAGAAGAAATCAATGTTCTCTGGTTTATTCTGTTTAGGCCTTTTTGCTCAGTAGCTGCTTGAAGAAAATGATATCAGAACAGATGATGAAGGCATCCAAAGAAGGCCAAGAAATGGTGAGCATGTGTGTGTGTTGGTATCAGAATTTGTATTTAAAAGAGATAAGCCTGCTACTCTATCATTCTTTCAAATGTGCTGAGAGAAGTCCTATTGAGGAAAAGGATCTTGCATGTTCCAACATTTCAGTACAAAATTAATTGACTAAAAAGTACATCTTTGCTCAGTTTTACTGAAATAATATTCTGAATGTTAAAGATGGTTTATCATTGCAGTTTTAATAATGTGTTTTGCATTCTCTCTCCTTGGCTTCAATTTTTGCTGCGTGTGATAAAGGATATCTATGGCATAATTTTTGTATGTTCTGTACTACCCTGTTGTATCCATTTCTGGCTTTCACTTTTTCCCCACTCCACTTGCTTGCTCCATCTGCTGCAATGTTAGACCAATTTGAGATCTGTGACACTCACACTGAGAAACTTTTTGGTTTTAAATAGAAGTGTTAATAAAATAAAAATCTGATTTGTAGCTAAAATACTTATGCTGTCTTTCGTGTAGGCCTGTAAGGATGAAAATAATATTTTTAAAAATAATTTCCAGCATTAATAATGCTTTTATTTAACCTTGTGATATCTAAAGACTTGGAACGTCTGCTAACTGAAAACTTCTGAAGAGCACAAAGGAAAGGAACATGTGTGATCTTCTAGACCCACACTGCTTACAGTGAGCAATGAGGCAATGAAGAGCATGTTACTTCATAGCATTAAACTATAAGCAATTCAGAAGAAAAGACTAATTTTAATTTTGGAAAATATTTGGCCTCTTTCATTCTAAGTTTATTTGCAATGGAAATACAGTAAACCTTTAATTATGAAGATGAGCATTCATTACTTAAATATTCAGCTATTGATAGTACTCAGGTAGCTTGGGCTAAAAAAGAATTATGAGAGAAGAGTAACTATGCCAGCTCATGTCCTACACTGTTTCTGCTGGGTTTAACTGAATGCTGATTTGCTGAGCATATTTTGTTAGAGTACTTGGGGGAGCATTTAAGCTTATTGTAAGTTTAAATTTTTCAATCTATTTAGGAGATCGAGATGCCTAAATCCACAAAAAATAGTAAGAAATCCAGCATCCAACAAAAGCAGGTTTGTGAGTGAGAAATCGTCTCCAAAAAGTAAATACAGTGTGTCTTGCTTGCTAGTGGTGTTTAGCCCAACCTCTGTTTTTCTGGTTAGGGAGACTCCTTATAAATTTAATGGGAACTTCTTTGGGTGGGAAAAGGAGATAAACTTGAATTTTGGGAAGAAGAAGAGGGCAAGAAACATGTCTGAATGAAAATTTTATTTTAGTTTGATGGGTTTAATGACAACTTGCTTCATTTTATTTGCTTTCCGCAAGTGTTTCTGAATGAGACATTTGAAGTTTACAGAAAGCCAGAATATATACAGAGATCAAGTGTGTATATTCACATGCAGCTGCTGATGTAGTTTACAGACTTATACTTGGATTCTGCACTGGCATTGTTTATACATTCATTATTCCCTGTAGCTGGGAGTTGTACCCATTTGGAAAATCTGACGTGTTACGTATCTATGCATATACATTCCTATCATGTAAAAGATGTAATTTTCTGGAATCGGTATCCATAGCTAATAGTTCCTGAATAGCTAAATGGCTAAAAGATGTTGCTTTTCCAACTCATTTGTTGAATATGAGATAATAAATAAATGGCAAGGGAATAATGTAAAGTGAATTAAAATAAATACCTCTATTACACTGTATGATTGGCCAAAGGAGAAATATTTCTAAAAGAGAAAACCAAAATCTAATCTGAATTCAAAAAAAAGTAATGTTGCTGTATCTTCAAAACCAGCATAAAACCAATCACTAACTGCTCTTCCATAAGCAAATCGATTAGCCTGTGTGATGGGTTTTGTTGCCCCTTTCTTTGAAGTGCTCTGTACTTGTCACTGCTAGAGACAAGATGCTAGGTTAGGTGTGGCCTTCAGCATTCTCAAACGACTTGGCAATGATAATAAGGGAGACAACATTTTCTGAATAGACTTGCATCTGTGATGAAGACTGAAGGATGCAGTTCAGTGGCCTTGCTGTGGTACAACTTAAGCAAGGACTAAGTTGTATGGCACTCTGGGCTTGAGGCAATTGTTCCAACTTGAACATACTTTAAAATACCTCCTTGATTGTGAGCCCTTGGAGCAAGGTGGACTGTGGATGCTCCCTCTGAATTTTTGTGAGGAGAGCAGCCTTGGACAGGGCAACATAAAACCACTAAGCTTATCAGCTGTGTCTTGCTGGTGCAGTGTCTGGCTGCTGCTATGAAACTCTGTGAACTAAGAAAATTACAGCTGATAATTAGAATGGAGTTGTTAAAGCAAGCCAAGGTATGCTGTTGTGTTAAGCTATGATAGTATGCCTCATTTTATACAGCAAGTTTGAAGTGGTTTAGGTCTTCATGCACCAAGCTGTGTTATTAGAGAATTAATATAATGCTTTCCTAGCTTCTAAATGCTGTGATTGCAATACTAAGGTTCTCAAGGCTTCCCTTTCCTATTCCTCTATTTCTCTTTGCAAGATGCTTGAAAAATGTATTAAAAGTTTATCTTTGTACATTCTCATTTGAAAAAGTGTTGTTTGACTTGGGTCTTTATAATTTTGCCATTAGTATCCCCAAGAGTCTTACAAGTCTTTGCTCTGAGTTGGTGGAAAGTTTAACTGACTGCTGTCCAAAGACTCTGAAAACTTACACCAAATATTTTTTGCTGACTCACGAGAAGAAAAACTTTGCTTTTCTTTATGATCCTGTAGGAGTATACTGATACTACTAGATCAACATAACGGCCTGTAAATTCTTGTTTGAATAGACAATCTAGTGCCGCAGGAAGATTTAGTAGGAAAATCAAGAACAACCTTTTGAACTGGGATAAAAATTATTTAACTAGTATGCAATAGGTGGACTTTGCAGATAGTGAGGCTGTGCTGTAGAATGTGCCTGCATCTAGGCAATTTTGCTGTTATGTCTTTTAGAAATCTTGAAAAAAGAGGTATGAAATAACTTCTACAGAGATAATATATGCAAAATTTGCTTCTAGTTCCCTAGTGCCTTAATGGTGTTGCAGCATGGTTGCCCTAGCTTTTTGATGGACACTTTTAGTAGGGTTTTTCAGGGCGTTTGCTTTACATATATATTAAAATACCATGTTGCGAGAGGCAAAAGGAAAATCTGTGCCATAAATTTTCCTAGCACAACAGAAAACTGCAGACACATGCAATGGAATGGTATAGTTTGCCTGCTTACACCTTGGGTGCTTATAGTTCACCTGCTTATACCTGGTGGGTGATGTGGTGTTAGGAAGTTTCAGACAGTACATGGTACCCTTTAGGAAAAGTAGACCTGAAAGGTATAATTTATGCAGGTGTTATGGTTAAAGTTAAGAACATGTGATTAACAGTAGTCAATGTAATTTGGAAGGCCTAGTAGGCAGTTAAAGTACCTGTACATATGTCCTGTGGCCACTATAATGCCAAATAACATTGAAGTTAGCACATTTGGAACTGCCATTCAATCTGCAACATATTTAGTATATTGCAGTAAACCTTAAGAGCAGAAACAACTGCTTGTGTCCTATTCCAGCAGGGGGAAAAACAAACAAACAAACAAAAAAAAACAACAAAAAACTGTTCCCTCTGAAATGCCAACAAAAAGAGATCAACCACTGCATCTGAACAGTATCATGTCAGATTTTCTAGCTTATGTTTGTATCTACTTAATAATTGTTGAAATGCATATACTCTTTTAACTGTTTATTTGTTTCACTGCAGGTAGTTCATTCGGGTTTTATATCGAGGAAAAGATTTTTGGTTAGGCCAAATGAAGAGGACTGTGTATTTGAGAAAATAAGAGAAGAGGACCTGTGATAATTTATTTCAGATACTGTCTGTCAAAATGAATTGTCTGGGTACAATAAACCCATTGTTGAAACCTTGAATTATAAGGGGAAAAAAAAACCCCTTCTGTGTAATCACTTGCCTTTGCAGTGTTCTTTATAGTATTTGTAGCTCTCGTGAACCAGTTCGAATGGGTGCTGAGAGTCTGGAGATGTCTTGCATACATGCTTTTTTTTTTGCTTCCCCCAACCCCCCCCCCCCCCCCCCCCCCGACTGAAGTTGTTGGGGTGGAAAGGGGAGGGTTAATCAGAAACGGTGCTATGATGTTACAGGAGGAAAAAGTATTGAGGTATCAGTTCATAATGTTTTTGTGAGTATTGGTGCAATTAGTGTGATGGCTGAGCAGGCTGTTGCCACCCAGACACTCTCTGGAAAAGGCACCTATTTCCTATAATCATTCCCCTCACTAGGACCAGTCATTCCTTTCAGCACTGTTGCGGTGCCCTTATTGACCTGTTGAGATACCATCAGTGCTATTTCAAAAGCTACCATGCTTTGGAGAGTGAAGGTATTCGTGTGCTCTCTGGCACAGCAGCAGCTAGGGCTATCAGTTAAATGTATGTAACTGTGCATCAGAAATTGAGCTGTTTCACACTGATGACACTGGGGTAAGCAAGTCCCTGATGCAGACATGCTGTTAACCACATCACTAAGTCATTTGCTACTACAAGAAGACTAAAGTGCCTAAACCATGATACTCCATACCAGGCTTGAAGGATCTTCAATTCTTCTTACTGTCCTTGCTTTGAAAGGCAGGGTCAGGTGTGAGAACAGTGGAAGGAAGTGAAAATCAAAAGAAAGCCCCACTAATATTTTTGGGGAAGTCAAATAACTTCACCTTCCCCCCCCCCCTTTTTTTTTTCTTTTATACATTTTTCCCATTTACTTAAACCAGGAGAACCTGGGTGCTGAAGAGACCTGAGGTGCAGAGGAACTGTACTCTTGCCTGAATTTTTAGCTTGCTGATTTTGTGGTGCTAAGGGGCAGCATACACACAGCAGTGTCAAAAATAAAGCTCCCCTGAGAGGCAGAGTTTTGACAACCTCGTGGCGTTTCCTTTATTTAACGAAAAAACGGTCGACTGTTAAAATTTTTTACTTTTTTTTCCCTGTAAGTCAGAGGCTTGATTCTTTTCATTAAAGCTGCTGCCCCTTCTCCTCCAGCCGCGTAGTCTTCCTGCCTCTCCGCTGGCTATCACCGCATCCCGGTCCGTCCCGTCCCTGCGTCTCCCTCTCGCCCTTCGTTCCCGCCTCGGCCGAGGCTGCGGGCCTGCCCCGGGCTGGGCTGAAGACCCCGTTACAGCCAGCGCTAAGGCGCCTCCGCTGCCCTCCCTCTGCCTGCAGAATTTATTTCCCCGCTGCTGCTGGAGGCCTTCTACCCACCAGCTGGGGGAAAGGATTCAAAACACAGGAGCAGGGTTGTAAACAGCTTCCTTTCGGAGCCGGAGGAGGCCGCGCCTCACCCCACCCGGCGGCGGGCAGGCGGCAGCCCTGTGAGGAGCGGCGTCCTTCCTCCGGCCGGGGACGGCCCCAGGGGGGCGCTGGGCGGGCAGGCTGTGCCGCGCCTCCACCGCCGGCGCGGGTCAGCGCTTGCCGGGAAGGCGGCGCGGCCGAGGCGGCGGGCTGGGGCCCTGCCCTCCGCGTCGGCCCCGGGGGCAGGCCCCGGACGGCGGGGCCCGGCCCCGGGGCTCCCGGCGGCGGCCTCCGTCCAGCAGGGGGCGCGCGCGGCCCCTCCGCCGTTCGCCCGCCTGCCCGCCCGGCCTCTGCGTGCCCGAGCCGCCGCCGCCGCCGAGTGGCAGGTACCGCGGGGGGGGGGCGGTGTCCGTCCGCTGGTCTGTCCGTCCGCGGGGCGAGGTCGATCGGTCGGTCTGTCTGTGAGGAGAGGAGAGGGGAGGCCGCTGCCTGCCCGCCGGTGTGTGTGCCGGGCCCGGGCCCTGCCGAGCACGACGCGCCCGACGCGGAGCGGAGCGGGGGGTGAGGAGCAGTGTTGGGGGAGGCAGCGGCACCAGCTCATCCCGCCCCGGGGCCGTGACACCCTCGCCGGAGCGGCGGCGGGGAGCGGACCGCAGCGGCCACAGCGCTGCCGTCAGACCGCCGGTGAGGGCGTGCGGCGGCTCGGCCGGGAGCAGGGCCGGAGGGCCCGGGGCCGGGCCGGGCCGGGCCGGAGGGCCCCGCGGTAGGGAGCCCGGGGCAGGGCGGCACGGGGGAGGGCCCGGCGGTGACAGGCACCGCAAGCGGCGACAAAAGCGACGTGGGGCCTGGGCAGCGCCCGGCCCGAGACCTGACAAGGTGGAGCGCAGTCGATGCTGCTTCGGTGGGAAGACGTTGGAGGGGAGAACGGCGAGTGCGCTGCCAGCCTTTATCACGGGAAGGGAGGGAAGCGGCGACAGGAAAGCGGCTGCCCCCCCGACAGGACGTTAACAAGTCTGCAGCCGCTGTGGCGGGCTGCTCCAGACCATACTTTTTAGGAGAAAACAACGAAGATGAGTGAAACTAAAAGGCAATACGTGTTTTTGCCAGAAGAACTTTTTTTAACCTGTCCTCAAAACGGTCTTTGGTAAAGGAATTACTGTTTTTGAGGGAAACGGAGTAGTTCTCTTTTTTTCCTAGACAACGCTAAAGTTTTGATCAGCTGCTGCAAAGCAAGTTGTTGTTGTGCTGAAAAGATAGGGGTAACACCCGAATGGTAAAGAGGATGGGGAAGTAACTAGAGACAAACTATGGTGGGTAATATTGAAAAGAAGATGCACCAAATCTGAATATAAAAGATTATAAAATTAGTTCTGTCTTGAGACCAATCTTATGAAATATTTAGCAAAGATGTTGATGTAGCAATTAATACTTTGCTGTTTTAATTTGGTAGTGATCAAGAGTTGGAAGGCATTAGCAATATAGAAGAAGGTTATAGTCCTACACTGGAAGAATTGGGTGATCCTGAGAACTAGAGTACGAATAGTACAGTAATAATTTAAAGGACGAGGGTTTGCAGTTGCAAGCTTCTAAGCATGCAATTTACAGAAGAAATTCTTTCCAGTTGAAAGCAACACAAAACCAAAATATGTGTTAGGTAGTTGCACGATATGTAGTTGTAGAAAAGTGAATGCTGACTTATAATGATCCTGAAGAAGTTGTTACTATGATCCACGAACAAAACTCTAGAAAGAGAAAGCTCTAGAAAGTGAAAACTGTCCCCATTATACAAAGCGTATAATGTTAATCATTCTCAGGTAAAAAGGTAAAGTGGAACAGATGCAGGAAGATGTGCCTAGGACAGGTAGGGAAATTTAAGAGTGTTGAAAGAAGCATTTGGCTTTCTTAGTTTTGCAGAGTAAAGGCCTTTTTTGCTTTCTGTTGAACCATCAAGGTAAACACTGTGAAGGGAATAAATTGAGCTAAAGAATGATGTTGATACACAAATAATTTAACATAGTTTTTAAGATTAATAGTATATGAAAATTTCTAACCATCAGAGAGCACTGATGTTCAGGAGCAGCCTTCCAAAAGGTCAAGGAGGAGCAAAAGCCCGACACTTTTACAAACCAGTCACATTCCATCTAGAAAGTAATGCTTTTGTTTGCTGCAGCAGGGCACTAAGCTTAGTGTTATCTGTAGACTTGAGATCTGTTTTTTGTTTGTAAAACAGATCATTAACAAGAACTTGTTAAATGTGTTTTTTAGAAGAAAAATAGTAATGTTTGCAGTCTGATAGGATTGGTGACAATCAGAAAATGACCCTGGCAAATTGCTCTCTTTTTTATTTGAAGAGAAGGTATTGGAGAGTAAGTTGAGATGAGCCAAAGGCTGAAGTGTAGTGTGTGCATCTGCTGTCTTCTTACCAGAGGAATGTTAGTTTGCCTGTGCAAGAGGAGACTATAAAGATCAGTTCTGATCTGCACTCGGTGATAGGTTTCCTCTCAGCAAGTTTTGGTATCCTTCATTTAGAGTTGCCTTATTAGCAAGAGCGAGGGATTTGAAGTGGTGCCTTAAGTTGACTGTACTATCCCACCTCATATTCTTGTGCAGTTAATTTCTGAATACATGTGGTCTTGAAGTCCTCATCTGCAGCCCAGGACCTGAGATAACTGGTCATCCAAGGAGTGAACTACTAGTGGCTCTTCTAGGGATTTGGGTATGCTGGAATTCTGAGGGCTGTTTCTCTTTTGATCAGTCTGTCAGCTGGTTGCCCTCCACATCATCTCAGTTGTGGATGCTCCACTTCCATATGGGTCAGTTAATAAGCACATAAAATATTTCAGAGGGCATTGGTTTATACACATTATGTAAAACACATGATCCCTGATGCATTCAGCTTTCTTTAGAGATCATTCATACCATGTTGTTGCTGTAGATGACAGGCTGACGGGCCTGTCCTGAGTACATGGGCCTGTTCCACCAAATTTCAGTCGCCAGTGTTTACTGAGATTCTGCTGTCACCTAAGTCAAGAGCACAAATACTGAAATGTTCAGTTTTGTTGTGGTTTGCTTTACTATTTAAAGCCGATACTTACGAAATATGTGGCAAAAAGTTTTATCTCACACAGTACCTCATTGAAGCCATATCTGTACTTATAGAACTTAGATTCTGGCTTTAGTTCATGTATCAACACCACTTTTCCAAGTGGCATTTCTTTCTTTTACTCTATTGATAAATTTTCAATTGACTAAATGGAACAGAGCTGCTTAAACACCAGTTTTGTCACTCAGTAAATTTCTCACATCCAAGTAATCTAGCTACATCAGCTGAATTTTATAATATAGAGGCATAGATCTTTTAGTGATTGTTGATGGGCTTATATTCTCCAGCATGCTCAAGACCTCTTACAGTGTCAGACCAGCAATAATGGATGGTGACAGAAAAAGGGCAGCAGCACATTTCAGGGAAGGCTTATGGTGTATGGGTTTCCCGTGGATGGTATAGAATGCTTGTCTGTCTTCTTCATCTCGACATTTTTTGCACAGAGAAGCATGCGCCTGTCCTTGGTGTGTGTTAGTATGCTAGGGACTGCTTCTGCCTGAGTTTGGATACCTTTTTAGAGGTTTACTACATCTTAAGGCTTGTCAGCTTTTACTAAAGTTTACTGAGTAGGATTGTAGATGCAGGTAATGTGATTTATACAGTCTACTTGGATTTTCAGGAAGCAATAAAAAAAAGTACCCTACCAGAAACTTTTGAGGAGACTGGGTGCTTATGGCATAAAAGAAATTTCTTAAATGCAGAATTAGTTGAGATGAAAAATTAAAAAGAGGTCAAAAATAAGTTGCCAAAAAAAAGGAAGGGGGCAGAAAGGTGGCACGTGAGCTTCAGCGTACACAAAGGTAAGATGATGTCTTGGGTAGAATAATCTAAACCATGCTTGCACGGTGCAGAACTCACAACTGGCAGCCACCACTCAAGAAAAAGCTCTTGGTGTCACCATTGACTGTTCCCTGAAAAACCTCAGCTCAGCGTGCCGTGGCAGCCAGAAAGCCAGGAGAATGGGGAGCGTCCTCAGGGAGGCTGCCGAGAAGACGACAGAGGGCACCATTTTGCTGCTCCAGCATCTTGGTGCACCCACATCTGGGGTAGTGTGTGTGGTTCTGGTCTCTGCATCTGAAGAAGGACACAGCGGGTTAGAGAAGGGCAACCGAAAGGGGCATGGGAATCAGCTTCCTTAAGAGGAAAGACTGGGAAGTCAGGATTGTTCACATTAGAGAGGAGATGTCTGGGGCGTGATCAAGACTGACAAAATGAAGGCAGTGGATAAGGTGGGAGTTATTTGTCCAGTCTTGTGGCACTGGAGTGGGGGTTCCTTGCTGGGGCTGGTGGGAGGGCGGTTTCAGATGGGTGTAGGGAAGGACTTCAGTGGGGGTGACAGGAGGAGCTGTGGAGGAGGAGAGTGCAGGCAGGTTCAGGAAGGGATTAGAAAAACTCATGGACAAGAGGTCCGTTGAGGGGCTGTTTTCTAAAAGGACTAGCCAGGGAGGTCCCCGATGTAACAGTAGTGGCTGCTGGGGTGTGTTTGGGGAATGGGCTGCAGAAAGCAGCCAGGCTCATGTGCTCTCCCAAAGAAGGATCTCTGATTGCCACCCTTGAAAGCAGAGTGCTGGGCGAGCTGGATCAATGTGATCCAGGACAGCAGTTTTTGTGAACTTACGATCAGTCTTTTTGGTGGAAGAATTTTAGTTCTGCAGGGTTCGGTTCTGGATGCTGAAGTGTTAGCATTTCCATGAGCAGCCTAGGAAAGGCAGTGAGCAACAAGGTGATAGTGTTTGCCAACAACATGGGTAGTAAAGATAAGGTCAACTGTGAAAAGCTGCAGAAGGACCCTGTAAGACTGAGTAACTGGGTAATACAATGTAATGGCACATGAATTCGGTGTAGGTAGAGTCATTCAGGTAGCGTAAAAAGAATCCTAACTTCCCATGTGAAATACTGGGCTCTTGGTAATGAGCAGTATTTTGTAGTTATGGTGAAGGGTTCCATGAAAATGTAACCACAGTGCTCAGCAGCAGTCAGAAAGGTAAATCGGAGAGTAAATATTATTGGGAAACAAGTGAAGATCAAACCAAAGAATCTTGCCGTGCCACTGTGTTAACCCACAGTTCACCTCAAACACCCTGTGTGGTTCCCCTACTCTGTGTCCCAGCTCAGAAAGCATATACTGAAAATGAGTGAGATTTGGAGAAGCAAAACAAGACTGGTCAAAGACACAGACCGCCTTCCATATGGGGAATGGCCAAGAAAGCTGGGACTCTGAAATTCACCCTGGAGAGGGATGTCTGAGGAGGATATGATGAAGGCCTGTGGAATCATGAGTGGTATGAAAAGAATGGGCAGGGGTTGACTGTCCATTCTTCCAGCAGGAGAGCTGGGGGTCCACAACTGAAGCTAACAAGGCCCTGATTCAGCAAGATGAAAAGATGTGGTTCTTCACAGGTAATTGAGTTGGAGAACTTACTAGAGTACATTGTGGATATTAAAAGTGTATGTGTTGAAAAGGAGAATGGGCAGATTCATGGGGCTGGGGGGGGGCACTGAGTGATGCTAAATACATAGGAACCCCATCCAGCTGAGAGAGATTTTTTTTTTTTTTTTTTTTAATGGAAAAAGCAGTATTACATATGCTTGTCCTATTCTACTTTTTTCCCTGGCCTTTGCTTTTGGCCACCATTTGAAAAAAAGATACTAGACTTAAATGGACCTTTGCTGTGATTTGCTATGGCTACTTTTATGTTAGCTTCTTATTCACAGGAGTAATAATCAACATGGACTTTCTTCTGTACGGTTTCTCTTCACCATTTCTCAAATAGAACTGAGTACCACCTGTCAAACCTTTTTAAAGAAACGTGAGTATTGCTGTTCGTTGCCGGGACATCAGCTTTCATGTTGGCAATCGAGTCTTACTGATAAGTTACTAGCATTTAGGAAGTTATCTAAAGGCAGACGTTTTCCCTGTACGAGTGATGTCTTATTTCTAGGCTCAGCAGGATCCATTGACGCAATTGGTAAACATTAGTTGAGCTACTTCACTCTCAGGTTCAATAGTTACAGTTTCAAATCTATTTCACATCTTTCCAGTCATCTTTCATTACATTTTTGGTCAATTCCAGCCTCTGTGCACATCAGGAGCTTAAGGCAGGCCTCCGTGATTCTCCTTAGACTTGCCAGTTGTCCTTGGAACCTGTAGACTGCTGATTTACACCCTTCACTCCCTTAAGACACAGTGTTGGGCAGAGACTAGTACTACAGGTTTGCCTACATGGGGAAATTTTTTGAGCCTAAGCATGGTGAAGTAACTATTAATGAAAAATAGCATTAATATATGTATATTAATTAGAAATACAACCGTAATAGTTGTACCATTTCATCTTACCATGTCATGTAACATGATCCAACATGGTATGATTAAGTATTTAAAGTCATGCTGCATTGATAGAGATTTAGAATATTTAAAAGAAGTAAATGTATCAGTTAACTATTTGGCTTTGATGAACTGGTTTAATGATTTACTGTGTGTGAACATGAAAATTCTGAGCAGAAATACCTGTATCCAGCGGTGGTAGTAACAGTTGTGTGTCTGACAGCATTAGTTGTCTTATCATTGGTATTATTTGTTGATATAAAATAATAAACTCTAATGAACAAGCAGAGCAATATATTATTTTAAAGGTAAAGTCAAACATGGTTATATATAAATGACTTACAAATATAGGAGATGTCTGCTTTTTAAAGTGACCTGCTTCTGTTCAGTAGCCATTAAACTGGGTTTGATGTTGTATACATTACTGAGGCCGTGTCATCAAGGCTATGTATGACTAAGAGTGTATAAGCTATATATATATTGTAAGAAAGTAAGAAAATATGGACTGCATGATAATAAGCAGTTTAGTGATAGGTTCTTGGTTCTTAGTTTGCTTTATTGCTGGAATAAAGCTGACTAAGCTCTGATGTCTGATGATTCCTGCTGGACACAAAGTTTTTCCCATTTTAGTAAATTTGTCTTCTCAGACTTATTGTTTGTCTAGGTAAGGATGGGGCTTTTTGTGTGTGAGGGTGTGTGTGGTGTTTTGGTTTTAGTTTAGTGGGTTTTTTTAAGAAACAGGCATAAATGCATACTTTTTTAAAGAAAATACCTTTGTCTTCAGAACTAAAGCCACATACCGAAGTCCTCATTTCACTAATACAGGATCAGAGCTTGAACGAGATTGCTGTTTATACCACAAGGGAATAGCAGTTTGGACTTCAGAATTCTTTTTTATCAAGTCTTATAAAATCTTATTTTCAGGCCTTCCATCATTTCCTTCTCAGGAAAATAGAAAACACCAGAAAATGTAGGAAAAGTGGTCCGTGTGAGCACAGGGTTACCCACCACACCATCATCTACGTGAGTCGGACAGGAATTTGTCAGTCCACGTGGTGGCAATGTTCATCCAGACACGAGTGCTGTAGTGCTGTGTCTGCCTCGGCAGCTTGCGGCCGGCCGCCTCCTGAAGATCCCTTGCTGCTCAGTTACTGTGCTCTTCTTTTCCAGAAGACTGTGTCAAGGTCTGCAGCAAATTTAAACACAGACACTTCATTAGGAGCGGAATGAATTCTCTCTAGTCTGTTAAAAAACAAACAAATAAACCCACAACAAAACAATATGGGATGACCTTTGATATTTTCTTGACCAACGTACATTAGCACCCTACATGTTCCCAGCAGAAACAAAGAAGTTGAATAAAGGTTTGTGAAGAGGTTGATAATTATGACCAATGTAAGTGCTTCAATAACTTTCTCTATAAGCAGATGTATTCAAACTGACCACAACGGTCAGGGAAGTGCTGCAGTTATTTACTGATTTACCTGAGCCAGTTGTAGGGAGTTAACAGATGATCTGATGAAATCTGTAAATTGCCTTTCTTCTTAAATAGTTCTTTTGCAGAAGATGAAAAATGAGCAAGGGTCAAAAATACTTAGATGTGTATTTGATAGAAGTTAAGTGCACTGAAACATGTAATGCAACTGAATTACCAGTTAAGTGTAGTAAGGATAAAATGTTTGTGAATCTGGTTGTCAGTAAAGGTGTTTTAAAAGAATGATCTCTTTCCAATTGTTCCCTTATTTTGTGTACATAAATACACAACGCATGTACTATATTATCTGGGGAGGCATTCTGCAACCCTGCATTGGCATTTGAGATCTTGTTTATTTTTTATCTTGTAATGTTGCCATACTGTACAATGATGAGCAAAGCTACCTGTTTCCCAATGCCATTGTCTGCTGATCCATAAAAGAGCAGCAACAGTTATTCTAATTTTTTCATAAAGCACTTTGTAGCCTGTATGTGCAAAGCACTATGTATGTGCAATGCACCAAAGTTTCTAGTTGCAGGATGGTCCTGACATCAAGAGAATACACCTGTATGTCTCATGTCTGCAGAAGGCAATGGGAATTACTGAAAACAAATAGCATAAATAATGTTCTTGTATAACCACGTAACCTGTGTGTCTGTCTAGAGACTTCATGTCTCTAGGAGAGGTGGCTCTTATGAACCTGCTGTGATACCTTGAATCCAGGAACTGTTGAAAAAATAACTGAAGTTAGGAAGGGAAAATGCTGCAAAATACAGCTGTGTGTAAGACAGACATCATGCTGTATGAATCTGAGATGCTGCTTTTAGCAGCAGGTCTGTATTAGTGGAGCAATAAACCTCTGTTCCAGTTGGACTGAATAGGTGAAGGTTTTTAATAGAAGATACAGAGCTCTCAGTGGAACTTGGTGTAGATAATGGGGTTCTTTCCTAAACAGAAATGACAGTTGATCATATGATTTTTTACTAAATAGAACATTTATTCAGTTAAATGACTTCTTAGTAAGTTACACATAAATACAGGTGTGCATAAAAACTTACCAAGGAATTTCTCCCTCAACCTACCTAGAATGGGAAGAGAATGATATTGTTGGATTTACATTTCAACATCTGATCAGTGTTCAGAGGATACACAAGCAAGGTAATGTGGTTTTGGTTTGGTTTTTTTAATTATTAAATGACACCTTTTTAAAAAAATTATCTTGTATATCCAAAGAGAGCTTATCTTCACATAGTGTTCTTAAGGGAACGATCCCATTTGACCAGGAAACTTTGCCTTCAGAGATCATGGGCTTACAGTTTAAGCAAAGTACTGGAATGTTTTTCATTCATTTAAAGACTGAAGAGGAAGAGCTGTGCAAGCCACTGCCACTGAAGTACTCTCAAAGTCCATTACAGAAAGAGGAAGCTGTTCGCCACAAGGGAGTTGGCAAATGTAGATTTTAGAAGTAATGCATATTGTGTGTTTTGCTGGCACAGGGTTGGGGATGTTACTTTTTCTTGGGTTTTGTTTTCGTTTCCGTTTCTTGATGGTGGCAGTTTCTCTAGTGGTAGTCCTACTGACGCTTAGGTTCTAGATGTCAAAGTGTGTATTCATATTGAGAAGTCCCAAGTACTGGGCTCTGATATAGTTCTGTTGCCCTGATGTGTTGTTTTAAAATAAGGACAATTACTTCAGTTTTTCTGAATATTTGTGGAAATATTGTAGTTTTGCAGAACTGGTATATCCTATGTAGCAGTGACTGGGTGGTTAATTACAACTTGTCAGCTTCATTAATATTTTTGTAGTGGAGAGACGGGTACAGTTACTGATTCTGTCTCACAATCTAGCCATTTTCTTTTTCTGGAGCTATTTGGTAGCTGTTGAACTTACTGAGAAGGCAGAGACAATAGCATATATTTACTGCAGAATAAAACTGTCCACGATTAGTGCAAATTTAGGACTAGTTTAAGAAGTGACAGGACTTGCATCTAACTCTATGGTTTGAATTATTCAGGATCACTCCTGGCTTCTGCAGGTGTGAACATGTTGTACAACAGATCAGCATGTGACACTGAGTTACCATTGTACAGTGGGAGAAAAATGACTTAATAAATAGAAGTAAATTATTCTTACAGAATCACTTAATATAAGCAATCCTTTTGAAAACAGAACAGTTCAGTTAGATTTCCTATCCTGTACTAGCCCACATATGTCATAGAAGAAGTGGCTTACAGCATAATTTCTAAAATTATTAATAGAAGTGCATTGTGCTCAGGCTATATCTGTGTTGTATAAATTTAGGGAGATGTATTCTTATATTATGCCTTTCTAATGGGAATCCTCGCTTGGGAGGACATCTTTGAATTTACTTTTCACAAAACTAATTTTCTGTCAAAGTACCAAGTTATTAACAGCAAAACTTTTTTTTTTTTTAACAGAAGTATCATTTAGAAGATACATTTTCAGTAGATAGTGATGCATTTTTAGAAGTGGTCATTTACTGAACCAAATTAAATTTATTTAACTCCAGTAGTAGTAGTAGTAATTTATAGGGATATTCAGAATGCTCGTTTTGCAATACTTTTGTGTCTTGTTACTAATGCAAGTCTGTTTGTCCTAATTTGTGCCTATGACATTAGTGCTTAATGGTAGGCGTACCAGCTTTTAGGCAGGTTCAGAGTTGTTATCTGATTCACCTTTCAGAAGCGATTTTAAAAGAATGCCTAATGCTTGGGAATTTTGTTGCTAAATCCACTGCATTAGATATTCATTACATCAATAAGCTTTTTGATACATACTGTGGACAGAAATGTAACCACAGTTTGTTTATTCAAAAATACTTAATTAAGTTGGCTATTGTAATTTTTTTCTGAGTTTTGTTAGACAGGAAATTTTGCTAAATTGGGTTGAATTTGAGGGAAGAACGTATCATTTGGGGACTGGCATTTTAGAGGTGGTGTATAGTTCAGCTTTGCATGCAGCTTGTGTCTGGCATAGGTTAGGTAGCCATATGTGAAATAGAATTGTGTTTGTAGAAAAAAGCTTTTTAATCACAAAGATAAATCAAACCAGATGGTCCAGATTTTTTTTGTGTGTGTGAATGCATTTGCTTAGTGCACAGTCTTCAAGCATTGGGAAGAAGGATTTGTGTCTTTCTTCCTGTGAAATACTAAGGTTTCACTTTAGTCTTCTACATTTCAGCGATCAATTCTAAAAGGTTCTAGTGATAACAAATTCTGAATTGGAATTACCTCCAGTTATACTTTCTGATAACTGCTAATCTTTGTGCTTCCTTTCCTGAAAAGATAAGGTGGTGATGTTTTGGGTTTTTTTTCTGGTATTATTAGCTAATGTTTCATCAGAGTTGTATGTGAAGTGATGGGGAATTCTGTTAGGCTTTATCAGACGTACATGTCTGGTATGAAAATATAAACATTAGCTTACATTTTACAGAGCATGTCATGCCGTTCCTCAAATGGCATGTGTCTCTTCCAGTATAATATTCTGTTGTTGATTTATGTTAGGCCTTATTTTATTAAACAGTTTTAAACACTCAAATATTATTTTACAAGCGAACCACGATCTTTTTATCAAGTACAAGTAGGGATTTGTGCTGTTGATATGCAGTTACTATGGATGATAATTGGAGGTTTTTAAATGATTTATGATCTCGCTTTAGGGAGGATTTAATGTGGACTGTAAAGGTCACAATCACATCATACAGAAACGGGGCCCAATATTTTTCTCAGCAAAGATTGGACTAGCAGAGTTGAAGAAGAATTCTCATATCATTTATGATTTGGGTGGGAAACGGGCAAGAAAATTGAAATTGCTGTCAGCTGGGAATCTTAGCTTGGCAACATCCAGGGGTTTTGTAACATAATCACTGGAAACACGAGTGAGTACATTGTCCTTTCTTTTTGTGTAGGATTATAAGAAGGCTGTTAGCGCCCTAAATGACACCAGTCTTGCATGAAATGTTTTACGGTACGTCAGTGAACTGACCTTTTGCTATTGGGGATGACTGTGGAAAAGGATGCTTGAGCCAGTGATATATCATCCCGTGCTTAAAAAACATACTTGCAGCCTAGGGGAATGTATTCTGCTTAAAATCATTCCTTATAGAGATACCAGGACGTGGAAGTTATTCCGATCTCTTTCTCCTCTGCATCCAAGAAAGAAAAAAGAGTTGTGCATTCCTGCACTGGGAAACTAGACAGTGTTGATACATGTAGCAGAATTTGTCCAGATAGGAAATACAACCTAGTGAAGTTTAAATATGATTTATTAACCTCAACATCCCCAGATGCTACAGCTGTTAATCAGACCAGTGTGTAAACATTTTGAAATTACTTCTGTAGGTACTTTGATCTTGAATTTGAGCTAAAACATGGGGGAAGAGCTATAAAATATAGACATTATAAACTCTTGAAAAAAGCACAGGTTTTAAATTGAATTCTTTGGCTACTGGCCATATTTCCATTCTCCTGGCTGAATGAGTGCACTGGTGTGGAAGGATACCTTATATAGATGAGAAAATTTACATCTGCATATAGCACTTTTAATAGGAGGTTCATATAGTTAATCAGAACACTGCTACATTGTGAGCCCAAAATACAAACCCTGGGCAAGTGAAATATTCAAGTGAAGTTTCAGTTCAGTTTCAATTCAAAGCTTATCTAGTAAAATCAGTTTTCTGTCACTTTAACTGTGTCATGTCTGTATTGAAGTTTCTTCTCAGGATTTTTACGGGTTTATATGATTTATATGATGGTTTTTTTCACCTCTTCTCTGAGGGAGTGCAAATCTTTGCTGTCCAATCTTCTAGATGTTTTCATTTTTTCTTACCATTGCATCTTGCACATTTTGCCATCCTCTTGCATAGTCATTCTCTTTTTTCATTATTGTTTTCATCTTTTCTGTGTCCCGTAAGCACAATGTCATCATACCCTCATTATTTGACTCATCCTGAAAATATTCTTCAAAACTTAAATCATAGTTCATGAAATATTCTGTATCAAGAAATCCATGGTGAAACAACATTTCTCTTCCTCTTTTAGATTCTGATACAGAAAAGGACTTAATCCTTTATTTAATATTAAGCCAGAGAAACTACATTTGTGCTTCTCCATATCGGGGTTCTAGTTGAACCCACAATAGCTCCATACTTGATTTTACCATTGTCCTCCTTGTATCCGCTTCCAGTTTTCACTTTCAGGTGGGCAATTTCATGTAATACACTCAGTTTTTTATGGTCTGTATTGCTATTCTTGTTTGTTCAGTAGTTTGTGTATCTGTGGCACTATAATGTTGTGCAAAGAGTATTGAAAAATATATTTCCTGCAGAATGAAGAATTAGTATTTATAGTGATGAAGCATTTTCAGCAACTGACTGTACTTTGTGCATCAAAATTCAAATTCAGATGGTGGAAATCCCACTAGAGTAGCTTTGCTTATAGCTAGTAAGAGTTGCAGTTAGTGTCACTGTATCTGTTGAGTGAATTGTTTATGGTTTCCTGGTTTATGAATGGTTGTTCTTCTCCCTTTCAGTTCTGATCGACAGTGTTTTGGCCTTTAATATCAATACTACTATGTGATCTCTTACTAGGTGAAAGCTAATCACCTGTCTTGCATTTGTGGCATTGATCTTAATCAGTTTTCTGTAATAACAAAGCTTTGCTGCTGTTTCCAGAAGTGTGAGTAAGACTAAAAGGAGCTCTTTCCATATTACCAGAAGTGAATGCAGCACACGAAGTTAATATATACGGCAGGAAGATTTCAGAGGTGGTTTATAAGCTAGTTTGCATTCTTGTTTGGGAACCTGAGCAGTCTACCAAATATTTGCATTGTATTTATTTGCCTGGTTTCACCATAATTTCTTCCAACTTTTGCTTGCAGGTTAGTCACCTACTCCAGAGAGAATCAGAACAATGTCCTACGTTTTTGTAAACGACTCTTCCCAGACAAATGTGCCGTTGCTGCAGGCTTGCATTGATGGAGATTTTAACTATTCCAAACGACTGTTAGAGAGCGGTTTTGACCCAAATATTCGTGACAGCCGAGGCCGAACTGGCCTTCACCTTGCTGCAGCCAGAGGAAATGTAGACATCTGTCAACTCTTGCATAAGTTTGGTGCTGACTTACTAGCCACTGATTACCAAGGTAACACAGCCCTTCATCTGTGTGGGCATGTGGATACCATCCAGTTCCTAGTTTCTAATGGACTTAAAATTGATATTTGGTAAGTCACTGTTGCTTTTTTACAGCACATATTATAAAATATATTAGTCTTCTGTCACCAGAGCCTTGCATATGAATCTGCTGTTGCTGAAATTTGGTGCAATTCCACTATTTTAAGATATCACTTAATAAAAACACAAAATAAGAAGGCAGGAAAACAATAAGAGGCCACTTCTGCTAGTCTGTGCAACAAGCAAAGCAAATAAAAATAGCAGCTGCTGGTGCGGGCTGCTGTGTCTAATTCTGCCTCACTGATGACATTGCTATCCTGCTTTGGCCAGACAGCCAGGTGTGGGTGGTTGGCACCAAAGAAAAAAATCACATTGACTACTTTAAAAGAATTTTCTCCACCACAGTTCTATTGTTTTAATTGTTGTACTGTAGAAGACAAAGAAAATACAGTGTGTGTGTGTGTGTGTCAGTTCATTCCCATACTCCTTTGGTAACAATGCTTCCCTTTCAGTGTTTTCCCCCTCCCTCAAAGCCTGTGACTCAGTCCTTCTTTTAAATATTGTATATTCTTCCCTTCTGGCTTCTAGCAGCTGTCAGATGCCAGTGCTCAGATGCAAGCTCTCAAGCTGCAAAGTAACTAGCTATTTCATTGCAGTAACTGAATTATTTTGTTTGTGGAACTTTCTGCATAATCACAACGCATGCAAAAACTGGTAGTAACTTCAAAACCTTTGAGTTTTTAAATCTGCCCCTTTTTCACCTGTCCCTCATTAAAGTTTTCAACTCAGCAAAACTAGTTACTGGCAGACCAGATTCTTTATGGGTTGTGGGTGGTTTTTTTTTTTTTTCTCATTTCAAACAACTCTGGTGCAAATTCCTAGTATTGAAGGCAGCTCTGGTCCTATTCAGTATTATTTTAATAGTAGCAGAGGGACCATCTGTATTTTATTTCATTTTTGCCTCACGTCTTAATACCCACATGGAAAAAGGAACTATGAGGAACCAGATTGCACAATTCCTTCTTGAAATTAAGCTTAATCGTGAACATTGCCATAAATCTACTGGGGTTTTTTTGTTATGGCACCCAGAGATTCCAATTAGATTAGAATACTAGGAATTTTGATTTTATTTAGAGGAAAAAGAGTTGTGCAATTTCAAACCTAAATATACTGATTTTCTTCTATAGTCAGTTATGCCATAACTTGTATTGATAGGAATTTCTTACTGTCTGGTATGACAGAAAATGGTTCTGAGGACTTACTAAAATGTAATGTGTTATGCTGAGTTGTCTTGTTACAAAATTTCTGTATTAAAAGTTTCCTTTCTTCTCATGTCCTTTTGTGGGGTTATTTTAGCAATCACCAAGGTGCAACACCGCTTGTTCTTGCAAAACGAAGGGGTGTGAATAAAGATGTGATTAGACTTCTGGAATCTTTAGAGGAGCAAGAGGTGAAAGGATTTAACAGAGGAGCTCACTCAAAGCTGGAAACGATGCAAACTGCTGAAAGTGAAAGGTATTTACAAAACAAAAATAATTACTAGGAGAAATAATGTTTATGGCTTTTAGATTTTTGTGATTGACTTGATTGTTCCTCAAAACTGATAATATCACATTTGGCCTGGTATTACCAGACCAAATCAAAATAAAATTTTAAATTTTGGAAAAATCTCTTTAAACAGATCAAATGTAAGAAAAAAAGAACTTTCTCTATTGAGATTTTAATTTCATGGTGGAAATTTTTAAAAGTAATTACTCATTTTCCATTACAGACTCTCAAAAATAAATATTCTGCCACTTATCACAAAGCCAAAGGGAAAATGGGGTGAAATGCAAAATGCCAGTATCACAGGCTAATGTAGCATCCTTTCAATAAGATGGATTGTCTATGCAAAGAAGGGATAGCAGACTTTTGATCTATCTGAACTTGAATAAAGGATGTGATACAGTGCCATGTATGAAATTTCTATCAGTAGTAGCCCTAGAAAAGATGGAGAATAAAGTAAGAATTTCGTGGTGGCTAAAAAGATAGTTGAAGGAGAACTGAAGATTTCAGGAAAATTGCTGACAATTTCAGGGAAAGTATTGGATTAGAGGGAAGTTACTAATGCATTCCTAAAGGTCTGGTCCTGGGACTGTGCTTACTTATAATTTTCATAAATGGTACTGGCATAGAAAGTAGTAGCATGTTAGTGATACTAAGAAGTGAGATATAGGCAACCCAGAGGAAAATTGGGGTGGCATAGACAAAAATCTGGGATGACAAGAGAGAGGAAATTAGTAGGAATAAATTGTGATTCAGTAGCACAATATGCAGCTTCATTTACCTAAAGCTGTATGCTGTAAAATGGAAGTTCCTCAGCGGAAAACGAGGATATAGCAGAAAAGGCTTGATGTATTAGTCAGTTCCAGCAGTTGATGCTACCCTGAAAAAGGCAATGAAGTTGTAGAATGCGCAAAACTAGGTATTTCCACTCGATAAAGAAAACAGTCAGTGCCATTTTAAAAAGCAATGGTAACTTCTGCTGTGTAGTACGTTTTATAATGCTCTTTTAACTCCATTCAAAAAAGTTTAATTTCGTGGAGAGGCATTACTTCAGCGCTCGAGGGAACAGAGCATCTCCTTGTGAAAGGAGGCAACTAGAGCTCATTTTAGCCTGGCAGAGTGAAGGCTGAGAGGTGTGTGGTTGCTGACAAGAAATACTGGTTTTGGACAACATGAAATAACTATTTAAGACAAAAGCTGATGATAGCACAAGAGCCAAAGGATACGGATAAACCACAAATACTTTTTTGATTGAAAATTGGGAGTCATTTTTTACAATGAGCTTCCAAGACAGCCTTCTTGTAGTATTTAGATGAGGCAAGAAGCCTTGCAAGTTTAAATGGAGGCTAATTCTCTTGCAAAAACAATTGAATTGCCAGTAAACATGACAGAACATGGGACTGAGTTTGTTTTGTTTTTTTTTTAATTCATATTGGAAACAGGATATCAATGTTGTTTGAAATACTTGTTCTTTCTTATACAGAATTTATTCAAATTTGTAATTTTTTATATTGTCTAATAATGATCATGAGCTGTGACTGCTGGAACATTATATCACAAAAGACAGGGAGTTTTGTCACATAATTGTTGTTCAGTTTGGTGAAAAGGTACACAGGCTTCACTGTAAATGAAAATTTAACTCTGTAGAAGGTATTGTTATCTAAGTTGAGTAAACAGAAAAGGTGGAACCAACAAAATTACAGAAATCATGCAAAATACTCCCAGTGAGCAGATGGGAAGTTCTTTCTTATACATCAGGTGACCCCACTCATCAGAGAGACTGTTTTAAGCCCTGAAAGAGAAAATTTAATATTATTCTCAAAATTACATGGGTACAAATTATTAGAATTTGTGCATATTACCTTTCTGATTTAACTAAATTTTATTGAAAGTTGCTTGTCACACGGAAATGCATTTATGTTGGTTTTGTTTAAACATATGGACCAACAGCTCAGCCCCATTTGAATTCCAATTTTTTATTTGATAGTGTCCCTTTAATGAACATAGCTTCCTTTCTGTTATTTGACCTTCATAAATGTTATATTGTTTGCTTTGGCAAGGAAGTCAGCAACTCTCCTTGGGGAGAGGCACAGAGACATAAACAGTGTACTACCCAGCTTGTTTGTGAACGTGTTTAAAATGTCTGAAATACATTATTTTTAAAATAACAAATAACAGATGCCTAGAGCAGCAAAAGCGAGTGAGTTTGTGTGCTGTTTGCTTTGTAAATAAATAATGTCTTTGTAACAGTTGGCTTTTCAGACCTCCACAGTTTCACTCCTCCCTCTTAGTATTATTTTCACATTTTAGAGATACTTAGATGAATGTCTTGTGTCCTCTCCCCCCCCCCCCCCCCCAACTCTGCTACATTATGTATGAACCTGTGGAGAAATAATGGTTGCTCTTTCTAAAAACAGTCTCTGACTTAAGTTTTCTGCTCCTTATTATGTACGGTTGCTTCTGCCCTGGTAGCAGAGGCCAAAGCTAGATTCCCAAGTCAAATTTATTTTCTCTTCCTTTACACTCCTCCCAGTGAGGAGTGGCACTGTGCTGTCAGGAGGCAGAGCTCGCTCTGTCCGTCTTTCAGCACAGACAATCTGTCCATCTACACAGCCCAGCATGACCTGTGACTGTGCCCACAAGTGCATCCAAATGTGAACTTCCACGTTGTGCTGGAAACAGAAGAGAACATCTGTCTAGGCTATGTGGCTCAAACTCTTCTGTAGGATGCATTGCTGCATTACCATTTCTTAAGCAGCTGTAATTCGTAATAAAAAAATATTTTGAAGAAATTGATTTTAATTGGGTTGTAATGTAAAATAGCAAAAGTGTTTTCTATGTACCCTTTTCTATTTAATGAGCAAGCATGTGATCTTTTCACTTAAATTGCATTGCACCTTTATTTAACCTCTCTGGGGTTATGTATTAACTAGTTAGTACTTAATGAGTGAGTAGTTCTGTTCTACACCAATAGCTGTCTTTTATTTAACACTTTGTTTTGCTTGGGAAATCATAATAAGCAAGGAAGATCACTAAATCCTGCAGCTATGGGCAACCAAAATAGCTTTACAGCAAGGTAAATATTTAAAAAACAAAAAAGACAAGCTGTTTAATGGACAAATTCTGAAATGTTCTGCATGTGACGCTGCAATACTTCAGCAGGCTATGGGAGTTTAGGCTAATTATTCTTCAGTGGCTGTACTTCCTGAGAAAAAATACCATATGAATAGTGTGAAGTTTTTCCGTGGTGTAATCTTAGAAGAGAGATTCGTAAGTGAGACCTTTTCCTGATAACAATCATTTGTCAACTTATTATTGTGACCAAGAACAATAGCATTTCTACAATTAGTTTTGACTTGGAAATTACTTTTTCCCTGAAATGTTTTCTTTTATTATTGCTATAAGAGATATCTAGGAATATGGTAACAGAAAGCAATTAGAAGGGAGGAAAAAAAATTGGTTTTTCTCTGCTTATCTTCTGCTATTGACATCATTGTGTACGTAGTTGGTTTCACCATTTCCTTTCTGTACTTGTCAGAGCCTGATCCTGTAAACACCTCTATATGTAATCTCATTCAAGTGAGACGTAGTAGGACTGTGCAGATGGCTAAAATTTTACATAAGTGAAATCAAGTGATGAGAAAGTTTCCCTATTCTTCATGAGGTTTTACATACAGCAACAAAGTTTCCTGTTATAAACCAATTGTGAAACCAGCAAAATTGGGAGACTGATAGAAGAATCCATGCAGCATTTGAAACAACTTACATTTTTTCTAAAGGCGATTATTAATTGTCAAAATGACTGCATCATTCTAATGTTATATTTGTTTCTTGTTTAAAAGTGAGAGTTCCGGTCCCTAATTTATAGTCTGACAATTTAAGGGCGCCTGATGGATTGGTAGTGGAATGTTAAAACATCAAAGCAGCTGCTGAATGCCATATGGCAGAAAGCACCGCAGTGCCAACTTGTCTTGAAGATCAGAAAGTTTCTGAACTTCTTGTTATCCAAATTTATTGTTCCTGTGATATTTTTATGCTAGAGAAGAGGCCTCTGTAACAAAGACACGCAGGAGAGTAGTAAAGATCACTACAGAGTTCAGAATCTAAACTATATTGGTTAAAGTTTCCATTTTATTCATCAGTTTATTTTTAAATCACAATTTGTTGTTTTATTAACAAGAGCTGTGCCCCTTGAGGTTTTAGTTTATGCTTCATTAAATTTTACTGAGCCATATTTAGTAGGAATTACGTGGACTGGCTTGATGGCTTCTAGGTGGCAAGCCTGCAAACTCAGTGCAGTTGTACAGGTATAAATATCATTCTCTTTAAACAGGTTAATAAAACATCCTTTCAACTAACTTAAGTTTAGAGTTAGGAGTCTTTTCCTGATCTGCTTTGTCTTGATTTAGTGGAGGCAAAGCTATAAATCTGCAGGTGGGTTTAGTTTTTAATTTAGAATGTTTCGGTTGCTCTTAGTAGGATTACTGTTGACTTAAAGGCGCATTCTTTTGCTCTGATGTATTTTTAACTTTAATCCTTCGTAGTGCGATGGAAAGCCATTCCCTCCTTAATCCAAACCTACAGCAAGGTGAAGGAGTTCTTTCCAGTTTCCGCACGACATGGCAAGAGTTTGTGGAAGACCTGGGCTTCTGGAGGGTGCTGCTCCTGATCATTGTCATTGCTCTTCTGTCTCTTGGAATAGCATACTATGTTAGTGGGGTGCTTCCTTTTGTAGAAAACCAGCCTGAACTGGTGCACTGAAGCAAATGCAGAGAAGTGCACTGTGCTTTTCCCTGTTCTAATCTTATTTTGAGCTTCTCGGAATTATTCTCTTGGTGCAGGCAGTGGCAGCTGTATATACTGTTTGCCTTTTGTTCTTATTATTAACCCCTTTGAAAGAGAGATTAATTCATTTCAAGTAAAACACTAAATTCTAAAGCATTCCTAAGCTACCTCTGACTTATCTTGACTTGCAAGCAAGATGTGAAGATAATCCTCTCCGTTGATAAAATATTATGATTAGAAAAGGCCTTTCATAATGAATATTAAATTCCTGGGCGTGAAAAATATATCCTAGTACAGAACCAAATTTGATTTATTTTCCCTGTGAAGAAAGGTAAATCTACTGTTGGATTTTTTTGTGTGTGCTTCAGTTGAAAGAAAAATGTTCTTTTAAAAGTCCTCCTCAAGAAATCTGAATAATATAATAATGCGTTCTGATGTATAGACAGTAATAAGCTACAACTTCATAGTTCTTTTAATGCCTTCCCATAGTTTCATATCTGCTAGCTTATAAAAAGAATGAGAAATAGTTCAAGTTTTACTATGTCTTTAATGTATAGATCACTCCTTTATTTATTAGGTTAACGTAGTGTTTCTTCCCCAGATGAATTCAATATTGTTAATACCTGCCTGAAGTAAATTTTGTAGAACAAAGCTATTTGTTGTGCTTTGGAAGTAAAGTTGTTTCAGCCTTAGGCTGAAAATTTTGCCTTTTTGTTGAAATGTTACTAAGCAAACCTTTCTTTGTAAGGGTGGTTAAAAAGTGATTTAGGTGTTCTGCTCTGTATATAATAATTCTGTAAGGTCATTGTCTTTGTGAAATATGTCATGAAAGGTAACTTTTTTCTTCTTCCCACAAGGGCCAGACTGAACTATAAAATTGTATTGTTTTCATGTTTGTGGAGAGGACTTGATTGAATAGAATTGCTTTCTAGAATTGTTTTCCATTTCAGTTGTTTTTGGACAGCACTCTCAGGCTTATGAATTATTTTCTGAGTATGCTGAATAAAAGTATTTAAATGTTAATATTTAGGAACATTGTATGAAATGAAATCTTGACCCATTCTGTATTTAGCTGTGAAATCCTTTGTAAATAACCTAGGGATGTGAATCAGTTAGATACTCTTTTATGAAGGCTAGAAAGGTACTACATAGTAAGTTGGACATTTTCAAAGAAAGCAGATTCGCTCCTCCCATGCTGATTAGACATCTAACTCTCTTTGTTGCCATTGCCTTGAAAATCCCAAACAAAAGGAATTCTGCAAACTTAATGAATCAATTTTTTTTTTTACTTAGCCACTCCTAAATTGTTGCTAAATAACATCAAACATTTCTAAAATTAAAAATTACAATAAATATTGATAAAAGTAACCTACATCTCTCTGTTCTGCTACCATGTGTATTTTTCTTTCTTGTTTATGGGTTTGAGTGAAGAGGGTTGTTGTCTTTGTTTTGATGTGTGACATGGGCTTCACTGAACTGGGCCCCATTCTAATTGCATCTGAATAATTCTTGATCTCATTTCTTAAGTTAGAGGTTAATGAAACAATACTTTTCTAGCAGCCGCAATGCCACAGAAAGGAAAGTCTCTCAAAAAAAAAAAACAAACCAACAAAAAAACCCCCAAAACCAGCATACTCCTCTTCTGAATATTTCAATTATTGTACATCTGTTCATGAACAGAGAAATATAAACTCATAGTATACCTAAATTATATTTACTTCTCTAAATAAGTACATTTCTGTTAATAATACTCTGTATCTTGAATAATCACGTTGTCTTTCAATATGTATTATCTGCATAATTTGTAACTATTCTGAGTATGGGTGAATGCCACAAATAAATATATGTAGTAAATATGTTTTGGTTTATTATTACATTAGTGCAGTGGTAATGATGCTACCCCATTTTACTGAGTTTATTTGTTTCTTGTGCATTGATAATGAGCATTTCAGAAGTGGGGAGGTTCCCTCCCTGAGAAGTGGCAACCATGCTGTTGGTTTTAAAATGAGGTTTTAAAGCATGGTTTCTTTAGATTTGCCTGGTTTATTTTCAGTATTGTTACTGAATTGAAGTTGCTGTCTGTCTCTCTCTCTCTCTCTCTCCCCCTCTTATCTAAGATTTCAGGTATTGAACATATGGTCTAGACGGCCCTTGAGTTTTAAGATTACCTATGAGGGGGTACAAAATATAACCAAGAAAACCAGGCTTGAGCCTTAAGTAGCCTTTCCTACTTTGCTGTGCTTTGCTTATGCTGTATGCGTAAGCAGTTTCGGAACCGTGCATTGAAAAGGTTTAAAAAATCCTGTGTGTGTTCCAAATTAATGTATGTCACTTTTTAAACCCAAAGAAATCCAAAGCACTGTTTGAACTTCACTGTGTAATGACTGTTACTCTTTGAAATAAGGACGTGATAAACTTCTGACTAAAAGAGGAGTTTGTTCTGTATATACCTCTGTTATTGAAAAAGGACAGCTGTGCCTTTCAATATATCTATAAACATTTAACGACTTCCTTTTCAAAGGTTGATTCTAAAGAATGAATTTAGCTCCTGTACACTAGATTTCAAGGAATACAATCTTCCTTACAGGAACAGAAAGAGGACTTTAGCCTACTTCCTCTTGAAGCTGTTGTCATAAGGAGTTTCACTGTTTCAGTATAATGACATAGATCAGTTTACATTGTCTGTAGGTCAATAAGATTTCTCTTATTTATTATTGCAGTGGTGTCTAGATACCTTGACCCAGGGACTCCATTTTGCTAGGCGCTCTTCAAATCCAAGACAGATTGTTGTCTCAAGCTGTTCTCAGACTAATGAGCTAAAATGGAATAAGGAATTGAGAGAGAAAACAGTCATGGAGGGATGAAATGATTTTTTTTTTTCCAGTGTCATAAAACAACTTGGTGGACAAGATAGTGCAAGGTAAACTGGAGTGTAAAATGGATGCACAGAGGCTACTCTGCAGTGGGCTGTCCCTGTGCTCACATTTATCCATGGCACGATCACACCTCTCTTACCTCATAGTAATGTGTTCATGTACCATATCTTTTCATCTTCAAGGGCTTCTGTTTTCACTCATATTGGTAGTTTGCTTTGTAGAAGGGGATGATCTGTTGTGTGACTGTCATGGGTAGGTATTGTTTCTGGTTGCCCCAATACAACAGGTATTTCATTACTGGATGTGATCTGGCACTGTGAGGTGTATCATCAAGAAAAGCTGCTATGAGAGAAAGAACATGGTTTCACTTCAAAGTATTGAAACAGAAGATCCAGGCAGTTTCTGGGTCTGCAGCTGATCTGGAGTTTGATTTTAGCATGAGTCAACTAGTCTCTGGCTGGTTTTAGTATCTTAAGTAAGTAAAAATAATCGACTCGCCAGTGTATTGTAGATGGGCTAGTTAGCTAGGTAGCTCTTTTTCTGATCAAAATATGTTTGGTCATAATATGTTGGAGAAATGCAAATTAAGTAATTTATTTAGAAGTTCAATAGCAGCATTTAAAAGTAGTACTAGAAAGTATAAGTTGCAAGTGAAAACTGTCCTGCAAAGTAAAAAAAAAAAAAAAAAAAAAGTAATATTGTCTATTGTCATATTCAGAATTTTCAAGTGTCTAGCATATATTTATACGTTACCTGAAGTTGACTTTTAACAGAGCTGATTTCTTCTTCAGCTGACACACAAGTTAACTTGTTTCTAAAGCCAGTTGTTTCTGAAGTTGTTCCTATTTCTGAAGCCAGCTCTTTGTTAAATTCATATTTGAATTGGTGATTAAAATAAGTCTTAAATGATGTGAGAATTAGGGAGAATTAGGTCAGAATGCTTTTCCTTCATTCAGTGTTCTTTTCTTAGATTTCAACATTAATCCTTGTAGATTGGTTACTTGGGATACACTTTGTAAAATTTCCTAAGTCATCCAAAATGTTACAGAAATTGTTGTTGGCAGTTGTTTACTACATTTCTCATCCCTGGTGTTGGGGCTTTCTAGAAGAATTCAAACATCATTGCTCAGTTTCATAACCTGCAGTTCTCTGTAGACTTTCTAAGTGCTGAAATACTGTTGAATCATGAATCTCTATTAATATTATGAAATTAATTTCTGGTGACAGTAGAGATAATTCTGTACCTGCACTTGCAGGGTGGTATGATGCACCTGTTATCTTATATGTATTTAAGTACTTCAGCTGGATTTTATGTCACCTGGCATCTTTTGTACTGCTCTTAAAAATGCTTCAAAGGAGGAACACTTTTAAAATACACAGTATTAGGAAACAAATGCAGCTAATTGGTAGTCCTTTGCTATTTATTGCCAGGAAGTGAAGTGTTCCCAGGGTCACAGTGCCAGAGAAATCTGAGATGAAAACTAGTAGTCTCTGACTGACGTGATCTCGTATAGTCTGTGCTCTTATGCAAAGCAGAACTAACGCTCTGATGTTGCCGCTGAAGCAGTCTGTGTGCAGAACCCTGAAAAATGTGTCTCTGCTGTAGGCATTTATAGTTTGTAAATAATTGTTGTAACTAAGCATTAAGCAACCAATATTTCCTAATCACTATGATGAGGCAAAACTATTGTTCTTCATTACTGCCAAGGGAATGGGAAATCTGCTGGAAATTGCTATAACTAAAAAGCAACAAATTGGAATTTCTTCTGCAGTCAAAGTGTGAACAAGTCACAACCGTGGATTCAAGTGACACGTTCTTTCCATTTGTGATTTTAAACTACCTTCTGGATAAGGAAAAATGAGGAGACATTTGGAACAGAATTTGTTCTGTGGTATGTATGGTTTGCAGAAAATAGGAGGGAAATGAATGCAGTGAGCCAAGACAGCAGCAAGGGAGGCAGAGCAGTGTGGTACCTTCATGAATCACTGCTTAAAAGACCAATCCCAGTGCTTGCAAGAAGTGCAAGGAGTGACCAGTAATAGCCTCCTAGCAGGAGAAGGATTTCACTGGCCTGTGATTACACCATCTCACAGGAGTGGCCATGCAACCCTGCAACCTGAGCTGGCCCTTCTTGACTTTCAACGTCTAGAGCGCTGCTATTTCAGACAACTGCATGTTTGAATGTGTGCCTACATTAACAGCTGCTCATGTGGAAGCTGAACTGGTTCCTCTTATACAAGAATCATTCTGTGCATAGGTTAGCAAAATAAGTTTTACCAAATGTGAACAGAAGCTCTTCGTAAAACATTACATATTTCTGGTGTATTAAATTATGTTTATCTAAATATCAGAAGGCAGGAATCCAGATGAAGGATCAAGTATATGCAATAATACCTCATTTTCTTTTGCCAAAGAAAAAAGAACAGATAACATTCTCTTAATGCAAAGCAAAAAGAAAATCATAGTAAATTTGTTTTGAGCTGTAGAATATGAATTCCTTGTTGAGCCAAATTCCTTAGTATGAGGAATTTTTCAAATAACATAATCTCTGGCAGGTAAGTTTTCTAGCAGAAAGGCTGACATAGCCATGCAGTGGTGTGAAGGTAGTAATGTTTAAAGGTTGTGCTGGCTTTATGAATTGTGCATATCGAAACAAAACTAGTTAATAAAGATAGTGGATTTCTGCTAAGATGTAAGAATTGAAATGCCATATGCTCATCCTCATATTGTTGTTGTCTCATTGCAGTCTGAACATCTGGCTTGGTTTGTTTTGGTACAGATATTTTCAGACAAAAAATGAAATATGTAGACATCCATAGGTTTAAGCTGGCAAGCACGGTTTCTGCAGTGGACATGAATAATGGAGTAACCCACTGAAAGTCATGGCAGCTTGTATGTGGACTGCTCAATCCTGCCAGACGTGTTCCTTACAGAACTGTTTTTTTTCCCATTTATGGTATTGGTTTGAATCCTTGTGTCGGTCAGTGAACACCAGTGGTTAATATGGGGCTTGAACTGAAGGCTGTTTTCAAAAATTTTAATTATAATAGAAGTCAAAGCTTTATTCTTTATTTCAAAGTTCAAGGACCTTTTTTTTTTTTTTTTTAATCTAATGTTTACTAGAATTAAAGCCTGCAAATGTGCACAGATAACGAGCATGTGTGTGTCCTTACTCTGTGCACTCGTGTGCCAAAAGGAGGTTTAGGAATAGCAAGCAAGGCTTCCAGTGAGATCAGTTTGAAATAAGTCTGATTTAAGGAATTCTGGTTTTTGTCATTTGTCATCAGATTGGTATTTAATACACCGCCAGCTCTGTTTTTATTCATTGCACTGACTTACTGACATATTTTCTTTGTCTCAGTGTACAGTTTGGGAAGTGTAGATCACATTACTTAACCTCGCAAAGGTGTGCTTCACCCACCAAGCGCCATTCTTTTGATAATAAGTGAATCCTTCAGTTTCAAAATGTTAGTCAGTTCTCTCTGTTTTTCAGAATTACACTGTCTGCATTGCAAAGTGAGCAACTCTTGCTAGTCTGGTACAGTTTGTTTGGTTAAGGACTTGGTTGGTTTTTCCATTTTTCATGTGAAATGCAACAATGGTTAGGGGAACTGTTGGCCTTGGCTTTACCTGGTCCTCCAGAAAGCCTCTGCAGATGGAGCAAACGCTTTGAGGATTGAAAGGCGGTCTAGCAGTAAAGCTGGAGAGGTGTCTATTCCCTACATTTTCAGGCTTTCCAGGACCCTGGGAATTTCATATTGGGCATTTGGAGTCACTCTGCCAGAAGGACAATAGCTTTGTAGAAGCTTTTGGCCTTTATTTATGTTCTGAAATTCAAAGGTGTACAGTTTTGAAAGCTCTTACCTTCCTCCAGGCAACAAAATATGTTCCAGTAGAGCAGTTAGGAATACTTTATACATATTTTTAAGCCAAAAAAGCAATCTAACTGCAAGTCAGTTTTTAAATCTTAACTAAAATAAGGGTACATGGCCACACACTTCACCTCCTGCCTGCACCCAGACACCTGCTGCTTTATTCCCAATGTGCTTCCCTGCCCTGGCACTAGTGCCAGCATGCATTTGACCCCAAGGACTTGAATGAGGGAGCTGTGCCAGTTAGCCCTACCAGAAATTCACTTTCACTCCCACTGCATTCTTCCTAACTCTGCCCCTCCCTGTCGTTTCATCTCCTGCCCTCCACTCCATGCCTCTATCACGCTTCACCTAGGCTTGAGATTTACCCCATTTCTTATGCCCTTATGATTCTGTTCATAAAATGTATTTCTTCCCTGTAACTTCTTTCCATTTGGCTGTCTTCACTGCTTACAGCACACTATCGCCCATCTTATTTGAGCCACTGTTCTTTGCCAGCGTAGTCTATGCTGAAAGCTCTTTATGGGATGGAAGATACCATACCATATTTTGAAGAGAGGCTTATCAGTTGGCTCCTTGTGGTGGGTTGACCCTGGCTGGACACCATGTGCCCACCAAAGCCGCTCTATCACTCCCCTCCTCAGCTGGACAGGGGAGAGAAAATACAATGAAAGGCTCAAGCCTTGAGATAAGGACAGGGAGAGATCACTCACTAATTACCATCACGGGCAAAACAGGCTCGACTTGGGGAAGATTAAATTAATTTATTGCCAATCAAAATCAGAGTAGGATAATGAGAAATGAAACCAAATCTGAAAAACACCTGCCCTCCACCCCTCCCTTCTTCCTGGGCACAACTTCACTCCCAGATTCTCTACCTACACCCCCCTGCAGCGGCGCAGGGGGACAGGGATGGAGGTTACAATCAGTTCATCACACTTTGTCTCTGCTGCTCCTTCCTCCTCAGGGGCAGGACTCATCACACTCTTCCCCTGCTCCAGCGTGAGGTCCCTCCCACGGGAGACAGTCCTCCATGAACTTCTCCAACGTGGGTCCTTCCCACGGGCTGCAGTTCTTCACGAACTGCTCCAGCGTGGGTCCCTTCCACGGGCTGCAGTCCTTCAGGCACAGACTGCTCCTGCGTGGGTCCCCCACAGGGTCACAAGTCCTGCCAGAAAACCTGCTCCAGTGCGGGCTCCTCTCTCCACAGATCCGCAGGTCCTGCCAGGAGCCTGCTCCAGTGCGGGCTTCCCACGGGGTCACAGCATCCTTTGGGCATCCCCACCTGCTCCGGCGTGGGGTCCTCCATGGGCTGCAGGTAGATATCCGCTCCACCATGGACCTCCCTGGGCTGCAGGGGGACAGCCTGCCTCACCATGGTCTTCACCAGGGGCTGCAGGGGAATCTCTGCTCCGGCACCTGGAGCACCTCCTCCCCCTCCTTCTTCACTGACCTGGGGGTCTGCAGGGTTGTTTCTCTCACATGTTCTCACTCCTCTCTCTGGCTGCAGTTGCTGTTGTGTAGGGTTTTTTCCCCCTTCTTCAGTCTGTTCTCCCAGAGGCACTACCACTGTCGCTGATGGGCTCGACCTTGGCCAGCAGCAGGTCCGTCTTGGAGCCGGCTGGCATTGGCTCTGTCAGATGTAAGGGAAGCTTCTAGCAGCTTCTCACAGAAGCCACCCCTGTAACCCCCTCCCCGCTACCAAAACCTTGCCATGCAAACCCAATACACTTCTATTCACCAGTTCACTGCTAGCAATAGTAGTCATCTTTTTGATTCACGCTTTCCTGTAATAAAGATACAAGAAGCTAACCTTGTTGTGTGAGCCTTGTTTTCAGTTTTACTTCCTTCCTCTAACGCTGTAGTTGATTCTTTTGGTACCTTCATTAAATCAAATGGAGTGATGTGTGGATTGCTTCAGCTTTCAATGGAAAATGTCCAAAGTCTGACCCGTGAACAAACTGAGCTTGGTTTAGGCCAGTGGATATGAGGAATCTGTGCACCCCTTGTGAGACTCTCTGGATAGCGGGACTGAAGGGAGACCAGCCTCTGCTCCATGGAACGGGGTGTTAGAGCTTCTGGGCTCTTGTCTACAGCAGCAGCACAGATCACAAGAATAGCATACAGGGATGCCCCAGGTTTACCACCCTTCTTTTGCCTATGGCTCCATAATAGACTTATGCTGGGCACATAGAGGATGCTGAAATAGCCCCTAGAGTGGACAAACACCACTAGATGTACTCCCCTTCCGTTGCAAGACTTCTGACGTAGGACAGAGTGAGTTTGTTGAGGCCAAAACAGATGTTAAGAGATGAGACCAGTGTGGTTCCGAGTTACTGGCAAGTGTCACTGAGCGGGTAGAAACAGCTGTACATCTACCCTGGTTTATGAACATACCTCCGCTTTTTCAGTTGTGCTCTGTCACTTCACAGATGAGACAAGGATGCGCACCTGGTGCAACGGCAGGGAGGAGAGGAAGCGGAGTCAGTGCTGCGTAGTCTGTTATCTCTGCACGGCCAATTAGCAAGCAGTTTGGAGGCCACAAACCATATGTGAGAGCCACTGGTGCACAAGATAGAGCGTATTTTCTTCATAAAAAATATTTCATGCAAGTAACTTCCCCCGGTTTTGTTTTTTTTTAGACAAGCAAGCATTAGTATCTGAGGTTCAGTGCAACTTTTTGGCACATGAAGGAAGAATGCTGAAAGTAATGGATCAAAAAGAGTAAGGAGAAAGATTCAGAGAGAGAGATTAGCAATTTCCTTAGAAACTGCAGATGTTTCTGAGGAAAACTGGGCAGATGCAGACATGCTCCTGGCAAAAAGAACAGTTTTGGGAAAATCTTTTCATTTTCATTCTTCCAGTTATAGATATCTAAGTGTCATTTTACCGGAGCTCTCAAAATGAGCAAAACATTCCCACTTTTGTAACAAGGAACATAAGCAGGATTGGAGTTTTTCCTCTTGACTAAAACTGGTAAGATTTTTGTTGTGAATTTTATTTGTAACATCATTTAAGACATTTCTGTGTACTGGGACTCTGAAGGCTGTGTTTCTGAAACAATAATGCATAGTAGGAGTAGTGGTCTGGTTCTTACTTAACTACCCACAGAGTAAGTTTAGAATGTCAGGTTCTAAATTAAGTATCAGAATATGTGATTTCCCCGTCTATTTTTTACATGTGGGTATTGGATCAGGAGCTCTTTCAGCTGCTTGACTTTAACCAAAGCCAAGTTCAAATAGGGCCATTCAGTTCTTTATTCTCTACTTTCTGGGTTTTTTTTGTGGATACTTTCTTCATCACTTGAATCTCAGTCTCTCCCTCTCTTTCAGTGCACAAAAGAGATTGTTGTAGGTACTTAAATTTGAATCTGCCAGCAATAGGTTGGGATTTATCCCATGACATAAGTTGCATAAGCATAAATGAGATGCGGTCAGAAGAGAGTATGTGGAGCAGGCAGTTTGCAACTTGAACTGCTCTGGGCATTAAGGCCTTTACAAGTCCCATCTGATTATTCGGGGAGCTATGTCAGGTTGGGCATCTCCCTTCTGTTTACCTATAAAAGGAAATGAACTTTTTATGGATGGAGACTCTTAACGGAATGGAAATGAATTCTTTATTCCCGCTCCAGAGTCAGATTCCAGACGGTCTGGTTATAGTATTGTCACGTAATCGGCACTTCCTTTCACTCTCATCTTGGTTAATGTCTGACTTAAAAGGCCTTTGAAATTGAAGGGCCAGTTCCATTTAATTTTCTTAGTTTTCCTAAAATATGTCATCTTTAAGAGGAGTAAATTAGTATTTAAATTCTTAATTTGCTTAAAACAGGTTTGGGTTTTTTTTACATGATCAACTACATACAAATACGTCCAACACTGAGGAGCAGCCTTACATAATATAGAGTGGTAGCATAGAAATAGTCTTCCAGAAGCTGGAATAACAGTATCACTGCTGGTTTCTTACAGTCTTATGGATGCCAGGATCTGTGTGGAAGGCAATAGTTCTGGCTTCTCTGAACTTTAAAGCTGCCGTGGGATAAATCTCCATAAACTTCATTTGAAATCTCAGACACATAATAGATTTTCTTTGTACTGGAAATCTCATGAGATAAGGCTGTTGTGTCTGACTTTCAGTTTTGTTAAAAACACTGTCAGAACACTCTCCCTTGTGTTATCCTAGTCCTCCTGTTTCTGGCTAATGCTCTGGTGAGGTGTGACAACTTAAACAGAAGTTGACTCACATGTTTTGAGTGGCAGAAAACATTTATTTTTTAGAATTAATGCTTACTTTAACTGTACCTTTTGTTCCTCTTGATTCCTCTTGTCCCTTAAGAGTTCGCTGGAAATACGCATTCCACAGTGAGTCAGCATGGCCTGCTGGACTGAGCAGAAGGCAGATTTGGGAGTTATAAATCCAAGGACTTACTTGCTGTGTGGCCTTAAAAAACTTACATAACTCTGCTTCCCCACCAGTAAAATCAGTATAATTTATCAGTCTTTGAGCAATGTTGTCATTAATATGCATAAAAAGACTTTAAAAATAAATACTGGTACTGATAGCCTGTAGGCTTTTTAACTCAAAGTAATTGTATTAATTTTACCCGATATATTCTAAGCATAATCTAATGACAAAGGAATATCTATTCCTTGATATGTTAATTATTAATGTCATTGTTGTTTCCTATTATTTCTTTAGCACTCTCAGGCATGCATGAATTGCAGGCAAAAGCTCTGATCTCACATCATCACTCTCTGGCTGAGACTCCTGCATCAGTGTGTGAAGTCCCATTGATTTCAGTGGTTGTGGGCAAGAGCAGTTGGTGTCCAGAAACAATTTAGATCCAGAATCATGGCCAAGTATGGAAGACCTGCCTGTTTTCAGCTAGGCATAATAGAAATGGAAGAAGTCTAAAATACAGAAGTTGAGCCAGGTTGTCTGCTGTTTCCTGAAGTTCTTAAGAAACCCATTCCCAGGGTCAGTGCGTCTGGCTGAGGTTCAGTGTAGGCAGAGTAGGAAGGATTGTGACCAAGGCACTTCCCTTTCTTCTTTCTGGTGGATGTAGGGGCTCTCACATTTCTCTGTTGAGCAGGGGATCAGTTTTCATTCTGGAAACAAGTTTGGCAGCAAGAGGATGTATAAGCTATGGAATCAGAGCTTTGGAAGGTCTTCAGTGACATTTCTCCATTCTTAGCACATCATTTAATGACAGCACTTGATGGCCAGGTCCTAAATCCAGCACCCAGTCTCAGAACTCAGGCCAGACATTGCAGGTTTGTGTGCAGGAAGCTAGGGGAGTGCTCTCCAGCCGTGTGTTGGACTAGCTGTGGAGCTACTTTGCTCAGATTGCTCCAATCCCAATGAAGGTGAGTTTTTAAAAACGGAATTCTTTCTTTCCCATAGCATTTCCAAGTCTTACCTGTTCTGCTTGCTGAGTTGTCAGTCCAGGCACTCACTCAGGATCATATCTTAAAGGTCTTAGCTCTTGTATAGCCCTTGCCAGCACCGAGTCCTGTGCAGTAGAGGTTAGTGCCAAAACCTTTCACAGCCATGGAGGAGGCAAGTAGTTTGTTCTCAGAGCAGACAGGCGCTGGTGGCCCAGCACGTCTCCTGGTATCCAGAAGCAAGAAGTTAAGGAAACTTCAAGGGGGGGGGGGGGGGGGTAGTAAAAGCAATTAAGCAATTAAGAATCCACTGAGAGACAGGAGGAAGGAAGAGTAAAGGGAACTCAGGGTCCTGATGGCAGGTAGTACTTTATGAGGCTTTATTTTGGCTGCAAAACTCACTGCTTTCACCACCACTGTGCATAGTGTTGGACTGCAGGGAAAAAAATGCCAGTGTTTGGGCTGCTGCATTGCGAAAAACTGCCTAGAGATGTCGCCTTGATTTTGGTGGGGCTCTTAGTGCAACATAGCTAACATCAGCGACACCTCACTAGTATGGAAACAGCCAAAGAGCATTCTTAGGGCTACAAGAGGTATAAGTTACGCAGTCTTAGAGCTCCTGTCTAAGCTTCATTGTTTCTATTTTCTATCGTGTTGTGCTTTATAAAATGTCCTTTACCACAGATTTTATTGCACTGGGCTGGGGCAAGATTGTGAACCTCTCTCGTTGAGTGTTCGTGTCTTAGCCTGCATTGGCCACTAACAGATCTGTCACTTACTTTGATTGTTAAATTTAAAAATAATAGCAATTCTGATTCTAGAAGAATCTTTCTCTCTCTGCAATCAAAGGTCCATCTTCCTTTAAAGCAGTTGTATCCTTTGCATTCCCTTACTTGGCTGCTTGCTCATCTTTCATGAGGATAAACATAGAGTTTGAGGGAATTTCCCAGGTGGAAACTCCCTGTTCTTTATGAGAACACTGTGTGCAGTGTTAACTGTGTGCAACAGCCACTTTACTTTACTTCTGGTCCAGTATAATTTTTATTAGCTTCATTGTCTTTCTTGGGGGAAAAAAAGGTGAGAAAAGGACTTACTGACCCCTTATTAGTTGTCCAGATTCCAATTTCAGTTTCCCCACTGTAAATCCAGAGTAACTCCACTGAAGCACTGCTTCAGCTTTCGACTATGGAATTGCCCATTTTCATTGTCTTGAGGCTCATTGTACATAGAGATATCTAGTAGAGATTGACAAAGCTGTCTAATAAACAAAACTGTCTCTTTCCAGCTGTGTGAATTGCAGGCAACTCTCCAGCTATTCACAGTCCAGAAAAGTATTTTTGGATATGGGCAGCTCATCAGTTTGTCAGAAATATTGCTATGCCTTTGCAGGGCAGCAAACTTAGGACAAGTAACTTATCCAATGGATTTTGTCTTAGCAGTTCTGTGAATGTAAATATCTGGTTATAATTTATGATGGAAGCACAAAAGGGTGGGAATACTGATTGACAGTTACTCTGGGAATGGGGGAAGAGGTGGGTAAGGTGAGTTACATTGCTTAAATGCTGTCTCTGGCAGACTACAAGCACCTTTAAAACCCGTGAAAAACATAGATTCCTCTTCTAAAGACAATATTAACTGTTTTCTATTGCCAGATACTCTTCAAGGAGTTGTTACAATTTGTAAACAAACAAATTTCTTTGCCATTACAAATTGCCGGCTCAGGCAGATTTTAGTCAGTATGTCCCCTCGTCACCCTGCTGCACTGTCCATGTTGAAGACGCATCCCTTTTATTCTGCCAAAGCTGGGTTGTTTTTTCGGTGGTTTTTTTTAATGAACCAGCTCTAAGATGAGATGCTTGCCGGCTTTTGCAAATCTAGATGATGGAGTTGATCCTCTGGTTGAACTGTACTGATGAGCAGGATGGGGCTTTCCGAAAGCTCTTTCAGTTTAGGTCCGTTCAGCTCTCTGCGACACCAAAATAAGCTTAAGTTTTGGAAGAGATGGTTTTACAGCCAAATCATCTTAATCCTTTCCTAAGCAATTTTAAGAAAAATAGCTATAGTAAGTGCAAAGTGCAATCCTCTAGCCTGTTCTCTCAGTCCTTGCAGATGCAGGTACTAATGTGCTGGAATTCAGCAACAGTGCTTGTATTGGTAAAAACGGCTTGTAAAACTAAGAGGTGCAAGGTAATTCTTAATGCATGGAACTTGGCTACTCAGTGTTAAGTGGCGAATCTAGCTAAATTAAATATTGATTAAAATGCTTAGGCTCTGCTTGCAGCATCTTTAGCTTTAAACTCTGAATGCGTTTTCTTTGTATTGGGAAGAAGGGAAAAAAAAGGTAACTTGGAGTTTTAATAATGAGGTGGTTTGAAGACCAAGTCCTGAAAGCAGGAAAATTATTCTGAATAGCATATTGGAAAGCAAATGAAGGTAAAGCCAGCCCTCTGTAGGGAAGGGGCAGTTGGTTAGCCATCTCAGCCGAGTAGGAAACAGAAAGTCTAAATGAACTAGACTAGATGTGTCTTTCTATGTAAAGAGTGACTTACACCACAAAAAAAGCCATGTGATTCAGGCAAGGGAAAATACTGTCTCACTGGAAATAATGAAGTGTAATAATAATAATGAAGTACGATTCTTTTTGAAATAAAATCAGAATTCAGTTCTGTAGTTCCCTCACCCCATTTTAATGGAACCCTGCCTCATGAGTTTTCAGTGGCTTTGTCTTTACTTTCCATGTTTATTCATCATTTATATGACAGTAAAAGCCTTTCTGTGAGAAAGCGATATTATCCTGCCATGATTACTTCATGGATATTAAAAAGGGAAATCATAAATTCTATGCTGTTTTCTTAATTTATGTACCCAGTATCTTTTTTCCTCTATGCTAACAATGAAGGACAGAGTCCAGCACAGACTTTGCAAGTCACAGGCAGTGTAGATCCAAAAAGGCCGATATGCATGAGATTATCATCACAAAAGACTTCCAGAAACCTTGCAGGTTCCAGATTCTTGAGAGGAACCAGCTCCCGTTCCAGCTATCGGCAATGCAGTCTTTATGGACGTACCCCAAATTCCTGTCAGTAGATACATGCAATGTGCTTCTAGAGCTGTGCAGCATAAATGATATGGGTCAAAGCCATTCTCTTTGAGCTTTGGATTGTAAAATAAAGAATAGTAAAAATTCCTATAGCCCCATTGAAATCCACCTCCTGAACTCCTGAAGAGCACAACTGTGTTCTGCTGGTGGCAGGTAGCACGCTGTCAGCCCAAGCGGCAAGATCTGCCACTTGGTTCTGACGCTGCTTGGGTAGCTGGACTCGCCTGAAAACTTTCAGTTGTTCTGAGGTCTGAGTGCAAGGATGCCAGTCAGTGACTATCACCGTATAATTGACCTGATATTACTCATTTATCAGAAGGACTATCGTTGACTTGAGGGGTAATAGATCCAGCCCACTAGCTATGAGTGGTGTCAGAAACTACACCAGGGCACCCCAATTCTTTGTGCCACTTGCTTGAAGTGGCACCCCCCCTTTTTTTGGACCATTATAGTTACTTTGGGAACAAAGATGTAACAGGTATGCATGGAGCTTTATAACACTGTGAGACAGACTGGGATGTGCAAAACCAAGATTTTTTTAAGTAGACAGTATTTATGTGCTTAACTGTATTATGTTTGAGAAAAATACAGGGCAAATACAGGAAGAGTGTAACCATGGATGTGAATGCAATGGATTAAACCAGTGCAAGTCTGGCTGGTGGGTGCTGAGAAAGGATGCAAAAAAGAGCAAGGAAAAAAGAAAAAGAAAGCGTGGCATGGAAAGTCAGGGGGCAATTCTATCAAACTAAAATTAGGCAAATATGAAGTAAATAGATTCAATGTTGATGGAGTTATTCTGGTTTTAAATACCTGCTTACCTGAAAGCTGTATCTGGCCTTAAGCACTGACTTCATACTTCTCCATAGTCTTCTAGTTCTTGCCCTGAAACAACCTCTTTCTATCAGTATAACATGATTCACTAAGAGTACCCATGTTCTTTATCATGTGTAGGCCAGTGTTCCTCAACTGAGAGCAGGTCCACTTTGTGTTAGGCATGGCACAAGTACCCTGTTCCTCCGCAGCATGCAAACCCTGTTCAGACATTCCCCAAGTATTAATCACCACGGTACCCTAGAGCTGAGACTGCTGATGGCAAGGCTTGGTAATAATAGTGGGTGTTTTATATCTTCAGGAAGTAAATTATTTCTGGAGAGATACCAGCTGACATTGGAAGAATTTGAGCCATAGTCTGCAGGAGTCGGCAAGACATCTTATGTAGATAGATAGCAGTGTTCCTGACCAGAGTTGTCACTTTTCATGCTAAACAGAGTGAAAAACACAGACCATTTGAGCTGACCTTGGTACTCCTCATTCTCTGAGAAGCATGTGCATACATCATTATGCTGTATGGGCAATTGTAATTTTCCACCCCAAAAGTTACTTCAATCTGTTTCCTGTCTATGGCATTAATTTGCAATCAACTTCTAAATTTCTTCTAACACACACCATTCATCTTTATATTTTTTAAATATCACAAAAATATTTGCATTAGCATTAAATAATAACCATCACTTATACTATCCAGCCATCAGGTACGTGGCTTGCTGTGAGGATGGTCCTCACAGAGGAAGAACAAAGTAAGCCATGGCTCTCTCGGGTCTCTCTGTCCCAATGTATGTTGTAAACTTAATGACAAAACCAAGAAACTATTTTCCACCCTAAGATACACCCATTTGAACTTACAGCAAAGCCAAATTTTACAAAGCTTTCATTCTATATGGGCTTTTATGACTAGCCACATCCCCATCATCTCTGAGTGCATTTCAGTAATGCCTTAAGCACTGTGCCCAACATCTGTGCAGTGGGGTTTGTTCTCTCACTGTTGCCATGTGTCCATGCTTTCCAATTGAGCTTTTCAACAAAAAAGCGTCAGTCTCTCTAGACTCTGCTTCCTGCTATTTTTGTTCAAACTTCCCTTCCTCAGATAATGCCCATCTTCATCCATATATCCAAAGCAACTTAGCAGGCTACTGAGTAGCTTCAGCAGTTGCAGTTGCTGTGTGGGAAGATACAGACTTTTTTTCTCAAAATAGTTCTTCTGTGAACTTGTGTGCTATTTCCTTTTCCTGCCTCCTAAGACCTTGAATAGTTCCCTAATTTTGGTTGTTGGAAAGCTGTCACTAAGCTCTTCTCATTGCCTAAGCAGAAACAAAGCAGAAATTTCAGTATGCGTGACCATCTCAAAACCAGCGCCTGCTGTGAGCCTACAATTCTAGGGTAGCTCTTCTGACGGTGAGACTCAGTTCTGGTGGGCAATGATAGCGGTCGAGGTGCATTGACTCCACTGCGTTTGACCCATTCAGCAAGTGAGCTTCTTTACGTGTGTCTGCTGTGACATGCAGGGCTTTCCACCATCCAAACCTGCCCCAAATGCCTACAGCTTGTCCTCTAGCACAAAAGCCTCTTCTTCAGAAGTGGATGATTTATCCTTGGAAGACAACAACTAACAGTGTCACCAAAAGTCCTGTCTGCCCTTTTGGCACAGTAAAGATCCCCAGAGCTTTACAATAAGTTTTCTTCAGTTTCTTTGCAAAAAGCTTTCCCTCTTCAAGTGCAGTTTTTCCATCCCCTCTGCTGTCCCATTCAGTGTTAGGAATGAATCATGGTTGTGAAGTAAATTCATCATCTGTTCAAATTGGGTTCAAAGTTTCTCAGCACTGCAAATGAAACTAATTTTTGCTGTTGCAAGGATGGCCTGGTGTCATGGTTTAACCCCAGCCAGCAACTAAGTACCCTGCGCTGCTCACTCAGTTCCCCCCACCTAATGGGATGAGGGAGACAACTGGGAAAAAAAAAAAGTAAAACTCAAGGGTTGAGATAAGAACAGTTTAGTAGGACAGAAAGGAAGAAAATAATAATGATAATAATAACAGTAATAAAATGACAATAATAAAAGAATTGGAATATACAAAACAAGTGATGCACAACGCAATTGCTCACCACTTGCCGACTGATGCCCAGTTAGTTCCTGAGCAGCGATTCGTGCCCCTCCCCGGCCAACTCCCCGCAGTTTATATACGGGACATGATGTCACATGGTATGGAATACCCCTCTGGCCAGTTTGGGTCCGCTGCCCTGGCTGTGTCCCCTCCCAACTTCTTGTGCCCCCTCCAGCCTTCTTGCTGGCTGGGCATGAGAAGCTGAAAAATCCTTGACTTTAGTCTAAACACTACTTAGCAACAACTGAAAACATCAGTGTGTTATCAACATTCTTCTCATACTGAATCCAAGACATAACACTACACCAGTTACTAGAAAGAAAATTAACTCTATCCCAGCCAAAACCAGGACACCTGGCCCAATGTGAGAAGGGAAGGAACAGAGGGAAAGATCGGGGTGGTCCTGAAGTCAGACGTGCTGCTTTTGCCATTGCCAGTGCAATGGGAAGAGGGGAGGGCAGTACTGCTGTGGCTGGGTGAGCTGTCTTCATGAACTACAGGTAGCACAGAGAGGAACAACAGGCATGGAACTACACAAGCAAATGGAGAGAAACCTGAATAACTACATAATCCACTACAGCAGGCAGCAGTTTTGTGGAAAGTTAGTACACAAGAGTATTGGTCACTATAGTTGCGGTTAGTGAGATTCATTAGGAACAATCACTCACAGTTATTCCTGCAGCATCTTTTAACCATGGGATTTCAAAGCATCTACCAGAAAAAAAACCCCAAACACTAAAAACCGCTCAACATTTAAAAGGTTTTGAGCCCCAAATCAACACTTCCCACTTGGTATAAATATAAATAAATTTTATAAACAAAAGCTCAGTTAATCTGCAAAGTCAAGCACTCAGAAAACATTACAAATACATTTCTGTCCAAATTTATTGTGGTTTTTTTTACACAGGGGCTGTAGCTCTCAAAGCATCTTAAAATCTTCACTATGCCTCTGTAAGAAGGTGAGATATGGACTGGATAAGTGGCAATAAAGTGGATGGAAAATTGTCTGGACTGCCTGACTCAAAAGGTTGGGATCAGCAGTACAAAAATCCATCTGGCGGCAGGTTACTACCAGTGGTGTCCCTCTGGGGCCGATACTGGGGCCAACACTGTTTAATGCATTTATTAACAACTGGAACCTGTGGATGATACCAAATTGCAGGGATGTGGTTGATATGCTGGAGGGCAGGGCTGCTCTTTAGAGGGACCCTGACAGTGGGAGGAATGGACTGACAGGAGCCTCATGACAATCAGCAAAGGCAAATGCCATGTCCTTTAGGTGGGATCCAATAATGTTATGCAATGGTTCAGTCTGGCCAACTGTCTAGAAAGCAGCTTTTTAGAAAGGGACCTGGGTGTCCTGGTGGACCTGAAGCTGAACGTGTGGCAGCAATATACCACTGTGGCAAAGACCAAACGTATTAGCAAGAGTATAGCCAGCAGGTCAAGAGAGGTCATTCTCCTCTATTATTCCACACTTGTGAAACCACAGCTGGGAGTACTGTGTCCACTCTGGGGTTCCCCAGTTCAAGAAATTCATTGACAAACTGGAGCAAGACCAGCAGAGGGTCACCAGGGTGGTGAGGGGGCAGGAGCACATGATGTTTGAAGAGAGACAGTCAGAGCTGGATTTGTCCGGTCCCGTGATGAGAAGGCCAAGGGGAGATGTTTTTGCTCTCCACAACTCAGTAACGGGAGTCAGACACTTCTGTGTGGTGCACGCTGATAGGATGAAAGGCAATGGGCATGAACTGCAGCAAGGGAAATTCATTCAGGTGGTAGGAGATAATTTTCACCATGAGGGTAGTTCAGCACTAGAACTGGCTGCCCAGAGAAGCTGTGTCATTTCCATCCCAGCAGACATTCGAAACTCGACTGGACAAGGTCCTGAGCCATCTGATCTCAGCTGGACTAACTTTGCATGGGAGGAGGGTCAAGGTGACTTCCCAAGGTCTCTTCCAACCTAAATGACCCCAATTCTAAGGGGAAGGGCCACTGAGGGGCCCCACTAAAAGCTATTGCTTCTGATACGAAACCTACCGGTGGAGGGGGATGTGGAAATGCTTTTCATGCCATCCCACAAAAACAGTTGAGCTTTTAGAATTTTCAAATTCTTTTAGTAGGTCAACACCAAGGCCTTTCTGGCTTTTGTCTGGTTTTTTTTTTGTTTCTCTAAAAGGACACAAGAAAACATTAACTATTTGTCTGGTAATCAAATAGTAATTCAACTTGAACCCGGAGCTCTTTCATCCAAGAAGAGTGCCCTGATCTTCAGGCCAGAAAGTGCTAGCTTCCCTCTCCTTTCCCTGGCACAGCATATACTGTATCAGGAAAAGTAGCTCTGAAAAGGGTAAGTGAGGCATTTTTGCAGGGAAAATAATTTAGTTAGAAATTTCTGACCATATCTACATGGCCCCTGCCATGCAGGACCACACAGCAACTTTAGAAGAAAAAGTAAAGGAAAAACTCACTCACATTGCAACCACTGTATTTCTGAAATAGAAGAAAGTTGTGAAGACAAAGAAGTTGGCCAGTATTTGGGGATTAACACCTCTGAAATGTGAAATATGTCCCAAGACAGATTATAATAATAAATGATAGAGCTTTGCTTTTGTGTCTCGTGCAGATGATGTATTTGATCTGAGCAGGGACTTCCCACAGAAAAAAAGCAAGAAGAGACTTCAGGCTTTCAGCTCATGTGGTCATCAGGCGTCTTGTGACTGTGGTGTTTTCATGTGTGGCAAGAGGGGCAGTGGTAACTACAGTTTTGGAGCAGACTTTGTGAGCAAGATTAAAATGCTTTCAGTGACAAAGACTGTGGTGTTATCTTCCATCCATCATTCAAACAGTGCAAAGTGATGTAAATCTGTCCTAAATATCACATCAAATCTCTGTTGGCTGCTGCTTCACGACCCTTTTTGCCAGAGATGGTTAGTTACAGCTGGAAAGTGCTCTCATCCTTATGATAGTGTTCTGGACATCATCCTGTCGGCCCAGTCTGAAGAGGTGAACATGGGGGAAAAACTGGCCCTTGTGATTCTTGTTGCCTCTCCTTCAGTTGAATTGAGACTACATTCAGCTGAGAATTTGGTATTTTATCTTTCCATTTTAATCTTCCATTGCAGTCATGAGCTCTTCAGGGTGGGTATTGCCTCTACCTGGGTGACCCGTGCCTACCACAGGAGGTTCCTGGCCCTGGGCACTGCTGCAATAGAGTAATACTTATCCCCAGCCATCCAGGTGTGGGCACAGTCATACTGTGGATAATGGGGATAACAAAGTGAGAGCCAGGAGGGAGTTGTTTTTATGCTGCTGGTAATTACAGGGCAGTTGGGGAGAGCATGTGGAACAGCAAAAGCCACACTGCCATGCTGTGTGTTAGCTATCAGTGTTATACTATGTTGTCTTGAGTGTTACAAAGACTTTTTATCCAGTTCCCAAACTGCTTGGTGAATACAGGGAAGGTTATGCTGAATGGATTTGATGGTCAGAAATTGACCATCCTGACTTGTAGCTGGCTAGCACTTGGGTGAGCTGAAACCAGGACAGATGCTTAAAGCTGCCCTTTGACATCACAGGCATATTTGGGAGTTCCCGAGGAACCTCAGAGCACTTGGCTTTCCACAGCCACCCTGGGAATCCCAGGAAATCTTTTGTTAGAACATATTTGCTGTCTTGATTCTGGTTCTGCTCAAACACGGATGGATCCTGGATCCTTGCTTGGACCCCTGGATCCCACTCCCCTCCCTGGTTCTTTGTTTCCTGCCCCAGCCGTTTGCGCTGGCCCTGCACCCCACCCCGCACCCTCTCTTGGTGCGGAGGGGGAGGATGTCCCTGCTAGACTGCTAACAAAGTTTTTCTCAGAAAAAGCTTCACCACATCCAAAGCCAGGATGTAACTCCAGAGAAAAACATCGCTTTCCTGAACGGGGCCACTGTGTTCAAATCGGGCAAGGAAAGTTTTTAAATAGCTTTAGCAAAGCCTGTTTACCAAGCCTGTGAACTCTCAGGCCATGAGAGGGAGCTTTTAAAATGCTCTTCATGTACAGGAAAGCCTTTTGTCTTCAAGAGTTCAACACAGGCTCCTGTCCCAGCCGCACAGTCCTGCTTACCAGCGGGCACCCATCCTTTGCCCCTCTGCTCTCCCCTGCTTACTGAAAGAGAAAAATGCCGGCAGCACGTGGTGACGCAGCTGTCCGGTTTTGGAGCGGTTCTTATCTCATGTTTATACTCTCAGCGTACAGCGCGCGGTCACAGCAGAAGCCTGCTCCAGATCTGCCTGCTAGGGCTGGCAGCAGAAAATGTGCTGCCTGACTCATTCAGAGGGGAGACTAAGTCAAAGGGGTTTCATTTGCTTTCCATCACCATGGTATTTTCATTTCTTCTTTCCCTTTTAATAAATCTTTAGGTTTAGAAAGACATTCTGTGTGAGAGGTTATGCACAATTTGGCAGGGGGGTGTTAGTTGTTGAACTATTAGCCTTAATAAATAGTTTTATCTCATGGTGATAAGACCAGTATTTCTGATAAGCCTGTGGCAACGGACATAACAAGTCCCATAACCACAGTTAAATAGCAAGAGTTTCTTATAGCCCAGAGCCAGGGGACAGGGTAGGGACCCAGCTGCCATGGCACCTTACGTTTAAATGGTCAGCTGTGCCACTGTGGTAGTTGTCATCAGGGCCTGATGCTATACACAGTTATTCTCTGCTCTGGCCTTGTTTCACATCTGTAACTTTGGGGTCTTCACCAGAGAAAAAATCAACGTGATACAGTAAAAGGCAAGGCAGAGTTTAAGATATATGAGTTTCTTAATTGTATTTCTAGATTATCCAGTGTTCAGCATTGGAGGAGATGGTCTTATTAAAGGTGTTTAACTTTTGAAGTTTCAGAATTTCTCATTTGTAAAACAACCCTATCATGTTCTTTTATGTTTTGTACCTGTAAGTAGATAATAGCTATATAACAATTTGAGGCCCAGCTGGATGGATTATTTTTCTCGAGCTTTGGGATGGAAATCTTCTTGAGCTTTTTAAAATATGCATGACTGGATTATAACATTTTGATATGTGGTCTTGTTTTTGGAAGATGGGTTGGAAAGTTTTTATCTTTAAGTTTCTAATTTTTTTACTGTAGAAATTTCCCTAGAGGAAGAGGTAGATTTAATCTTTTTAAGAGGACCTCTCAGGCTTATCACCACTGCAGGCTGTATCCTATATGGGGACCCTTTAACAGTGTCTTGGAACATTTATCTACAAAGTTATCAGAGCTCAAATATCTGATCAATTCCAATATAGACAGCCTCTGCTCAGGTGCTCCAGCATCCATCCAGCATGACTTAGTTCTCCTTCGTTTGGATCCATAATGGCCAATAGGGATGAAGGTAACACATCAAACTCCTTCATTGTACTATTGCTGCTTTCTGACAAGCTGGTGGCTGAAAGGAGGGACCCTGCAGGCAGTTTCTGTTAAGAAGAAAAAATAACAATAAATAGTTTTTTTAATGCAATCCCTTTCATTTACAAAGCATGTGCAGAAGTCTGTTTCTTTTAGAGCAGAAGAAATCAAATAGGAGTGACAGCCTCTTGGAGCTGGGAACAAAGACAATCTTTCAGCCAAAAGTCTGTACTAGGGTCAGGGGATTTTTCCTGCTATGAAGACTTTTATGTTTGTCTGCACTTAGTTGTTATCTTTTTTTCTCTGCTGTGTCTGCATGTCTTTTACATTCACACAAACCACCAGAGATAGCAAAGGAGCCACTATGCCTTTGTTATGAGGCAAAATCTTAGTTGTTTGAGTGATTTGGTTCCAGAAGGGAGCCTAGGACTTTCTGTAACGATGGGAAGTGGCCATGTCCAGCCCCTAACGTTACTTATCATTGTAATAGCGCTGAAGGTCTGAGGGCACAGACAAGGAAAGGATTGTAGGTCTAATTTTTCATGAGGCCAACCTATGCACTCAAAAACTATACATAAATCTTTGGGCAACCAAGCTTTTTTAATAGGTCTGAGACAGAAGCTGCCATTTTCATGGTACTGGTTGGGAATGATCGCTTTGAGATCTGTTTACTTGTAATAAAATAATTTTAATAGACTAAGGTAATGACACCCATGGACCACAGAGGGTGTTGGCAAGGGGGAGGTGATATGCTTGGGGGGTACAGCGACAGGTAGGGAGCACCTGAGGACTGAGAGGGATTAGCGGGCAAAGGATGTGTGAAACATTGCAGGATGACGTGAAGCAAATGTCTCTGCTGATCTGCTGCTTTTTAGTAGCTAGTGGAGGTGAATATTATTTCCTGGGCCTATTTTTGGTAGGTCTTTCTCGAGAACTGGTGAGTAGAGATGGGCTAGTTGTTTTGTGAAAAATGTTCTCTCACGGGAAGCGGGCTTAAAGGTTGTTTTGGAGAGGTCATCCTGCCTGGCAGTGGTCCTGGCCTCCCTTCCTCACAGACCACAGCACATCACAGCTAGAGTCTTCCTCCCTCAAATTCTGCACTGGGAAAAGTAGTAATAAGAAATCCAAAATACAGTCACATGAATTTTCTTGTGATTTTAATTTTTTTTTTCTTGCCGTCTTGTCTTGTCTGATAAACTCACCCAGCCACCCCCAAGTCATTTTGAGTATCTTTTCTGACACATGAAAAAACACACTACTGATTCCCTTCAGGTTAGTTTAGCTATGAGAGGGTGTGAGTGTGGTTATGTGTGGGTGCAGTGCATGCGTATGCTTATCAAAATCAGATAACGCCAGAAAACTAATTACAACTTTTAACTGTCGTTGCAATCTCTTCAGTGGAGGAGAAGTTTTCACACGAATATTTCTTGCATTAGAGGTGAAATCAGATCCCCGTCCCGCACTTGCTGTGTTTGGAGCCTTGCCAAAAAAAGTCTTTTAAAAAGGCATTCCTACTGGAATATGTCACAGACTATTCTCACTCCCAGCTCTGACGGGCTTCAGATGGGGAGCTGGAATGCAGACCTCCCAGTCACACACAGGAGTGGCAGCATTCGGGGGGCTCACATTGCAATCTAGAGAAAATAAGCATCAAGGCAGGGGCAATATTGTATGAAAATGACAGGGAGAAATAAGCAAATGCCATGTGCTGTGTGTAGGGAGCTCAGCAAATCCGCAGCTCTACAAATCTGCATTTAATGCTAGCCAGAGCTTATGTTAGTGTAATGATTAGCTGGGATGTACTTCTACTAAAAAGTTATTTTTACTGCTTTTAAAGGGAATATCCCCACAATAGAATGAGCTACCTAAAAAGCATAGTGAAAAGCAAGGAAAGAATGAAGCATCTGAGCTGAGTAAGGTGAGAATTAGATCATGGAAAACTCTTTAAGGCAAAGCATTGATGCAGAGTCATCTTCATTAATCTTCTGGTTAGTCCATCTCCCTTAGAAGGGACTACCCTGCTGTAAGGAGAAAGAAGTGTAAATATATATATTCTGAGCTAGGGATAATTTCATTTTAGGTTCTTTGTTTCCCAGGTTTGTTTTAAACAAGCAGACCCACCCTCTCCCAGTAAATATTTCCTACTTCCTTTGGTGTCATGTCAGATTAAACCTGGAATATCTTTTAGACATCATGTGAAAATGGTTCTATTTTCACCAAGTAACCGTCATGAATATCAACATACCAAGCAGAACAGACTGTGATAATAAAAATGTTGATCTCTGGCTGCTGAAAGAGTGACATTAAGTGAATCTCACCGATGTTTAATTTGCAAACTGAATTGCACCTATTTAGGGAGGGGAAAAACAGCAACACTCATATTGATGAGAAATTCTGCATTTAAAAACACTCCTTATTAATGATTCAAAACATACAGTTCCTAGGAGCTGTAAACAAGTTCAGTATTCTGCACACTAATCCATAACCATTATCATATGTAGAGAACAAGAAGTTACTCACAAACAGATGTTCCCTCTGCCAAACCCATTCATTTAATGCACATTTTACTTTCCAAGTCCTAGTTAGCAACTTTCTGTGGTGGGCGGATTACATGAAAGGATGGAAAAGCAGGGATTAGTTTGCCTGCAAAGGAGCAATGTCTTCATGTTTGTTCTGGAGTCTTTTCCATCTTGCCTTGCAGTGGAAGAGAGTTATTCATCTTGGACTTGCTCTCACTGCCCTGGAGGGCACTCAGCTTTATGTTTCCAGGCACTGTGAGGCACTATGAGATGCCAAACTTGTTCTATTACCAGAGAGCTGCATCATTAAATGTGCTCTCTGCACTGACTAGTAATGAAGCCTGGCATTCACAAATGCTTATGCCCAGAGAAGGCAATTACCTTGCCATAAGTTAGAGGTGAGCTTTCAGGGAAAGGTATGCCAAAAGCTAAGGGTGGAGGAAGAATTACTGCTCAAAGCATAACTAATTTCAAAGTTACTTCATGTTTCTCAGGGCCTAGTTCAGTCAGGTGTTGAGTATCTCCAAGTATAGAAATCCCACCACCTTTCTGGGCAACCTGTTCCACTGGTTAAGTACTCCGCTGAAAATTTTTTCCATGTGCCCAGCTGGAATTTCTCTTGCAACTTGTAATCACATCTCTCCTTTTGCTATGCACATCCAAGAAGCATGTAACTCAGTCTTTGCTGTAACTCCCTATTAGGTAGATGTAGGCAGCATGAAGACCCTCCCTCAGACTTCTCCAGGGTTAAACAAATCCAGTTTTCTCCTGCAGTGTGTGCTGCAGCACTGTGACCATCTTGGTGACCCTCTACTGGACTCTCTCCAATTTGTCAATGTCTTTCTTTTACTAGGAGCCCCGAACTGGACACAGTACTCCAAATGCAGTCTCGTGAGTACTAAACAGAGGGGATCCTTACAAGGAAAAGGACTGTCATGAATTAAAAACCTGATCAGGCTGTGCTGAGGTCTCTGAGAACTCCATCACTGCAATTACTTAAAGGGGGGATTGTAAGAAAGATGGGGACAGACTTTTTAGTAAGGCCTGTTGTGATAGGATGAGTGGTAATGGTTTTAAACTAAAAGAGGGTAGATTCATACTAGATATAAGGAAGAAATTTTTTATAATGAGGGTGGTGAAACACTGGAACAGGTTGCCCAGAGAGGTGGTAGATGCCCCATCCCTGGAAACATTCAAGGTCAGGCTGGACGGGGCTCTGAGCAACCTGATCAAGTTGAAGATGTCCCTGCTCATTGCAGGGGCATTTGGACTAGATGACCTTTAAAGGTCACTTGCAACCCAAACCATTCTATGATTCTATAATTCAATTAGCAAGTTGCTAACCCTTTCTCTTACCTGATTGCTTTCTGAGCAAGCCAAGGAAAAGAAGACAGAGCCAGATTCTTCTCAGTGATACTTAGTGAAAGGACAAGAGACAATGGACACAGACTGAAACACAGGAAATTCCATTTAAATGTAAGAAAAAAATGTCTTACTGTGAAGGTGGTCTAACACTGGAACAGTTTGCCAGACAGGTTGTGAAGCCTCCATCCTTGGAGATACTCAAAACCCAACTGAACACAGCCCTGAGCAACCTGCTGTGGCTGACCCTCCTTTGAGCAGGGGTGGGTTGATGAGTGGGTCTCCAGATATGCCTTCCAACCTCAACTATTCTGTGATTCTGTGAACAGCTAAGTGAGATTAAAGCAACTATATGTTTAGGAAAGGCTGTAGGAGGACGGAATTTCAGTTACCCACATTTGGATCAATGCCTTATCAATGTGAGATGCAGAGACACAATAAATGATTGTTTCCTAAAAAAACTAGCCATAGAACCCACAAAAAGATGCTCTTCTGGACTTGGGGTGGGGTGGCATACAGAACCTACTTCAGATGTTAATGGGAGAGCAGTTCTGTGGTAATAATCACAGTACAGTTAGGTCAGTGTTGCAATGGGAGAGAGCAACCCAAGCATATTCAGCACATGGATATTCACAGTTTCAAGGGAGGTATATAAAAATGAAATTTAAAAAGAAAAAAAAAGAAAGAAAGAAAACCTTAAAAAGAGCAGTCCAAAAAGCAAGAAGGGAACAGGCAAAATAGGTGCTGTTAAAAAAAACTGTATTAAAATCCCACATAAAAGTTGTGCCGCAATTTGAAAAGAAAACAGTGTGGTCCAAAAAGGCCATTTCACAGCTCAGTAGGAACATTAAGGATGCTATGACAGGCAATAAGTTAATGTTTAGAAAATGGGAAGCTTACCCATATTAGGAGAACAGGAAAGCCCATAAAATATGGCAAGTCAACCATATACCACAAATTGAAAGGGCTAAAAAAGAATGTGAGTTGAGCCTTGCAAAGACTGATAGTAAATAGTTCTTTATATAGCAAAGGCAGGAAGCCAATTAGTTTGATGATAAATATGTAAAAAGGCACTTGGGGAAGACAAGGAAACAGCAGAAATACTCAGTGAGTTTTATGTACCAGTCTTTCCCGCTGAAGACATAAGGGAGAGCCCCAAACCCAACATATTCTTGATAGCAATTCATCAGAAGAGCTAGACCAATCTGAACTGAGTTCACAGGACATATCAGACCAAACAGATAAGCTGGAGGTCAGTAAACCAGCAGGACCAGCCACCATTTACGTGATGGTTCACATGTGAAGCTGCAGAACTGCTGGCCAAGTGTGTGAACTGTCATTAGAAATGGCCTCAGTGTTGGAGGAGGGCAGAGTTGCCAGAGTTGCCAGCTCAAGAGGTCTTGGGGAACAACAGGCTGGTGAGTCTGACTTCCATCACTCCTACGACAGCAGAGCCATAAGACCACTGTACACATGGGGCAATGTGATGTCAAGGGAAGCAGTCAACACAGTTTCTGTAAGGGACAATCCTCCCTCACAAGTCTGCTGGAAGTCCATGGGGGTGGTAACAAGTACGTAGATAAAGTGGACATAATGTATTTGCATTTTCAGATAGCTTTTGATAGTTTCTCAACAAAGGTCACCATGGACTGGAGAAAAGGTCCTTTTGTGATTTGAAAGTGGAAAGGAAAGGTTAGGGCTCAAGAGTGACTTCTCATGATGGAGAAGCAGCAGCAACAGAACCCCTAGCAATCAGTTGTGGGTCTGGTATTATTCAACATCTTTACCAGCAGCCTGGAGTAAGTGTGTGAGTCAAGGGATGCCCAGGTTTGCAGTCAATAGCAAGCTCATTTGTATGGTGAAATGCTGAACTGTTGGTGAAGAACTCCAGAAGGACTTAACAAAACCAAGGGAGGGGGTAGAAAGGTGGCACGTGAGCTTCAGCATACACAAAGGTAAGATGATGTCTTGGGTAGAATAATCTAAACCATGCTTGCACGGTGCGGAACTCACAACTGGCAGCCACCACTCAAGAAAAAGCTCTTGGTGTCACCATTGACTGTTCCCTGAAAAACCTCAGCTCAGCGTGCCGTGGCAGCCAGAAAGCCAGGAGAATGGGGAGCGTCCTCAGGGAGGCTGCCGAGAAGACGACAGAGGGCACCATTTTGCTGCTCCAGCATCTTGGTGCACCCACATCTGGGGTAGTGTGTGTGGTTCTGGTCTCTGCATCTGAAGAAGGACACAGCGGGTTAGAGAAGGGCAACCGAAAGGGCCATGGGAATCAGCTTCCTTAAGAGTAAAGACTGGGAAGTCAGGATTGTTCACATTAGAGAGGAGATGTCTGGGGCGTGATCAAGACTGACAAAATGAAGGCAGTGGATAAGGTGGGAGTTATTTGTCCAGTCTTGTGGCACTGGAGTGGGGGTTCCTTGCTGGGGCTGGTGGGAGGGCGGTTTCAGATGGGTGTAGGGAAGGACTTCAGTGGGGGTGACAGGAGGAGCTGTGGAGGAGGAGAGTGCAGGCAGGTTCAGGAAGGGATTAGAAAAACTCATGGACAAGAGGTCCGTTGAGGGGCTGTTTTCTAAAAGGACTAGCCAGGGAGGTCCCCGATGTAACAGTAGTGGCTGCTGGGGTGTGTTTGGGGAATGGGCTGCAGAAAGCAGCCAGGCTCATGTGCTCTCCCAAAGAAGGATCTCTGATTGCCACCCTTGAAAGCAGAGTGCTGGGCGAGCTGGATCAATGTGATCCAGGACAGCAGTTTTTGTGAACTTACGATCAGTCTTTTTGGTGGAAGAATTTTAGTTCTGCAGGGTTCGGTTCTGGATGCTGAAGTGTTAGCATTTCCATGAGCAGCCTAGGAAAGGCAGTGAGCAACAAGGTGATAGTGTTTGCCAACAACATGGGTAGTAAAGATAAGGTCAACTGTGAAAAGCTGCAGAAGGACCCTGTAAGACTGAGTAACTGGGTAATACAATGTAATGGCACATGAATTCGGTGTAGGTAGAGTCATTCAGGTAGCGTAAAAAGAATCCTAACTTCCCATGTGAAATACTGGGCTCTTGGTAATGAGCAGTATTTTGTAGTTATGGTGAAGGGTTCCATGAAAATGTAACCACAGTGCTCAGCAGCAGTCAGAAAGGTAAATCGGAGAGTAAATATTATTGGGAAACAAGTGAAGATCAAACCAAAGAATCTTGCCGTGCCACTGTGTTAATCCACGGTTCACCTCAAACTCCCTGTGTGGTTCCCCTACTCTGTGTCCCAGCTCAGAAAGCATATAGTGAAAATGAGTGAGATTTGGAGAAGCAAAACAAGACTGGTCAAAGACACAGACCGCCTTCCATACGGGGAATGGCCAAGAAAGCTGGGACTCTGAAATTCACCTTGGAGAGGGATGTCTGAGGAGGATGTGATGAAGGCCTGTGGAATCATGAGTGGTATGAAAAGAATGGGCAGGGGTTGACTGTCCATTCTTCCAGCAGGAGAGCTGGGGGTCCACAACTGAAGCTAAGAAGGCCCAGGATTGTTCACATTAGAAAGGAGATGGTTGGGACATGATTAAGACTTTTTTGTGAACTTACCTTTCAAAGAATAGAGGTGGATGTGAAATTTGGTCACCTGGCAGTGAGGGATTAAATTCCTAAAAAGAAAAGCAATTGTTTCCAGGAAGCCAAAGGTTTTGTTGATGGTGTTGGTAGTCCCCCAAGGGAACTTGTCACAGGGACCAGGATTGTTCCTCTGATCTCATCACACCCTGTGCCCAGTAGGCTCTGCAGATGGCTAAGCAATGTCCTATGTTCTGCAGGAAGTCAAGTTTTTGCTCTGTCACTCTTCGGCCAAGGACTGATCCTGTCCTTGGGTGTGCAGTAGTGCTGGCGCTTTTACTTGAGAAGAAGCAGAGGTCCTGGGATCAGCAACAGGGCTGAGGCATTTCCATTAGAGCCAGGCATTTGCTCCAGTCTTCTGGCCAACTTGTTTTGAGTGTCTTTTGCCATTATGTGGTTTGCAGTTTTATCCCAAAGGAAAAGACATTATATGTGTGCCCTTATGCTCTTTATAGTATATTAAAAAAAAAGGAGGGGGGGGGGAACCCTTTGTTTTGAGTTTCCTTCCAAAAATGATTTTTTTGGTTGTCTTTGGATTTTTTTGCCTTGTTTTGTTTTACTGGTTAATGCCATCATTCATCTTTCCTCTTTTTGCTGTAGGACTTCTTAGATGGTTCACAGATGTGCACTGGAAATTCTCTCTCTGGAAATTAAAAGGTAGCATGCTGAATCTTGAACACAAATAATCTTCATTTGTAACTTGAGTTGTTATTGCTCACAAAAGCAGACAGAAAATAGATTTCACTGGATCTTGCTGCTTTGGTTTCCCTTTTCTCTGGAATTTTAAAAAACTGCCTCCCAATACTTGCGCAAGCCCCAAAATAGGTTTTTTACAATAACATCTCAGCTCAGTTGGCAACCTTCCCCCAAACAAGTCTTTCCTCATCCTATACTTTCTTCAGCTCTTTGCTAAATGCAGTGGAACTTTCTAACAACAAAACCTGTTTTTTTCCTTTTCCTTCATCTCTTCCTGTTTAAAGCAGCTTGTTGCCCTGTTCAAGTATCTATTTATGCTGTTTACTGCAAAAAGCCAGGCTGATTTGTAGACACATTTCCCTGGTTTTCCCTATCAGCTGTTCTTCTCAGGATCCCCTTCATATCTATTTCTCCACTCAAGCTTGTACTTGAGCTCCTAGATGTGACCCTCTCTCAACTTTCCAGGTCTAAGCAGAGGAGTTTCTGCCACATCTGCTCCACATAGCTTTGGAGGTGCTGAACCTTTTACCTTTCCTAACTTTGCATCTTCCTGTTTCAGACAGGACATTGTCTTTTTAGTGGAAAGCCATGACTCTCAGGGCCAACAGTGATAGCCCTATGCCATATGGCCCAGTAAAATAATATTCCCAACTCTGTGTGTGTAGCATGTCATATTTTCTTCATAACGTGGTAAAAAACACTTGGTTTGAATGTGAACTATTCACTGGACATGGTGGCAAACATTCCCATGCCTGCTGTCCCAGTGAGTGTTAGAGTTAATCATGTTCCTGCAGAGAAGGTGCATGAGGATTCAGCAGAGAAAGGTGGCTGAGCATCAAGCGTATCAAGCATCTCTGGAAACTGTATGATGTTGTTTTCATTAGTTTCCAACCTTGGTAAGCTGGGATTGACTGAATGCTCTGAGGGAGTTCAAAATGAGAACGGCTGAATCACAGCAGACTCACTGGAGTGATCGAAGGCAACTGCAAGCAGAAATCTGTGTGAGTCATCCTAAAGAAAGAGGCCAGAGAAAAGGGTGGGTGTGCATTATACTAAAGTACATAGCTCTTCTGGGAACATGAACTTCTCAGGAGCTTCTGCTTTCCTATGTTTCTGGTGTAAATCTGAAGGGAATCTACTGATTTCTATGAATTGCTCTAGATACGCTCCAGATGGGCTCTGCTGGGAACATGAGGTACAGCCCAAGCTCTTACACCTATTCTGTCCATAGACTTGCCTGTTTTTTACTTGCTGCAGATCCATATACGTGGGAAGGCATTAATTCAGAACAAAGGCCCAGGGCTGAGCAGGGACAAAACTGTACCCAGAGACATTATGGGATCATGGCCTCAGCTTCTTCTACTGCAATATCCTGAATGTGTGCAGAGAAGGAGCTACTATTCTTGGGCAGAGGCTGGAAGCACAGTGCCTCCGGCAGTAGGGCTATGCCTTGCCCTCATGTTGCCGCTTTGCAGAGCCTTCCTTTCATGCCCCATCTGACCAGTCATGCTGTTCACCCTTCTACACCTCCCACGCTTGCCAGCGGGGGCAGGGAAAGGACTAAGAGCTAGTTGACTTGACAGGGAGATGCATGGATGGTTTTGGTATTTTTTGTGTGGATTGAGGGACTGGCAATGCCACGAAGGGTGTTGGTCTTAATCCCACACATCAGCAGTGTCCCAGCATCCTCGCATCTTGACAGTAGCTCTAAGTTCTTTGTAAAACTGGTGTCGTCCAGTTCAGAGTAAACAGCAGCCTGGTAAATACAGCCACAGCAAAGCCTATGCTTGAAATCCCGGAAGGAAACCAGCTGCCCCATCCTCTGCATAGCCCATGGTTGTTTCTAGAAGTGTGTGGTGTACCCTGCCATCCTCAAACCAAATAATAGTTCCTGCCGCTCATCTCTGGTGGAGACTGCTGTCCCTTCAATGTACTGAGCTGCTGGTGAGACTACTCCCAAACGTCCTTCTGTCAGAATGTCCTGGGTGAGACCAGGCAGTTTAAATCATCTGTTAGCTTGATAATTTGGCTCCTTTTGACCCTGGAAGCTGAGGGATAGCCCAGATGAATACCTGCCCTAGCAAGCTGCCAGTGCATGGGAGCTGAGCAGCCGAGTGCTCATTCACACGCTCCCTGCCACGGAGCACCGGGCAGCATGTTTGAGGGACTCCTTCCCAGTGACTCCAAAAGCTTCCTCTGGCCAGGCTTCTGCTGAATTTTCCATTCAGGGCACTGTTATCTACAAGATGTCATGCTTCCACAGCATGGACCACGCAAAGATCTCAAAGCTCTTTACAGATGGAAATGAGCACCATCTCAGCAGTGACCTCCCAAGACAGGGAAGCATCAAAAGCCTCAGCTTGGAGCCATAGTAGTGGAGCTGTTTATCTTGGTCCAAGGATGCACCACGGTAACCCCCCATCAATGACAGGACACCCTCAGCTACAGCCAGTGGCAGGAAGGGCTGAGGGCACTCAGCACACTGGCAGAACGGGCTCCCAGCCTGGCAGGGAGAAAACAAAGGGGAAAAAAACCAGCCAACCTGTTAAAAGCATCCCACAGGTTATACTCTCACAAAGGTGTCCATGGGCAAACCTCAGCACCTGCAGATACCTGTCCCTTCTCTGAAGGAGCAGCTAGCAGGGGCTCAGGTGACAGAAACAGAGTCTGTCCTCTGTCCCACTCCTCCGGCTGCTCCCATAGGTCACCCCCTCTCTGCCTGGCTTTATCTTCCCGGGTTTGTTGCTCTTTCTGTTTGTGCCAGGAAGAGTGCCAGCACGACCATAAACTCCGTGTTCCCCTGTGGCGAGGCTCCTCCACGTTCAAAGGAACAAAGTTAGGCTAATTTTTACAAGAAATATTCTAATTCCAGTGTGTGAAACCATCGTCTTGACAACTTCTTTCTGTGGCTAAGCATTAAAATGTTTATTCAGACTGGAATGAGGTCTATTTCATGTCAAAACCCCACAGTCAGGCATTCCTGCATTCTACAACAGCATTCCCTCAAGCCGACTGTGAAGGGCAAAGCTGGCTGTAGCTGTCTGGGGGACAGAAAGGTCCTCTCCTGCTCATGCATCATCCCCTTGTTTCTCAAAAATGATGCACGGTGACAGTCAGTGGTGGCTCAATACCTAAGCAGCATTGCTGCTCTGCAAGTGAATGAGTGCCCAGCACTTCCAGGAAACTATGAAATGGGCAGTTCCCCTTTTTAATGCTCTCTGATGTCCAGTAAAAATATATATGGTAAAATATATGCACCAACTGCCTCCATCAAAGCATTGGATTTACCTGCATATTCCCACCAATCTTCAACAGCAGAAAAATATCTCCTGGAAGCTTTCTTCATTTCTAGTTTCTCTGTATCTTGATGTGAAAATCTAGTGTCTGATGAGATACGAGAGCTGTTTTTTTCAGGTTCTTTTTGGCTTTTTTAACCACATTATTAGATGTCTCCCAGAAAGTTTCTCCTTGTGATCTTATGGTATGAATACTCTTTGGGGTGTTATGGCATGCATCTTCCCAGACTAGTCAAGGAAATGTAATCAGGTGAACAAACAGCATTATAATTACATATTCCTGCACCTTCTATAGATGTAAGGGTCCAATAGGTATGTAAAAACACAAGGCTTGCATGTATAAATGTGATAAATGCAAAGCCAAAGGATATTCACTGCAGAGACACTGCAGCAACAAATGAAGCAACATGTATGTATGTATGTGTATGTGTGTATATTGTGCCTTCCTGTTCTGGAGTGTGGTATTACTAACTTGGAAAACTAAAAAATGAGAAGAAATGATCACACTTCCTTAAAAATGATGAGATTTTTAAAAGTAAATATATAGTGAATTCTCTGTCTTCCACTTTTTCAGCCTTCAGGTTCTGCTCTGGGATATACTTTCAAGCTTAAAAAAAAGCATTGTTGAGATTCCCATGTAATCAAAACAGGGCTTGAAAAGACACCATTTGTCATGAGCCACACACTGAAGCTGTGAGAGCTGGCAGCAGTGACAGTATTACAATTAAGAATAACATTTTTTCCAGATAGGATAAACACCATTTGTCACTTCATAAGCTTTAGGATTTGAAAATGGAACTACAACTATTTCCTTTTCTCCTCCATATGTAGATGATCTTGCTTCATTTTCTGACATTGCAAGTATTAGTAGACATCATTAAATGAAATTAAAAGCCTCCTCTCTTTCAGCTCCCCTCCCTTATTCCCCAATTTTGACACTGTTTTCTTGAGCATTGATGTAGAAGCCATCCAAGTGCTTTACTACTTACTGGCTGTATCGCTTCAGACTCAAAACGCGCTATAATAGAAAAGAAAGATCAAAAAATGATGACAGGGAAGTGTGTGGGAATACTTGAAGTTCTTAGTATCCACACTGGAAAAGTCTGGTATTTGTTATGGCAGTAAGTTTCAGAATTGCAGGTCTAGAGTCGGTATGACAGAGGTAAATTTGCAGCTAAATTGGATGCCTGGGTATCTTTTTGTTATGACAGTTGCACCCTGTATAGAAATGTCAATAAAGCTGTTAGCTATTCATTCCATATGTCAGTGAACAGGAGAGGGATGTGACCGCATCCACGGGTGTGGCTGGGAATGCTTACTGCAGCTCCGCGGAGCAGAAGAAACCTAGAAAGGATCCCAGCTGGAATTTCCAAATATTCATGATGCAATAATCTGGTGTGCATCACCTAGGAAAGCTGTGGGAGTGCTGGATGTATAAAGACTTTAAACACCTTTGAAAATCCTTCAGCCAGAAGTATGCCACTAAATGAAACATCACTGCAGGGTGCTGGATAGACCATTGTTTTTCTCAGTGAAGTTAAAAAGGGATTTTTAATGACCACAGATAAATAGGATCCAGGTGATGCCTCTTGCTGCTGAGATGGTGTAACAGGGTGTCCCCTAAGGGACACAGAGAAAAATCAGCCAAACGAACAGCCAGTGGCACTCCCTGTAGTTCTCCTGTCTTTCTGAAATCTCTGTCCTGCTCTTGTGTGCCCGGCTCTGAGCCACAGGGTGATCTCCAGGCTCCCCAAGCTGCAGGGCTTCTCATTTTACCTCCCTGAGCGAGTGACTGTCAGAGCTCTGCTTGCTGGCGTGCTCTGCTCCTGCCTGGGCTTTGGGCATTGACAAGTCATAGTCTTTCCAACTGCTTTTATTGGTCTTGATTTTGATTTTTTTAATCCAGGCAGTGCCCTCCAAGGTGATGAGAGGCAGCCTGGATGTGGATGGCCAGGCCAGAAGCCTCTCCCACTTGCAAAGCTAAAGAAAATGCACATTCCTTTGCAGAGTTATCATGAGAGACACACAGGTCCCTTCTGCTCACCCCTGCCCTCACACTGGCAAAAGGCGGTGTCCGTGTTTGGGGAGAGAAGCGCTGCTGGGCTGCTTCCCCTCTGCCCTCCATCACAGAGACTGTCCTTCCTGGGTCCTGAGTCGGTGCCTGTGTTAGCCTGCACTCGATACTCCAGCGAAGAACAGCATAATGTGAGTACCGATGACTCGGTCCACCTAAAGGAAGGTTAACTTAAAAGAAGATACTGCATTTAGTTATGGTTCTTGAGAGAACAACATCCTGGAGCTACCACTAGGAACAAAGCACCGACTTAGTGGAGGACAGAAATCATATGCTATGTACAAGAAGATGAGATGAAAAATTGTTAGAAACTGCAAAGTGATGTAACTCAAAAAGTTAAAGTAAATGCTGAACCACCTCAGCTTAATTTTGTGCATTGCAATAGACTTTCCCCACATCATTGTGCACGATGCCTTCACCAAGACCCCAGCACAGTGTGACGGGCCATGAATGAGACAAGTGCTGTGCCCAAGCTTCACCCCACAGTTCAAGGCCTGGTTCCCTGCCCCACGGGCAGCCCTAACCTTGCTCTCTGCTCCCACACAAGAAACAGTGTCCTGAGGCAAGGACCCCTGCTTTGTCCCCCATATGCCATCCCAACTCTGGGGAGAACAGGGACCAGCCAGAGGGACAGGCCTTTCAGCCTCCTCTGTTCCCAAAATACCTTATTTATAACCTTAAAACATTCTTTATAATCTTAAAACAGCCTGGGAACTTGGCACCTTCACTGTCTTTGATTGTCTGACATTCATTCTGGCTGCCTGCAGTTTCCAACCTGGGAAGGATGGAAATTTCATGACAGTGCCCCTCTATTTAAGCACATGCCTGCCTTGGGGTTGAGTCATCCCTGGTGAGAGGATTTGGAAAGCAAAGTCTTCCTGACCTGAGCTTATTGGTTTTTTGGCCATGCCGCCTTGCCTGGGCGCCTGGGCTGTGAAAAGAACACGCACATGCATAAGGTGGTTAATGATGCACAAGCATCATGAAGCATCAGAAAAAGCGTTTGATTTGCGTATGTCAAGTGTGCTGGAAACAGATCAGCATGCAGCAGCGAGAAGCACAGGTGCCTTTTGCACAGCAGAAAAAGGAGCATCCCAAGCCTTTTGATGTGTCTCAGCGAGCAAGCAGTGACATCAACAAAGACAGGACAAGATTTAGAAAAGCATCCTTGTAATAGCTGAACACAAGTGTCCAAAAGTTACAATTTTGATAGCTTCAGAGACAATTTCCTTTGTGTTGTGCCTGATTTGCCCGTCACGTCACATAATACGAAAACTTGAAAATAAGGCACAGTCAAAACGTTCTGGAGAGGTGCATTCCTAACGTCCTGGCTCAGGTGAACTTTCTCCATTCTACAGTCAAAGGAGGGAGGTATCCATATGCCTCAAGATGGGGATGGTTTAGGCTGTATTATTCAGGGCACTTCTGAGTGAAGGGAGAGACAAAGAGATGGGAACAATCCTCCCCTTTTATCTGAAACCTTTCTGCTTGCCTTCCTGCAGTGAAAAATCTCCGCAGCCATTATCACCCACCTCCCACTGGCTTTGCTATGACCCCGGTCCAGGGAGACCTCAGCTGTGTAACCAACAAAGTCGAGCCAAGCAGAAACTGAAATGAAGGGCTATGACTAATTAAGATGTTCTCTTGTGTGCACATTCAGATGAAAGTTCCTGGGAAGAGAATACAAAAATCCTAAGTAGCTGTAAAGTGGCTCTTTTCACCAACCTTAAAGCACAGTACCACATAATAACTCACAGCTGTGCATATTTGATCCTCATCTAGGATCAGCTCATGCATTATTTACATCCTTATTACTGGCAGTGGAGTTGGGCAGAAATGACGGTAATATCTGTTACACCTGATGGGAGACAAGCATTTTGCATAGCTCACACTTGTTGCTGAGCATGGCCCAGAAAGGCAGGGAAGGAGGTGGGAAAGCAACTGAGCTTGGAGAAACTGTAACCCTTTAGAAATCAGAAAAAAGGGAAGAGGACTCATGTTTTGGAGTGTGAGCAGGCACTCAGTGGCTGGGAGAAAGAAAGAGAACTTGTTCACTTTGCCTCTACGCAATGCTGGAGTAAAGAGCAGGTGAAGAGAGGAGAGGCACAGGTGGAAAGTCCTGCAGGATTAGCAACGCGTGAAGCAGCTGCATGCTCTCAGAGAGTGAGCTGAAGTCCTTGTTAGTTGTGTCCTTTGACTGACACTTGATGGCCTATGACAAAGGTAAGGGGTCAGGCAGGTTTCTTGGCCACCAGCCCAGGCAGGGAGCTGCTCCCTGGCTTGGAGAGCTCTAATAGGCACCAAGGGCCCTGGCGTGCCCCTAAAAGAGGTGGTGAGACACACCACACCCTGTGGTGCTCAGGCAGCCTCCTGCCATCAGGAGTCCCGGGACTGCTGTCACGTAGGCTGGTTGTGGAGGTGGCTGGTGGTGGCTTTTGCATGGATGACTGCCCATGGGGAAATGGATGGACACCACCAATTACACTCCTGCAGAGCGCTTGGCAGCTGGTGGCAGCTGAAAACTTTCCCTCCTTCCCAGTGAGGTGAGGAACAAAACCATGAAAAGCTGTGTTTTCTGTGCCTGAAACCCATTTTGGCTCCTGCAACACTGTGCCACGGGCAGCCTGGAACAGATTATTTCTGCCGTCTTTAAACAGCTGCTCCAAGTCCCTGCTGGACAGCAGGGACAACCTTCCCAGACAGGCTGCCAGGCAGAATGGTTTGGCTCTGCTGGTGCCTCACAGTTATCACCAAAAGGATATTCCAGGATCACATCCAGCTGCAGGCAGAAACAGGCAGGAAGCTAGCACACAAGCTCCCATACACCATCTGCTCCAGAAACTGGAATCAAAACCCAAAGCAGCAGCCCTTCAGTCAGCAATGTGACTAAACCCAGGTCGGCTGAAGCCAAATTCTCCATTTAAATAAGCAGACGTCCAAGCATTACTTCTCTGACACACGCAGTAGCACCATGCTGGATCATTGCACACAAGATGAAACTAGCCTTTCTCCTGCCCTGAACCCTAAGTCAGAGGCAACTTTTCAATGAATCATGGATTGGTTTGTCCAATTGTGTCTGATCCATGTGGGTCACAAAACAGGAGTGCCACGTTGCAAAAAGCTCTGTGTGCTGGCCTGGGTGCAGAGGAGGAATGTGAGGAAGGAGTCAGCAGTGCGAGGCTCACGTCAGGTCAAGTTCCTGTATAAATGGAAGGTTTAGACTCAAGTATGCTACCAGCTGCAGCCGCCCAAGGCAGCCAAGATTCAAGGACAAGCAAACCCTCTATGGATGAAGGTTACGGGAAGAAAAAAGGTCCAGAGCTGTACGAAAGCACTCGGCCCATTTGGAGGACCTCTGAGCAGTGGCCCCCAGGGGAGGCATAGCTGCTAGTGTACATAATTGCCAAGAGTTTTAAAGCGAAAATCCACAGCACAGCATGACTCTTGATGTTGTCCAGATCAAAGCAGCTTTGTGGTTTAGAAAATGTGTCATCAGAGGGAGGGAAAAAAAATTAATGGGAACCTCTTCCAGGACAGCCTAGCAGTAGGTAAGGGATAACCTGCTTGGTACAGACACCCTGTGTGAGATTTGTATAACCCTCACTGACAGCCTGGCAAATTGCCAATGGGCTTGAGAAAAGGGTACAGTGTGTCCCAGACCAAAACCAAGCTTGTGTGCGTGGGCTACGTTTGTAGGCTACACCACATCACAGCTAGTTCAGCTGGCTTCCCCCTCCCAGGGCACCTGAACAATTTTGCTTGGCCTTCCATCTTCTCTAGTGTCTTGTGGTGATTTAGGAAAATGTAAGGAGACATAGCCTCAGCTGTCCAGGAGCTCCCTTTGCAAGGTAGCCTTGCACAGGACGGCTATAGGAAACCCCTTTATATTCCAGCCCTCCCTCCCCAAGTTCTTCTGTGCAGGGGTGAGGTACAGATGCACCTCAGCGTTTGCTGCTTGGAGACAGTCACACGCTTGAGACCTTCATCTGACTCACCTGATTTGCCCTGGCTCCAGCATGTGACTGATGTAAGTGGTAGGACAAGGCTGGTGCAGAGAAATATGTTCGTTAGCACATTCCATCCATCCAATTGTCCACAGATGCTTAACGAGACCCAGGAAGGCAGCCATGAGGCCGGGCAGCTCAGGCCTCACCTGTTACTGCTTCCTGTGCAGCAACTTGCAATCGTATGAGAGCTACAGACATTAAGACTACTGGCCTACCAGGAACACAAGCAGGAGGACAGACCTCCCTGACATGATTTTAGTTCAAATCATCTCAGGATCCTTGTGCGCTATGAGAATCACAATTCATGGGCTAAATCCTGAAGGCCTTGCCCAGTACTTTTTCTGGAACTGAAAAGCATTTGTGGAAGCCATGCAGAAGCCTTACGTGGCTAAACGCTTTGGGACCAGGTGTCCTGCTTTCCCTCAGCAGGTATCTAGCACCACAAAAGCCTGCCTTGCTTTACAATGCACAGAAGAGAGAGGGATTCTCTGCCCTGAGGAATTCACAGCCTAGGAGGTGTCAATATGAGGATAGGCAGTCTTTTAGTGTTGTAATGGATTATTCTCCATTAATCTTTAGGTCTTTCAGATTTTGCCATTTTTTGAAATAAAAAAAATTTCCAGCGTTGTTGTGAATCCCTTTAGAAACCAAAGGTAGCAGACCACTCTTGCGTGTTTGCTAGTGAGACTTGACAGGAGCAATGGCAGCGCAGCTTCGGAGGAGTTCATGCTCCAGAGTTCATAAAGTGATGGTAGGCACTGACTGGGTGTACATTTCTTGACCCTACCAGCAGGATGGGGAGAGAGCTGGGAAAGAACAGGCATGTGATTCCTTGCATTAAAACAGATGATTAAGTACTATGCGGTGTAAAACCATGGGTGTTCTGGCAGTGCCTGCTGAACCCAGTGAAGGCAGGGGGTCCTGTGGCATTTGGCGCAGGCACTCAGCCTAATAATAGGCTTCTCCATCATTTCTTACAGAACATGGCAAGACATCACAAAGAAAGATGTCTCTTCTGTTCAGTATTTATCATTAGGGCTGAGACTTGTTCAAGGAATCCCTGTCCTCCCATCCCCAACAGGCTGAGGTCAAATGAGAACACAAATCTTGCTGATAAGGTTGTCAAAACATGCCAATTGAATGACAGATATGATTAATAAGGAAGATAATAGTGATGTGATAGGTCATGGGGAGGAGACTGCTAAACCAGTTGTAAAAATGGAGAATACGTTAAAGGAGGCAGCAGAGCCAAGCCAGAGCGAAGAGGTTAACACTGCAGAGCAAAAGTCAAATCTGGGTGCTGGTGCAGGAAACTTTGCTATGAGCACACCGGTCACTACGGGAAGGCTTGGAACATCTGCAGGAAAGTCACCCTCTTATGACATCCAAATGGTTTTGGGATAACTTCCAGAGAGACCTGTGATTTCATTGCATTAATGTGTTGCATTGCATTCCCTGGTATACTAATTTTCAGCCTGGACATCTATCTAGCTGAACTATCTCTGAGTGGTGGTAGGATGTGTCCTTAAAGAGTTTAGTTCTTTAACACTGTGGTTGTGCAGCAGACCAGGGATATAGCAGGGAGAGGAAATCCCCACATATACACCATTTTCAGGATTACAAGGACAACTACAAGGGCCACAGATTCCCTGTTCCTTATTAGCACCAGCTGCTGCAGCATACATGCTCCAGGTCACCCAGGAATGGCCATACGGCTCCTGTCACTCAGATTACGGTTGTTTCCAACCCTACACGTGTTTGCACAAGAAAAGGCTGGAGACTGAGGTGGAGGAGGAAGGGAAAGGCTGGCACAGAGTACTGCACTGCTCTATCAAAGAGAGTAGGTGAAGGGCAGGACAGGTTTTACAATGCCCTTTCAGCCATCCCAAAGCACCTCTCAGCACAACCGAGAGGTGATGTAGTAGGGGTGAAGAGCACATCGCCTGTACCTCAGAAGAAAGCAAGGCACAGGGAAGAGCTCTTGCTTTCCTGGCTCATGGGATCTTGCTTATGCTGCTTCTGAGATAGTGGCCCCACACGATGCTTCAGGCACAAAACAGGCCACTTCACCCCAGTCTCAGCCTCATTTATTGCCTTGGGTTCCAGTTCATTATTGTGAAGGAGTTGGAGAGGGCAGACCCTGGCAGCTCAGCCTAGTACACCCTTGGGCTCTTTGGGTACTGTGACCGTCCACAGGTACACCCTGCTCCGGGCATTTGCTCCGTGTGCTCTGCCTTTCCCTTCCTGGCTGCACCAACACCCTCCTCTTCCCCAGCACGCCTGCCCCCCAAGACCTGTGGGTCTCCACTGAGCCAATGCCACCACCTTGGCTGAGCTGAGGAATAAGCAGCAGAGAAAGCAAGTGCTTTGCACCCGTGAGAGGGTGTTTCTATGTAAACTGTCAGTATACTGAGTTGTACTGACACACAACCCTGGCACAAATGCACGCAGCTGTAACCTGCACACAACAAAACTCCAGACAACCATAAGTTGATGGCGGGAGCTGGGGTCATGGCAAGGGAGCAGGTTTCTGGGCACCAACAGTGGAAATTTGGGTTAATCTTTTATGCCAACAAAGCTTCCATTTCAATTTAAAGTGCTCTCTCATCTTTCTGCCTTCCTACTCTAAACCAAACATGCTTTTACCTACTGGAGATTTACTGCTGGTGAATCAGATGAAAAAAACATTTTTCTTGCACTGTCACAAAGCCCCATTCTGGGGCAACTGCATGTGTGGAATTTTCCAGGTGGTTGTGATAAGCAGCCCATGTGTACAGAAAAATAAACAGTATGGCTTTTAGATGCTACTTGAATTGCCCTGGATTATTTCCGTAACACCTGTACAGGCCCTTAACCAAAGCCTCTGGCTGCCTCCAAGTGAAACAGGACATTTGATGCTATCAAGACAACCAAATGCTGAGCAGAGAATTTAGAAAGTGTCAGCAAACAATACTGGAGTTGTTGGGATATTTAAGAGTGTCTCGAGCAGCTGTAGCCAGCTAAAGTACATAAAAGGGAATAGCAATTAATTCGCAGCGGTCGACGCCATTGATACAACGCACACAAACTGGAAAAGCAGGTGCCTAAATGTCATGTTCCTGGCTTGTTCCTGAAGCCCAGGTAACAGATTTCCAGTTCCTTACCAGACATGGTAGAAAAAAATGTGCAATGATTTACTGCAGTGGCTGTGGAGTCAGGTAACTCCAATACGAGGGATTATTTTCTCTTACCATAGACAAATGAAATGAAGTGCCCTGCCTGTATGTAAGTATAGAAGAAAGTCCAGTTCCAAGTCAGCTGCTTCCCTCCTATTGTTTTCTTGAATATATTTTAATTTTCACATTTAGCTGAATTATTTCTAATTGGTGGTATGTTACATAAATCCCTCCTACCTGAAATCAGAATTTCACAGATTCCTCAGTCCACTCCTGCTCTTCTTAAAGCCAAGAGGAGTTTTGTTGATGGTCAGTAGGAGTACTAGCTCCAGTGCAGATCCTGATCATGAGATCCAGTGTATAGGCATCAGAAAGGTGAAGAGATGTACATGAGAGAACTGTGTACCTCCCTTCACACCCCTGCTTTAGCAAAAAGGCACAGAAGGGGCATATGTAGAGGTCAGTCCCACTTCTGGGCTTGGCAGGGATGCTGTGTTTGCTGTATGAACCTAATGCACCCAGATGAGGTGTTGAACAGTGATATATATGCCTGAGCTAGAGAAAAAAGGCTAGAAGGGGCTCCTGGGATCTTCAAGCTAAGCCCCTGACTGCCACAAGCACTGCATCTTAATTCCCAGTATGAATTTTCAGACAGGACAAGAGGGGATATACTCACCTTCCCCTTGCACCCCAGACCCGTGACACCGCACATCACACAGTGGCCAGGCTGCCCAGCCCCGCCGTGGGCGCAGGAGCTGGACTCTCACCGCACATCGATTTGTCAGAGCCCCTGAGGTTTTCATGTGCCCCTGAAAAGCCTTTGAATGTCCTGGCAGTCTTGTTCCCCAGCCCTAAGCATTAACCTACGTAAGGGAAGAAGGCTGTATACCCCATCGCTCCTGCAGCCAGGCCTGTCGTACTGGCCTCCTCTCTGGTCCTTCCTGAAATCCTCCGTTGCCAGTTTCCTACAGTGGACCCCCACTTCACGTCCCTCACAGCCTGCCCCACGCCAAGGACTCCGTCCTCCCTCATCTCCTCTCTGCCACACACCTGAGCCTCTCCACCCCTCGTGTCTCTGGCCGCTCACGCTGTCACCCTGCACGCTCCTATCCCAGCAATCTTCTGCACTTTCAGACTTCTGCCTTCCCCATCACCTGGCCAGCATTTGGCTGCAGCACCAGCTCCACAGCCCACAGGTGATTCAACAGAGGCGGCAAGAGAGCAAGCCCTGTGACACCAAAGCCTATGTCTCCATCTCTCTGCTTGCACTGTCATATGGGACTGAAGAGTACTAGAAAGGTGCAGGCATGGGGCACCGTCCAGACACAGCTCACATCTCTTCTGTGAATTACAAGGAGGAGAAACTTATTGGGTGGTTGTGGGTAGTTTCCAAAACCAGCCTTCATGATCTTCTTCAGCTGGTCCTGCACCTCAGGTAGTCCTTAAAGGCTGGAGCTGAGGCAGCACGCAGCAGCTTGGGGACTGCTCTGTGTGTGGGCATCAATTCAAAGGTCACAAGAAATGCAGAGGCTTTCACAGTCACGCACAAAGGCTGGCTGTGCCAGCTGAGCTGGGAAGAGCTCGTGGAGAGCAGACAGCAGAGCCAAAGAGCCCGTGAAAAAAAAAATCAGCCCAAAGGCTTGAAAGGAGACAAATTTCTTACAAACCACACTTTTTCTGCAATGCTAACAAATTCTGCTCAAGAAATCCACCTCTTCTTTTAGAATAATTCAGCCAACTTGCTCCTTCTCTCGAGAAATGTTTCCGAGCCCAAAGTAAGTGCAAACAGATGCGAGTATGTCAGAGGCTGTGAAAAGCTGGAGAATCTTTACAGGAGATGGCAGCCCCACAGAAATACACCCAAGACTGACTTTGAAACTTAATGATGATAAGTCCGACCTGAACACCAGGAATAGTGTCAAGGGGTATGACTTTCATGAAATATCCAGACAGCTCACCAGTTCCACAGCTCACAGTGCCCCTGCTACCTTCCCAAGGGCCAGCGGCTCCGATTCTCCCTGTCTTGCTGCCAAAACCTCCACCACTGCTCCCGGGATGTAGCCCGACATTTTTGTTTTAGCGTTCTATAGTGCAACGACAATGTAATATTTAAGAGGAGCATGAAATTAAATGTGGTCTCAAACTAGGTCTCCCCAGGAGCGCTGCACAAGGTGCATTATTCATTTTCATATTTAATTCATTCCAAAACTCCATTTGTGGATCCCATGATGTGTGCTGACCTGGAGTAGCACAGAATCAAGGTTTCTCACCACGGAACATACGGGGACCCACACCACAGGTTGGAGAGAACTTGGAGAGCCCTCTTCTACTTCTTGGGTGTCTTGAATATAACAGAGGCACGTGCCTGGGTTCCCATGGCTCAGTGGCCTGGGCCTGTGATCTGGGGTTAAAGGTCTGTCTTGGTGCTCTCGGCTCATTTTTCAGAAGGGCTGAGCACCAAACTGAAGTCTTCAACAGCTGAGCTTGGAAATTATAAGTATTATCTGGTGATGGATACTGTGAAAAATTAGGTATATCTTAAACTGTGTCCCCCAATTTTTTTAGTTTTTCACCTTAATCTATCTCAATTTTACCAAATCAAATCTACTTTACCTTAATCTAGCTCAGTTTGCCATCAGTGATGGCCATTGCTCCCACTGAAGAGAGTATGTTGTAAACAGAAACTCATGAGGCACTCCAAGGTGATAGAGACAAGCACCAGTGATAATAAAAAAATGAGGAAACAGCAATTTCTTCTCAGAAGTGGCGTTTGAACAGCATGCAGTAACTAGGATGTAAATTCACATGTGGAACAGTCAGGGGAAAACCAATCTTGCCTCGTTGCTCACTAAGTTAGTATTGCACATTTCATACACTGAATGAGGCAATGAAAAAGGAAAAAGCAAAATATATGATCAGGTAATTAGCAGTATGCAGAGGAGACTGAATTAAAGTGGCACTGGACTCCCTAATCCTGGTCTTTCCTATCTTTGGCTGCTTGACTTTGCAGCCTTAGTGTTATTTGAACACAGACTTTGGGTTATAAATCAGTATTTATATTACAGGAATACCCTCATTCCCCCTTAAGACAAGATGTGCCAGTACAGGCATAGCATCTGATCCAGCGAGCTTACAATCTGAGGAGACTAGTATAGAAGGAAGAGGATGAAGGAGAAATAAATAAGCTTAAATGCATATGGTTGTGTGTATATGTATGTGCACACACACATACACAAAAATGCATTTATATATATGTTACATATGTACTGATTTAAATACTCAGCATTTTAAATATATATTTATATGCATAGAGTATCTGCAGAATTATATGTATCTGTCTTGAGTATTTAATGAAGCACTGCCTTTCCCCAGCTGCCTCATAGCCTAGCTAGCAGACAGTGGCTGGTTTTCCTGCTGGCATTGTAGCATCAGCAAGCTGCAAGAGGCATATCAAAGACAAGGCCTTCCAGATTTCTTCAGGGAGATGCTCCATGCATAAGGTGAAGTATGGTGATATTGCAAAAATGTACGTGAAAGGAATGAGCAAATTTTCTGCAAGCTTCTAGGAAATTACCTTTCTCATTAGGTTTGGCTGAAAATGTTTTGAAGAAGTATTTCAACAGGAAATTATTTTTTAATTTCTTCTATTTACTTGTCTTTTATAGAAATTGTCCATTTTGCTTACTTAGTTTTGAAGGAGGGAGAGCAAAACCTGATTTTTTAGTTTCAAAAATGATTTGTGTGTGCATTGCATGAAAATTGAGACTTAATGTATGAGTTTTAACATAAGAAAACACTTTTTCACTTTGAGGGTGGCTGAGCACTGGCACAGGTTGCCCAGGGAGGTTGTAGAGTTTCCATCCTTGGAGACATTCAAAAGTCCTCTGGACATGGTCCTGGGCAACCAGCTCTAAGTGCCCCTGCTTGAGCAGGGGGTTGGACCAGATGACCTCCAGAGGTCCCTTCCCACCTCAACCACTCTGTGATTCTGTGATTCCGTTCATTTGGGCTAAATATCTAACTCTGATGATTTAGATTTCTCATTTATGTAATGTCATTTACTCTCATTGGCAAATGGCAAAAGTGGTATCCAGTAGCTTTCAGTTATTTTTGAGTCATTAAACCCTAAATGTTTTCCAGTAGGAATACAGATTCATCTACAATGAAATGAAACCTAATCACAGAAAGTTTCATTTTCATTTACTGAATCGCCTGGTCCTGGGTCAGAGGACCTCAGCAGGGCTCCAAAGACCCCAGTAATGTAATTGTTATCATTAATAACTATTTCTTTTCTTAGAAGGACAGAAGGACTTTGACCTCTATAAGTCACATTCAAATGGCTACCAGTGAGTAATATTTATCATACGTGTGTATTGAGACACATGGCACTACTCCCATCCTTCAGGTCCTAATAGAGATGCCCTGTAAACATCTGTGGGCTATTCTTGGGACACATGTATTTCTTTGTCAGTCTCGCACACAGCAACCCTTGCTTCTAACCTCCAGTGTGGTTTGTTTCTGGAGTTTCATTGATTCATTTTTGAAACGGAGAATTACCTATTTTAACCAACCTTACCAAAACCAACGCAAGGGTTTACAAGAGTGCTGAATGTCCCAGGAAACCCACACAAACACTCTTGCTTTCTCGAAAGCCTGCTCGTGCTTAGTCGAGCAGACTAACAAATCAAAGTGCCTGTAGTGGTGACTAATGCCTCCCTTGAAGAAAAAGACTGGTTTCGTGTGATCTGCTGTACTTAGCAAACCTGCCTTTCTTCATACTCATCAGTGTAAATAAAGAGTAATTTAACTGAAATCAGTGGTTATACCAGTGACAAACTGGGGTGTAGTAGGATCTGATTCAAGCCCACAGGGGTGAATATACAGTTGTTGACAAGTGTGCATATCACCAACCAATGTCTCAATTGTGTATTGTATCTGTACCAGCTAAAGTCTGCTCTTTGAAATACCCCTTCTCATCCTAACCCGAAAGGGAAAGGAAGAGAAAAATTCCCCTGTTCTCTTTATTCTGTTATTAGTTATTATCTATTAGTTAGCATTTCTCTACATATTGATAGCACTCAAAGAGCCCACCCTTCCTTCAGAGCTTGCTATGAAGGGGTGAGTGAGAGAGGAATGACTTTTTAGTGGAGGAAACTGATGGACCGGTGAATCAAGGAGACAGCTCCTTCCAAAACATGGGGGGAAGACAAGGAGGAGATGGCTGAGAGGAAGCAATCGCTCACATGCCACATGCTTCCAAGAGTCTTTGAGAGTCTCTTTTTTTCATTCAACCTTATTTCACAGCTGCATTCAGTTGCTCCAGCCTTCACTCAGACTCACATGAGCACAATTGTCATTCAGTGTTACAAGCAGTCTAGCTCTCAGTCTGCAGTTGTCTGCTGTCACACAGATTTCATATTAATCCTGGCTGCCTGGAACACATGGCTCAGAGTCCCATCTTGAGCACCTTGCCTTAAGTCTGAAGTTAAACGCAGGGGTTTTTTTCCTATTTCTGATATAATCTACTTGAAACACATGTACTCAACTCAGGAAATTTCTACTACTTTCTATTCCTTGATAAAGGCACTTCCAAAAAAAGCACCTGTGTGTGTTGCAGTGTTTGCTAGAGGCTCACTGGTAAATGGGTACTCTGTGTCCTTTCGGTTGGCATGAAAATTGTAATGAATCATTGATAAAGCTAATAATGTACTCAGTTTAATCTAATATTACAGCACAGTAGCTGCACCCAGTGCTTACAGCACAGGAATATACAAAAGTAATTGATTTTACACTACTGAAGCTAACTGCAGTTGAACCTCTCCAGGTTATGAAAATTTGCCAAAGCAAGTGATGAAAATGATCACCGTAGACTATGCAGGGGCTGAGTTTTAAACAGCTGGGCCAGACTCAGTGGCACTTTAACAAAAGAGGATATAATATACATCTGACGTATCCCAAGCAGCCCATAAAAGAGCTGTCGACACCTACATATGAAACTGAGCTACATGGGAGCGCATTTCAGGCAGGCATTGTTGCTTCCCAAGTCTTTCATGGAGCATGATGGATGTTTACTTTACGAGCAGACTCACTTCATTTGCAAAGTAAGAATAGATAATACGGGCCAAAAGTAATCATAGCCCTGAAGCCAGCCCCTTTGTTGGTATACCATAATAGTTCTTTGATGGAGTCACACAGTCATGGGCCAGATGAAGCTCTGATCCATTCACTCCCTGAAATGGCAAACTAAGCATTGCCTTTTAAATTAACATTTTTTACTTAAATAAGAATGTTATAGTCCAGCTTACTATACATTTAAGTAGTATCCACAGACAGACAACTCTCATCAGGTATCATATCCTATCCAGGTGGAAAAATTTAGTTGAACTCATTCCTCTGACAGCAGAAGCCAGAACCAAACTTAGCCCAGATTTATACTGGTCTGTGGATCATCACAGCCCAAGACATTCACAAGGGAAATTACTGCTTCCTCACTAGCAATGATGCTGCACTTTCTGCTTCTTCAGAAACTGTATTGTTAGCTACAACATAAGAAGCAGGATAGGATAGGAAAGGAGAGGACGGGACAGGACAAGGATACATGACTGGCTTGAGCTTGTGAGGTCATCAAGCCCAGTCTTCCACCACCTATAATTCTTTTCAGAAATGTTTCCAGCTCAGAGACTAGCATCACGTTACCCATCTGCCAGGCTCACTCTCTGGCGTGATCAAGGAAACATTAACACGTTACCCCCCAGCCAGCCTCTGAAGGAAACCATCTCTTCCTACCCAAATGCCCAGCATGCCGCATCTCCAAAGGAAAATCAAACAGATGGACTTGACCAAACAGGAACTTATTGGGCAGGAGAGCTGAAGAGCAGAAAAAGCTCCCTGAAGACAAGCAGTCATCCCACAGCCCCAGATGAATAAGGGCTTGCCTCTTGGTGGAGGCCTGTTAGGCCAGATGGCCACTACCCCCCACTGCGTAGGGCGGGCTAAGCAGAGATGTCCTTATCCTGAGCCCCCTGCAAACTGCTCCACTTTGCTGCCATTCTGCAACAATTTGTCAGTGTGCAGGGACACTAGCGAGTCCCCTGCCTGGGAGGAAGGCTTGCTAAATACTTTCTCACTTGCACTCCTTGTCCATATTTTCTTTACCTCAGGATGACACAAGCAGATAGTGTTACTACTCACCCTACTCATGTGGGGTTGGTTTGCCCTCTACTGTCATAACAAAAGGATGTATTTCACATTAGGTTATGACATGGCTACTCTTCTTCCTTAGGCTATCAGAGCTAGGTCAAGCCAGACATGGTGGGATAGAGCTGGGCATCAGGTCCTAGCAAAGTCAACAGCCCCCAAAAACATCTACCATGCTCCTGCATCATGTTTAGTAGCAACACTAAGGAAGCAGGAGAGTTCAGTGGAAAAAATAGTCCAAAGACAGATATAAAATGTTAACAGGGATGGAACAACACCAGGAAACAAGAGTACTGTAGCCAACTGAAATAACACTGAACATTGGAAAATTGCTATTAATCTAGGAGATAGCCTGTCAGAGCTGAAAAACAGGGCTTCAGCACAGTCCCCCCTCGTTTTGCCACCTCTTGGTTCAAGCTTTAAAGCTAGTCTACTTTGTTGTCTTTATTTTATGAACCTTGTGCAGCTGGTCCATGGCTGAGTTTTACAGAGAAAGTTCACTATGTTGATCAACAACAGGGTGAGTTTTGCCAAAAACACAAATCTGCTGGCAGTATGTTGAGTTTTATAGTGATAGTCACTTTGGACTGTTATTCTGAGCATTCTGCTGGGAAGCCTTTATCACCAGGACCAGTTGTTTAAACAGAGAAGATTCTTAGAACCACCCAACGTGGTTTCTTAACAGGGAAAGTTTCTACAGAGTCACCATTTTATCTCTGAAGTTACCATAAATTTCCGTCAGCTACTTCCCTCTCTCTTTAGAGATCTATAATGATAATAACAATACTAATAGATCATAAACAATTATGAAAGGTCCTAGCAAACTCATTTCTATTCAGAAAGATAGGACCTTCTTTGACTATTGTCCCTGCTGTCCACAATTCCCTTCATCAGTTGAAGTGTCTTCTGTTCCTGTGCTCATTTTCTTGCCATTTGGCCTGGCTTTCTTCAGCTTCTCTTTAGCTTTGCATAGAGCAGATTAAAAGAGAAAAAAGAATAATGAAGAAAAAAGAGCCAATTGCTCAAGATGATTTTTCTTCTTGGTGAGAACGTCTGTCTCTTCAGAGAGACCAATTAACATTCTCATCTTCTCTCCGGACCTAATCTAAATATGAATAAAATATCAAACCCTTCCTAAAATTGTTCTTTGTTCTTCTTACCACACTGAAATTAACTTTTTGACATGATGCCAGGCAGAACTTCAATACAAAATGCACGATTCCTCCCCCTCCACATTTGCATACTGAAATGCTGCTCTGTGTGTCACTGGGCACAACTACTGTAACAACGGACATCCAGTCTTCCCCTCAAAATCCCAGCCGTCATGTGTAACAATTCAGAAGTGTCCCCAAAGTTTGGGGCTTTTGGGTATCTGGATTATGACACATCATTTATGAACATACAACAGACTCTTTCTTTGATGTAACCACACCTTTTTATAGGCTTAGAAAAGGAGCTTGTACTGAGCACTGAACATCTCATAGGAAGATAAAGAAAAATCTTGTATATGGGAACATTTGCAAGGTTCTTGCTCATTTCTGGCTAATTATGGTCATTTCCACATGTAATTACCCAAATTGCTCTTGCAATCAATGTAATTGTGCTAAGTTGTTTAAAAATCAGCCTTATTAGGTTTTGCTTGGTAAAATGTACTGTTTTTCAAAACCTAAATTTTGATCTTATGTTAGCTGCCAACAGGCCTTTAAAAGTAAATAGGTTTTCTTCTGTCTTCCTCCTCCCTTTCTTGTGTGCCAGTGTGAGTTTTTTACATTCATTACAGCTTAACTGTAGTCAGAAAATTGTCTATAACCTCCTGTAAAAAGCTGTTATGTGTGTCTGCAAGTTATTGTATGGTTCTCTTTCATTTTCAAAACTGTAAAATCTCCAGTCTTTATGGTTGTGGAATTAAAATAATATTTCCAAATGTGAATATTGAGTGTTTAGGTAATTCTACCCAGAGTCTGTGCTGGGCTGAAATAAGGAATAGTCACACCATAAGCAGAGCTGTTCACTGGCTCCTGCTACAACCACACAGCCACGTTTTGGAGGAAGAGAGCAATATGCCAGAAGCACGCTCCGTCCCAACGGTTTCGACTGCGTTCTTCCTAGGACATAATACGCTGCCTCTCCCTATCTGACCCCAGCATCTCTGCCTGGCCATCCACCTTGCTGCTTTCATTTCCTTTCCAAAAGTTCCCCCTCTCTATGCAGTCATTCACAAGGAGAAGCTGTAACTGCAGTAGGATGCCGTATGTGTCCTTGACTGCGGCTAGCAGTGTTTCACAGGACCTGCTCATGCTGTTAGCAAGTATTTGGGCTGGCATCATAAGCATCTGCTGCTCAGACCTAGCAAGAAGTGGGACTTGTGCTCTGGGGAGAGACCGGTGCTGGGGTGAGAGGGAAGAGCAGTGATGTGGAGCTGCCTGAGATGAGGCTGAGGCTGGCCAAGGCTCTGCTCCAGCAGTGCATCAGAAAGATGTTGCCCCTTCAGTGGTACATTTAACCTCACTGGCACCCTCTGCGGTGGGACAGCCAGCTCTGTATCAGCTCAGCAGCCCTGTGTTATGCCGGTAGGTGATAATTGTCAACAAGGTAGCAGTAAGCACCATGCTGAGCATGAACATCCACTGATATGTCTCTGCAACCCTCTGTCCAAAGGACACTTTTTCACATCATATTTTCTTTTGGAATAAAAGCTATTTGCTTATCAGCAGTAGGTACTTGAGTGTCTCTTCTCTGTTTTATTTTAGCTAAAATAATTCTCCTATAGCCCTAAGGACGTGCCAGGGTCAGGATTTGTTCTACAGAGGAAGGCACAAAACAGAAGAGGAAGACAGATACAGAGAGAATTTCATTAAACAGGACCTTGAATTTGGTGTGGGGCACTGACTGAGTAGCGTGAAAGGGGCTGTAGCGTGAAAGGGGGTCTCCCCGACTTCAGTGCTCGGAGATGAGTGGGGTGTCAGGAGGTTGAGCCCCGGGCAGCCCCTTGGTGGGCTGCGTGTGGAGCCAGGCTGAGCCCCTCAACTATCCAGCCTGCAGTGCATTCCCACAGGTGCGAGGGCAGGATCTGACCCATGTTTTCTTCTGAAGAAAAGTGACAAGCCTAAGCACAGCTACAACTGATTTTTCTCTTATCTGAAGATCTGTTACTTTCCATGCCTCCCTTTGATTGTAAAAGAGGTTATGTTGGAGTCATCTGTAACAGCTGTATTGTAAAATACCTCAGTCATGTGGTTTTAAGCAAGCCAGACAAAAAAAAAAAACCAGTTCTTTAAATAAAGATACATGTATTCTTGTGACATTTCCATACAATTGCAATTTTCAAGGGAGCCAAACACTCATTACTACACAGGCTGTTCTTTAGAGGCCAAACCTGACCTTTAGTCAGAGAAAATTCCCATTTGGCTAGGCTTATTCATACAGCCTACAGTTTTGTTTGAATTCTGCATTGACTGAGAAAACTCTAAACTAGGCTGGAGAAGTAATTAGATTAAGAGTAGGACTATTAAAAAGTCCTGCATCGGCAGAGAAATGGCCCTGCCTCAGGAGCTAAGGATCTTATCCTACATGTAGTTTCCAGGGATCTAGATTTAGAGGAAAAGTGCTTGATAACAGTGTATTGAACTGTAGGGAGGAAGATGAGGGTAAATAATGGCTCCAAAGAGGTTAAAAGAACAAGGACTTAAAAGGCTACTCAAATGTCCAACTTCTCCATATGGTAGATCACAGGTCAACAAAAAGACTGTCTTGCAAACTCTGTCTCCCCTGCTTTCAAGGTTGTGGAGATCATCTTTTCTCCAGTACACATTCACATAATACCCCTGGGGCAGCTGTATTCATTTTTTTCTGTGGAATACCGTTTTTCCCCTGCTTTTATTAGAAGCTAGCAGCTGGAAAAGATGAGGAGCCAGCAACATGTGATCAGATGAGTCTGTGGGGACCACCAGGCAGCTCTCCATAGATCACAGTTGGAAATTTCTAGACAGATTGAAAAGAATTGGTCTCACTCTTGCTCTGTGCATTGACACTGTGACATTATCTTTAGTTGTGCCAGGAAGGATATTTAGTAAAGTATTATATGGGTTAAGTTACGTTCTTTCTGAATTCTTCTGTTAATAATCTAAAAGCAGGTGTAAACAACAGGCAAATGAAAGCTCACAGCATCTCCAAAGCTGTACTGAAGTCTGGCCTTTTGGATAAGATGTTAGTAAGCATGATTATTCATTTGAAAAACAAGAAGGGACAGGAAAAACCTGCAAAACACCAAAGGAAAATAATCTTATTAAATTGGAAGGGACATAAGAGCTGGGGAAGTGACGAAGCTGCAGAGAACTGGGGGGTGCATGGCAGGGCTGTGCTCTGGCAAACTCTGGCCAAGCCAGTTGGAGTAGCTCCCCATATTTCCCAAAGGAAAGTAAATGCCGTCAATACTCTCCTCCAAGCCTATTTGTGCATATGAAAGAAGGGAAGGAAACAGTCTTCTTTCTGCACAGCTATTTTCAAACTGTCTTTCATTTACCTGGCTCTAGAGAATGGCACTAGGATTAGATATATACCAAATGATCAGTTTTATTTATTGATCAAAAAATTGCCCATTGATACATTCTAATGTGAAGAGATCCTTGGGCAATAAGGATGAAGGAACTTTGAGGTGGAAAATGCCTAGAAGGTACATCTAGGTGCTCTTCTTTAGCAACAGGAGCACTAGTCAGTTTGGATGCCCAAAGATTTACCTAACTCTTGTTAAAACCTTACATATGGTTTTCTTGTTGCCCTGCTACTTCATTCCATCCATGAATTATTGCAAATATTTCTTTGACAGTTGGAATAGAAGTACCTTATATTCTGCTAGTGTCCATTTCAGTTTCAGGAAACATAATATTTAGATATTATGGGTTATTCTTCTTGCAATTAAACTAGCTCAACAAGTTTAACTGCTAACTTGTTAAAGTTCAACTCTATTTGTGGCTTAGAACTTCTCTGTTTTCTCCAAAACAGAGCATACTTTAGTGAAGTCCCACTTGCCCTTAATTTCCCTGTTTCTACAGATAACAAACTATTTTCTCTAAGCATTTTCCTTAAATTGATTTCTCAGCTGAATGCAGCATTTTGTCATCTTCGTCAGAATTCTGCAATACTACTGAGATGGCCAGAACTGACAGCCTCATTGCTCTTGTTATCTATGTGTGTCTATGTGTAACACAGAACACTAGATCTTGCAACAAAATTATATATTTAAATTACAGGTTTACTGGCATTACGTCTTCATACTGTGCTAAAATAATCTCCTGAAGTCTATATTCAGTGTTTCTATTTATACATCCTGTATTTTGCTTAGCAGTAAGACAAAAAGAAAGCAGGCCATCATGGGCATAGCTTATGAGGATATTAACACTCTCCTCTCTGGGCTCTTCCTAACCTATCAGTATTGAGGGTGATTCTTGTTTTTAGCAATATGTTTAGAATTATTCTTTTCTGGCTTCTGTGTGGGGAACATGGGCTTGGACTTAGAAATGTGATGAGGCTCAAGAGTGGATGCTCCAGAGTAGAGTTCTGTCTCCTGTTTTTATATCATTCACTCCCTCGAAACCTCAGCTATAACCAAAGGGAATCATGGAAAAGCTCTTACTGTCAGTTTATTCACTGCTGAACAGCCCTAGCACTTCTCTCTGAGGCCGGCTTTGAGCCCCTCAACAGCTACACAGGCAGAGCCAATGCCTGCAAGCTGTTGAGTCTGGGTGCCCGTGCCAGCTGCATCGCGCACATGCCAGCCCCTTCCCTGTCTCCCAGCAGGAGACACAAATGGTCTTTTGGGGACCCCTACCTCCCTTAGTAAACTTCATAGCTCAGCTTGGATCTTTCAGGAAAAGGGACTCTGAAAAGGGTAAAAACTACAGTTTGGTATGGTGCGAAGACCTGTGATCTTGTACTTTCTCCTTCTACTCATTCAAATCCTTCATTAGTCCTGACATGCTTTAATCCCACATGGGGCGCTCTCAATGGCTTTCACTTGGCTGTAGTGTCCCTTACACATCTCTGGTACTGCAGAAGCACTAAATCAAGGTTTCATGTGCAATAAAGAAGAATAAAAGCTAACAACCGGCTAGCTCACATCTTTGCACAGAAAAAAAAAATCCTTGCAAAGAGCCGTCACTGCTTCCCTCCACTTGCCTGTTGTGATCTGGCTGACAGAATCCTCCAGCTGTGGAAAAATTGGTTTAAGGGTTTTAGAAATGGGATAAGAGTTTATTTGCAAATTAAACTATGTAAGCTATCATCACTGACTAATTATAGCACTTTGCTTTTAAGTATGAGCATTTATTATACCAAATAATTCTGCAAGAATCACTATCTAGATTTTTAGTAATGTTTTGGAGGAAGGAAGAAAGGAACATTTGATATCTTTTCTGATATTTGACTAATGTCAGGGCAGGATTCATCTTACCTAACCTTAACTGTTCAAATGGCAAGCATGAATTTAAGATCATAATCTGTGCTTTCTCTACACTGAAGGAAGAAAGACAGACACAGCCAAAAGGTGATTCATACAGCTTCTTCATAGACAACTAGTTGACATGAGGCTACAGTATGTCATGGGAAAGTGGCATGCCTTGGATATATGATAAAATGTTTACATTAACCTATGACTTCAGTGTCAGAATATAAACTGTTTAAGTATCTCCAGTCTTCAGAACAGTATGGTACATCCTTCATATCGTAATTGCAAGTGCTCAGGCTCCAAGTCTTTTTTCTTACCATGGTAAGTAAAAAAAAAAAAAATTTAAACAAATCAGTCTTCATGCATTCCTATTGCCAGATTATAGGAACCCAATTTGTGAGCTGGAGACTTTTTCCTTCTTTGTCAACAAAACTAAAATAAGTAAGCATCCCTCCATACCTTTGACAACTACCTTAAACTCACTTTTGGGGTGGGGAGATGTTTCACTGGTGTAAATTGCAACCTGGTAAAATGCTAATGGTGTCACTGGATTCTGACTTCTAGCAGCACACAGAAAGAAATTGCAAACTGGAAAGCGATCACATCAGAGCAATGGGAAGTTGTAAGCAGTGAAAAGATTCAGTCCCAATAAATGTAAAACAAAAAATATAGAAAGCAAATAGGAGATGGAAAAGAATCCAAAGACTTCACAAAAATAAGTTCATTATCATTTTGTCTTCCTCTTAGGCAGTGATGTTGTTTTTTTCATGTAACCAAGCAATACAGTTGTCACAAGGCAGGTGGGGAATCAGAAGCAGGAGTGTGTCATGAGATCTCTGCTGTCAAGCTGTAATTCAGCACTATGAAAAGGATTTACACTGACGGCATTGGACTATCTGTCATTATGACTAAGGTAATTACTCCATTGAGCCCTGTCTCTAGCAATGGGCAATATCAGAGGCTTGAGAGGAACTGCTCTACTATGAACACCGAATGCATGTGTGGAGGTGCAAATTATTGCCTGGTCGGTGGTTAGTAGATTGCGTCATTTGCTTATTGTCTTCTTTAGCTCTGTAGTTACGTGCATTTCTTATCGATCATAAACTCATCCAGCCTTTTGTAAATGTCAGCTAAGTATCTGGGTATAATAATGAATTCCAGTCACCAATAACATCAGATTCTATATTGCATGGCCCAGATCTAACAGCTAAATAGGTGGTGAACAGGGGTGACCTAAAGCTTAAAACTCACACTCCTGGGCATTGCAGAAAGACCTCCACATGAGCAGAGAGATGTGTTGCCAGTTACTCTTACAGGGAATAATTTAGCACCAAATCTCATCATCTTTGCTTTGTTCTAACTCAGCATTCCCTACTAAAGTGAAGGACAAAACAATCAAGCAGCAAGGACAAGATGAGGACCTCAAGATCTCAACTGACTCAGTTACTGTCAGCATTTACGCTGCAACAGCACAGAGCACTTCTCAGCCTCAGAGGCTGGTGAGCTATTGTTCTTCACTAAGCTCTGTGGTTGCACAGCTGGCTGAACCCCTGTAGAGCTAGCCCAAATGCATCTACCTACCCTACATTATAGATAAACCCACAACAACATCAGAGAGCCTGCTTGCTGAGCAGTATGGCTGCCCTTTTTTTTGCTTCAAATAGAAACCTGGACTATCTTAGTGGTTAAACTTTATTGAAACTTGACACAAAAAAAACATTGAACAGGTTTCAGTGTCAAGTGTCAGTTCTAACCCTTTAGGGATAAATGTGGTGCAGAAACAGCTTCCAGAAAGCGATGAGTAGCACTGCAGTCTCCACAGAGGACTCACTTCTGCAGGTCTTGTGGTAGACTGCATCTGCAGTGAGTATAGGATTAGGAATGGTATCTGAAGGAGAAAATGATCTCCCAAAAGGCAGGTGAAACCCTAACCCTTCCTCCTAACCATCCAAATTTTGTGACTCATTACCCTTGGGTGAGAGGAAATCTCTGTCTGTGTATCTTGGCCAGTTGTGGGGGGGGGGGGGGGGGGAGGGGAGGCAGAGCGAGTGAAGTCTTAGGTGTCATGTGTTTAGCTGATCTAATGCAAAAATAGAAAGGAATCAAGCGGAAAGAAACCCTGTGAAGACAAGCCAAGAAAAAAAAAGGAAGAAACACCAACATACACAGTACCTTCTGCAGAACTTGAGGCAGATGCAGTCCCCTGAGAAGCCAAATCCACTGATTGCTGCCTCGATTACTTTGAGACAGTAGGCAAATTCTAGCATGAAAGAAAGTAAGAGTCTAACTCAAGACACCTGGTTCTATAAATTAACAACTGTAGCTTAAAACATATGTTAAATATTTTTTAAATCAATTCCATTTTCTTTTTGAGAAGGACAGGCAAATTCCACACACCACCCAAGAGCTGTACCACCCCATTTGTAGCATGGCAGAGGTGAAGCCGGATGGAGGGCCAGCTCCTGGGGACTTGCTGGACAGCAGGGAGAAGAAAACACATCACAGCATTTTCCTCACTTTGCCATCAATGCAAGTGCACATAAAGTCCCCCATGTACAAACTGCATAATATGTTTTCTAGTCCTATGGTTTTGAGCATGATAAAGAGACTGAACTGGACAAGACTCTGCAAGATGTGGTTCAGAGGATTATCCCATAGCTGATCCAGAAGGTTGTTAGCATAGAATCTCTTATGGATAAAGACCCACTGCCCATTCTCAACAACGCACAGCTGATCCTCTCCCAGATACCACAGTCTGTAGCCAATCTAAGATATTCCCAGGGATGTTCTGCCAACTATTTAGTTAAATGGCTAACGGATAGCAAAAAACCTAGACCTTCCCAACGAACGTGCTGGGATTCACTTCTTGGGGTCCAGAACCCATATGTTCTTTTACTGAATAAATGTGGCTGGTTCATCCCCACGCAGACAAGAAACTGAGCTGTGAAAGACTTCCAGAATGCAGAGAGGAGCTAGAATGTAGACAGAAGTACTTCAAATTCCAGACCAAATATTAATAGGTTGAAAAAAAGCTATTTAAAATGCCCTTTTACACATGAAATAAGTTGGTCTTTAAGCAAACTAAAAGAAGAAAGGATTCCCACAATGGTCCTGTGGCCTTCTCACCCATCACAAGCCCTCTCACTGTGCAAGCTGACTGATATGGACCTAGAACGAAGAAGCTTGTGGGAAGTGCTCCTCTCTCTCCAGGCCTGGAGCTCACAGGGGCTGCCCTTGAAGTCTCAGCCCAAACACTTCATGGGTCATCTGCCAGTTCAGCTTCCTTCCTTGCACACGTAGGAGAGAAGATTCCCAACAGGGCTGGATCTCCAGCTGATGGTAATACTGCTGGAGATAGCTCTATTGCCACTCCTCTGCTGTGATGTCCTTCAGGTCCCCATTGGAACCTGGCTCCTCGATATACCTGTACCCGCAGGGCCAGCACTGCAACCTTGCGTATGGATGCAGAGGCTTGGCTGAACATTTTGCAGATTGCACCCTGGGAGCATTACTTGGAGCAGTTCTCCAAAGATAACTGCCCAGGTACCTGGGAGAGGTGTCAGGAACTGGGACTCAGCCCTAGACAATGCACATTTCTGTGAGCACCAGCTTAGGCTGCAGGATGAAGAAGCTTGGTAGACAGAAGCTAACCTCTATCAAATGTTTAGGGCATTACATCAATGGTCTTCATTGATATTTTTCCTTCTCTGTAGCCTGGTCTGAGTGGTGGCTACACTGAAAACCTTTGGCTGCTTCAGATATTTCCCTTGCATGTTGAAGGGACATTTAAGGCCTGCAGTTATCTTCCAGTCATGTTGCATCATGGCCAAACTAGGCACGTCCCGGTATGCTGCCTACCATGAATCAAAACTAGATCTCTCTGTCAAAGACTTAACTATGTACCATTCCTGGGTAATCTCATGGCACTGCAGTCACTGCCCTCTCTCTATGCAATGACTGCCTCAAAAGGGACTTTGAAGTCTTGGGAACTGTTGGAGAGATTATTCAAGTTGGATGCTCCTGACCACGGGAAATTGCTGTTACTAACTTGTGTCTGGAATCAGCTTCATGCAAAGAAACAAGAGGTTCCCACATTACTCCAGAGGCAGTCTGAGAGGCCTGCCCCTGGCTAGCCTGAGGAAGGAGAGACAACAGAGTAGACTTCTGGGCAAGAGGTAAAGGCCACAATTGCTGCTTCATGAGGGTCATGCTGAGAGTAATCACAGCAAACAGCAAACTTGCCAGAGATGTTGGCAGGAAGGCAGGCATGGTCACAAGTGCAATGCTCATGGTGAAACTGCCGCCTTGACGGTGGCCTCAGCGCGTAGATAAGAGCGGCTGTACATGGCATGCAGAATTCACCCGCCGATGCTGGGGAGGACCAGGCTGCCTTGGAGTGCCCTGCTAGTGTCCTCTGCCCTTGGGCAGCAGCTGGGGCTGCAGGATGTTTTATTGCAAGTGGAAATTGCCAGACAACCTGGTAGAGCTGTGTTTGCAGCTCCCCACACAGAGCAAGTGACTCTCCCCCATGAATGGCCCCTCTGCCTTGCTGAGGCCAGGAAGGGTGACGCAGTTCTGGAAAGCTCTGCCTGCTCTGTCCTGTGCCCTACTGCTGCTTGTCTGTTGGCTCTCACAGCCTTAGCCATTGTATCAGAAACCATGTACCCTCTAAGCAGGGGCTAAAGGCAACTGCTCCTTAGCGACCCCCACCTCTGTCCGTTTCCACCACCAACGTGACTGCACACACCAATGCTCCCGCCAGAGCTCCGCTTGTGTGAGCTCCTCTTGAAGTCAGCGATGGTCAAAGCCATATGGAGTCTTTCCACAAGGATGTGTTGGGGCCCTGAGGGCACCCACAGCCCTGACTGTCCTTGCCCACAGACCCCACTTCAGCCCCCGGGGCCGTCAGCCCCTGCCCCAGTGATGCTGCAGCAGGGCCAGACTCCAGCTCCCACAGCCCTGCCCTGCCCATCCACGGGTCCCACCGAGCCAGGCCCAGCTGTGGGCTCGCGTCCCGGCCTGGCCTCAGCCTGTCCCCAGGGAGATGTCCGATGCCCAAGGCTGGGGCTGCCTCGGTGCCCTCCAGCTGCCTGGCTTAGGGCTGGGGTGATGGGACAGGCCCTGGCTGCCAGGCCCTGCCCTGCCACCATGGGGAGCCCCTGGCCTGTGCTGCTCCCTGACGAGATGGTTTTGTGGCCACAGGAGAACCAGAGGTTGTACACTGCATGTCCAGCCAAGGAGAACATCTCCCTCGCTGTCTTTATTCAATATGTGCTCACGCCCGACAGGCAACGCCTGGCATGACCGCAGGTGACAGCGTGCGACAATGAGTTGTGTGGTGTCCTGCCTGCCCAGAATCTCCTCCTCATGCTGTCCAGGTTGGCAGTTGTCACCCTGGATGCAAACACACGCTGTCTTCAGGCCCACTGACCTCCTTGTCGTTGACTTGAGGCAGGTCAGCAGACATTGTGAGGTGATCCTGTGGAGAAGCGCTCTGCTTCTGCATACCCCAGGGACACAGTGACAGAGGCTCCCTTTGGCCCCCCCATGGTCACACAGATGGCATATTTTTTTAAATGCCTGTGAGTGACTGATGATACTTCACTGTAGCATGAGGACATGCAGAGAGACAAGACCACAAGGCCTGCTGTGACACTTTTGGAAGTCCCGTACCGTCAGTAGCAGTCTGTGGCCATGGTGTACACTGAAGTGGGATGTCCATGGGCACCAAGCACCTCCCTCGCCAGCCTCCCCCGTCCAAGTTCATTCGTGAGGGAACCTCCAGACACCTCACTCCAGATGAGCCACCCCAGGAAGGATTATGCAGTAATGGGCCAACTGGTGGACTAGGACTTTGGGGTGCAGTCAGTGCGTCACCATGAAAATGTGGAGGCACTGTTTGTGACTCAAAGGACAGCTAAATCTGAGCAGATATTAGGTCCTCAGGGAAGGGCAAATCTAAATGTTCTCTGGCTCTGCCAAAGATGGACCATACATGCTGCTTGAAGGACCCTCTGACTGATTTGAGACCAACTTTAGAAAAAGTATAGCCCTTTCCTGAGCAGGGTTATTTTCCCCATTACTTTATTCTTTTCACATCTAGTGATGTTGATGAAAAAGTTATTTAGAAAACCCTCAAGCACTTTTACCTTTATGCAATGTTTCCCCCTACCCCACTGTTCTCACACTTAAAACAGCAAAAACATTCTTGCTCAAGCTTTCCAGAAACAATTTCACCTTTGGGCAGAAACTAAGCGCATAACTTCTTAACCCAGAAAAACAGAAGTTTCAGGCTGTTCTGAGTAACAGAGGAGGAAAGCCCAGGGGATGAGAATGAAAACAGTGTTGTGCAACAGAAATGATAGTCTGCTGCATTTCACAGTATAACTAACTCTTACTTGATTTTTATTTCTTTTTCTAACAAATTGAAGCTACCTAAGGACATAGACGGTGACAGCAACTGACCTTTAAAAAGGGCTAGCTCCAAGAAAATACACAGGTATAACACATGCATCTTGCAACCCCTCACCTTTAGGCACCTGACTTCCAGAGTAGTCTCCAGAGCTTAAATATTACATTCAGAAGTGGAGTTTTAGGTGTTCAAGAAATGCTAAGCTCCTAAACCAGTCTTTTGCAGACTTTTGGAGCCTTACAATTTGAGTGAGAGCTGATATGTGTTTAGGAGCAAATTTTTGGATTCAGGCATCCAGATTTCTCTAACTGTTTCTACTCTCTCTATTTGGGCCTGGAAATAAACCTATTCAATTGATTTAAACAGATTTTCTTTCTTGCAGTAGTCATGTTCTGAGGCCTCTAGTTCTAGGTATCTTAAATTTTCTAGCCTTGCTTTTTCTTTATTGACTACTACAGAAACTGATTAGATCAGATGATGTAACTCTAAGATATCTGAGATGTTCGAAATGGCTATGGAAGCCTTCATCTTTAATGTTTTATGACATACTGATAATTTGGAAAGTTCTCAGCCTGCACATTGTTTACTGGTATGATGCCACTTTGTAACTTGGATCAGTGAGATTGCATCTGTTAGATGCAATAGATAACTCTATTTGACACTAATCCATTATCCTAGGCTTGTCATCATGGTTAGTACCCCTGTATTTAAATATCCTTTCATTTTATCTTCAGGTTAATGATGCTTTTTGAGAAAATCCTAATCTGGATTTCTTACAGAGTATGTATTTTTTTTAATCTACTGTGCTCAATACAATTGATGACAATCAGTACCTGGCAAATAATCTTTCATAAAGGGTAAACAGAAGCCTGACAGAATTCAACACCTATTCCTGTCCCATGCAATTGTATCTTAGCTCTACTAATATATAATAAGATATTTATCAGTTATATACTGATATTTATTTGTATTGCCTATTCTTGCATGCCCGGTCTAAAGACGTGTTTTGCTAACAATGCATATTGTAGATATTTTAGTTCATCAAAGGTTTTTATCTTTTCTTCTTTAGTTGCAAGTCAGAATGCATTTCCATATTACATTTTCTCTAGTGGCAAAATTGATCTAGACAGTTCTCTTCCTTCCCTATGCCACTTGTTCCTGCTGCCACATCAATCTTCTGCTATGCTTTTTGTGCAAATGCAGCCATCTGTGGGGCAACACTGTAAGACAGATCAGTAAAATCAGGGGTGCTAAAAATAAACTCTCCAGAAAGAAAAAAAAAAAAAATTGGCAAGACAGTTGAGCTGGAAAATGTAGGAGAGTGGTGAATCCCCAAACAAAGGGTGTTCTTCAGAACAAGATGAAAGAAAGGTCAGGGACACAAATGTGTGTGTCCAAAGCGGAAAGGTTGAGGATGTCTCTTTTTCTCCTAAAAATGACGGACTGGAGGCCAGATGACGGCAGAGGCTACAGGAAAAATAAAATTATCTATAGAAAAAAAAGAGTTTGGCTTTGCCAATTTTATGTTGAAGATGATGGTTGAATATTCAGATAAAGATTTCTAAGAGACTCAGATGTGGGATCAGAGACATAGAAACATTTACCCATCATATTTGATACTATTCCAACATAAGTTTAAAGAAAAGACCATAAACACATGACATTCTGGCCCAAGGCACTGGATTTTATAGTACCTTTTCATATGAGATAGCAGTGTTTCATATGTAAATACTGAAACTATACTGAGGCCAGCAGTCCATACAGTCATAGATTATGAGAAGGATATACTAAATTAAGATAAGGTTGTTCATGTCATACCCTTTCTCCATTCCCTACCACTGAGAGAAAAAGCACTTTTCTTCCTCAGTCCTGTCTGCTCACCTCTCTGCATGCTGATATGATTGTTGCCCTTCCACATTTGACAGTGTGTTGTGTGTGCTTACGTCTCCTTTGAACATAGCAGATGCTTTGCTTGGAGGGCAGTCTTTTCATATTCTGATATAATACTTTTGTACTTTTTTTAATTAAATACCCAGAACATTTCAATCCTAAATGTTCTCCAGAAAATGTTTCAGAAAGACAGGCTTGTTTGTTTTCATGAATCTTGTATGCTTCACAAAATGCAGTGTGCATGAGATTTCCTTTTTGTTAAAGGGTTTGGGCAGCCCCTACTTTTCCTTAACACCTCTTTGTCATCCTGTTCTATAATAATAAGCAAGCAAGCAAGCAAGCAAACAAATGTATCTTCCCTACTGTCGTGGTATAACCCCAGCCAGCAACTAAGCACCACGCAGCCGCTCACTCACTCCCCCCCACCCAGAGGGATGGGGGAGAGAATCAGAAGGAAAAAGGTGAAACTCGTGGGTTGAGAGAAGAACAGTTTAACAGAACAGAAAGGAAGAAACTAATAATGATAGCAGTAACAATAATAAAATGACAATAATAATGAAAGGTTTGGTATATACAAAACAAGTGATGCACAATGCAATTGCTCACCACCCGATGCTGACAGATGCCCAGTTAGTTCCCGAGCAGTGATCCCCACCCCAGGCCAACTCTCCCCAGTTTATATACTGGGCATAATGTCACATGGTATGGAATACCCCTTTGGCCAGTTTGGGTCAGCTGCCCTGGCTGTGTCCCCTCCCAACTTCTTGTACCCCTTTGGCCAGTTTGGGTCAGCTGCCCTGGCTGTGTCCCCTCCCAACTTCTTGTGTCCCCTCCCAACTTCTTGAAGACCCTCCAGCCTTCTTACGCCCCTCCAGCCTTCTTGCTGGCTGGACATGAGAAACTGAAAAATCCTTGACTTAGTCTAAACACTACTTAGCAACAACTGAAAACATCAGTGTGTTATCAACATTCTTCTCATACTGAATCCAAGACATAACACTGTACCAGCTACTAGACAGAAAATTAACTCTATTCCAGCTGAAACCAGGATACCTACATATCAAAACAAACCATTCTCAGTTTTTGTGTACAGCTTGTGCAGAAAAGATTCTCTTTCCTCCCTGTGCTTTCTGTATTTTGTTAATTGACTATTTTGAATGCTTCTGATGAAAAGCACCTATTTGGCTGCAGGCTCTCTGCTGCAGAGCTCTCAGGAGGGTGGCTGGCTGGAGGTTTACTTTGTCCCTCATCAGCTTCCAGGAGAAACCATCTGACCACCACAGTGACTGCTCAATCTCCCAGTGCAGGATTTTAAAACACTTGGGCTCCGTTCCCCTCCTGTTCTCCAGCATTAGCCAAGATACTTCAGAATACTTGTACTGATTTGCTGAATCCCTCTGGACACTCAGAAAGTAATACATTACTGCGTTGCTTTGCATTTCTTGTTGCTGGTTTTTGTTTTATTGGTGGTTGCACATTTGAGTTGGTAAAATGGTTTGCTGTCCCTGTTCCAGTCAAAATTTTTTCACTATCCTATCACGCTATTCTATACGCTTCTCTTTCTGTTCCCCTCTTCATTTTCTTTCCCTCATTCACCTCCACTCTTGCCTTTCTTTTTTCTCCCCTTATTTTATGAACTTCAGTTCTTTAATTCCATTTCTCTGTACCAAATCTCATACATAAGAAAGTGTCGAAGACTTTACCCTGCAAACAGTTAAATGTAATATTCTTCTGCATATCTTACCCAACCAAATACAATGGCACCACTTACATGCCTTAAGTGACATTGACATGTTTGCAGGACCGGAGCCTAAGTAACTCACCTAGCTACTGGGTTTTACAAGCAAAGAAGGAACTGCCATGTTTTGTACACAACATACTAAAATTCCAGTATAATCTCATTGCTGTTACTCTCATTTTCCACTTCCCCTCCCTGTTTGTTGTAATTGCCTATTCTGTCATTTCAGATTAAGTATCTCACCATGGAATGACTCGTATTCACTCTTAATTTGATGTACTGGAAGTAGTCCTATTGACTTAAATGGAACCATGCAGATAAAAAAAGGTAAGTATACGTGCAAGCCTTTAACAGACCACACATTGCAAATCTCACAGGAAACACATGGTACGTTTTATTCATTTTACAATATTTGCACGTTAAACGCAGGTTGGGTACTTAGTAATTTTTTCTGGAGTAAGCTTTCAGGTTTCATACCAGCTAATGGAAGCACCAGTAGTCATCTATAAGCACAACATAAACCCCAGTTCCAGAGAATTCAGAGATGACATGAGACAATATGAATGATTACCTAGAGAAAGAAAAAAAAGGCACATGATTTAACCCCAATGTAATATTAATGTATGCAAATAATTCTTAAAACATGCCAGAGGACAGAGGGATTCGGAGCTGGCCCAGAAGCAGAGGTCAGGAGCAGCCAGCAGGCTGTGGGAGAGGGCAACCGCTAAGATAAGATTGCAGACAGAGGGAATCCCGTGAAAGACGGGGCGAAGGTCGGTAGTAAAGGGAGACGGAGAAACCGAACAATGGGGACGGGTGAGCTCTACGGAGGCAGAGCAGGATTTTAGCTACCGAACGCCGGCGCCCGGCGAGCCCGGGGTTGACTGCGGTTCACCGCGGAGAGCAGGGTCGTGCCGTGAAAGGAGAGTTGGGGGCTTCTGGGCAAATTCTGAGACAGGTCCTGTTTCAAATGGCAATAAGAACGGGGCGGGGGGGGGGGGGGAGAAGAAACGTCTGTATTTTACAGCGTGGCATCAGTGCTTTGCCATTTCGGCGAGTGAATCAGCATTCTGCGGCATGACCCCATCGAACCGCCTCACTAGTTCACTCTTCGCCTTGCACTTTTACGTTTTAACGGGTATGAAGCCCGCGGAATAGTAAATATAATTACGCTCTGTTGCCGCCGCCGCTGCTGCTGCTGCCGTTGGCAGCGCCGCGGAGTCCCCGCGCACCGGCCCGGCCAGCTGACCCCAGCCACCGGGGAACGGACGCCGCCCCCGCCCTGCCGGCGCCGGGCCAGACCACCCCCGGACCCAGGAGCGGCAGAGAGCGGGGGAAGGGAGAGGCGCCCCCGGTTCCCACCGCCCCCGCGGCCGCGGGGCGCGGCGGGGAGGGCGGCAGCGCCCTGAGGGGAACGCGATGCCGGCTGCCCGCTAGGGCCGCCCCGCCCCAACGGCCGCCGGGGGGAGGGCGAGGGGGCGGCACCGCTGTGCGCGTGAGCTCAGCGCGTCGCGGAAACCAACCACCCGGGCGCCGCCTTCCCTCCGCGGGCAGACCCGGCCCGGCCCCGCCCCGCCCCGCCCCGCGCCGCCGGGCCCGCCCCGCCCGGCCCCGCCCCGCCCGCGGCAGCGCCGCCCCCTCCGTTCCTCACACACATACACGCACGCACACACACACACACACGCATACACAGACACACGGAGACGCTTCCTGCGGGGGGCCGGGCCCGGGCGGGCGGAACGGCGCCGCTTCCTCCCGCCGACTCGCAGGTACCGGGGGTGGGCCCGCGGCGGGGCAGGGGGCGCGGAGGGGCCCGGCTGTGGCGCGGGGCGTCCCCCGCCTCGGGCCTCCTCCGGCGGCCGGCAGCCGCCGCCCTGAGCGTGGCGGAGGGCGAGGAGGGGTGGAGCGGAGCCTTCGAGCCGGAGCCGCCTCTGGGCGGGGGCCCGAGCCCGGGTGGGAGAGGGCCCCGCTGGGTCCCCGCCGCGGCCGGGGGAGCCGCGGCCCGGGGGTCGTCCCGGCGGCCGGGGGTAAGTCGGCGGCGTCCGCCGCTGCTCCTCACATTGCTGGAGGGTGAAGTCATCGTACCCATTGTCTCCCCTCGGCTCCCCCCCGGGTGGAGCGAGGGGCCCGTCCCGCCCCGAGCCGTGGCGGAGGAGGGGGGCACGGCCGGCCAGGGCCGCTCCCCGCCCGAGGGGCTGGGGTAGCGGGGGAGCCGCCGGGTGGGTTTCGCTTGGCCTCGGCGTGGCGGGCGGGGGTGTGCGGGGAGGAGCTGCCGCCCTCCGCCCGCCCGCGTGGGCCGCGGCGGGGCCTCGGCGGGCGCCTCGCTCCCGCCGCCCGGGCCCTGGAAACTCTTGCACGCGAACTTGCAGGGCACGGGGGGAGCAGTGCCCGCAACTCCCGGGCCTTCAGCGCAGTCCGGGGGGCAGGTTTGCACGCTCCCTCCCCCCCGCCCCAAGAGTTTCTAGTCTGCCTCTCCGTGCTCGGTTGTCCACCCCGGATCCGGTGAATCGGAGGAGTGGAGGGGTTTTGAGTGACTAGGGATATTGCATCTCGGCTGTAAAGGCGGTGGGGGGACAAGCCGTGGTGATAGCCAGCGTCTTGCCGGGTGTTTTCCTTACACAGGTCCTTCTGCAGAGCTGGGAGTTTTCCACCTGGCAGTGTACTATACACACAGCAACTATTGCAGGCGCATCTTGGAAGTATAGGGGAAAAAAGGGGAACAAACAATCTGAAAGCCGGTGTGCATGTAAGTGGGCTGAAGAGGTGATGGTTGGCAAAGGGGAGGTGTCCTTCTGCCCTTCCCCTCCTGCTCCAGTACCCTCTGACAGAAAGAAATGGGGCTTTGCCAGAGGGATGGTAGTGGAGTAGAGTTATGGGGATATGCCAAAGGGACAGTAATAGAATGCAGTTACTGCTGAGCAGAGAAATCAAAATTTGAAGCCTCCGTGCCCTTGTGGTCACTTATTGGAAACGTGCCTGTGTTTCCCTGTGAGGAGCACAACAAATCTTGTTTCTGTTAAAATACTGTAGTTGGCATTGGTACTGATTAGTGCTTTATCTCAATTGTCGTCAAGGACAGAATTATTTTTAAAAAGCAAAGGGCAGTTTGAGAAATGGGTCTTGCAGGATTTAATTCCATAGACAAAACTAATAGTAAATTCATTCTTAAAAATTAAATTTTTTCCTTCAAAGCCTTTTTTTTTTTTAAATAATTCCTTTTTTTGTCAGCCAAAGAACCGTGTTTCAGTATCTGATGATATGTTTTCTACTAAGTTCACTGGAAAAGAAGGTTTTCAGTTTAATATCCAGGTCAAACTGAATTATAAATTCTGAATTGCTCATTAACAGAATTCACTTGCATGCTTAGAAATGATGGCTGTGCAACATTACTTAACAGTTTCCAAGATCTTACCATTATTTAACTGTAAACATTTAAATGCTTGTACTTTAAGCCTTCAGAAAGCTGAGAAAGCATTTCTTTTTTTTTTTAATTGCATGTAAACTAGGCCTGTTTGGTCCAGAAAATGAAAATGAAAGTTTCACTTTTGCATAATAGCAACAATGCTTCTCTTAAAAATGAGTTCAGTAAAAGGCTTACGTATGTGTAACTCTTCTATATGCATGTTTCTTGAAGTATGCCAGAGTTTCAACTGTGCTGTATACAATTCAGCATTTATAAAATGCTGAATTCTAGCTGTTATGGGAGTTGAAATGTATATGTGTGGTTTTCTTCTTTCCCCTTCACCTTAAATCTACCAGGCAAATGATGCATTTCCTATATAGAGCAATCATCAGATTTTGATTAATTATGCTAGCTGAGGCTCAGGAGTAAGGAAGATGCTTGACAGATGTATTTGTTTACCTTCGTAGTGTGTGCAAATCCTGGTCTCTCCATTAGTAAATGAGTCATTAAAGCTCCCTTAGCTATGGAATTCCCAGTTAGCATTAATATATGCATTAGGAAGACTTGTTTTATGTGAATATTGTCAACCTGTGAAGGAACACAAGTCCTTGAATTCTTTTGGCAGTTGGGTAGGGCCTTTTATGATGGAAAATGTGTGTACTTTTTTTTTCTGTTACTAATTAACAGCATTTAGCTAGTACTCCCCATGACAAAAACTTCAGACTGAATTTGTTCAGTGGGGTAGGTGATTCCTCCTAACCAGTCCAGTTTGGTTTGGTTTTTTTTTTTTCTGTTTGCTTGGGCCTGTTTGATCCTTGCTTAGTCTTATTAAAGTATTCCTGACAAAGATTTCTCATCCCCCACCCCACTCCCCCACTTTCCAGGGAAACAAAGTAGGATGCCTAAAACTTTTCACAGGACTTCTGAATCCTGGTTTGGAAGCACTAAGACCTTTGAACTCTGAAGTACAACTCTACTGTTCTGCACCACTGTCCTCTGATGGCCTTTAGCCAAGCTTGTGGTCTCCATTATGGGGTCAGTTTACTCTGGCCCATGGTCAGACATCCATAATTAGCTTTGTGATTTGTTTTCTGAATTGTACGTAAATACCACATACCAGCCTAGTAGAATAAATGTTAATACCTGACTAGAAGGAGTTGATGGATACATGTTTTGGGCTCTACTCTTCTTAGGGCCATTTCTGGTTTGTAGCTAAGGTGTGAGTCAGTCTGATTCTTTCTTACGTCAACGAAGACTCTTTGAAGGACCAATAAAAATATTCATTCTAACACTGGCTTATCAATAAAGAAGTTGATTTCAGATTTTTCTCTTTTTGCGTTTGTCTTAGCTCTAAGTTTCCATTGTCCCTTCTGTGTTAACCGATGGAAGATGTGTAGCTGAATGAATCGTGTATGTAACACAGCTTCAAGATACTGAGAATGGTGTTGGATCTTATATTGCTAAAAGCATCTGAATTGCACCTGAAGGTAGACTTCCACAAAGAAGGTAAAAAGTTACATTGAGTCTTAGAGAACTGGTTGGTTTTAGTAGTGTTGCAGTGTATGACTCCCCCCCCCCCCCCCCCCCCCCCCCCCCGTAGGAAGAATATGGAAGAGGCTGTATCTGTACCTCAGAAACAGTTGGTTGGTTTTTTTAATGTTCTTATTTTTTTTCACGAGAGGAGACTTCCTTTTATTTCTGAGTCTCTGAAGTAGAAGTTTTATCCATGATTTAGTCTGACGTTAGTTCACTTCTAGTAGTTTGTCTTTTAAATCTTCAGTGAAATAATCTTTAAGGAAAAACTGAAACCTTTTTGTGTTGTGTATGTAGATTAGATTTCAGATCTCGTGTGTTCTGCTTTAACTCGGAAAGAAATAAAAGTCCAAATAAACAACTGTGAGTTTGAACTAAAGAGTAGAATTCAGAGCAGAATTTCAGTCTTCCCTCTTAAGTATTCACTTGAAGGTTACTTCAGAAGATTTCTTCAGGCACTCTTTTTATTTCTTAGTGCTTTGTGATAAGTTCTAATATAACTAGGTATTTGGCCTATTGCTGATATTTATGGATTGACAGATTTCTTCCAAACTTCTGTAAACTAATGATCCCAGATTTTCTTGTAAGTTTATTTTTTAGTTGGTGAGAAGAGACTTTGTGGAAGAGCCTTTGCTCATCTGAGTCATAAAGCAGCTTAGTCTTCTTTCTTCAGTGATCTCTGGTTGTTTTATGTACATTTCTGGCAATTCTCAGGCACTGCAGAACTGTGTTTTACCTTGGTTTTGGTTGCTGGTCCTTCTCTGCCATGGGTTGCTTGGTTTTTTTTTTTTCTTTTTTTTCTCTTAGTGTAGGTGCTGACTCCAGGATCCAAAACAAAGCAATGGGTATCTCAAAAGAACTGTAAATGTTACGTGGGACTTGAATATTACAGGGCTCTACTAGAAACTTTCTTCCTGTTGCAAGCATGGCTTATACCAGCTTTAGAAGTCTTTCAAAGTAGAATTTGGAGAAGGAAGAAAAGCCCCATAGCTGAGCTGTGAGATGTCATTTGTGATAGCACCCTTAGGTCTTTACTCATTAAGGCAAGTGAGGAAGGCCTCAACTGTCTGTTTTACTTCACTTTCATGGAAGTCGTGGCATAATTCTGAAAAGAATTAACCCTACCTAAAAGCTTATCCACAGAATAAGAAAAAGTAGGAGTGCTTCCATTTTAGGTTACTTTTTTGCAATGGAAAGATTACTGTAGGCTTTTCCACTCTTAAACTGTGGATTGAAGACTGTCACCTGCTGGGTGACTATTAGTATCTTCTTGGTCAGGTAGCCAGAACACTGCAACTCTAATTGCCATTTATAAGACAAGAATAGCTGTAGAACTTTTTTTTTTTCTGAAGGGCGAGTATCCAACATGTTTAGTTCACATCTAGATATATTGCAGCAGTCTGGAAAGCTGATATAAGAGTCACTTTAACCTAAAGCAACTTAGCAAAAAGACCTAATGAAATGAGCTTAAATAAAAATTACATATACACATGTGTTTCCTCAGGCATTAAAACTTCCTCTCTTTAGAGGCCAGCATATCCCCTAATGATGTCTTCAGCAAGACATTTGAAAGGCATCTTGCACAAATAAATGTTTGTACCAATTCAATTTGGTACAGTCACTTGTTTCTGCTTCCTAAGTAGAGCACAACTCTTAATGCAAGTATCCTGTTATTGTTCAGCACAAACTGTCATTGTGGGACTATGTCAGTTTTGTTCTGTTTCCATTTATAGTTGAGACAAATTGCTGTTAAACAAACAGTTTTGCATAGGTCCTTTAGCTGTTCCCATAAGGCAGATTAGAGCTCTTATTCTAAATTGGAGCCCCTGGCTGTCCCCTTCATTTGTTCCATTTAGTGAATGAAGAACTGCTTCAGCAAGGGCACTAACTGGAGAAACTGTCTGCAGTAAGAATCATGTTGCTTTGTTCTCGTTGTGTTTCACTGATGCTGCATATCCTTAATAAATAAAGGTATCACTCTTCAGTTTCTCAGTTAATGATCAGATCTTTCACAAAAAACCAAACGCAGTGAGCCACATCAAGTTAATCAAGTTCTATTTTTATCTGAAAATGCTTAATCTGTAAGACAGTTCCAGCTATACTGTTTAGTGCACTGTGTAAGACTTCTGGTGAGACAAATTTACCTTGTGTATGTTTTCAAGAAATGGTTTGTAGGGAGTGCGAAGTGGTCCAGCACCTCGGGCAATCTACTGAACAGTGGAGGTTCAGGTGGGACTAAAGGTTTTAGTTGAGGCATGGGGATTTTACAGTGCTACCTGGCTAGTGTTTTGGATATGATGACTAGTGTTGCTGTGCCTTGTTTTTATTTTTAAATACTTGTATAAAATAGCCTTGTTCACTGTCTGTTTTTAGGCAAGTAAGAGTCTTTTGTAGCACCATAACAGTTGCACCATAATTCTAGAGGAAAAGACTATTGGTGGTGCCATGCCTACATGTGTCATTCATCCATTTCCTTTGCTGAAAGTACATGGTGCACAGAATTTACGGTATATTTCAGTGAAACTGGACAAGGGGAGGGATGTTTTGGCAGATCTTCTGCAGTATCGTCATTCAGAACTCAATCTTGGGAAGAAACATTTATACCTTTTTTAGGAAACACAAGGCTTTTATTCTGACTAAATTAGGTAGTTGATGAGTGCTTTGGGCTTTTTATGACCTGAAAATCAGGGGCCATATGCTCAGCCCATATTCAGTGCTGCAGCTCTTCCTTGTATCAAGATCTAATTGTATCTTGACAGTAAATGTTTTAGTAAGTATTAACTGAGCATCTGTATGGGGACTGTATGTAGTAAGTGAAGATGCTGACAGAGTGGTTGTTGCAACATACTGTTTGGCTTTTCTCCTTCATATCAAAATGCTTTATGTAGGGAGCATCCAGTTGTCCCTCAAACATCTAATAGTGGAAGAATATTTGGATGGGAATAAATAGTGGCTGTAGTGAGACCACCCAACTGGCAAAGGTAAAGCCTGCTGAGAAACATTTTCTTCTGGTCAGCCATTGGCAAGTGTCTGTCTTTGGGGTCTGCCTCTTGTGTTGCTGTAATAAGCAATCTAATATGTTGATCAATGCAAAGAAATGTTGCTGCAAGAAGTGTGTTCAAGGTTAAAGACTTTATTTTTAGAATGTGTACTGGAAAAATAATTTTTATCAAAGACACGCGCTTTATGTCCTGATGGAGGTGCTCTGACTTTGTGTTCCTCTATTTTCAGTCAAATATAAACAAAGTAAAGAGTTTAAAATTACTTAGGTTTTTTTGCTGACTTGAAGACCTTGCTTTAGTTTCCTGAGAAAAGCAGTTACTTTCTCAGCTTCATTTTACCTGTGAAGCTGTATCTGATACTTACTTTTTGTTTGAATGCATTTTCAGAAAAAGGAGTCAAGCTTTCCTTTATATGACACCGCTAAAAATACCTCTTGGGAGACCAGGAGCCCTTTTACTCAGGGTCAGAGATGGAGGTATCAAACTTCTAGGTCCTTTTTAAGCAAAGGGTTCTTTAGTGCTTAGCCTGTGAAGCCAGGCTGTTGCTTTCTTGAAGTGTAAGATTCTGCAGTCAGTGCAAGTTTATCTGTGGGACAACATAGAGAAGAAACCTGCAAAGCTATTGTGCTTGCTATTTGTCTTAATTTCACAACACCATGGTTTTAAGTCATCTCCATTTGGACTGAGGGATTTTTGTATCTAGTGACCAAAAGCACTTTCCTCCTTAAGTTCCTACCTGACTAGTTACTTTTCTCCTTCCTTTCTGCCCCTTCATGTTCCTATTTGACATTGCCTTTTTTTTTTTTTTTCCCCCTTTATGTGGCAGTACGCTTTTGTTCAGACTTTGCGGTGGTGGTGCAGTAAAGTAGACTTTGCCTTCTGTGACCTGACACCAGGCAGAAATTCAGCCAGGGTAAGAATAGAAGAGAGCCCTGTAAGCTCAGCACAGAGGTCCTGAGTCTTTCCATTATTAACAATTAAAGATGATTCCAAGATGAATTAGGTAATGGATTAACTAACTAATGAAAAGAGAACAAGGATAAACAAAGAGAAAGATCCTGCCTTGCAAGAATTCAGATTATTAGGATTACATGTTGCCTGCCTGTCTGGGAAAGGAAGAACAAGCTCCCCTGTTTTCAGTGTTAATTTAGTTAGTAGATAAGGTATATGATGTGCCAGATAAACTTATCTTTTGCTGTTGAATTGGAGCTTTGCAAGAGGTGGTGTTTATTGGGGTTAAGAAATAGAATCAACCTGTTTAGTCCTGCCCAGCAGTGCTTCAGCTCTTTCTCTAAAACAGTAAGCAGTAAAAACTGTTTCTTCCCACCTCCTACACCCTGCCCTAATCAACATAATATCGTGGCTGGATCTAGACCAAGAAGTGTTGTTTGAGTAAAATATGAAGACAGTGACATGATTTTGTTTTAATTGTTGCTTTTTTCTGTTTTGCTTCTGAGGTGTGAGGTACTGCTGGTTTGGTTTTTTTTTTGGTTGGTTTTTTTTTTTTTTTTTTTTAGGGCTATATAATCATACCCTTTTTCTTACCTCAAAGGTCATGCAATATTACCTTTCTGTTTTAAGGGTAACAAATAATTTCTAAGTCACAGTTTCAACATAAATTTTCTCCCATAAGCTGTGGGGATCTTTGCGCTATATGCCTTTTAAAGCCATTATACAGAAAATGGCATATGCACAATTAATGTAAAGCCACAGCATGCTGCATTTGCGGGACTGATTCTCTTAAACCTTCTGTAAATTTGCTTTTGATCATCTCTGGTGGGTAAAAGTAAAAATAGTAAAGAATATGTATTTTGCTATGGTTGGTGTTCCTCCTGAATTGCATGAAAACACACCTCTCAAGAGTATGCAGAGGAATAGTTTTATTGTGCTACAAGTAATTCAGTGAGAGAACAAATTGGAACTCTGAAAGCAGGGAGCTTCCAGTTTGGCAGTACAGTGAACAAAAATACAATACTTTATGGAAAGCCTTGGTAGATTGATGCTTTTATCTGTGAAAAAGCAATGTGGGTACTGAAGCTCTCTGTAAAATGTAGTCCTTCTGAAGTTAGAACTATTCACCTTTAAAGTTCAGCTCTCTGAAATGTGTGCTTTGTTTGTACAGTATTACTGTAGACTAGTTACTGAATATGGGTGGCTTTGCAATATTTGGTGGTGAAGATAAAACCTTGTTTTCGTGATTTGATTTCCTTCCAAAAAGGGAGGTTATTAGATTTACCTTCATTATCACATGACTGTCAAGTCATCAAAGTGGTTGACTGGAGTATGGCTTTGAGTAAGTATTGTCTAACTCAATATGTACTTGCAGTAATTTTAACTTCTCTAATGGGCATTCTGCAAAACCGTGCATTTTGTAGGTGAAGAATGGCTCAGGTTTTAAGTGTGTAGAATGCAAGAAGTCTGTCTTTTTATTGTAAAGACAAGGAAGATGCCTTCAGGATGCTGGCAGTTTAACTTTGTTTCTTAGAAATCAGGATGAGCGCACTAGAAATACTAGAAACAGGTAGGTATGGCTTCTGCAGCAATTAAATTACCTATTTGCCCCTGTTTTGTAATGTGAAGGATTGGACATGTCAATAAAGTGGGACTGATTCTGCCATTGCATGCAGTTTATTGGCATTTTAAGGTTTCAGGTCAAATTCTCAAATATTAAGAAATGCCAGAAATAAAGTTGAAAAAGCAACCATAGTTTGGTTACCTTTTGTGCCTACCTCTATTAAGTTATAGTCCTTCATTGTACAGCTGTGGCTTTCTGGTTTCTTTTTCTTCCCCACACAAGCATTCCTCAGAATACATTTGCCCTGTCCACTGAGGAGTCCATCTAGGTTGGGCAGCAATAAACTTGGTCTCCTAGGGCAATCGTTTCCTTTGAATAAGTTTGGAGATATAATGCAAATAAAGCAGAAAACTGAAAAGATTTTCTTCTTGCCTGATGAAGGCATCTGAATCCTGGCTGTGTAATATCAGTGGTATTTCTTGGTTTGGCAGGGGGGTGGAGGTGGTGTATGTGTACACAGGTGATACTGCAGGTATCTTTGAACGTATAATTTGCTGTGTAACAGCCTGAAAGAAATTAAGTTCTTGGGTATCTCAGATCAGACACCTGAGGTTGGTAAATAAATCCATCCTTAATCATATGCTTTAATACTGTGTATGTTAATAGGGATAATAACGATGCTACTTCAGTGGGATGAGTATGGTATTTGACTATTTCAGCAATATTAATCTAACATATCGGTGCTCTGCAATGGCCTATGAGGAAATCAATTCCTGCTTTCAATGTAGCATTATATGTGGTATTCTTTTTTTTTTTTAATTGTTTTATTTTTGATAGGGGGCACAACAAACAAAATACTGAGTAGTGACCTGGTAAGTGTGAACCTGGCAGAGATTCGGGGGCGGGGGGGGGGATAAAAGCCATGCAATTATACTGTCAAAATGTACTTCAGCGCTCATTTCCGAACTCCAGGGCTTAACCCTCTTTACTTGATGAAGTTATTTCTAATGTAGTTTGTGTGCTGTTTCCTAGCTGTTAAAAATAATAATTGCAATCGTATCAGCAGGTTTGGAAGCTACTCACTAGGCAGACTGCTGCTATTTGAGCTAGTGGTATCTAATAATACTCTGTCATGCTTTATAGGGATCAACCCTAGACAGTATGATCCATGTGCTTATGCAGAGGGTTTTATGGATGTCTTTGGACTGTGGAGGATGAGCGCTAGGGGAAGGCACGCTTTGACAGTACAAGCTGCTTTTGCTGCTTTTTTTTGTCACGAGCAATGTACCTTTTACTTTCTGCATACTTAACAGTGGTTTATCTAAATCCTTTTCATATTTAGTCAATTATGATTTTTGCTAGGAAGGTATCTTAGCCAATCTAAATTAATATCCTTTTCAATACCTAATCTGATGTCTTTACCTTTCTCTCTTGTCATTTGGAGATGCTCCCTCTCTCTGCTGCTGGGTCAACTACTCTTTGTAGGGTCTGTTTCTTTTCTTCACAGTGTACTTGTTAGCTTGTTTTCCTCTAGTGTTTATGATCAGCCAGTCAGTTCTCCTGCCTGGCTGGCTTCTTTGTGAGATACATTGTCTCTTACTACTTGTGCTAGAGTTCCCAGATTACTTCCCTGAACAACTCCAGTCGGTCTCCTCACTCTGTGATCCCATTTTTTTCTTATATTTTTGTCTCTAGCACTCTCTGATGGAGTCTCTGTTCCGCCATCCTATTCCTGTTTTGGTGCAAACTTCAGCTGCCCTTCTGGCAGCCACCACTTCCACTGTTGTTAGAATTGCAGCATGGTATGGGTTGAAAGAGACTTTTGGAGAGCATGGACTCCAGCCCTTGCTCAAAGCAGCGCTACTGCTAGGTCAGGTTGCTCAGGATCATGTTTAAGCAAGTTTGGACTATATCCATTCTTGTTTTCATCTCCTTCCCCTCAACCCCCCTTCTCTCCATGAGTTTAGTCCTGCCCCCTCCACATTTGGTTAGAGTATCTTCTACATTGCTGTTACTTAGTAGTGGGATCTTGCAAAGGGTAAGTCAGCTTCCTAGCTTTATTTTCTGGTACTCTGAGCAGCATATTGTACACTGGGAAGGGAAGATTCTGTTTGGTTCTAGGCTGGATCAAGTTCAGGAGAGATTTTAGCAGACAAAATACATGCTCTTTGCTGAAAATCATGTTATCTTCTCCCATTCCCAAAAACTTGCAGGCATAGCTATATTCACACTGCTGGAAGGCTGATAAAATGTACATCCTAGATACACAGGCCAGAATTCAAATTCCAGCTTCAATGTGTGCTAGTGCTAACCTTTCCAGAGAAAATACTGCAAGTTTTGGATTTATTTTCTTTTCTAAGATAATTTTCTTCATTAAAATGTCGTGGGGTTTTGAGGTATGTGTTTTTTACTTGTTATTGGCTTAAGCAGTTTGGTTGAAATAAGAGTGCTGAAGAAGATATTAGTATATAACTTTCAGCCCAGTTTGCTTGAGAAGATTATAAGCAGCTTTGGAAATAGGATGTTATAGTGGGAAGTGTCAGGCAGTCATAATAGAGTTACTAGCCCTTCTTTTAGCAAGAAATTATTGTCTTTTGAAATAAATGACTTGCTAAATGTAAAAATGAGGTGAGTCACAATACATTTAACTTCTTATTACTTGGTTTCTGTTTTCAGTAGCATGGTTATATTTTTCCAATTTGACTTAATCTGACTGTCTGCTTACATTGTCCTCCCCCATGACATCTGCTGTTTAACCATGAGGTGCTATATCCATCCTTGCTTTAAGCCTGCTGCTGCCTTTTGTACAACTGCTGTACTGTTTTATGTGCTGCTCGTATCTGGCCTGTAGAGTAAGTTTGGGTAAATGATTGCCTTTTGGGAGTTAGTCCCACAGAATAGTGTAGCAAGCTACTTTGGAAGCTTAGCTGCTGTCATAATGACATTGTTAATCTAGACCTGTTACCATCTCCTATTTATTAATGTCTTCCTCTTGGAATTTACTAACCTACAGCCATCAATATAATGAAATGAATGCCCCTGCTTCCATTCAGATCTGGAGATTTAGCTTAAACCTATCTTATAGGCGTTAAACTGAACACCTGACCTCGCTCTGAAGAGTGCAAGGTGGCCTTGTTCTGAATTTCCGCTGCAGTGTAGGTTAACCCCCAACAGAGGCAGCATGGACAGCTACTTGTACTAATTGAAACCTTTTAAGCTAGTTCAGTAGGGGCTTCATCTGTAGGACTCTCAAACTATGTAGTGAAGCTTACTGAGCATAAAGCTCCTCTATACTAGAGCCTCTTGCTCTGCACATTGGAAAAGATGCATTCCCTTTAGTATTCAACATTTTAAAATGCAGGGAAATAACTTCATATCTATCTACATTCCTGTAGAACTTGTCTTCCATGTTTCTGTCCACATCGAGGAGTTTTGTGCATTGTTGGAGGAAATTATATTAAAATATAAAACAACCTGCAAGCTGCCTAACAGCACATTAATATAACTTTGTAAATGTATTTTTTTTTCCCATGGAAATGTATTTCTTAGCTATGTATAGCTTAATTAGTATTGAACAACTCCAGGTGTTACTGTAACATAACTGATTTATAAAATAAGTAAGTTTGAAGTAAAACTGAGGGCACATTGAAAACAAATGGTGTAGTATCTTACGGAATTCTGCAGTCTAGCTTAAAGTTTCTTTTTTTCTTTTTTTTTTTTTTTTTTTTTTTACCCCCTCATGTCCCTAGGTGTGTTAACATCTAATTGTAGTCATGTTGAGGATTTTCTTCATATATTTATGCCTTGAAATGACATTGGTGTTTTCCTGGCACTGTGATCATTTAATTTTGTGCATAGGGTCATAGAGCAGTGCTTGCTGGTACTGTGGGATAATACCCTGTGGCTGCTTTCCTTTTGTAAAGTAGCGAGGTAAATATTAAAGTATATGTTCTAGCACGTAACTTAAGGAAATGTTTGAAAGATCTCCTGTGCTGACATAAAGTTCCTTTTTAAGAAACTTAAATAGCTTTTCAATGAAATTATACACCTGCTTCCTCTCATGTATTTGTGTAACTATTTTCTTTGGAACTGTAGGAGGAAATAAATGGTTTCAAATAAACAGTGAAGCTCCTGACTTCAAAGAACTTCCTTCAGAAGTGAAATAACTTCACTTTCCTTTCTCAAATGAATAAAAACCAAATATACCTTACCTTGTTACATTTTTTTTTTTATTCATGTGTATAAATCTAAAGGGATTTTCATCTTGGATCTTTTACAGGAAAAGAATTATTACTATAGGGCACCTTGAATTAGGTTACATTAGGGACATGGTTTAGTGGTGGACTTGGTAGCGTTAGGTTAACGGTTGGACTCTATCTTGAGGGTCTTTTTCAACCTAAATGTTTCTTTGAATTAGTGTTGGAAAAGATTTACTGGATTTATTCTCATCTGTTGCATATCTTTATTATGGTGATGTAAAAAGAAAAGTTCTCCTTGGAGATGAGCTCCCTGGGTGAAAAGAGGCACTATAGCTAATTTTTTCAGCATTGATGCTGCAGGGCAGTGTCTTTTCTTCTTCAATGACTCCTTACCTAGAGTATCCCAAAAATAGACTAGATAGCATCTGTTCTCATGCTCTGCTTAACCAGGACATTACTTAAGGAACATAATTAAAACATAATAGTTTTTACTGGCAAAGGCTGCTTAATTAGGATGCCTGCAGATATTTGATCTTCAAATAAGCTTATATATACACATAGATCAAATGTTCAAAAGTGTTGGATGCCTATTTGTCTTCATTGTTCTTATTATAACTACAGTATTGAATGCTCCTGAAATTCTGTCTTGATTAGATTTCATTGGCAGATCATTTCTTCTGCAAATCTGACCTGTAAGGACTGCTTTCTCTTAAGATGCTCAGTGTGTATACTCTTGCTGTGTTTGTAAGTGTATGTTTAGCATTTTCAAAAACTTGATGCTTTTTTGTTTGCTTTGGTCTGTTATCAAAACTTTTTATTAAAGTGTGCTCCTCTAATATTATGCTCCAATATAGTGCTTTCAGCAATCTCCCGGAAATAACGTAACTTCTAAGATTTCTATCAGTTCAGCTCTACTTCACAGCAGTTTTTGGTAGGTTCGGAGAAACATTTTCCAAGTCCATGATTAGTGAAATATTTTATTCCTATTGACAAGCCAGACCAGATGTGAATTACATACGAATACAAGGACTATGTTTTATATACCAAATGCTCTCCCTAGCTCAGTAATTGGTCTGACTTCCTCTTGCTTTTAATCAGGGCAAATTATGAAATGTTACAGCATCAAAATCATTAAATTATTGGGAAAAAAATCCCTGTCACAGCTAGATAAGAATATACTTTTTCATTAGAATAAAGTTACTTTAATTCTTTTTTTAAGGAAGCTTTTCTTCACAAGTTTGTTTATTGGTTAGATTAGGTTAGTATCCTTATGCTGTAATAAAGTACCTTGCTTTCCATCCTGTATTTGGTATTTTGGGAAAGATTTTTTTTTTTTGAAGAAAATATTTGTTAGAAAACTGAAATAATAATATATATTTATATGGCCATAAAACTTTAACTTCAAGGTTATATGTTTGGTTTAACACTCTTAACAACACTCTTAACATCTTGTTCCAGATTTGAGGGAGCTTGCATTCCTCACCAAAAATTGTATACTAACAGTCTTTTTAAAAGGCAGAACTTTGAATTACAGGAGCATCTGACATCCCAGGCATCAGCTGAAAAAATGTCCTTCTTGCCAGTTGTGGTTGCAAACTAGTTTATAGCTGATTAATATAATTCTGAGACATTTAAAATAATGAGGAAAAAACACGATTTAGAGTAAAAATAATTCTTTTGAATAATTGGGTTGTTATTACAATATTGATATTTGTCTTTAATTCAATGATTTTGAAAAAAACCATGCGCTATTTTAGTTGGTATATGTAATCAGAGGGGAATATGGAAATAGCAGGGAGTTACTTCACCCCATGCTGTAAAGGAAAACAAAGAAAGGGAATTCACCTCCAGGCCAAAGTGTGGTACCTGGTGTAACTGTGCATACCTGGTCAGGTATCTAAGAAATCTTAGTAAGATGCAGAGTATCAGAATAGTCCTGCTGTATCCGCCCCCCCCCCCTTTTTTTTTTAAATAGGTTATACAGTGATTGATGGGGTCAAATTTCGCCTCCACCTTTAAAACAAAACCAAACCGAATCCAAGACCCTTCCCCAGCCCAGACTGGGAAAGGACAGAAGTTATGCTTTGGGTTGTGGAGACAGGTTCATTTCTGACCCCTGCAGGTGGCCGGTGAAAATTTTGCAGCTTGGGGTTAAATCACTGAAACAGACACCAGTGTTGGCTGAAAGACATCCAGCATGCTCCAAGGGGATCCTATCACAAGTTTAATAATGCTTCACAAATGAGAAAAAAATGTGCTGTCCGTTTGCTGTAAAATTTATTAAGACAAAAACCATACCTGCTCAGAATGCAGTTTTGTTCAGGTTTTCCCACTGTAGACTAGTTTTGATTATGGCTGGAATAAATATTTTAGTCCAAAGTTGAATTTCAAGTGATCAGTGTGGTATCTAGTTGGGGTTATAGCCTGGTTCTGTTCTTCTTCTGTATATGCAATTAGACAGCTGTCTTAAAATGTCCTGTGACATCCTGAGTCAAGTGTACTCTTCGCTGGGTGAAAAACTGGGTGGATGGACGAGCCCAGAGGGTTGTGGTGAATGGGGTTAAATCCAGTTGGTGGTGGGTCACAAGTGGTGTTCCTCAGGGCTCGGTGTTGGGCCCCATTCTGTTTAATATCTTTATTAATGATTTGGATGAGGGGATCGAGTGCACCCTCAGCAAGTTTGCAGATGACACCAGGTTGGGAGGCAGGGTCCGTCTGCTTTAGGGTAGGAAGGCTCTACAAAGAGATCTGGACAGGCTGGATCGATGGGCTGAGGCCAATCGTATGAAGTTCAACAAGGCCAAGTGCCGGGTCCTGCACTTGGGTCACAGAAACCCCATGCAGCGCTACAGGCTTGGGGAAGAGTGGCTGCAAAGCTGCCCGGCAGAGAAAGACCTGGGCATGCTGGCTGACAGCCGGCTGAGTATGAGCCAGCAGTGTGCCCAGGTGGCCAAGAAGGCCAACGGCATCCTGGCCTGTATCAGAAATAGTGTGACCAGCAGGAACAGGGAGGTGATTGTCCCCTGTACTGGGCACTGGTGAGGCCGCACCTCGAGTACTGTGTTCAGTTTTGGGCCCCTCACTACAGGAAGACATTGAGGTGCTGGACTGTGTCCAGAGAGGGGCAACGAAGCTGGTGAGGGGCCTGGAGCACAAGTCTTATGAGGAGCGGCTGAGGGAGCTGGGGCTGTTCAGTCTGGAGAAAAGGAGACTGAGGGGAGACCTTATCGCTCTCTACAACTACCTGAAAGGAGGTGGTCGCCAGGTGGGTACTGGTCTCTTCTATCAAGTAACTAGTGATAGGATGAGAGGAAATGGCCTCAAGTTGCACCAGGGGAGGTTTAGATTGGACATAAGGAAAAATTTCTTCACCACAAGGGTTGTCAAGCACTGGAACGGGCTACCCAGGGAAGTGGTTGAGTCACCATCCCTGGAGGTATTCAAAAAGCATGTAGACAAGGTACTCCAGAACATGGTTTAGTGGGCATGGATGATGGTTGGACTCGATGATCTTGAAGGTCTTTTCCAGCCTAAATGATTCTATGATTCTGTGAAAATTATCTGGCTTTTGACTGCCTTTTCAATTTTTTGTGGAAAAACATTTTCTTGAAGAGTTGACTTCTCTATCTTTTTTACATGGTTATTTTTTACTTCTCTTATTTAAGAGATGGGTCAGTCCACAAGAAACGGTGCTCAAGGATGACAGGATTTTGTACTTGCATGGGAAAGTGATTTCAGAACTTGAGGTTAATTTTTGTTGTTGTCATTGTATTTTATTTCATGAAGTTCATTGAAGGAAGTTCTAGCTGATTGTAAATGCAGTATCAACAGCGTATCTGTAAAACAAAGGCCTCGAGTTGTTCAGAATAAAGCCTGTTGTGTGGTAAAGCTGAAAAGAAAATGAAGGGTTCACTGTAATTTGGTGCTGATGTTTATTTGGCAGTCCTCCCATCTTTTCTTATCTTGGCTGGTGTTCTGTCAGTCAGTGCACTTATATGTGGATCGCTTAAATTCCATTTATTCAATAGCCAGCTGAAAATGTGATGCATCAGACTGTGGGGGAGACCTGTGATATGCCATAATAAAGGACCCAAATTTGTTCTCCTTTTCTGAGCAATCCATAGTTACTCTACTTTCTATTAAAACTGTGGGTTTTTTCAGATCAATTTGTCTATTGAAGTTCCTGTCACTTTAAAAAAGAAAGAATCTTATGTAAGACCAAAAAATTTCATGGTGTTTCTTCTCAAGGTTTATTATTTCAGTGTGATTCATTTCCTGTTTTTCTGCTAATGCACTGACAAAAGCAGAAACAAGTATCCTTCAACTGTTTGTAAATCTAGAAAATATGTAATTTACTGTATTACAAGTGGCTGTATGTAGCTGTAAATGATGCAAAGATTTATACAGTACTTCCCTCTGTCAGTCTCTGGTCATGCACTTGCCTCCCTGGCTAATCCCACTGCTCCAAATCTTCACATCTGTCTAGGTGGCAATTCTGTTCAGGTATGAGAAAGATGAGGGTAAGTTAGAACTTCTGTTCTCATATCAGAATGTGAGAACAAGAAGATAGTAAGATTAGTAGCAAATTAAATACTGATTTTTAAAGGAGTAATATTTTTTTTGAGCTATGTTTCATTAGGCTGTTGAACTCATTACCGTAGACTGACTTGAGGATTCACAGCATTGAGAGAGAGATTTGGGGTTTGTATGGGTGGCAATATAGGAAGTGTTAGAACATACTGGCAGGGAGATAAACTTACTTTTGGGGTTTGAAAGCAGTCTGACAAGAGTTCACGTTTAGGGCATGGGCCCAGTGGGAGATTTCTTTCACCCTTAATCTACACCATGGAGTTTTACATGTTCTGGAGACAGGATCCTGTACTCGTGAAATCCAGTGCAACTGTTCTTATGCTCTGGTGAACTTTGAGGGTAGTGGGGAATGTCAATGATTATTTAAACAACAGTGGTTTCTTTCTCATGGTTACTGATACCTTGAAATGTATTAAAATTGTAACATTTCAATACATTCTTGTAAGATTTATGATGTTTGAGTTAAATATAGATTGGCCTTTATACAATATATTTTAAAGGTATATCGAAGAGTGCATCTTACATAAAAGCTAAATCCTGTCCCTTTCAAGATAATGCCTGGAAAAAAATAAGCACTTCCCACAGGGTATTTTTCATGATGTAGTTCATGCTGTATTTCACAAATTTATGAATTAGGAGACAGTTGGAAGTTTGCAGTTTCTTTTACAAAACATGACCAAATGAAGTAATAGCTTAAATAGCTTTTTAATTTAAATTTGGGATTACAGTAGTATAGTATTTAAATCCTTTTCGAACTTGTATTTCAGAATTAGTTTGAGTGATAGTGTAGCCAGCTTGGTCTTGTACGTACTTATTTCTTGGTTAGGGAAGACTGTTTTACTTTGGAGAAGCAAAAGCAAGGCCTTCAAGCTTTTAAATTTTTTTTTTATAGTGAGCTTTTCTATGTGTAGATTAAGTTTCATTAGGTGCTTAACTATAGAAAATTTCATCTAAAAGTATCAATATTTTTCTGTTAGAGTTTATGAAGTTAGTACTGCAAATATCATCAAGTTCCCTGGGATTGGTTTTTGTCCTTTTTTTTATCAAGTATTTGTCTTTCCTTCTAGACATGTGGGTCCTTCGAAGATGAGAAAGGCATACTCGTGAATGGCATTAAATACCTCCAGGCTACCATTACAGACCATGTATTTTGCTGAGCAAAGAAAAATTTAAGGGCTCTTTATCCAGTGATGTCAGTCATAGAGGCTATTGTACTGTAAAATGAGCAGTGGCTAAAAGGGAGAAACATAATCTTTTTGTAGTGGCATAGTCTATGGATATTTGAGAGAGACTATGGGGATACGTATGAGGGAGGAAAAAACCTGCTTTATTTCTGCTCCAAATGGTGGTGGGATTTATAAATGTTTTTAAGGATAGCCATGGTGATAAGAGACTGGGCTGGTGTGCTACATATATTAGGGTACAGGCAAATGAGCACAAGTTGTTAAGTTATTGTGGCTTAATGCTTAGTAGTTCAGGTGTAGGAGGCTGACTGTTCATGCAATCCCAGGCTGAGATAAGACATGTTCTCTTCTATCCGTTGTCAGGCTGTTCTGTGCATTGTCTGTGTGAGAGTTTGGCGAGTCACGTTATCTGTGTGGCTTAACGTCCTACCTGTAAAATAAGAGCGATGTGTCCTTTCTCTTCAAGCTTTGTTTTTAGAATTTACACTGTATATGGAAAGACACTTACATGTATGCTAAGTGTGTGATGTAGTAGAAATGGTTTTGGTAGGTGTTCATTTTGACTGGGGCCACTATCATCAAGCAAGTAACAAAGAATTCATCTTTTTAGGAGTGTATGTCTGTATGTGTATACAATACTTGGAACTGACAGTATCTTCTATAAATAAGATTGTTTAATACTTCACATTATAAAACCAAACGTTCAGGGGTTTGATATTTCATTCAAAATGTAGTTGGTCTGAAACATTTATATTTTGTGGCTCAACTTGGATATTAAAACAAACAAAAAAACCCCACCAGATATTGTTTCTGAGAATGCAGAGGAAAGGTTTCTTACTGTTTAAAAATATAATCCCTTGCAACTGCTCTGAGAAAGTTACAATGTCTGGTTTGGCGCAGAGGTGGTTGTCCTTTGTTTGTTGTTCTGCACCCCCCCCCCCCACCTGCCCCCGAAGCCTTGTTCCACCTTTATTCTTGGCTTGTGAAAACTTGCAAAGAATGGCAAATTTTTAGAAAATGCTTTTGAGCATTTTCTTTAAAGACTGGTTGGTGTGGCACCTAAATTCCTGAATATTTCACATACAGCTGGACTTTTTCAGCCATTGGAGCAATTGGTGAGATACTTAAATTTTGTCTCCCGGCTGCCAGGCATCAAGTCAGTAATGAGAGACCCAAGTGAGAAGTGGGAATGCTTCCTCTGCTCTTGGTTCTTTGCCAGGTCAAGAGGCTTGAGAAAAAGTGGGAGATGCCTACCTCTGGTTCAGAGGAGGTGTAGGAAAAGGTGGTGGATAGAGACAACAGAGGAGGGAGAAGGAAAAGGGGTAAGTGTATGCCTTGAGGAAGACTAGGAAGAAAAGGTTGCATGCTGGGATAGAGAAATTGAGGGTGATGAAGGCTGGAACTACGGAAACAGCTGCTTTTAACCTTTTTTAGATCAAATCTCCCCTCTTTTTATGGTAGCTTTCCCTATTTCCCATTATTGTTCCCCTCCTGCCATACACATATTTTTGTAGCTCTCAAGTTTGAGCATCTGCAAAAGAAAATGATAGAAGGAAAGAAGGGACTGTTCACAGGTATTATTCTTAACTCCTGCTAAATATTGGCCAACACCTGGGCCATCACAGTGTCATATGGGTTCGGTTCCTGGGGGGGGGGGGGGGGGTGGGAAGGTTAAATGAAGCTTAGCCCTGGATAGCCCTCCAAGCTACCATCCTATGTCTGCTGTTGCAGGAGCATGGATTTATTTCAGTTTCTTGTGTTCCTCCACTGAGATGTATTCCATAACCCCTAGCTCAAAAAGCACTGCAGCAGACCATAGCCTCTTTAAGGGAAGGCGTTCTTCTAGGTTTGTTTTCTTCTTTAGAAACCCATTGGCCAATATTAATCAAATCTGTTATGGGGATGGAAGTTTCAAAGAGAAACTAATTCTAGCTAATGCTAGCTAACTCTTCTCGTTCAGTGTCTGCACATTACTAAATTGTATAAAATTTTGTGTAAGAGAACATTCCCATGTCCTAACAACAGAAGAGAATATTGTTGACGTTTAAATCATTATAGACAACAGCCATGTTTGGAGTGTGCTGGGGTATAAACTTCGGATAGGAAATGCTAGAATGAGGAGTCTGTGGTAGCCTTGCTTGTAGAGTGCTTATGTGATGTTGGGCAAGGCCCTTGGAGTACTTGGGTATACAGGAAAACAAGCACCTATCTTTTAGACATTCAGGTGTTGATCTGGAGGTAGCTACTGCTGTCAGTGCTTAGCATAAGTTTTGAACCTATACAATCCTATACTGACACAAAATAGCCTTACAACTTTGGCAGCTTGCAATATCTTAATCTTATTTCAGGTGGCAGTTTTAGCCTTGGTGTCTGTTTCCCACTTTGCAAATTCAGAAAAATAATCTTCCATTGCAGAAGTGAAATCTACTATGAAGATTTCACAGGAGTACTTTGAAGACTGATTTGTTAATGTTTTTGAAGCCATTAGTCTGGTAAAAATATCTTACAGACTTGTGTGGTATTTGTGAATCCAGTGTTGTATAATGTTGTTGTAAAGCAAAAAATGTACAATACGCAAAGTATGGGGCCTCATTTAATAGGGAAATGAAAAATTGCCATCCATGGAATGAGGCTAGCCCCAGAAAAATCAGTATGTCTGTGTGATCCTACAGGAAGTTCAGAAGCCAGACTCAGCCTTTAGGATACTTCCATCTGGCTTGGTGCCCTTCTCCCCAGGACCTGGAAATGGCTTTTAGAGCACTAAGTGGGATCCAAACAGCAGTAGTCTTCCATCTTCTCTCACTGGAGTTCACCTACCTGTACTCGCAACTTGTCCCTGTGGTAAGCAGCTAGCTGCTTGGGTGGGAAGCAACTGGCCCCAGTTAATCTACACATCTGCCTACAGCACCCTGGCAGTTGGATCTCTGTTGTGGACAGGGGAAGAGATGTCCTGATGACCCTGAAAGTGGTGATGAGGATCAGATACTCACATCCAGCCATTATATGTGCTGAAACTGGACCAGCATTTGCATTGCCTTCCAATACATCAACTACACAATCAAGTGGATGGATAGGGGATGCTGAATTTAATTTTTATGGACAGCTTGCATTCTGGTATCCTTAATTTTTGACTGCTCAAGTGTGCAATGTTAAATGTCCAAACAGTTCTTAGTGTAGCTTTGTGTGCCTCTGTTATCCATAGATTATTTGATAATGTTGTGTGTCAGAAGCAGATAATGTGTTTATTGGGGGAAGGACTGTCTGGGGGGGCAGAAGAAAGATAAGATTGTGTCTCCTGTAACCACATTAGCACTTGTGATGTGATTATGGCAGCCTTGCTGTGCAATTCCTGCCAGGTATGGCATGGCTGTATTGGACTTTTATGTAGCATAGTTAAGTACACTATGGGAAACACTTGATTCTACATGCAAAACACCTTCTTAATACAAAAATTTTATTGTCCTGATTGCTAGAAAAAGACTTGGTAACTCAGCTTTCTTGGTGTATCTTGATACTCTAGACAAATCTAAAAGGATTAGAAAAGGTGTCCTTATTAAGATAGAAAGTTAAAGTAGGAACCCTAGTTGTCACGAATGCTGAAACACAGGTGTGATTTGAACTGGTATATTAATTTCCTTCTCTGTTATCAAGCCAAACTTAAGGAGGGAGTAGATGATGTCACTTACACAATTATTTTACACCAGGCTAAGAGAGTACCTAATGAAAGAATACAACTTCTAAAAACCTATACTTGTTTTTTTCTTACTATCCTGAGAACAATTTGTTATGTCCTCCTCCCCTTTCCCTCCTCTCAGTAATTTGTATGCCACAGTATTATCGGTGAGGTGAAATTAGTGAACAAACAATACTGCATCAATGTGCCAGTTGGAGACTTGTGACTTCTCTGGTAGCTTATCTTTCGCTCCACCCATTTCATATTTATTCTGTCTTTCTCCTTTTCTTCTCCCCCTGCTTCTGTCTCAGCAGCACAGTCCTCTCTAGGATTGTGGTTCCAGAGGTGACTATGTGACTGGATGTTTGGAGGACATTAAATAGAAAGGAGAGGGATTGCACCTAGACAAGGAAAGATGTTAAGTTTTAATAACTTGCTAGTTGTTTCTGACACAAACTCTTTGCTGTTCCATTGAAAAGCTGCAAATGTAGCTGAAGCTGATGCAACCTCTCTAATGGGGGAGTGTGGGCAGGTATAAACTACACGAGTTATATAAAAATTTAAACAAAGCGATATCTTTTTCAACGTAGTTTTTACCTTTCCAGTATGGAACAATGTCAGCCTGACCAGCAGTTATTTTAAAAGGCTGCACTCAGCACACGTTTCAATTTGAGTTCAGGCTTGCTAATGTAAGTAAATAATGAAAGTCGTGTGATGCAAGCTGGAACAGTTCTTTTCGGACATAATGTTGTGACATGAGAGTTGACTTGGCAGATTGTTGTTCTAGTTTATTTGCATTTATTATTCATATTCTCTACCTGTCTTGATGTTGGAATCCTTTTGAATGTGCCTTGGCCTTTCTGCTTCCTTGAATTCCATTGCACAGCTCTCACAGTTATACAACTGTGATAGCTACAAGGTGATGATTTTCTTTTGCTGGGTGATAACAGTTTTGCTCTTCTAAGGAGGATTCTTTAATAATACTGGCTAAAAGTTTGCAGCAGAGTGCTTCTGTAGTTGCACGCAACTTTAAAAGAGTGAGGAATCATTTATGTTCCTTCAGTATTTGGTAGCTTTCAGTCAATAGATTGATTTGACGAAGAGTGCTGAAGAGTGGGATTGCAAATCAAAAAGGTCAGAAATAAGGAGAGAAAGGGAATTGTCATGAATACCTTTATTGATAATGGTGATCTTAAAAAGATGTGAGCAGGAAAAAGACTTGAGGAAAAAAAGGAAGGAAAGAACAGCTAAAAACTTCAGAATTAATTTCTGAATAACTTCTCAGTTAGTTTTTGATTTTTTTTTTAATGCAGTGTTGAGTAATTGATAATAGTAAATAACTATTAAATTGTTAAAATTGGAATTTTTACAACTTACCTATGTTAAAATGATCTGATTAAAATGTCTCACTTCTAGACTACCAGAACTTTTTTGATATTTTATATGCCTTATTTTTCAGGTAAAGTTATTAAATTTCAAAATCACTGAAAAAGTTAATCCTGCAATGGAAACAGATGTGCAGCTGAGGTTTTTGCAGGGGACTTTCATTCCTCAGTAACAGTGATCAGGCCTGTTTTATTCTCTGTTTTGGCACTGGTACAGTGTATGATTCATTTTTGTCTCATGCTAGCTGTAGCAAGGAAACCACACACATATTGCAGCATAACAAGGTTAGAGAAGTACATTTAAAATCAAATACGAAACAGTCATCAAGGATATTTATTCATTCTGTGGAAGTTTCGTCCTGTGTTATAAAGCAGACTTGGGGGAAAAAAAAAATGAATCTTGCACAGATGTGTTTCACCTTTGCTGTAGGCATTTCTGTGCTGCCTGAAGAATGGAGCTGGTGATAATACTCCATTCTTAAAGCCTTAAATAGTTTTGGAGTTTGTTTACTCTGGCTGTTTCCTCCCCCACACCCCCCTGAGAAAACATACCGTGTTTTCTGAATGTTTCAATAGCCAGAAGAAAGTTCTGGGTTGAGACTAGAGCCTAGGATTTATACCTGTGTAGTAATCCTTACAGCTCAGGGGAAGGAAGCAGTGGTAGCTGGACTTCCCAAAGAGTAGCTGGCATCGTGTCCAGGTATTTTTTTATTGATCCGTTCTTGCTGGGAGATGGCAAACACAAGTACAGGTTTGTCCAGATCACAGTCCACTGAGTTGGAACGGTATCTCTTAGTAAACCACAGTTAACTCCAGGTAATGTTTGATAGTGTCACCAGGTTATCTAGAGGCAGACGTGGCTCTTCGTGAATATGAAACTTGAAGCTCTTTGGGTTTGGTTTTCGTTCAAATGTAAATATCCTCTCTGGTTTGTCTGGCTTCTCTGTCAGAGGCTCTTTTTTTCTCCCAGGAGCTGATTTTCATTCAAGAACAGAGTTGTGTTGTCAGTGGCTGTGGAAGCTAAGTGTCGTTAGCCTTGAAAGTTCGTGTGCAGGTTTGTAAAATAACGTTTTAAATCTGTTTCAGCTACTGCTGTCCTCTGTGAGGGTTCTTCTGTTTCATGTGGCACTCGCTGTACGTCAGGCAGAAACTCCAATAGAAGTGAGAAGCCTTTTATTATAAATGTATAGGGGTAGCTGAGAGTAAGGTGTGAAGACAGCTTGAAAAGTACTTGTGCAGTGAGGTGACCGCAAATGTCCTTTTGCGTACACGCTCGAGTTTGAGGACCTGTGACATGAGCCGTCACTTGTGAACATGCCTTCATGTCTGTGTGTGGTTGCTGAGAGTGAATGCTGCCTTTCTGAGTAAAAATTCAGAATGTTATTGGCGTTAGATTGGAGCAGAGGTGACCCCTGGTAGCTGTAAAAAGCTGAGTGAATAGAGGAGGCTTTTGAGTAATTTTTGAGATTGTATTAGTAGTATTGTTCATTCCCCGGAGAGCCAGTGTGAGGTATTCTGCCACCATCACGGACACGGTGTCTGCAGGCAGTTTCAGGAATCCCTTAGTCTTAAGTGATCTGCAGAGTATACAAACTGTTAGCTTTGGCTCCAGTTTCTGCTTTTAGAATAATTCAAATGTTTCTTACTTGAGGCATCTGTTTTCTTTTTGAAGATGGAAAAGATGAGAAATGCACTCCTGTCTGCCCTTATTCTGTCTGGGTCAAGCTGCATGGCCTGAAGGAACAAGGTGTGCTAGCTGAGGGCTTGTGCTGCTTTCCTGCTGAGCTGCTGCGACTGGTCGGGAGGATGCGAACAGGGCAGCAGGCTGTGCCTCTGCCTTGCCTGCTCTCTGGTTGCTGCTTAGCTGGTTGCTTCAGCTTACCTTTTCGGCTCTTATCACCGCTGCCTTGTTCTCTTCCTGGCTCTGGTTGGTACAGACAATTTACCTGAAGCCTGGAAAACGAGCCAGTCACATGGAGAGACTGTGCCTGATATGGCCGTAGTCTTGGACTGAAAAATTGAATTTGTCCTCCCTCTCTTCCTGCTCCTTCTGCTTTCGTTTTCTGATTCAGGAATCCAACCTCTGAGCTACATTAAGTCTCCATTGTGCTATGCAACTACTTCAAAAGCATCTGTTGGCAAGAAAACTTTGACGTCAGCAAAGTCAGGGTGAGGTTTTGCATTGCGCACATTCAGTTGCTCCAGTTGGTGTGGATAATGGCATGTTGGAATTGAAGCAGAATTTGGAACTGGGGGGAGAGGGAATAATTGTGAATGGTGTTTGTAGCCTGCTATTCAGTGTATATCTTTTGTGGGTACGAAATGTGTTTGACAAACTATGTATTGTCCCTATTTGTTTATTATAGATATTTCAGATTATTTTGTAAATATTTGTGCCTGATGCTCTTGGCTTGCAGGATATTGCTTTTAGCTCTTTAAAGTGGGATTAACAGTAACAGTTCTTTGCTGGTGTTCCAAGTGAAGATATTTTTCAGAAGCAAACTACATGTATTGCTCAAGGAGGTTTTTTTCCAGTGTTAACACTAGGTTTAGATAAGCAAAAAGAAAAGAAATCAGTAATCACCTACTGCAGTTTGAAATTCATAAGGGTTAACTTGCAACTAGAAAGAAAGCGAGGCCTTAAAGACACTGTGTGAATTTATGATCTGCCAGAGAAAGTGGTATTTTATTTTTAAGATGAACAGAGGGATTGGCTTTTGTTATTGCTGATTAAACAAATATCTTTGACTTTGCAAATAAATATGAAAGCCTGTGTGTTATATTCAATTTAAGATACTTGTTTCATCTAAGACTTATCTGGATGCAAACAGCTCAGGAGAGCTATATTTAAGGCCATCAGAGCAGAACTGTGGGTGTCACTGTGACAAGATTCAAAGTCAAGCTGGAGGATTGCAGCTGATTTAAAAAATAAACAAGCTTTTGTAGTGTTTACAAATTACTTTGCTTTTTAAAGGAAAAAATCATCCTGACGTTTCAGGACTGTATCTCAGGTTTAGGCTAACAAGTACTCTTGGCCTGAGGCAGTACCTTCTGTACTAATTCAGTTTACCAATGTGATGTTTCTGTGGTCTAGGAAGCTTTTAAATGTGACTTAAGGTGTTGGGTTTTTTAAAGTTTTACTAAAAAGGATATAGTTGAAGGCATATTACCAGTGTTACTATTTAAAAACCACAAAGTATGGTTTTACCTCAGAACCTGAAATAACACAGGTTTGTTTGGAGACTATAATTAGAAAGTGTTTAGCTCTTCTAAATAATGGAGAAAATATACACAGAAGCTTTTCTAGGAATTGCATTATGCTTGCTTCATTTTTTTTCTTTTGTGCCTGTAATTGTTTGAAATGGATCATGTGTCACAGTCTGTTGCACAAAGGGGCCTAACTAATGATGTTTCCATAATTGTGTAGAAAGAGCTGTTTAAGATGATGCTATGTGGAGGAAAAAGTAACATCCAACAAAGTGTATTTAAAGACGTGTTAGAATATGTGAGTTTGCATGTGTAAATGTGGGGGGAGGTGTGGAGGGGGAAAGTGTTAAGGGAAAAAGGCTTCGTAATCCCCCCTCAAAAGCATGAGGGCAGGGGAGTTGTATTTCAGAAATACACCTTATTTTGTGGGGCCTGGCAATGGAGGTGTAACTTGCTAATTTAGAAGTCATGGAGTAAACGGAATCGTGCAAATACATCTTGACCCACACTTACTTTTTTTCCTTTCTGGCAGTTGCTCACTGAGTATGCCAGTAAGCACTGCTGCAGCACTCCTCAGCTGGCAGGGGAAAAATCACTGTAGGTATTCTGTTATTAAATGTATTAAGCACAGCAGGGAACCTTTGAGTGTCTTTTTTTTCTTTTTTTTTAAGTTTGGTGTGAAGCATTCTGACAATCCAGAATATTGCAGCATTGCCAAGGTTTTATCAGCACTGTGTGACCCAGAGTGTCGTCTGACATTCAGGACTGTAAGGCCTCTGGCTAACGCACAGTGGCTTGCAGGGGATTCACAACCTCCGCCATGTTGCTTCGTGCTTGGATGCCGTTATCAAGGCAATGAGGACTAAGTTAAGTTTCACAAGAGTAAGCCTTTAAAGTCACAAGTGGGTGTTTTTGTACTAACTTTTCTAGCCATTTGATATAGCAGTTTTTTACATAGAGAAACTCTGCTTAGTCCCCAGTCTGTTACAGTTACACTGCATTGCTGTCAGTGAAAAATGTTTGGAAGAACTCACCTCAACCTGGCTAAACCCTGCTGTGTGCTGACATAGCATATTTTTTGGCATGGTATATGATGATGTAGGTTAAATAACTGTGCTGGCAGAGTAACTCCTCCTGTTGGCATATATTGTATTTCCAGCATAGGTACAGCATCAGATGTACTTTAAATGACAAGTGTTCAGCTTTTTCTTGCTTTGTGCTTTTTAACTAGTGTTTACACTACTATTTATAATGCTAGTGGAGTCTGTCTGTAAAGGCTGCTAGATCATTCCCTTTCTCTTGCCCTGCGTATGCTGAATGGGCTCTATCTTTTCAGCCTGGTCTCTTTTATTTATTTTCAGCAGGACTGGAAGAATCCTTTCCACTAATACTTTCCCCCAAAGAAGTGTCAGTAAGATTGAAATTTTCACCTTGTATTTGTAAGCAAAGATCTGTATGTTTGATGGCTAGTCAGTTTGTCTTTACCTTCCTCTTCTAACTTTCTCCTTTTGTTCTACATTAGGTTAGGCTGTGAGATAAGTTTCATGGTACTTCTGCCATTTCCTGACGCCAATGGTTTTTCTGGAGGCAGAGAGTGTTTCCTGTCTGGAAGCTAGAGGCAGTGTTCCTGGCAGGATGGAGTATTTTTGTTTCCCTGGCTAGACCTTTCCCTGTCTTTGTTTTTGTGTCTCTTTCTCTCAGTTGTCCATTCTTTTTTTTGATCTTGGTCTGTATTTGAAATATCACCAGTTTAACTAGAGCTATCATTAAACAAAAAACAGACGTGGTGATTTGAAATACATCCATGCAGGATTTTTCAGTTAACATACTGACAAAATAAAGTCATAGGCCAGGCAGCAGTTGAATTGGACATGTTATACTATGTTTTGCACTGATCTTGCTTCTGGAGTGAACAGGAGCACTTAGTTATGCTGGTATAACTTTTTACCTGACCAGAGGGCAGTTTCAGTGGTTATGGCATTAGCCATTAGGCATAACAGAGTTCAGAAAACTGTCATAGTTCCTGTCTGTATCCTGGACAGATAAGCTGGTGTGGATTATTCACTCAGTCACTCAAGTTTTTCTGAAAGTTTTATATTGAATTATATTTACCAAATTATTAGTTTATCTGTAAAGAGACATCACGAGACCAATACAGAGTAGCTATTCGGTTCTCAAGGGCTGAGGTACTGTCAGTTTACAGTGGCTTAGTAAGTTGCTGTGATTGTCACGGTGGCTTTCAGAAACTGTGACCAAGTTCTTATCCCATCCCATGGTAAGATAACGCAGCCTAACTTGATCTCGCTGGAAGAATTCAAAACTCTTAACTCGTTCCCTTTTAGTTACTTTAGTTAGGTTACTTTAAGTTTTATCCAAAGTATATCTGTATATATGTTTTGTTAATAAACTGGTAAAATAGCACCAGAAGATGATTAACAAGTAAGCCATTAATAGTTCCAGCACTTCTTATTTTGAGGCAAAGCTATTTCAAGATAGGTGCACCTTCTCCCCCCCCCCCCCCCCCCCCGCCTTTTTCTCCCCTGCTCTGAAAGTAGAGGTTAGTTATGCCAGAGAAAAAGCAGAGCTGGAGGATGCTGCCAGTCAGCTGGTCAGTAATATCTTTCCTCAGTGCAAGACACAAACTTCTAGCTCTTGCTGAATTTAAAAATCAATAGGAGCCAGGAACTGAGATCTGTTACTTCCTATATATTCCCCACGAGCTGCTGTCTCTCTGGTATGCTGTTCAAATTCTGTGTGCTCTCTCTGGAACTCAGGCTCTTTGTTTCAGATCCCTCTACTACAATATTTGTCCCACCCTGTATCTTGGTATATTTTATATGGTTTGTTTTTATAGTAGGGCAAACTTTAAAGCCTGCTTGAAAACAAAAGCTTGTCAGAATTCAGTATGTAGCCATTACTGTTTGATCAGGCAAAATTACAGATTTGAAATTATATCTGCATATTCTGGAAATTTGTGAGTCTTGGTTATTTTCATTTTGAAGCAATTTTTCTGTAGGAATGATCTCAGCATTCAGGAGTGTTGCAATGTTTTCCACTTGCAGGATTGGTGAGACAGCAGGAAACAAAACTTTCTGATATTATTTCACTGGTGTATATATTTACTCCAATTATTTTGCAATGTATAGTTTAGAATTAAAAGCTGCAAGAAATGCTGAGGTATCATTAAACAGTAGTTTTAAAGAGTAAAACAAAGTGGGGAATGCTTGCTCTCAACTAAAATAGAGCTAAAAAACTCTGAAAACTTGCTTTGGCATTATTTTGCTCTTGCTGTTGCCAGATAATTCACTTTGTTTCATTTATGCTTTTGTTAAGACTGGATTGATTAAATATCTGGATCTGTTGATACTGTGTAAGTATTCTTAGAAGACAGAATTCAGAAGTAAGTTCCTTAGTTCTCTTATATTGACTGCTCTTACAGATGATTAGGATTTTATGAGCAGAATTTACAGTATATTTTTAATTTAGGGGTGGGAAAGATTATAGGAATTTTTATTTGTCTCAGGCAGGTCAAACAGTCATTTGACAATCTTTTGAATGATTTGTTCATACAGGCTTATTTTCTTTTCAGCTGATGGTCAGAAAGAGTGCTTAGTTTAAATGAAAGTATTAATACAGTTAGATTAAAACTTTTCTTGGTGCATAGGCAGCTTGTGCAGTTTTTAATCCCTTAGTGTTGCTTCCACTTTCCAGATCACTATCTAGGCAGATGTTTTAGAACATTACTTCAATGTATATATATAAAAATAAATCTCTCCACGATATTCAGAAGTGAAAATACATGCCCATCATTGCACAAACAGAATGCATTCCCATCACTTACACAAGAAAAAAATTGTGCTAGTGTGAGGATTTTAATGATTAAAATAATTAAATGTTTTGGTGTTGTTTTGTTTTCCTTCCTTTTTTTTTCCCCTCAGTGTTTCCAAGACTTCGGTTTCTGTTGACTGAGTTTGGTGTAGATTTGCTTACAGTAATGTACCACAGTGCATAGGATAAGCTTTTGACACAGTGAGCGAGTGCATGGTTGAACTAAGACTGTTCTGCTGAGTTAGATAAGGGAAAATTGATCCTGTTCAGTCTTATTTGCAACAGATGTAGGTCTGAAGATTCCCAAATAGAAAGCATCTTTCCACTGAGTTCTTAGCTTTGGTCAACCATTGCACTCAATATACCCAGATTTAATGCTGCTGGTTTGGAAAATTAACATTTTTAGAATTTAAGGAATTCTTGCCTGTTGGCCATTTGTTAGCAAAAGTACAATGTGGGCCCTTAAGAGGGACTCCATCTTATCATAGCTGACCTTGCTTATGAAAGTGCTGATGAAATCTTTTACTGAACATTTGAATCGTAAAGCAAAAGATGTTTCTCTTCTAAGTAGTTTTGTTTGATTATGGTATGTTCCGTTGGGGTTTGAAAGGATGGTGACAAAAAAAAAAAACCCAAACCAACCGGACTGAGGGGGGGATGCTTTAAGTGCACTCTCTTCTTTACAAACATTATCTGCAAGAGGAACAATTTTGCTGGAGTTGGCAATCAGTTGTTCAGAGACTTTCAGAGTGAGTTGAGCAGCTTGCAAGACTTCCTTTCTTAATAGCAGCTGTCATGGACACATGATACAGGATGTATTGCACATAAATTTCTAAGGAAGAAGCATAACTTTTTAAATAAGCTGTTGAAGACTTTTCTAGCTGTCAGGATTGGTTTGTCATGTGCTACATACCATTGTGAATTTTAAAATAGAACATTGTATATCAGTTAACTTTTGGCAATTCTGCAGTGTGTACTCTGCAGGCTTCTGTGTATTTTAAACACTGTCAATCTTTTGATTTTAATGCCTGGTCAGTCTGACTGTCTCAGGCTTCAAGCCCAAGCGGGTTCATAGTCTGTCTGTTTGCTTCATTGTTTTAGAAACAATATTGCTTTGTTCTGTAAGTGAAAATAGAATTTCCAGATAATTGACACAGGACTTTAAGGAAAAATAAAGTGCATTTGGAATAAACTGGGACGTGGTAACAGTGCAGTTTAAAAGGTTAAAATAACTCTGCCTCACAAGTGCTTTTCTCTTAAATTCTTGTATAATAGTATCTGTGAATATCAGAGGTTTTTTATAACATGATCTAGCATAGAGAGTAATAATCTGGCCATAAAGTTCATTAGAGAAACCATAACGTTGTACTTTAATGTTTGTTGAAAGATGCTTTACAAATAAATAGCAGTCTTGTTCTTGCTTTAGTGACCATCGCAGTTGAAGTGCAGATTAACAGCTGAAAAGAAAGGCTTGCAGTGATGAGGGAATTGCTCTAACCTTTTGTCTGCTTTTGGTATCTAGTAACAGTCTTTTGTTTAATTTTTACAAGGCATTACATACTGTCTCTAAACTGATCCTAATTATTAGAAGAGTTTCCTAAAGTAAACTGACTGCATTACAGGAACTTGCATATGGTAAAGCAAGTTCTTTTGCTCCTGGAAGACCCCTTGTTTCTCACTCAGCACTGGTCTAATGGCCTACTTGTGTCAAGCTGGCCTGTCCCAGAAGGTTTAACTCCCTTTCAATTTAGGGATAAGGGCCCTACTCTGTTCTGCTTATCGCTTCTGTGCTGATATGGGCATGTCCCATATCTTGTCAGCACCTTTGCTGAGCCTGCTGCAAGCTCCAGTGTGAAACTAGTGAGTGAATGCTTGGAATGGTACTTGAAGGCAACTCAACTCCCAGTCTTTTGAATTTGCATAAATGAAAAAAGTGAAATTATTTCACTGAAGCCGCTGTTCTTTTGTTTAAAGATGATATGTAAAGTTTGAGACTTGACATGGCAGATTTCTAAAGGTTTTGAAAACTTGTCTTTGATCAGTTGTGGATTTGGGAGTCCTATTTTTGAAATAATGGCCTCTGTGCAGCTATCAATAGTTCATTGTAAGCATAAAGAAATAAGAGCCTAATTAACTAAATGATCAAGTAATTTTCACTCTGAAAAAGATTTACTAGTAGTAGAAGCACTCTGGTAACTTCTGTAATGAATGGTCTTTACTTTAAGAGAAGCATTCACCTATGTGGCTCCTAGAACAAAGCAGGACAGGAAAGTAAAGATTTCTTCCTGCAAGTGTCTGAATGTTAAGAATTACTTTTTGCTCGGATAAATTTCATAAAATGTTAACTACCATACTGGTGCCCTCTTTTTCAAAAGAGAAGAGCTGTAATGAAGTTAAAATTACATGAGTATATTTTTAAAGTAGTTTTACACAGCTCAGTTTGAGTTAAATGAATTATTTAAGTCACTTTGACTTTACATTTTTGCATCCTGGCATACTGTAACAAATCACTGTAAATATTTGATAAGTATCTGTAGGTCTGGGTTTGTTTTAAGAGCTTGAGAAATCTTCTGATATGAACTTGTTAACTTTCTTATATAGAATAAACTTTTCAGTTTAATCCCAATAGGTAATATTAAAGGGCTAATACTTTTATTAGAAATCAAAGTTAGAACACCCCACCCCCCCCCCCCCCCCAAATTAAATCTCTTTAGGCTTCTAAACATTAAATGGAAAATGTTACTATTCTTAATTTTAGTTTTTGAGGGGAAGTACGTTGAAGGAGTCATAAGTGCATTATGCTAATTGTTGCAATTAAGCATTTCACCTATGCTGCATTATGTTACCATTAAAGGATTTTATTTTTCAACTTAGTGCATATAAAGGTTCTGCCAGAACCTTCATTGTTTCAACATAATTTCCATTTGTTTACTTCCAAGTTGCAAAGTGTTGGTTCTGCTTGTACTAAGTCATCTGTGATTAAACCAAGTAACAGTCCTAGCATGCTCTGACACCATGTGCATTTACGTGAGTATGGTAGGGTTTTTTAATGGGACATAATGCTACAGAAGCACATAGCTGTCAAAATTGTTAAGCGCTTTCAGGCTGTTCCTCGCTCTGAACTCAGTGGTGCCAGATTTTTAGTTGAACCTGAGTCATGTGTAAAGTGAGTAGGGGTATACTCCTATAAATCCTCAGGCAAAAGTGTTTGGGTTTTTTTCCCCTGATTTTAAAACTATTGTGGAATGAATTGACATTTAAAGAATGCCCATTAAAATGAGAAACTTGATTGCTGTTTAAAAATCCTGTACACTGGTATTTAATTTAGTAGCTTAAGCTTTTCCATATTTTTATTTTATGTTTTATTCCACTATTTTACAGTTCTTACACCATGAAGTAAATGAAAAGGAAAATGTGGCTTTGATGCCTCTTTCAGATGTTTAGAGATACCTCTATGTTAAGAACATCATAGCTTAGAAATTCCAGGATACTATGTGATTGAGAGGGGATGCTCATTGGAAGAGGGAGGCAGAAATGTATTTCAGATCTGTGATGCATTGTAGGTGGGTCAACTTCAGGCTCTGGGGTTTTTTGCTCACAGCTCTCTTTAAGCTGGAGTAGTGCATCTCAGAAAGCAGCTACAGGGTATAGGTGTTGGGAATTACAGATGTCAGAAAAGGAAAGTGTTAGTAGTTAATTTTAATCAAAAAATAGTTTTCAGTACGCTAACACAAAGTTGGTGCTTGGTTAAAAATAGCCAGGAGGAGCAAATGCCTAAAATGAGGAGTGTTCATTTGCAACAGCAAAAGTGTAAATTTGCCACTTAAACACCAGTGACATGAGGGAACGTTTAAGGATTTTAGTAAGGATATAGCTGTATCTCTGTTTATGGTGGTTTTTCTCCTTTCCTACACAAATGTTTAAGCCTGCCTTCATTTTGCAAATGTATGTGAAGCTGCTTGTCCTGATGGCAGACTCTCTTATTTGTTGCTCCTGTACACCGGGTTGAATGTGTAATGGAAGAGCAGGCAGCATGTTGAACTTGTGCCTCTATGTTTGGAGGACAGCTAGGAGCATGAGGGAGTTAGTCTCCCTGAGCAGCTGACTTACAGAAGTAAGGCTTTATTGCTCTTTTCTTGCAAAATGGGTAGGGTTATACTTAGCTGCCCAAGTGCATTTCCTAAAAGTTTTGAAATTGGTAAGATGAGACAAGCAAAGGTTATATCATGGAGAGCCATACTAGAAGATATTTCTCACCCCAGTCATCTCTGAGTTGAAAACTTCTCCCTTTGCAAGATTATTCTGATTTTCCTTTCCCTCCCTCTCCATTATATGGTCAGCGATAGCATTTACTTAAAGCAGCATGGTTGAAAAGAATTACAGAAGGAAATTTAACTGGATGTTAGTTAGGTTTCCCCAGCAAACAGTTTAGGAAGGATTACTGAAGGAACCGATAGCAGTCAAGTACTAAGTTTTATGTGAGTTAACGTCTGTAAACGTCATTTGTGCTTTTGGAAGTCTTCACATGACAAGGTGTGTTTGTGCTGTGGCAACTGGTGTTTTGTGTTAGTTTGTGGCGTGAGCAGAATGCAAAGCATGGCTGGAATTTGGCTTTGTGGTAGGGCTTTAGGCAAGGCGGGAAGCCAGAAACATGTTTTTTTCGTGGTCAATAAGTGCTTTTGAGGAAATGTTGAGGACAGTGGCAAACTTCTAAAAATATAAGTTATACTCTCTGTGTGGTTTTTCTATCCCTTCACTGTTGCCCATGTTAGTTTCTTCTGTATGTTGACAGAGTTTGTACTGGTCAGTGAGAGCGGTGCAGAACTTGCAATGAATGTTGCCTCTCGAAATCAGATTGTTTGTTGCTATTACCATAATTGTGTGTCTCAGCTTGTTTCAAGTATTTTGATTTCAGAGCTTTATTTTTCACACAGCTGATCTCCTTCATGTGGACTCATTGTTACTGGAATAATACAGATGTTGTGTTCTCTGGCTGTACAGAATCAAATATTTTTTCCTTCTTTTTGTCAGCAAAAACATCCAGATGCTATGTTGGGTTGGGCAACATGAGAACCGGCCAGTGCTCCAGTTTGCGTTAGTAAGGCTTTTATGATTTTATACAGCTCTGATCATTATTAACATTGTAACATTTGTCTTCATTTTTTCCTGTAATAAATCATCTGCTGAATCTTTTTCACTTCAGCAAAGTTATGTTTGAACGTCACTAAAATGGCAATCCAAAATTACTATATAAGGAAGAGTATAGCTTATAAAACTAGCTTTATGCATTTAAATCTAGAGAGCATAATTGATGATTGTCTGAAATAACTGGCAACTTCTCTATTCAGAAATCCTGACAAATTTTAACCATTTTCTTTAGAAGAGCAATCTGCTATTTCTGAGACTGCTTATCAGATCCCATTACGCAAAGAGAACTATAGGGCGTACTGGTCTCTTTAGAGCATGGGAGAATTGTTGTTTATTTAAAAAAAAAAAGTACAACTGGTTCATCACCAGAGCTACTATTTCTTGATTTTGTACATCTGTTGGAACTGGCAAAACTGCTGTAATATGCATTCTTTCCTCTCCAGAGAAAGGGAGGAGGGGAAGGCTTGTAGTCATAGGCTTGGCTATGTTACTGTGTTTACTTCCTTTTTTTTTTTTTTTTTTTTTTTCTTTTTAAAAAAAAAAACACCTTCTTGCCTGAAATGAGTGCTTTGATTGCAGTTCATGTTCATGGACTCTCCTGGCTTGGGGAAGATGGCACTTTCTGCTATCCTGGTAGTATCTGTGTAAACATAGAAATGTTAGTAAGTATGTAGTTATAATAATGCTTTCAAGGTTATTCTTGTACTTCTAGACATACAAACTTAATTTATCGTCAGCCATAGGCTATAGGATTTGTGTATCTGTAGTATATTTCAAACGCTGCCTACCAACTGTGTGTAGCTATAATATAACATGCCAAAATCCTGGAGAAAAGGATGTTCCCTTCTGTTGTCACTGTTGAGTAGTTTTTTCAGTTTCACCTTTTTTCTTTAGATAAAGGAATGTTTTAGTTCATTTAATGAGAAACAGCAGCTGTAAAACTATTAAATTTGTTTCGGGAAAGAAGCAGGTAAAGCATCCAAGATTCCTTTTGACTAGATTTTAGGCTGAAAATGTTCCCTTAGGAGGAAAGGAAGAGTATGCTATGTTCTTGAAATACGCTTTATTTTAGAACCTGGGAATAAAATAAGATTTTTTTTTTTTTATAGTGTTCCACAGAGGTAAGATTTTCCTTTAGGAAAAAAAAAAGTATAATAATTCAACATTTGAAAAAATAGAATATAGTGGCTTTTAAATTTTTTTTTTAAAAACCAACCAAACAAAAAAGTCCAGTGGCCCAAAACGTAAGACCTATTTTTAGCAAAACCAGGAGATCTAAGGGGCTGCTTTGTTGTTTTTTTTTTTTTTTGTTGTTGTTTTTTTTGTGTTAGTGGTTTGGGTTTATGGTTTTGTCTTGGGTTTTTTTTTCTAAATTCTTACATTTGAGGAAGGTAGTATTCTTGTGGGGTACTCCTGTACTGGATGGTACTATAAATTGAGTAGTGTTGACTTGGCTACCTGCTAGTATGTGTATAATACTAAGCTACAGTAGTCTGAAGAGGGCCTAGCAGTGTGTTTGCTGCATGCATTGCTCTAGGGAGCTGGACAGCCTGTGGGCTATTTCTGTGTTTCCTCTTTGGAGAGGGATTGCTGTTTCTACTGCTGGTTGGTCTTCCTCTGAAACTTCCTAGTCTTGATCCAGTCATCTCAGTGATCCTGTCCCAGAGACATACAGCACATGGTTGGTTTTTGGCTGGTCTCCAGCTGGTGTGTAGACTGCCTGGCCTCTGGTAAATAGAGGCATTCGCTTAAGTCAGTGTTGGTTTTTTGCCTCCCTTTGTCTTCTCCATACCAAGATGTGTAAGTTAGAAATTATATTTTTGTATCATTATCAGTGGCCCTCTACATTCCTTAATTTCTACATTTTTACTTATTTTTAGCATCCAGTTTCTGACTTTATCATCCTATGGTAAAATCATAGAAACCCAGTGTACACCTTTCTGGGAGGTAAATTGGGAAACACTGAGGAAAGAAATGGTACTAGCGGTAGTTGCATCCAGATATGCAACACTGTTGGCGCATAAGAAATGTCTTTGCATTCAACAGAACAGAAGCAGTTCTCAGAGTTGGAAAATTTCTCTTGTACAATCAAGCTTCCAAGAAGTGGGAGTATTTGCATGTTTGGGGGAAGTTAGTGTTTTTGGTTGGAGGTGATCTGCCACTTTTTGTAGCAGTCTCCTCTGTCAGAGGAAAATAGGAAAATGCCTTTCTCTCTCCTCTTCGAGCCAGTCAGTTAAGCAACAGGGAACAGAAGGAAATCCTTGCTGTCATCTTGTCCATAGGGAATAATTGAAGCTTGATTTGTGATGTGAATCTGTTTTTTGGACTTTTTTTAAAAAATAAAAATCAGTATGATGAAAAATTCAAATCTTGTCACTTAAGTCTAGTCTTTGCTTGAATTGCGGTATGGAAGTTGAAGGGCAAGACAGTGTTGGCTGTCAGTCACTCTGCAGCTCTGCTTCCTGAAATAGTCAAGTGCCTTACATTATAAATATGCATCTTCATACTTCTCTGAGAACCATTAGGTTTTGAGAATATCTTGAGTTGTTTAGCCACAGTGACAATTTCTGCTGGCAGTCTAAATGGATTCAAAACACACACAAAAATCTTTTGTTTCTGTTAGTTAACTATATTGGGTTTGTACATAGACTTTATCCAGTGTGGAAAATATAAGGTAGAGAAAACAGAAAAGTTTCCAATGCTGAAGCCTGTTACTATGCTTTATAGAAGAACTTGTTACACATTTACTTAGTTGTCACCTTGGGTTATGGTAATTTCTACACATGTGTGCAGGTGTGCACACACCACCCCCCTTAGGGAGCAGGGGAGTGAAGGTGCTGTTCTTGGCAGTGCTTAAGTGTAACAAAGATATTCCTTGACCACAGGGAAGTTTCAGGCATGTTAAGATGAGAAGGATATAAAGGATAGAAAAAACTGACAAAGAAGTATCAGGTCAGATGGTGAAGAGAAGATGGTAGTAATATGAATAACAGGTCATTAGAGTGCTGTGATCTTTCAGAACCAAAAGTGATGGATGTGATTCTAATCTTTTTTGGTTTTTTTTTTTAATCTTTCCTCCTAATGCAGGGAATTCCTCTGAAGAATTTGCTGGAAGCGGATACATGTGAATTTTCTGCATGAAGACTCTCAAACTGGATTACATAATAATATGCCTGTATCCTCTGACTCTTATTATTTTGATCCACAAAAATGATTAGGGTTATATATGAAATTTAACCCATTTCTGATGAGTGACCTAGACATGAGTTTACATCGGCAAATGGGCTCTGATCGGGACCTCCAGTCTTCTGCTTCCTCTGTGAGCTTGCCATCAGTTAAAAAGGCACCAAAGAAAAGAAGAATTTCATTGGGCTCTCTTTTTCGGAGAAAAAAAGACACAAGACGCAAGTCTAGGGATTTAAATGGAGGTGTTGATGGAATTGCAAGTATTGAAAGTATTCATTCAGAAATGTGTACAGACAAGAACTCTATTTTCTCCACATGTACCTCTTCCGATAACGGAACAACCTCTAGTAGCAAACCAAGTGGAGACTTCATGGAATGCCCCTTGTGCCTTTTGCGGCACTCCAAGGACAGGTTCCCGGAGATAATGACTTGTCACCATAGATCTTGTGTGGACTGCTTGCGTCAGTATCTCCGGATAGAAATCTCTGAGAGCAGAGTTAATATTAGCTGTCCAGAATGCTCAGAACGATTTAATCCTCATGATATTCGTTTGATACTAAATGATGACATCTTGATGGAAAAATATGAAGAGTTTATGCTTAGGCGATGGCTGGTTGCAGATCCTGATTGTAGGTGGTGCCCAGCTCCAGATTGTGGGTATGTATTTTTTCCCTATATTTGCAAAACAGTAACAGCATAAATAGATGATGTTCACAGCATTATGTTTTTTGAAAAGTAAATTGCTTTACTTTAGCATTTTGTTATGTGTTGTGTAAGTATTCAGAATTCTTTAAAAAAAAAAAAAAGAAAAAAAAAAACCAAAACAACAAAACAACCCCAAGCCACAACCTGCTTTCCAAAATAAAACCCTTCCTCAAGTAGGATTTTTTTTTTTTTCTACACAGGGAATTTCAAGTAGGATTTTTTTTTTTTCTACACAGGGAATTTCAGCAATGTCATGAAACTTACTGGTAGGTGGTTGTTATGTATCTACAGCAGGCAAAAAAAATTTAGATGTTGCATTGCCAAGGCAACAGCGCAAAGCTCAGACTAAACAGAATTGAAAGTTTGGTGACTACTTTTCACTTAGTCTGTTTCTTAAAGTGCAGTGGGTATTTTGGTTTTTTAAACTGCAAAAAATGACTGAAGGTGGTTTTTCAATAAAAAGGCCTCTCCAGCTTCAGTTATCTTCCATCTTGTGGCTGCTTGAGACACCAGTTGTTGCCTGTCAACAGGATTCTGATGTAAGATAATAATCGGCTTGTTCCTGCTTATTATCTGAGGAACGTAGTGCTTTAACATTGCTTTAATACTTAAACAGTTCTGAAACCGTTCTGAATTCTGACATGAGTGGGCTGAATACTACTGAGCAGCTCATCACGCTTTTCTGCTGTTGATGTCTCATAATACCATTCTTCAGCAAGTTGCTTTTTTAGAGACTGTTTGTGTTATCATAATGTCTAAAGGTTATAGCCATGACTGTGATCCGGATGCACAGTGCACGCTAAAAACTCATAGAAGAGGACACCTCTGTTTCAAAGCCTCACAGATAAGCAATAAGTAGAAAGAAGAAAATGAAGAATGTTGGAAGAGAACAAGCAAAATAGGACTGACTATTAGGTAGATTAAATATTCCAATATTAATGTTCAGGTGCTTAATGTTTAGGAAGCTTTTACATTTAAATGATATATTAAGAAACATATTTGAAATACAGTTTTGCTTTCATACTTTAAATGAAACAATTTGCTAATGTGGGTCAAAAGCAGGGACTGGAAAGGTGGTAGTTTCTTAGGTCCTGTGGTCCAAAGTGGATGGCATTACTGTGGTATACTTTGAGTAGAGAAGGGAAAAATTACTTGAATGATGGATTGGTTGCATGAGCTTGTAACAAAGTCATGTGGACAAAACCAGTACAGTTTGCTTTTAGTGTTTTGATACTGCAGAAGAAAACAACCACTAGAAGGCATTATTTGATAGGCAGAAGTATGCTTTGCTCAAGTTTCCCTGAGTTTTCATGTTCTAGACAAACTGTTACTCAAGGTAAGGGGAAGCATGTAAGAACTGTTAAACCATTTTCTGTTAAACTATGTTTCAGTGATTCAGATACTTTTTTAGTACTTCGGTAAGTAGACTCAAGGCAGATTTGCTTAATGGAGACTTTTCACCTTGCTTATTTTTTGTGCCTCAGTTTTCTCATCTGTTTTTTTGTTGTTTTTTTTTAAATCCTAAGTATCTTTAAATGGTCAGAAACTGTAGTTATAATTGCTGTAGATAATACCATCATAAAAATAAAAAGTGGGTCTTCAGAGTAAGGTTAAAGTTCCGTGCAATCGTGTGGGACCACAGCGATGTATTAGTAATAGCAAATGCTTAAGTCATTGTTCCAGAACTGCCTACTGCATGCTCCTTACTCTGAGGGTGGAATCCTGTGGAAAACCCAGTGTATTGCCAGGCAGCTAAACTATGCCAGTGTTTATGTATGAGGGAAATAAACTAGTACTATATGGGTGATCTTAACTGTACCTTTGATAACATGACTTTCTCCTAATGTATTTCATGTGGCAGGGAAATGCTTCACAGTGATCAGTGGATTCTGTTTTTAATGCGTAGATAGTACCCCCCTCACTGAATTTTCATTACTAGTTTAAAATCGGATGAAGTTGGTTACTTGGATGCTTCTCAGCAGGATCATTCTTTAGGGGTATCATCCTAAAGAAACAAGAGCTCATGCAATCATGTTTTGTCTTTTTCCTATTCTTCTCCTGATTGCTTTTCAAACCTTTAGCACCTTCAAACATGTTGGGCAGAGGGCATTGAGTGTTCAGCATAAGTTAATCTAAGACGTTTCAGGGGAAAAAAACATAATACTTGAGCAAAAGAGACAATCAAGAATGCTTCCAGCAAGAGAAATACCTGTATATGAATCCTGCAGTTAGCTTCTTAAATTTGGCCTTCCAGGCAGCCACCGCAGCACCGCCTGACAAGTCGGTATGTGCCTAGCTGGGAGCCTGCTGCAGCACTGGTCTCTCACCTCACTGTTAGCCAGGGGAGCTGGGAGAAAGCACACAGAGGGAGGTGGGAAGGAGAAGTGGGAGCGGTATAGAAAATAATAACGGGGATTTAATGTTGTGGAGCATAGAAGGAGGATGGAGGAAGGAGTTGTACAGGTGTGAGGTTTAGGGAAGCAAACACTATTCAGACTTTCACTGACCAGCCTATGCTAACAAACGTTGTTTAAAGATGAGGTATCACATACAGTACACACAAACTTCAGATCAGCAGATATCTGCTTTAAAAATTGTGGTACAACAGTAGTCGCAGTTTCTAATTACTTTGGCAACTGTAATCAACTTGTACAACCGGCAATTAAAACTGAGGGCTTTTTTTTTTCTGAACAGTTTTTGATATGTAGTACTGGCATAATGCATTAGGGTTGTGACGGTAGCTGGCCTGATTTTAGCATGGATCAAATTTCATGAAAGAGCTGGATGGAATGCATTTACTAAATTTGCAATTAATCCCAAAGTAGAAGAGGTGCAGAAACTTCAGAGGGTAGCATTATTTCCTAAAGTTATCTTTAAAATTACAAATAAGTACTGTAATAAATAGGAAATAGGTGCAAAGTAGACCATTTTGGTGGGAAGAATTTACTGCACAAATAGGTAAAAGAAGGAACTGAGTGGATGGTGCATGACAGTGCTTCAACTCTCCTCAGCGCTGATGAAACATCCCATGTAATATTGTTTCAGAGTTTGGGCATCACATTTCGACAAAGATCTGGACCAGATAAAGAGCAAATAGTTATAAAAACTTTGATCCCTGAGGGAGAAAAAGATGAGGAAGGTTAAAAAAAGGAGGGAAGCTAGGTTGGTCTGTTACAATGTCTGAGTGTTTTTCTACATTGTGGGCCCCTGTGTTCTCAGGAAACAACAAAGAATAGTTAAGAAGTATGTGTCTTTCAGTCTGTTTGGGGTAAAAACAGGTCTTAGAGGTGGCAAAACTGGAACCAAACAGATCTTGAAACAAACTTAACTGCAGTATTAAGTGTATTGCTACTTCACCTGTCCCAGTGGAGAACTTCTTATGATGTTCCCAACAAGAGAACTACGGATTAGTTTGGAGGAGAACCTCTGTTGCAGTAGTTATGCCCTGGATGAGCTGCCTGGGAGCTGTGGGGTCTCTAGCACTAAAGCAGTCTAATGCCAGAAATGGTCCATATCACTGGCACCGTGGTCTTTCTGACCCTGGGCTGCTTTTGTGGCAAGCTCAAATGCATCCTGACTGTTGTCATTACCTGAAATACTGTGAAAGTCTGGACTAGCTGCAACCTACCTGCATTGACGTGGTAGGAGACACTGGCAAATAGGTGATCTTTCCCCGGGGAAGGAGCATGGATAAGGAAACCTCTTGGACTTCATTCCAGACTAATTTTTTGAGATTACTTCCTCGTATCAGTTTTCTGGCATCATTTTAAAAAGCCTTAGTGAATCAGTATTCCAGATGTGTTCTGTCTTTTCTTCTGTCTGAATTATTTAATGGTTTTGCTCTGAGATTGTATTGCTGACTTTATTAGAAGAGACCAGCGATTCCCAGACTTTCTTATCTTGTCAGGCAAAGAGCAGATTGGGCAAAAGAGTACAAATTCTTCATTCCTCACTGTATGTCCTTTCTTCAATTAATTGCTTTTTGCCTCTGGTTTTTGTTTTACTCGTTATTACTTTGAATTTGTTTGTTTGTCCCTTCTCTCAGCCTAACAAGAACTTTTGGCTTTCACATCATCTGTAAGATGAACACAAAATGCTGAAATTAAACCTGTAACCTTGTACAGTTTGAGCTGATATTTGCTCTGGTCTAAAAAGTTACTTTCTAAAGGTATGCCAATCTGTCAATCTCAAATGGGGAGTGCTTTCAGGGATGTTCCCATTCTTTATTAGCAATAGGAGGCAGGATATAAATTGAGACTTCATTCTGTGATCTGTGCTTGAGATTCTTTGATGTAAAGTTAATGAGTGTTGGATGTATCCCTGTATGTTGAAGAAGCATTTGGATCAGAATCTCTTTGTGTACATACAAAGTAATTATCTCTTCAGTTGCAGTAAGTGGGAAAATAGAGCTGATTAACTTGGCAAGAATATAGAAGAATCTAGCAATTATTGAAACAAATTTTTACTTGGAAAGTAAGAAATATTTGAAAACAGAAGCATATATCTCATTTTTATTTGTAACTGCATCATCTGTAAATTAAAGGTTGAAAACTCCTATTTGTTTGCAGAACTTCTTGGGGGGATGAACCTCAAACATGCTGTTTTAAAACACTAATGAAAGGGATAGGATTTGCATTAACTGTACAGAGCTTCAGATCTAGCTACTCTAAAATGAAAATAGCTAATTTTCAGGTAGATATGTGAGTGGGAATAATTTTTTTTTTAGTATCATTACTGATAAAGAATATTTGGAGTTAGTTTAGGCTATAAATTGGGCAAGGGGTAAAAATAAACAGTTTAATCTTTTAAAATAAAACTAGCTTTGTTTGAACAGCCATACATTTAAGCCCTGCTGCATTTATAGATCTGTTGAAGTCTATTCAGCAGGACTGTTCATGTGAATAAAATTATACGTCTGTTTTAAGTGTTCATACCAGTGGACCTAGTTTTACTTTCCACTTAAAAAAAAGCTATTGCATAAAATCATTGCAAAAATTACAATGCATAGGAATTAAGGCATGTGTGTATATATATATTTATATTTAGTATTAACTATAATACACATTGTCTGTATTTTTGCCATGTGAACTTTAAAATGCAAACCTGATAGAGGAATTGATTTGTGGCAACAACTCTGTCGTTGTATAGAATTGTTCATGTAATGTCTGATTACAAAGTAGTGTGACACAGTTTTGTAAGTCTCAATGTTTTTGGAGCTCTTTGCTCTGTAATATTGTCAGATTAAAGGGGGCAATGAGGCCCTGAACTCTTAGCAATTTCTGCATTTACAGTTTGAAATGTATTTTAAAAAATTGTCAAAAAAATGAAACCAAAATCCTTACTTATAAAATACTTGCTTTGTTATTTTCACTTTTTAAAATATAAAGAGTAACCAAACATCTATTTAAAGTAGATAGTGGCATTCATGATAAATGGCAACCAGTAAAATACTAAAATGTCATGCAGTACCAAGTCAGATGCCTTTACAGTAATAGATTATACTACAGATCACTCAGCAGGGATCCTCCCAGATTATAGAAAGGGTCAAGCTTAGACATGCCTATAGTGACTGGAACACTTCTGAAAAAATAACTTTTTCTAGTTGGTTAAATACCTTTTTTGGTTTTATTGTCTGCTTGTCTAAACTGTGGTTGCTTTGTGACTGTAAACCGTGCAGTACTGCATTCAACCTTAAATACAGTATATTTCAGTAGTGCATGAAGTTATTAAGGTGGGGGAGAGCAAAGTGTTAACACAGGTTGTATTATTTCTGTACAGTCTTAGTCTAATGCAGTAGTGATAGAATTGTGGAAGGAGGCAGTAAGGAACCTGTGCTGGCCACCTAATGTAAACTCCTGATGTCCACTGCCTTTGTACCTGCTGCAGCTGCTCTGGCAGCTGTCTTGTCTGCTTTGGTCTATAGACAGGGGTGTTTTTATTAACAAAATTCTCTCTTGCCCCTCTTGATGATTCAAGATATGCTGTGATCGCTTTTGGATGTGCCAGCTGTCCCAAACTTACATGTGGACGAGAAGGCTGTGGAACTGAGTTTTGCTACCACTGTAAGCAGATTTGGCATCCAAACCAGACCTGCGATGCCGCTCGCCAGGAGAGAGCTCAAAGTCTGCGCCTGAGAACAATTCGTTCTTCATCTATTAGTTACAGCCAGGAATCTGGAGCAGCAGGTATTTATGATTCGGATACTGTGTCTGTAAAACGTCTTTTTAGTACACTTGCACAATTAACTCTAAAAATGGAAGAACTGAATAGTAGCATGGTAGATACTAGCTGCTTCGTCTTTGTCTTTCAGAAATATACACAATTTTAAGTTTGAATTCAAATTTTAAATGTTATAATTTGAAGTACTCTGTGACCACAGAAGCTGACTTCAATCTTACAGGCTTGTCAGCATTTAAAATTCTTCTTTGTAGCTGAAAAATGTGAAGTCAAAGGAACTTGCTGCAAAGCATTCTCTGTGTTTGGCAGGCTGGCTTCATTAGCTGTGTCGCTTACACACTGGGAACACTTGTTTTTTCCACTGTAGGTGAAATTTCACAGGGCTGCTAATAATAAAAGCTGTTAGAAGTAAAACTCAAAAACACTGATTTTTCTGCTTTCAAAAGAGACTATTATTAGTCTGATGCCAGCTCTGATGTTTGACATCTGTTTGTTAGTACCGTTTTTTGTTTTTTCAATAAAATGGTCATCTGTCTTGGCTACCAGAAAGCAAACAATTCTATCCTCTTAAAATTTAACTTGTTTGTAACCCCCCAAAAAAGAAGATAAACTAGTCAGAGTAGCATTTTGCAGAGGAACGGTCCAGGTTGCTATTGTTAAGAATTCGCTCCAAGTTTCACCAAACTCTGATCTATTTGGCAGCTTTTGTGTCTGCCTGACCAAACAAGGGAGATACTTGGGGAAAAGAGTCTTTCTTGCACCTTGAATGTAGTTAGAGCTGTTGTTCTCCAGTCCAGCCGTAGACTTGGGAGTCTCTAATTTTTAGTTTGTGCTGGCTCATTTTAACAAGGCACTCCATCTTGTCTTAGAAATTGGCATCTTGCTCTAGTTTTCAAATAAACTTTAAATTAGCATGCCAGCTCATTTCTTTGCCCTTTCATTCACTCCCATCATGAACAGCAGTAGCTCTGCCATACCTGTGCTGTAAGAACTTGCTCAGTTTAGTTACTGCCCTGTAGGTTGTGCATCTGTTCCCATCTGGGAATAGCTAGTGCACCCTTTCAGCTGCTCACTGTCCTTTTGCACTGGAGTTAGTAGACATACTGTTTCTGCTGGTTCTGCACCTCTTTGGATATTCTTTATACCAACTATAACCACTCTTTTCCCTTTGTCCTACCTAGTAGCACAGAGGCAGTAAACTTGGACTTCTGCACTAGGAGCTGCAAGTTATTTCTGCTGTTCTGAGTAAATAGTTTGTCCTGAAGTGCAGATGCTAACCAGTAATGTGAAGGAATGAAGATCACAACTGTGGTTGTGTCAGTATACAAGTATTTCATTGTTGCTCAATGACCCCTTGTTTGTTAAAGATAGAGCTAGTCACTTAACCGCATTTTTCAGTATTTGACTTGGGAACAAGAATTTTCTTTTTGCTACGGTATTTTTTTTTTTCTAGGGAGTAAGTATTAAGTAGGGCTGTGAAAAGGACTCAAGAGGAGGTTGGTGATACCAAAGAAACGCACTTAATGTGGAAGGGGAGATGGATTTAAGATAAGAAAAAGAAATAACCAAGTGGAGACTGAATATTCAACTAAAAGATTCATAACAGCATGAAATGTAAAAGAGGATTTTATTTAAAGAGACCATATTATCAGTCCTGTATTAACATACATATTTAATGTCTGACTCTAATATATATTGCATTAAGCTTAGAAAATTCTTGAACAGAGTGTATGCATTAATTATTCAATTACTTGAATTTGATCTGCCTTGTTTTCATTAGTTTTACTTGGTCCAAGGTTTACAAATACAAATAGCTATCAAGTCAGTCATTGCCAAATCAAGATTTGTAAAGCAAACTTACAATAAACTTCTTCCATTTTTCAGATAATGGTTCAGTCAGTTTTCCCAAACATATGTCTATATTTTGATTAAACCTACTTGTCTAAAGAACTGATATGATCTTAATATTCATTTTTAAACAGCTGATGACATAAAGCCATGCCCACGCTGTGCTGCTTATATAATAAAAATGAATGATGGAAGCTGCAATCATATGACTTGTGCTGTCTGTGGCTGTGAATTCTGTTGGCTATGTATGAAAGAGATCTCAGATTTACATTATTTAAGGTACATTTAAGAAAAAAAATATCTATGTGGTTGGTGATTTGTTTTCTATAGTATCTAGAAGTAATTCCTGGGTGCTGTAAGCCTGGCTTTCTTCCTGTTGGAGTAGAGAATCACAGTTGAAGTATCCATATCTAAGAATTAAGTTAGTTTTCAATGCATGTATTTAAATTAGTGCTTTGTTATTTTTTATTTTAAAATAGTTTTCTAAGTTTCGTGTATGCAATATGTACTTAGTACAACAAATGAAGTGTTTTAAATGAACATACTGATGTCTTAATACTGCTGTATTGTCTTTGTAGTAAGCAATACAAAAGCTCTGATTATATGTTACCTGTGAACCACAGATTGGCATGGTATAATACACAATATGGTTCTCTTTAGGTTGTAAAATATACTGTAAAGGCAAAAAAAAAAACCCTCTGAAGAAATTATAACTGATTATTTGGTATCCATAACATCTGTAACTTGAACCCAAGAACAATAATTTTGTAACTAGAGAACAGTTCAGTACTGTATAGTTATGTTGATTTATTTACAATTTCTTTACAGTTTTCTTACTTCTTTCTATTAGCCCATCAGGTTGCACATTTTGGGGAAAGAAACCATGGAGCCGTAAGAAGAAAATACTGTGGCAACTAGGGACACTTGTTGGAGCTCCTGTAGGAATTGCCTTGATAGCTGGCATTGCTATTCCTGCTATGATTATTGGAATTCCTGTGTATGTGGGACGTAAGGTAAAATGTGCTACAACTCCTGACATGCTTCAGGTTTTACCTTCTGCACTGTGTGACTTGGGTAATACTATGTTCAGTTGGCTATCTTCACCAGCCCTTAAAAAAACCAAACCAAAACAAAACCCCCAAACTACGCCAAAAACCCAAACCAACCAACCCCTGACTTGTTTAAGGATCTTTGTTTCAATTGTACAGGAAGGAGAAGCAGTTTTTTTAAGAATGTAGTTCCTCTTAAAACAGGCAGAGCAAAACACCAAACAATTTCCAGTTTCTCCATCTTGCCTTGGACGTTCTTGCATGCTTTTTGAAAATTGCTCTGTTTTAAACCTCTGGTTTTCCTTGTGTCCCTTAGAATTAAACAATATTTAGAGAAGGAAGGCAAAAAGGAAATCCTTATTTTTCTTAAAAGCAGATAGTTACCAGTATTTTAGTATAAAATTCTGCTAGTACAGGTTTGTGCGTGCACACATTTAAGCATTTATATTCAGCAGCTTGTTAATTGTCTTGGGCCAGTCCACCATGTGGAGCAGTGTTCAGTGCAGGTAGCTAGACAGCACCTATCTTCATTTTACTGTTTGTGGGAATCTGCTAGAAATGACCGCGTTAATCAGAAGGCAGTTGATGTATTTCCTCTCAAAAATATAACTAATAGCTTTTAGTATAAAGCAAATGACAAATTGCAAGGAAAACAAAAGATAATTACATCTCCTATTTGTAATTTAGGATGAAGTAGTAAGTTATCCAAATCTTTTGGAAATGGGCTTTAGGAAATGCTGGCTTGGTTCAGCAGGTGCTAAATGTTCAATTACATGTCTTGGATGGTATAATCAGAAGACTTGCTTATTTCTGCTTTCATCTGCACAGATTCTCACAGTGACTGGCACAGACATGATTCTGCATTTACTGGGGTGGGGGGTGGAGTGTTTCGCTCTCACATGAGCTGTTGCTGCTAGACAAAAAGTCCAGGGATGCAGCTCAGCTTTCCCACTGTATTCTTTTTCATCTTTTTCTTTTAAGCAAGTACTCCTACCTTCTGCTACAGTTGGTTTTTGACCCTTCTATTCTGTTTTGCCTTAGTCCCATACAGTCATTGGAACCTTATAAATGATAAGAGGAAGAAAGCAGCAGTTATCTGTTTCAAATTACTATTGCATGTTCTGCTTTTCTCATTAGATTTTGGGATAGGTCCTCATCACTCAGCACCTTTCATATTAATGGTAAAGTGTCAGACAGTTAGTCTGTGAGGACAGCCTCATAAGAATTTCCATTGTACCTCACTGCTTAATGGTAATTTTTCTGTGACTCCTGTCACATTTTTGCACTTTTCTTCAAAACATCTGATGATGGAGGTTCCACAGGCTCTCCAAGCCTAATTTTCTTAGTAAAATTGATTTTTCTAACATTAATGTAAATTCTCTTCCTACACTAATTTCTTACTGCCCTATCTTCAGCTGACACAAAGAATCCTTTTGCTTTGCAATATCCCATTCCATATTTGATGATTTTTAAGTGCACTTTCACTTTTATCTCTAAACAAACCTAGCACTTTCAGTTTTTCTTGACAAACTGTATCTTTAGACCTCTGATTCTCATCTTCTCTTCTGGATTTCCTTCCAGTTGTTCATATCACCTTTGGTTTTCTCCAGTTTGAATATAGCAGTGAAGCTGAAGCATTACTACTGCTGAGTTAAACGAAAGGGTGATCCGGTGTGTAGAACTGCCAGTTACCTCTTTCTCAACATGTTATTTTCGTTTTGTGTACTCTAAAACACATAACCATCCCCACCATACTGGTATTTTACGCAATAAGGCTTCCCTTAAGAAGAGACTAGAACTCATTACCCTTGTGCTGCATCTTAGTCATTTCAGGCCATTTTTTTCAACTTCTCAAGACTAGTATGAGTTCTGCCATTCTTGCAACCTTGCCAGATTGTATCGGCCTGAAATTCAACACACACATTCTTCTCCTTCAATCTTCCAGGTTAATGAAAATGTTGAGTATTGGATCCAGGGCATACATCTTGAAATTCTTCACCCTATACTTTTGCAATTTGGGGAGCAAAAAAACCTAGTAGCAACGTGGATGTTTTCTGTTAGTTTTATGTGAAGCTAATAGTAGTTCTTTCTAGTCCATTTTCAGTCTGGACAATTGCAACCTGTTTGAGTGTCATACAAGAAAATGTCAAAATTTTGTTCAAGTCAGTGCATGACATCTGCTTCTCCCCATCCTCAAGGCTAGTTATCTTGTCACAGAAGAAAATTAAATTGATGTGATTTCTATTTGAAAAAAAATCAGTGTGGCCTCTTTCCTGTATTTGCTTTGGTGTCTACAAGTTCCCAGTTTTCAGGAAACTAAAGTTCAGTTCACTGGTCTTTAATTCTCCAACTTCTCGGTTTAGACCTTTTTAAAGATTGTCATTGCAGTTTATCTTTTTCCAGTTTTCCTGATTATTTTTTTTTCCCAGACATCTTCTATGAATAATTTCAAAAATTATTATTAGTGGCTCTGAAATTGGGCCTGCTGAGATATTTTTCAGATCAGCTCATGTAAGCACACTCAAACCTGCTGTTTTCCTACAGATCTTATTCCTTTGTCACCAGTCACCTGGCTCACAGTTGATCTTTAGTGGTAACTGAAGAGAAAAAAATTGAACAGACCTCTAGTTTCATCTGCTGGCTGTCTTTCCTTTTTGTTAAATAGCAAACTGATCCATTTTGGTCTTCCCCTTACTAGCAGTGTACTTATAGAATAATTTCTTACTGACTTTGATGTCCCTTGCTTTTTGTCTCTTCTATTTTAACCTTTCTGATTTTTGTCCTGACACCCTCATGCTGTTCTTTATACCCATTCATAGTAACCTGACCTACTTTCTATTTTTCTTAATACTGCTGCTGCTTCAGTAAAGGAAGCTTTGTTGTTCTTTTACAACATTCTGTCTGTCTCCTCCATTGGAAGAGTTTGTGCTTGTGCTTTGATAGTGTTTCCTTGAGGAAGTGCTAGTCCTATCTTTTTCTAGATATAAGTCTTGTAACCTACCAGTTTTCTGTGTTTATTGAAATCCCTCTTCTTCTGGCCCAGTATTTTTATTTGGATACTCTTTATTCTTTACTCAGTATTCTGAAGCTTCTTGTTTCATAGTTATTTCTACCAATGTAAGCTCCTATCTTGATGTTTTCAATCAGTTTCTCCTCTGTAACCACTCCCTTCCATTCCTTTTTGTTGCTTTATGTTTAAGGAATCCAGTAGCCTTCATAGATAACTTTGTTTGTTGTATGCCTTCTGTTTTGGTAGTTAAAATTGCCCATAACAGTAAAATTCAGTGCCTCAGATGATCCTGCTAATTGCTCAGAGCCCCGTGAAACCTGATCTTCCTGGGTTTGTAATTAGTACACACTCATACTGTGAGAGTGTTACTGTTCAATTTTTCCTTTTTATTCCATAGGTATGTCCCACATTCAAGTGCTCCCTTACTCTGTTGCTCTTTGTATAATGTACCTCAGAGCAAGTATATGCGTTCTTGTTATACAAAGTGCAGCGTCTTCTCTGCCCTTTCCTTGCCTGTCTTGCCTGAACAAATACAGATACTTCAGTTTATTCCAAAATGAGAACTACCCTACGAAATCTCTAATTGAAATTGTAATTTAGAAAGCACATGTAATAAAATTTTCAGCTCGTTTTTTGTCATTCTTTTTGCAGTAGCATATTGATACAAAAATATTGTGATTATCCTTTTAGTACTCCCTTTTGTGTTCCTCCTTAGATGTAGTGAGGATTAACTTAGCCTTATGGCAACCATCAAGATAGCAACCTATTGTTATTTTGTAATTATGTCTTAACCAAGAACAATGACAGATGGAAGTGCGTATCCCTGAAAAGCCATGTTCCTAGAAAGTAAATGAAACAAAAAATAGGGACTCTGTAAAACAGTGATCTTTGAAGGCCTTTCATATTCATTTGTGATTTGCACCTGATAAGTTTGAGGCAGTTACATTTTAGAGTTATTTTCAGACTTGAACCATCAGTAAGGGTTTTGATTAGCAGATTTCTCAGTAAATAGTAGCACAGCTAAGACTCAGGTTTGCTAAAATATTTCCTGTCTCAACAGCTTGTCATGAGAGGGTGCCAGAGCAATGGAGTTCTTGCTCTCTCCTCTTCCCAGGCTATGTTTGGTGAAGACTGCCTTACTGCAAGATTTTAATGGCTCTATTATATCAACCTCTGTTTCAATATGTCTAATAATCTGTGAAAGTTTCACTCTTTATTGTTCAGGGGAAAGGTGGCTGGGAATAAGAAGTGTCAATTTGATCAGATGTGGTAGTTCTTTGATCCTGAAAATTGTCTACTTTTCCAAACTCTGTAAGCTGGAGTAATGAACTCTTCTAACTTGAGGCTGAAAGTAAATGCTTACTTGCTGGATGGGAGGACTTCTAACTTTGAAGAAGTTGCCTAAAATTAAGAAATGTATAAATTTACTTTGGGATAAGGAATAAATCATGACACAGAATATGGTCTCTCTGGAAGAGAGCAGGGTACATATTCCTAACTATTTTATGTCAGTTCTTCCATCCTTGCAGCAATGTATTATTGATGACAATAATACTCTAAAACACCTTTCTTCTTTTCTTCTCAAGATTCACAATCGATATGAAGGCAAAGACATTTCAAAGCACAAGCGAAACTTGGCTATAGCAGGCGGTGTAACCTTATCTGTAATTGTTTCTCCAGTTGTAGCTGCAGTAACTGTAGGTAAGCAAATATTACTATTTTGTGTATTGGTAGCACCTTGCAACCAGAACTCTATAAGCAATCATAAATAAAACAGCTGAGAAGTCCTACAGTTGCCTTTTATAGGTGAAGGAACTGAGACAATGAGGAGTCTGAGGTTATACATTTATTGGGGCAGAATGGAGAATACAGTACTCCAGGAAATGCTGCATTAAAACGAAGAATTAAAAATAATTTTTATTTTGCAAATTGAAGTTTCCACATTGTCATATCTGGCTTTTAAAATTAAAGTATTTAAAGCTTTTTTAAATGACTGACCAAGAAAAAAACTGTTGCCACAGAGTCTATTTGTGTTTGAATAACTTAATATCAAACTTTTCTCAACACAGAAGAAAAATACAGTCTCTTACACTTAACATTATGGTAGTTGACAAACTATTTGTTATGCTCTAGGAGTCAGAATTCTATCACATTCTCTCATAGGGATTGGTGAGGATAGCATTTGAGGAAAATCTGGCTGTGTGTTACAAAATACTTGTCTCATCTTACCATGTAATTTCAAGATCACTGTAAACAAACCCTGATTTTTTTTTTTTTTTGATAGGAGTGGATTTGCCCAGTGCTGCCTTGCTTCTCCTTTGTTGCAGCACAGGCATCTTTACAATCGCACAGTAAGCTGCCGTGGATAACTGATTCACATTAAGACCCACCATTTAGTTTTAAGCTGGATCAGTCCCCTGATCCAATTCATCACGCAGCTGTGTATGTAGTGTTCCCCCTTGTGCCAGAAGTAATGCTCAGTGAGGAAAGAGTGGCCTTAGGAAAAGACAGGGCCGCTTTTAGCAAGTGTTGGTTTAAATTAGCCATGAAGCTGTGGCTCTAAACTGCTCGTTAACAATGTTGGACCACTGTGCAAATGCAGATACATGCTAGTCATAAAACTCTCTGGTGTCTGTCTTCATTGCATTGTTCTCATGTGGTGAGCTGTGGTGTCACACCCCTCTAAACAGGTAGTGGGACACAAAGTCTCAAAGATGTATTTATAGGTCTGCTTTACCTCATTCTTTTGAGCTGTTTCTTATTCCTGACCAGCAATAAAACTTGGCTTTTTAGGGAAAGCAGTTACATTTTATTTCATGGAGTTTTTGCTCTTGCCCCGTTGCCATTAACACATGGCCTCCAGTCTCAGGGCATTATATGGCTTCCAAAGTAAAGACCTTGAGAACATGGATTTGCTCCTTCAGTGCTGAGGAATTTCTAGTGAAAGGGACTTCCTATAACTGGAACCCTTCTTTTGGGTTAGACTGAGGAGCCTTTGCATTGGGTCTGCTGCTGTCCTGGCTTTTTCAGAATGTGCCAGCTTGCCATTTTTCAGTTTACTGTTTTTTTGTACCTTCTGTGTACATCCATCAGCAAAGCCATAGAATGGTTTAATTCATATGCCAAAGGAGTAACTTCCACAGTCCACTAGAAGTGGTGGGGTGGATGTGTGCGTATATGTATGTGTGCTTTAGCCCACAGTTCCTTTCACTGGTTTCCCTTAACTCCTGCCACCCTGCTCCAGAGAATTGTTTACTTTTAAGGAAAACTTGTATAATTAAAATTTTTAAATTGAATCAGTGTGACACAATAAATATGAAAGAACCTACAGTAATAATAATATTAAATTGATAGCAAAGCCCTGTCTGACTTGTGTATGCAAAATCAAGCCCCCTATTTAAATTAGTAGAGGTACTAACATTTTTAGTTGAATAATATTTGAAATAGATCTCTGCTATTTCTGCTTCTCAGGTGGAACATTATTATAGTCCTCAATGGAGCTTACATGAACTTTTAAAGTACTTTCATTTTGTTTGTAAAAGATGTTATTGATGTACTGGAAGTATTAATACATCAAGTATTAAGTGTCTCTGCCTGCCAGTGCTGATAGAGGACATTCTGCCTGCTGAAAGTACTTTCCTGTCATTTCACTTTAGTGTTTTACTGATATTTCTTAATTTTGCTCCCTCCTGATTTCTTTCAAGTGTGAAATACTAAGTGATCACAGAAAATGAAATTGCTATTATGAAAGGCTCTAAATTATAAGTCACATTTAATGAAAGACTGTACTTCCCTCTGCAGGTATTGGTGTTCCTATTATGCTGGCTTACGTGTATGGAGTTGTTCCAATTTCCCTCTGCCGAAGTGGAGGCTGTGGTGTGTCAGCAGGCAATGGAAAAGGTGTCAGGATAGAATTTGATGATGAAAATGATATAAATGTTGGTGGAACAAATGCAGCTGTAGGTAAGAAAATTTAGTGTTTCATTTTCTATAAATGTGGGCTTTGTGACTTATATTTGATGGCCTTAGATACTAGAGTACTTATCTGCAGTTTAGGACTACTTCCACTTGTTGCTGGAAGACCGGCTCTCAGGTGAGGGTAGCTTCTCTGTGTTCATGTTGTGCTGTAATACAAGCATTAAAGCTTTTCTTGCCTATTTTAATCAAAGCCAGACTCTAGTCTTTTCTACAGGTAAAAGTTTTAAGATAAAATTAATGCTGCTTTTTCAGAATCCTGTTTTGTGGAGGCTAGCTAGCTGGCTTTTTTATCTGTAATAGGGGGAACTAAAAGCTGATGTGATGCTTTATTTCTTAGTTACATGGCAATATCCTTTGTGGTGGGGTCTCTGTGTTCCTTCACTCCATGTTACCTGTTGTATCCATGGTTAACTTTGGTATCTTAAGTATGTGATGTCAGGCAACTCCAAGTAAGGTCTCTTTTTTTTTTTTTGGTGGTTGGTTTTTGGTTTTTGTGTTTTGGTTGTTTTTCTTTTGACAAAGTTATCTTTTTGTGACAGTATGTTTTATAAATCCTTTTTCTCAGCATAATTTCAGGAAAGGTTTCCATGGTCACATTCAAGAAACTGCTGAGTTCTACTTCCATAACTGATAAGACTTCTTTATTTCTGTCTAGATACAACTTCAGTAGCAGAGGCACGTCATAACCCTAGTATAGGTGAAGGAAGCGTTGGAGGACTGACTGGCAGCTTGAGTGCAAGTGGTAGCCACATGGATAGAATAGGAGCCATTCGAGACAACCTAAGTGAAACCGCTAGTACTATGGCCCTGGCTGGGGCTAGTATAACAGGCAGCCTCTCAGGAAGTGCAATGGTTAACTGCTTTAACAGGTAAGAGACATGTTTTCTACTGTACAGTATCCTGCTCTACATGTAAGCAGAGGAAGTGGTGTTACTAGGATTTTTTATGTTTTTTTTAAATTGGCTCCTATTAAAAGGAACTGTCTCTGGGAGATAGAGACAGTTCATCTCTGACAAACTTGCTGATTTCCAAGACATCCTGCCAGACCACAACCCTCAAAGAAGAGTTTGAATTCTTTTCAGGATGAGTGGGACCTGAGATGTTGTTCTCCTGCTTCCCAGGAGAGCAGTCTCTACCCAGGAGTCAGAGGGAGGTACCTCGTGTCTAACACGTGTCATGTTCTCTGGTGCATCTCATCCCAAAGTCAGAACTCCTGACTTGTTCAGTAGTCTACAAGTACCAAGCTGTGCCTTCAGAACACCTGGGTGGAGTGCGGATTCAAAATGGACTTAGGCAGGAGGGGAGGCAGCTGGGCACCTAGCCTTGCCAAGGTGGCAACTTCTTGTCGCTTACGTGCCTAATGCCTCCTGTGAATTGGGGCCTTACTATTTGTTGGCTGTCCTGTACCCTGAAGAGAAAGGGAGTGTCTGGAAAGGATTGTTAACGTTTAGGCTTCAGGATGGAATTTGTTCCTTAAATCAGGTGCTAACACTGCTCATTTTCTTGAGTAATTTGGAAGTCTAGGCTATGTAGAATAAGGAATGTAGGATTACCATTAAGAGTTCCCTTATGCTGGGACAGGTGTTTTGAGCTATGACTGCTGAGTGAGTGTCATGGTTTAACCCCAGCCAGCAACTAAGCACCATGCAGCTGCTCACTCACTCCCTCCGACCCAGAGGGATGGGGGAGAGAATTGGAAGGAAAAAGGTAAAACTTGTGGGTTGAGATAAGAAGTTTAACAGAACAGAAAGGAAGAAACTAATAATGATAATAACAATAATAAAAATGATAATAATAATAAAAGGATTGGAATATACAAAACAAGTGATGCACAATGCAATTGCTCACCACTTCCCAACCGATGCCAAGTTAGTTCCCGAGCAGTGATACCTCTCAGTCCCACTCCCCTCAGTTTATATACTGGGCATGATGTCACATGGTATGGAATATTCCTTTGGCCAATTTGGGTCAGCTGCCCTGGCTGTGTCCCCTCCCAACTTCTTGTGCCCCTCCAGCCTTCTTGCTGGCTGGGCATCAGAAGCTGCAAAATCCTTGACTTTAGACTAAACACTACTTAGCAATAACTGAAGACATCAGTGTGTTATCAACATTCTTTTCATACTGAACCCAAAACATAGCACTGTACCAGCTACTAGGAAGACAATTAACTCTACCTCAGCCAAAACCAGGACAGTGAGGTATACCTATCCTATTTTAAGAGCTGAGAGTGGAAAACAAAACAAAAAAAACCCGCTTCCAATTCATTGTCAGAACATAGATAAAGAAGGCATTTGGAAAAAAGCCTATAACTTTTTCTGCCTTATCTGCTCAGCCCAACTTAAGATTGCTCAGGTTTCTATTATTCCTGTTGCTGTTGATAATAATACAATATAAAGCAGAGTACAGAACACAGTTCTCTGCCTGTTATTTGATTAGTAATAATTTTGCAGCTGGAGAAACATGGGAACTATCATGTCTTGAGCTTGTGTACCCTTCTGATAGTTTTTTCCATTTTTAGAGTATACAGTACAGTAACTGCAAAATAATTGTAGCTAAGCCTGGAAGTTGTTCATGTAAATCTCAGGGAGGAAAGAATCCAGAACCTCTGGTTAACATGCAACACTTGGCTTTGTTGGGAAATTAGTCTGGTTTTGCTTTGGGGTGTTTTTGTTTGCTTCCTTGTTTTAAATTAAAAAAATAGTCATTTTTGACAGTGGGAGGAGAGAACCTGTTTCAGTAGGGTAAATATGTGCACCTGTGTTGGAGTAACTAATAAATTCTGCTTATTACTGAATGGTGAAGCTCTACAAGGTGATACTAATTTTCAACTAGTGTGCTTTAACTGTAGTAGCAGTATATGCAACTCTTTTTCTTTCTCTCCAAGACTGGAAGTACAAGCAGATGTGCAGAAAGAACGATACAGTCTGAGTGGAGAATCTGGCACAGTTAGCTTGGGAACAGTTAGTGACAATGCCAGTACCAAAGCAATGGCAGGATCTATTCTGAACTCCTACATCCCTTTGGACAGGTAAGAGAAATGTGGTGAAAATAGAAGACTAATAAGCCTTGCTTATTAAAGGATATTCTAAGCATGCCTTAGCTGTTCTACTTTAATGATTACCCTTTGAAACTGCAGATTTTGTTACAAATTAAATTACATGTGACTGCTTACATTTTGCCAAGGTTATTTCCAAAGAGGAGCACTGTCGCTGTAGCTCAGTAAAGTGGTCTTTCAGACTTCGTGTTTTTCTTTGGGCTGTTTATTTGACTAAACGCTTCTCTAAAACAAGTTACATCTCTAACTTTCTTTTGCTATGTATCTTGGAAAGCAGCAAGAGTTTGTTTGCTGTGTTAGCTGGCTTGTCTTAGATGACCACTTACACTTTCGGATTCTTTCTTGTTCTAGGGAAGGTAACAGTATGGAAGTGCAAGTGGATATTGAATCAAAGCCAGCCAAATTCAGACACAACAGCGGAAGCAGTAGTGTTGATGATGGCAGTGCTGCAGGTCGTAATGCCGGTTGTTCATCGGCCTGCTTGCCAGAAAGTAAATCTAGTGCCACCAAGTGGTCCAAAGAAACAACAGCAGGAAAAAAATGTAAAGGTAAGCTGAGAAAGAAGAGTAGCATGAAGATAAATGAGACAAGAGAGGACATGGATGCTCAGCTGTTGGAACAACAAAGCACAAACTCCAGTGAATTTGACTCTCCCTCTCTTAGCGATAGCATTCCATCTGTAGCAGATTCTCACTCGAGTCATTTTTCTGAGTTTAGTTGCTCAGATATGGAAAGTATGAAAACTTCCTGTAGCCATGGTTCCAGTGACTATCATACTCGCTTTACCACAGTCAATGTTCTCCCAGAGGTGGAAAATGATCGCTTGGAAAACTCTCCACAGCCAAGTGGAATCCCTGTGCCTGTTCCAACAGCCCCAAGCACTGATGTTCCACAGCTGAGTTACATTGCTGAGGAAAGCATTAATAATGGATCTTTGACAGATGTAGATTTAGGTGTCGGTGAAACACTGAAAGAAACAAACAACAACCATTCACAACATGCTGTGGAATTGAGCACTGGTATTCAGACTGAAATTTAAGCCTGTAAGTGCTGCAAAAATATATTTACCACTAAAGAACCCTGTCTGAAAGCTGGTTGAATTACACGCGACTTCTGTAAGTTTCAGGTGACCAGCAGAAGCAAGGTTTTGATACAACTGCATTTTATATATACTTGTCTGATAAGGCAAAATACTTCATATGGATCTTAGACCTGTGTGAAGAGACATGAAGGCTTTAACCAAGTGCATTACAGCAGTACAAATATGTCCATGTTTTGTATTTTTGCCACAACTTTGCTTGAAAGCATATACTTGGTGTATTTAGATAAAAATTGGTAAAATCTTAGTATGTTAAAAGCTGAAATGAATAATATGACCTGCACTGTTCACTTGGAAAATATGGGGTTTGGGATAAACGGGTGTTAGGTGAGCGTTAGTGACTTAAAACCGTTCTTGTGTGAACTCTATTTAAGGGAAGCAAAATTTTTGCAGAGACCTCTAAAAACATATTTCAACAGTGAATATTTGCAATGATAATTTTGTTTCATAACTGGACACACTGTATTTAGAAAGCATGTAGAATGAACCGCCTATCTTCAGATGGACATAGCCTGTGTCAGAAGCGTTTGTATGTGTGTACATTTTGAGCAAGGTTATGGCATTTTACATAATTTTGAAACAGAAGAAATTGGTACTTAATATATGGTGGAATGGAGACGTCACCTGTGAAGAACAGTGGAGTTATTTATTCATGCAACCAACCATGCAGCAGATAAGGCTACTATATAGTGTGTAAAAACTGTAAAATAACAATCTGGTGATTTATAAGCATTGTAGAAAAGCAGATGCAGTCACCTTTCATTAGGGGGAAAAACAGTGCCCCATCAATTCTTGGTGCCTTTGGAAAAGACTGGGTTTGAAGTGCCTGGTCGTTTGAGGATTTTACTGTAATGTTTTCCAGAATGTCCTCTTTGGCCACCTTGGATCACAAAAGAAAATTCTAGTGAATAAAATGACTGTGGTAGATAAATGTATAATAATAATAATAATGAAGTATTAGCCTACCAAAGACTCACTCAGGCTTTAGTGGACATGACATCTCTTTGCTAGACATGCATATCTTCAGTCCCAGAATCAAAGTGCAGTGCAATGACTGCCCAAGTGCAAAGATGGGTTCCAAATATGCTGGCTTTTTTCTTTTTCTTTTGCATATGGAGGATGTACAGCTGAACACAAGCTGAAGTTGGCCAAAGCGCCTGCACTGTTAATGTTTTTTTGCTATGTAATTCACTAAAATGGAAGGAAAAAAAAAAAAAAAAGAATTGTGAATATCAGAATAACAGTTAACAATGTTCTGTCTTGTATTTCATGTATTGCCATTATGGTGCTACTGGAAGTTTGGTTGGATGAAAAGAAAATGCCATGAGCTGCAGTCCTCATCCATGACTTATCCTCACCAGTTTCAGTAATATGCTTATAACACTAGTGCCAGTTATGTTATTTGGTAATGCTTGTTACAGTATTTGTATATTTGCAAATCAGTTTTGCTCAATAATAAGCGTGTAAACTGCATATCTGAAATAAATGTCTAAATACTGACTTCTAGTGGTCCTTTGTTTAGTGTGCTGATTAGTCTTACAAGACTGAGTGTGTTCCCAGAAGGGGCTTTTTTTTTTTCCTGTAAGGTGCTGACTGCCGTCATCTCTTGTTGCCTTTAAACATTTTTATTTTGTTAGGTGTGCTTTGGAAGTTGAATGCTCTGATACTTTGAAATATAAGATCTAAAGTTAGTTGCATTTTGTACAAGGCTTCAACCTGATTTCTTTTCATCTTACAGAATAGCAATCTGAGCGGCCTGTAGGGCAGGCAGGACAGTAAATGGTTTTCTGAGAGGATGCAGCTCTGGTATAAGCATATTACTCTTTAAACAAAATTGCACCATCTTGGCACAAGCGGGCAGGCTTGTGAGCTTGCTGAGATTGCTGAGCTAAACTCAACCTCTACTTTCTCCATATAAAGTGATGATGTTCTCAATTCACACAGTCTGTATGAAGTTCATTCTGAAACACTGCAGATTGGCCAGAGTTTCTGGGTAACAAGTGGTGTGTTTTGCTTGGCTGAGCTGCCTATTCACATTAGGCTCATTTTCTCACCTGTATCATGACAGGCTCAGGAAATAAGAAACTTAAAACTGACTGGGATGCATTACAGAAGACAGCTGGATCTGCCTTGTCCCAAACCCATATGTAAGCTGTATTTATATCAGAGTGAATAACGAGGATAACTGTTATGCTGGGTCAACTCTAAAACTACAATTAGAGCATTATTTATACCCTTTCCAATGGTATAAATTCCGATGCTCAAAGACAGAATAAGAAATCGGATGAGGGAAACATTATGTTTCCCTAGAAATAGTAGCAAGGCATACGGGCAATTTTTGCCATGTCATCAGGTGCTCTGAATTGGAAACGAATACAAATTTTATATTTTGTGGGGAGGTTAGTGTTAACAGTTCCTTTTTGTGCTTTGTTCCTGAATGATTCCCCACCCCCACCCTGGTAGTCTGAACACTTAAAAAATACCTTGTTACTGAAGAGTAAATGTATTGAATTAATCAGCATTAACTGAATGAAGCATTTGCTGTTCATCTTACAGGGCCAGTTTGTGACTTCTGATGTAATTTTTCAGGCCTGTATAGAAATGTCACTGTTACAGTCATGAACTGAAGTGTTAACTGATTCTTTAAAACAGAGGCTGGAGAATGGAGTAAAACGTGACTTGGTGAGCCAGTCATGCTTCTGTCATTGCACATGCAGTCCAACTGGTGAACATCCTTCAAGGCCGCCTATTTCTAAACCTCTGAGTAAGTTAAATTTCTGCGCAGTCTCATGTGACCACCTTCAATCAGTCATCTTAAGCCAGACGTTATTTGCTCCATGCCATACAGCAGAAGGTGAACCTCCCCTTTGGCTTTTATTTTCAGTTTAGTTTTGAATGTATTGTCTCATGGAATAGCAATAAAGTTAGCACTGATGTCTCAAGCTTTGAAAATGTGTGATTCGGCTTTATCCAGTACACCTATGAAATGACTAAAGCACATCAATTTGTAGCAATGCAATCTAAAGCTTACAGCAGGGAATTGGGAGGTGGAAGACCTATTGTTGTGAGTTTAAACTTAACTCTTAATTTCTTAGGGCCTCAATTTTGCTGTGCAGGAAATTGGAAATACGGGTTACTCTTGTAAGTAAACTTTATCAAATGATAGTATTATTTTCAGTCACTCTGAAATAATCTTTGATAATTTTATATGCCACATTAAGAGGTAACATGTTGAAATATAGGTAAGTTTTTTCCATTCACTTTTGGATAAGTTTTTAGCAGAAAACTGTTGCTGATTCATTTGTAACATTTTTTTATTGAGAGGTAATACTTCGTATGTGAAGGAGTCCAATAAATTTAATGCAGCACTGAATTTTGTTTTGAGTCTATAAAAAAGTAAAAGATACAACACTTCTATTAATACACTAATACAGAAGATGCTTCTCTTATTTATAGATCTACCAGTATAAGAATTCAATAAAGCAAAGTTTTTCTTTCACTGAAATAAACCACAGGTTTATATCTGGTCTCCCAACACGGTGGTTCTTTTTCAGAAATCTTCATGGTTCCTGGCCAAGTTGACTAAATGTCAGACTGTGAATCTCAAGAGGAAATTAATTTTAACATCTGCTATATCAGAGAACATTTGAGATAGTTACAACTTTAAATAGATAAAACCTTTCCTCCCAATGTTTGCATATGCTTTTTTGTAAAGCATCTGGACTTGTGCCTCTCTTCCTTTCACTGAATCAATGTCACAAACTTTTGCATGTGTGAGCTGCTTACTTTTTACTGATATGTAAACATTTTTTGACTGACATGTCTCTTCCAGTCATTTTGATATGTAAATCCAAATTAATTTTAAACAGTTGCCTGCTTAGTAATGCCATCACATCTCATCACTCTACGTGTGTAATCATGCTTTATAAGGAAAACCAAGCAGATGGTTGAAAAATATTAACTAGAGTTAATGAACTTAAAAATAATTTCCTAATAAAAGTTCTCTTGATGTAGGTGTTTAGGAGATATATTTTAGTTGCCTCACTGAAGAAAAAAAACAAAACACACACACACCAAAACCCGGGTTGTATGTAATGAAATTGTCTAGTTAAACTTTATTCAATTATATTTAAGCCAAACCATACCTGGAAGGGGGCAAAAAGGGTGCTGAGCAGAAAAGAGGAAAGGTAAAATACCCTGTCCTGTGTAGGTGTTGGAAAGGAGAGTTTGGATTTTTGGTCCACCTTGCACAGCTGTGCTCGGTATGTCAGTGGCATTTGGAGCTGGAAACTTGTCTGAGCCACCACCTGCACCGTGCCCCAGTGTCTGTTGTCCTGGGTGTCTGGGCACTGTGTGCAGGGTGGGCTGGAGGTCCTTGCCTCCACTGCGCTGGAGGTTTCAAGAAATGAAAAGGTGCCGAAGATTGGGAGTCAGGCAGGAGGTGAACGCATGCAGAGAGCTGAAGGAGTCCAACTGCTCAGCAGATCACCACCTGTGTTCCCTTGCAGACAAGCAGTGATGGCACACCGCTATAAAAGGCAGCAGCATTTCTAGAAGGTTTGGGCTGGAAGGGACCTTAAAGATCATCTACTTTTGGATGCCTCTGCCTCAGGTAGGGCTGATCAAGGTGCAACTAGGGCTTTAAGTGACCATTTTAAAAGTTTTTCAAAATGGCAGAAATTCTTGGTGGATCCACTGCTGCAGCCTGGGCTCTGGTGGCTCTCCCTTGGGAATAATACTGCTTGCTTGTGGCTGTACTGCCGTCTTGTTTTCTGGTGGTCATGTAATCTAGAAGTCTTGTCTCTGAGTGTAAAAGAACAAAAGCTACTTGGCATCTTCCTCCTTCAAGTGTTGTTTTGGAGAGAAAATGTACATACATTAATATTCCATCTAATTCAGGTGAAATTGAGGCAGCCTTGAGCAGAAACTCTGGAATGATCCTGAGGGATCAGGATCACATAAAGGCCTAAATAGCACCATTACCACCTTGACTGCTCCTGTCTGCCCCAGAGGTGACAGCCACCTGTTCTTCTCATGTGGAATAACCTGATGTTGCTGTGGGAGCAAAATGTTCTCCCCATTAGGGTCAAGGAACCCCCAGGTCTTATCTTGGTGAGGAACACAGTCCCAGACTGGTGGCAATGTCTTTGTTACCTTCAGTCTCTAAGGGGTAAGAGAAGTAGAGAAATGTGGCCCTGAGGTACTTTGTAATCAAGAAGCTTGTGTGGGAGGCAAAGGAAGTTAGACACACAAACCACAAGAGTAGCACTTAACTTTCATGCCGAACAAGTCAACCTATGAGAACCCCAAGTCTCGGAAGATAGCTCTGAAGATGTTATTCTTCAGTCCCAATTTGTGGTTTGTTGCTGTTGATATGATCACATATTAAGGATATAAGATACAAACTGAGGGTATAGACTGTGGACAGGTGAATTTGATGTCAAATGAAGAGCTTCCAGGTCTCCCCCAGGAAGGGATGCGGTCTTGTACTGCTCTGCTTGCCTGTGTGAATGCTGCCCTTGCTACCAAAGCTGCTGTTCCACTAAAGGAGGGAGCACCAAGCATTGTGCTGAGAGCGTGCAGGTTGACGAATAGATTTGACTCTCCGTTGAAACTCAGACCCAAGCTCTCAGATCTCTACACTGAAGCTCTCTCCCAGACAGCACAGTGTCATGACCCCCCTGGGTGAAGGAAGCAGATGAAACAGTACCCTCAGCAGAGACTGCAGCCAGGAATAAAAACCTGCCGGTCTCCAGTCACCACCATATAGAGATGCTGCCTCCTGGGAGAGTACGTAGTGCTGCTCAGCCCTGCTGGTGTCATGGATGAGGTGCTGCATCAAAGCAGACTCCTAAGTGCCCTGGAAGCATCAGGGATCTCATCTTCACAACTGTGAGTTTGCTCGTGCTAAGCCTTATGGGTTTAACTAGCTGTAACATTGCTCAAAAAGTTCCTATTACCGGTTTGCCTGAGAGGACCTCTGCCAGTGAGCTGCGCAGGCAGAGCGCGATGCTCCCAGCTCTCCCGGCGACGAGCACGGCTGCCGCTTGCAGGCCGGGCGTGAGGCTGTGCCCTGCGTGTGCAAGAAGGTTGAAGTGCCGTGCGTCCTGCAGCACTGCTGGCTTCCCCTGCTGCTAGTAACACCGTCTCGTCATCACGCAGAGCTGTGCAGAGACTAACAGCGCTGTTACAAATGCTCTTGTCTTGAACTTGCAAAATAACTTGTTCAGCTTCAACTCCATGATGGGTTGCCATCTTCCCTTCTTCTTTAGTTCTAGAAAGTAACAGCTGCAAAATACTTTCCCTAGAAAGGAGGAAAAGAGGCCCTACTTCTAGGTCTAGTTTATTGCCAGTGTAATAGACCCCACGTAGTATAACTTGTGGGCAGTCTCTTGGACTCCCAAGAGGAGAATTTGGTTAAGTATCTACCAGATCATGCATAAGGTTTTGCAACTTCGAAGTAAATGCAAAGTTTTCATATAAGGTTTTGAATGCTGCCATGAAGAAGCTGTCAAGAAGGTGGAATAGCCTCTGTGAGGGGATGAAACCATCCTATGAAGACGTAATTGGAGAAGGTGCTAAGACGAGTCCTGGCCAGGACACATTGGTCCCTTTTTCACACAAGCTGGAGTTCAATGCACAGCTGCATTCCCCCTTTGGGCTGTACTTGTATAAATGATGCTCTGCTAGTGGAACTACACTGTGTGGTTGTCGTGGTTTAACCCCAGCCAGCAAGTAAGCACCACGCAGCTGCTCACTCTCTTCTCCCCACCCAGTGGGATGGGGGAGAGAATTGGAAAAAAAAAAAGTAAGACTCATGGGTTGAGGTAAAGCCAGTTTAATAGAACAGAAAAGAAGAAACTGATAATGATAATGATAACACTAATAAAGTGACAATAGTAATAATAAAAGGATTGGAATATACAAGTGATGCACAGTGCAACTGCTCACCACTTCCCAACCGATGCCAAGTTAGTTCCTGAGCAGTGATACCTCTCAGTCCCACTCCCCTCAGTTTATATACTGGGCATGATGTCACATGGTATGGAATATTCCTTTGGCCAATTTGGGTCAGCTGCCCTGGCTGTGTCCCCTCCCAACTTCTTGTGCCCCTCCAGCCTTCTTGCTGGCTGGGCATCAGAAGCTGCAAAATCCTTGACTTTAGACTAAACACTACTTAGCAACAACTGAAAACATCAGTGTGTTATCAACATTCTTCTCATACTGAACCCAAAACATAGCACTGTACCAGCTACTAGGAAGACAATTAACTCCATCCCAGCCAATACCAGGACAGTGGGGCATCTGACCCTCCTGTTGTTGTGAAGGGAACTCTTGGGCTGTGCTGGAGGAGCCTCTTTGAGTACCTGCCTCTAGACCTCCTCCTTGTGTCTCTCTCAGTTTTGTTTGAATTAGATGAAATTATTGCTAAAATAGAGTGACATAGCAATCAATCTCATATATGTAATTAGATTGAAACATGGTATTTTAAAGTACCCTTGAGGACTAGGGGCAGTAACAGAGTTGTTTTTGAGGTTGTTGAAAACTTGATAGAGTCAAGACCCAGACTGCTGAGTTGACAGGGAAGTAAAAAAAAACCAAAACCTGTCTTTTTTTTTTTTTTCCTGAGGAGACAGAATTTATCTATCTATTATATATATATTTTGCTAAGAAGATTTGCTTCTTTATAGAAAACAGATTGCAACAGCTTTTCAGAAGGAGCTTGTGATTTTTTCGGTAGCTTCTCTGGCCTTGGTGAAGGGCTGCTGCCTGGGCACCCTGGGGTGCAGCAGCCCTCGCACATGAGGGATGCACCGATGAACATCTGTCCCTGTGCCTGCAGCTGCAGTGACTGCAGTGCATCCCTCATGTGTGCAAGCACAGGGACAGATGTTCATCGACGAGTGTGTCCAGCCATGGGCTTCCTGCTCCCTACCCTCTGCTTCCAGAGCTGCTGACCTTGCCTGCTGTAGGCCCCTCTTCCTATGCAAAATATGACTTGATTTCCCTTTGTTACTTCTTAATCCCATAAGTTTGTTTCTGGTCCTTCTGGGTGATGGTGATGAAGGTCCTGCTGCTGCTGCTGAAGGCCGGCTGGCGACAGGGATGTGCTGTGGGAAGGCCAAGCTGAGAGCTGCAGTTCCTGCAAGATCTCAGCTCTGCACCATCCCCATCGCGGCAGCCCCCACCTAGAGCAGGGAAACGCAGTGTTCGAAGTAGGCGAAGTCTGTTCCTGGCTCTGCGGTGGGGTTGCCGTGCGACCTTGTGCAGCTTCACTCCTGCATGGGAAACCCGAGGTTTGCCTCCCGGCTCTCGTGGAGCACGGAAAGCTGCAAGCGTAGCGTGGTTGTCCAGCACGGAGCTGCTGGTGGATCCCAGTGTCAGGCAGGGCTGAGCGCTGCCTTGGTGTCAGGACAAATGCAGAGCTGGCACTTCAGTGGCACGTGGGAAGCCCAAAGGGAGTGGGGGCCATACAGCCGAGCAAACCTGTCCTGCTGCTCCTCAGCCGGTATGGCAGCATGTCAGAGAGCGAGTGTGCTAAGTTACGCAGACAGATAGACCTGTGCGCGAAGCTCCTGCGTAACACTTCTGGCCCCATTGCCGGCTCCTAGCCGTTTCGTTTGACCGCGTGCTCCCTGGCAGCCGTGGGGCAGGAGAAGGAGGTAAAGTGCCCGGGAGCACAGCAGGATAAGAGCATCCCCTTGCCAGCCTCCGGGCTGATACCTAAAACATGACCAAATGGCTGTACTGGGCTCCCCTTGAAATGTTTTGGGTTTGGATCAGGCAACAGAGGGAACAGGTGTCAGCCTGGCACAAAATCCAGCCTCCTCACAGTACCTGGAAGTTCAGCCACAAACATGAACCTGCTGACACACTTCGCTCACGTGCCAGGCCAGGAATCCCTCTTGCTTACTAGCAAAACCACTCTCATGTTGCTGGGTTTATTTACAAGGGTGGCATTTAACAAGCAGGAACTGAGAAATAGCACAGGGCTGCAAGGAAATGACACCAGCACCCTGCACCGCAGGCTGCGTCTCGCACCCAGAAGTGTTACATCCCAATGGGTAGGTAAACAGTGCTGCACAGGCAGAGACCCGGTAAATGAGGGAGTACTTATGGCTAAGTGACATTTAATACTCCTTAAGCCAGCCATCAGGGGTTGACACCCTCCTCCCAGCTGCCTGCCCTTTGTCCCTTGGGTAGCTGCAGCTCGCGGGCAGTGAGCAGTTACACTGACTCGGGTCATAAATCTTGATGTACAAGTGGGGAAGGAGTCGTGTTCCCTGCTGTTCAAAAATATATATTTTGTTTATTGTAATGAACAAGTCTAAATACTTCAGTTCACATGCTTCTGAAAGGCCTGGCAGCCACAAAGAGTAGCCCTTTGTTTGCGCAACTGGATCACATAAAGCACAGCAGGTTCTGATGAGGGGAACTTCCCACATAAGAGCCAAGAGTGTGGTTTGCCAGTAACAGGGCTCCCACCAGGTTCTGCTGCCTGCACCACTACGCAGGAAGGTAAGAAGAGTGGTGGCGAGGGCTCTGCAGTAAATCGGCTTTTTGGCCAGAGAAGCAGTCGTGCCATAATGACACTCATCCCTCCTAGCACCTCTTACTGTTGCCCCTTGGGTGACAGCACCTGTTCAACCTGGAGCTATCTTCTCTAAAAATTTCAAAAATATTTTGAAGGGAGCAAAATAGCAACAGTGCAAACCCCTGTTCCCTGGCATGCTCTATTCCCTAGCCACTAGCCTTCTTTTCAGTGCCTACAGAAGGAAACTCCCTCTCTCTCATGCTAAAAACAGGGAGTTGTATCCAGGAGCAAATCAGTCACTGTGAGCCTGGTTAGCTTGTCTATACAGGGTATTTTCACTCTGCCATTTGCTGTGTTGGGGCTGGCCAGCTTATTGCCACTTTGGGACGACACTTCACTTGCCTGTTCCCATCACCTGAAAAACCAATGTTCTCCTCCTGAAGCAGGTTTTTGTAGTGTTGTTGGGTTTGGTTTGGGTTTTTTTTGGCTTTTGTCTGTTTTTAAAAAGGTGGATGTTAATGCTGAGAGGGTAAGTGACAAACCCAAGACAGTAACACCATGCTGCAATTTGGCTCTCCCTGCCACAAAGTCAGGTATGCTGTTTGAGATTCTCTTGCCCTCTTCTAAAGAGGAAATGCTTTATTCTTCGAAGGATGTAAAACCCAGTACCAATAAAACAGATTTCCCCCCCTTTTGTGCACTCTATTGTTTCTGGGCCCCTGTGTTTAAGCTGACGCCATGCAGAAAGCCACCCGCTGCAGCACTGGACAGCCATATTCTTACTTTTGACTGGCAGAGCAGCTCAACCTGGCAACCGAGCAGAAGAGCTGATGCTTATGGCGGGCAGAGAGAGATGAAAGAGTGTGATAAATAAATGCTGAGGGCAGAGCAGAGACAATCAAAGACAGAAGCGTTTCAAAACAGGGAGGGGAAAAAAGACCAGGAGTGGCAGGGCCAGGGACTGCCCTGGGAAAGCTGAGCTCCTGACCCAGCCATGGGGAAAGCAGCATTTCAGCTGCTCCGTGGCTTCTCCTGCTGACGATGCGAGGTGTAAGCACAACGGGGTCAGGGGAAGCAGAACCGATTTTGCAGTCGGTCCGGTGGTGAGTAAGGAGCCGCTTTGGCGGGTCATCGCGAGTGCCGCATGCGAAAGGCAGCGGGATGCTGCTGCGGCCTCCTCTGTGCACAGGCCAGCCCGCGTTGCCTGGCCGGGGACATCATCTTTGACAGCTCATCCTGCATTTGCTGTTATGCTGCAACTATTCAGGGCTGCACAGATTTCCCCCTCTGGCTCTGAGGAGGTTCCCCAGATTAAGCCAAGAGGGAGACAGTCAGGCAGCCCTTACCTGCTAAACAAGTGGTTTTAGGAAATCAGCACCTGAAAGTATTCCCTCCCACACCCCATGCCCCAAGAATGACTTTCAGTGGTCTAAAGCTGCCCCACGAAAGGGGCAGGTTTTGAAGCCTGGTGGTCTTGGCTTGAGCTGTTCAGGCCAAATCAGCAGTACAGTCCCTAACAAGTTGTTTGATTTGATTTTTTTGTAAGTTCTATGTTCTGCCTGTCAGTCAGGCCCTCCCAAATACTGTCTGAACTAAGTAGCCAAACTCAGTGAAATCTGAACAACGCAGGAACGTCACCAAAATGACTGCAAGTACTGCTAGCCTGCTGGTGGCATTACAGATGAACAGCTCCTGTCAAACTTCTTTCATTTTTTTGCTCAGCTTCATGGACCATCTTTTTTACATTTGAGAGTTGCTAACTTTTTTCTTTTTTTAAAGAAATATATATTTGACTATTTGATTCCATCTTTCAGCTATTAAAACAATAAATGTTTCACTTTCTTCATTATTCCCTTGTACTTTGAAAATATATTTCTTTAACTTTGAAAGGTGAGGCCAGAAGTTCCTAGTTGAGGCACAGGCATGCGGAACATCAGATGGAAAAGATTTGCAGGTAATACAGCTGGCTTGATATTTAAGAATAGACGTAGTAAAGGTTTAGCACCTACAGTTTTAGGGGTCTGCTACCCATAGAGCGGGGCATTCCCAATTACTGCATCAATTACTGTTCAATGGCTTCTGCTTCAGAGGTTCACCTGGGAGTGAGTCGCGTAAAGCAGCGCTGTAGGAAATTCGTGACATCTCCCAGAGTGGGGCTGGTGCCCAGGATCTGCTGAGAGCATATGCCCAGCCTGGCGGCAGTTTCAGGAATGCAGGACTTCAAGAAAGCATCTTCTCCCTTTGGGATCATGGACTGGAATGAGCTTAAAAAATTTTTTAAAAGCAGCTCCTGGTACGTGACAAGGGTTGGGAACATACTGGAATATTGTTCGAGATCAGTGTCAAGCTATAGTAGGGGGGCTATCTATCTGTCTGCCAAAGAGTGTTGGGGGGGTTGTCTAAATACTCAACCAGCCAAAGCTTATGGTCTGCCTTAAACTGAAGGGATCACACACCACAGCAAGTGAAAACCCACTCATTGCTGAGTATTTCATTAGGGCGGAATTTAAACTTTCTAGCAAAACCCACCCTCTTATTACTGTCTATTTAAGAGAGACATACTCATGATCAGCTCTGTGCTTTGGAATATGAAGGACTTCACAGGTAAGTAAGTGCTGATTTTTCAAGTCGGGGGGGGTCAGACACACGTGGGTACAAAGCTCTGCTTGCAGCTGGTGGCATGTCACTCCCTCCCACCAGCCGGGTAACTGCTTGCAAACATTGCTGCAGTTCTCCATTCAGAACTTTTTAACAAGGGGTAATTTGAGCTTCCTGATCCCTGATCTCTGTCATTTTTACCTCAAAATGAGTTAACCTCTGTTTCAGCAGACATTCAGTCTAGAAGGTATTACAAGAAAAGGTATCTTCCTGGACTACAGGACTACTTTTAGGTTTCTAGTTTAATCACTAGGGCTTGATTAAAACTGCCCTAAAATTAACTGTGATACTGTATACCCAGCCATGAAAACCCATTTGTCTATCTCCTTGGGAAAAAATTATTTGTTAAGAAAACTCCATCTAAAAATCTCATGTCTTTTAAAGCCTTTTTGGTTTTTTAATAATGTCTGACTGTCTCCTAAATTTACTGAATTGTATTTTTATTATGATTTACTGCTGCAGATTCTGATTTTTGTCTTCAGTGTCAAAACGAACTATACAAATGAGATAGCTACAAACTTTGGCAGTCAAGACTGCTGCTTAGAAGATACCTAACCAGCTTTTGATACTTGGGGTTTTGAGGTTTTTTTTTGTTTTTTGTTTTGGTTCTTGATTTAACTTTATCAAAAGCTTTTGTGATGTGGTGGCTTTTGACATTGGCTCTTACTCAACTGCAGTTTTCAAGCAACTAAGACTATTTTAAAATTACATAGCTGGTTTTTATGCTTTCTTTTAGCAAAATAACTTTTTCCTAATCCATGTATTATTAATAACGTTCTCCAGCTTGTAACTTACTGTTATTAAAAACACTCTGAACTCTATTACATGAAAATCAATTAAGTTTTCTAAACCGTGTCAGTAAGTTGCACACATACAATGAATCTTCTCTGAACATGCTAAATTGCAGTGGAAAAAATAAAAAGATTGAAATCGCTAACACAGAAATTAGTGAATGTGGAATACTTTGCCACCATGATTGAAGAATGAAATTGGCATTTTGTTGGTTAAGTACAATTGGTTATACATAGATTAGATGAGCAATAGATCTCTCTTGAACACATGACAATCTCGTAAAAAGAGGACATTTAAAAACAAAAAACCATAACTTGTACTGACAGTGCTTTAGGAATTAAAAGCCTCATTCTTGGCACTCTACTTCAAGACAAAACTCATAATCCACATGTCAGAATTACAAGCCTAAAGTGTGTAGAAGCAGAAAAAAGAATCCATAATTGTACTTTTCAAGACAAAAAACTTTATTTTTTTTAATTAATATACACCTGAAAAAAATTTTCATTAGAACAACATTCTTAATGATATTTCTGCAGTGCTAGTGAGTTAAGATATACACTTATATCGTGTGTGCAAAGAAGGCATTGGGGTATTTGAAAAATTTAAAAGCTTCAATCTTGAAAAAAGGAGCTTTGTCAGAATCAAATATAAAACATAAGTACTGCCTGAAATAAGAAAAAAAAAAATCATCCTGGTCCACAAAATGGGTTTACTTTTAGCTTTATAAATATGTCTGTAAACAGAAATAGCTGGTGTTTTAAATAATCTGATTACAAAACTTAAGACTTAAATATTTTTATTGCTAAGTACAGCCACTTGTTCTCCTGTTTATCACAGTCACTTCAAAAGCCACGCAAACCAGCAGTCCTTCCATGCACACAGAATAAAACTAATTCTCTGTGCACTAAAAATTACTCCCTTGTTAATAATTTTAAAAACATACCCATTTATTTAATAATTAATTATTTTGATTCAAGTGTTCCATGGCAAGCTAATATATTAGTCATTCACCTTTGCTGCTAAGCTGTATTGCACCAAAAATACTTAAATCTGTTTTGTATAGACCAGGGATAGTGAAGAAACAGATGGCCTGTAGTAGTTTATCTAAAAAATTTAACACTTTTTGTAAACTCATTTTAGCAAAGCTATTGCTAACTGACCCGTTTATCTTGAAGACACTTACACTTCTTTATCACAAGAAGATACAACTCACAAAATGATATAACAAGCGATGAGTAAAAGTGTATTATCTATTGTACCATCAAGATATTTCACATTATATATATAATGTAAAATATATTTTTATATATATAATTAACACAGCCTAAATAAAATCAGTATGCCAAGTAACATGAACTTTGTTACTGAACACAAAGACATGCATTAAATTCTAGAGATTAAAAATGTATACAACTAGAGGAAAAAAAGAGCAGCAAGTTTTAAATGTGCACATGCTGTCAAAACAAAATAGAACTCAAACAGTCCGGGTGAAGACCCACTTCAACCCATGCAAGTCTACAGAGTTCACACATCCATCTTATAAACACAAACTACATGCATGCAACCAATAAATTTTAACTTCTTAAAGTTCATAAACCTTTTTAAGGCTCTCAAGGTCTTCCAAAGAGTACTGATTATTCTGGTTTTCTGAAAGCAAGTCAAACAGTTGCTGAACCTGTTTTTTTTCATTTTTGCTAAGAAGGGCCAGCACCACCTGAAAAAACAGATTATTTTATAATTAGCACAGGTTGATCAAAAATCATAGCATTTGACAGAGATAGAAAATCAGTGTATCATTTCCTTTTAGAATAGGGAAATTTCCTTTAGGTTTCTGTGCAACTTAAGTACACATTCAATCTAGGTTCTTACCTTAAATCTTTCTACTTTGCTCAAGTAGAAAAGGTGCTGATATACAAGGCCAGGATCTTTTCCAACTATATAATACTCCAACGACTGGATAAAAATCAAAAACATTTCTCCTTCAAGTTTGTTACTTAGCAGCACTGGCAATTTTTTTGGATCAGTAATTGTTAAAAGATCTGCACAAGCAGCTTTATCCTTATTGCTATTCACTGCATTTATAATCTGACCAAAGTCGTAAGCATTAGATGGTTCAGAAATATGCAGTTTCTTAGAGGTCTTCAGTGGCACACTCTTTTGAACTGCTTCCTCAGAAGTAACATGATCAGTCACAACATCTGATGTAGCAAACTGTCTCTCTTCCTGTTCATCACATTCAGCCACCTTCACAAAGAAAATGGCAACACATCATTTTAATGTGGACACAGAGATAACCTGAAGCTTCATAAATTGCATGCATATATCCATCAAAAATGTCACTAAATTTAAGTTAGCATTTTACTCTTCATAAAAGAAAGGCACCTATGTTCTTTCATGTCCTACTTCCCCCCAGAATAGTACCTCTAATTCATCTTGAAATGTTTGTAGTCAAAAGTGCGTATTTTACATTTCCTTTCACTGCTTGGCACTCCACTGTAGAAAGACAACTGAAGACCACTGGGAGAAAGCTAAGGAGGACTGTATACATATATTAAATGTGAAGTTGCAGAAGACAAGCAGAACTGAAGTCAAGTCACCAGGTAGATACCCATGTTTCATTTCACTGCTGGGCCTTCAGAATAGTACAGGTATACAGTAGCTGTATCAGGTTGCTGTTTGGAGTCTTGCTGTGGAAGCAGAAAGCTCAGCATGGTCTAACTGTCTGAACACCCACTTAACTTCTTCCGGTTTGCAGCCTGCATCAAGTTTCATGAATCAGTCGCTAGAAAATTAACCATGGGTTCAACTACATTTGCTAAAATCTATTTCAAGCTATCAAGAGTTGTGGAATTAGTATAAACTGACTAAAACTCATTGAATGGGGTCTCCTCAAAGGATGCCAAGTTTTCCAGGAAGTCTGAAGACACAGTATTGCATAGTACAGGCTAGCTAGATTAGCCATTTTTGGAAAAGACTGCATTGAGCTTATAGACATTTTGTTCTATTTTTCAACAATCCTTAGTATCAAGAGAGAAATCCTGACTGTCTTTTATATAATTATAGCTTGATTAAAATGGAATAATAATGATAAATCCCAGTTTCTAAGTTTCCTTACTTTTCTTTGTGGTCTGTTTTCATGGAACTACCTTGTACTACAGCAGATAAGACAGGAAAGGCTCTCTAAGGGGACAGCTGTAATTATGACAGCAAACATAAATGCTTCCTGCCCCACCCCTGCAAAAATTACCACTGCCAGTAATGTAGTTGGCTGGTCTCTGAACAATGCAGTGACTTCCCAAACCTCCTCTAAACACTCTCCAGGTGCCTTTGTCACAGCTCAGAGCTTAACTAACACTATACCCGGCTTACGCCAGTTACATAAAATCCCATGAACTCGTGACAATGTGAAGTCTTTCAATAAAACAAAATGTTTCTATATTAATAACTGCACTCTCCATTATACCACCATTTTGAAATTACATTATCAAACTACAGTATCACTGTACAGACTGGTAACTACGTGTTTTAACTATATATTGTAAAATGAAAAGGGAAAAAAACCCCAACATTCTTAAAGGACCAGCAAAGCTACAATCCAAAAATATCAGATGACTGAGAAAATCCTTTCATCGCCTAATTCTACCCAGCACTCTGCAAGGCTCACGTTTTGATCCAGTACATAACATTACATCACATATTTCTTTTATAAGATCCTGCAGATGTTTTATCCATACTCCTGCCCTTTAAGGTAGGATTTCATTCTTCAGACCAGTAACTTTACTACTAGCACAAGAACAGCCAGCATGCCTGCTGACAATGAACCTTTGCCAGCACAGCCCCACAGGCTTCCCGAGTAGCACAGGCTTTAAAAACAAAACTGCTATTTGACAGCTGCATTCTGTATTTCAAGGTATTTCAAAGTCTCAGCAGTTTTTGTTTACAAGGAGCATATCCTCAAGTTTAGTGCTATCTAAATGTACTTTTTCCATTTCTGCTGTGGTTCGGAATACACTTCAAAGCAGTCCAAGCTTTACTATAGAATGTAATGAACACTGAACATATCATATGCAACAACCTTCCCACATGCCCTCAAAATAATATGTAAAATACAACCCCACCCCAAAAAACTGTAGAGCTAAGAAGTGCAAAACAAAAGCTTTAATATTATCTCCTCAAATTTGTGGCTTCTGTACTGTCTGCTTTTAAAAATGAACAGGTGTACCTCTTGTATGGTTATTTTCTTCCTTTGCTTTTGTTGACTGCCAGCTACAGCACTGCTGTCAAGGTTAAGCAGTTGGGTTACCTCCTCTAGTTCCTTTTTTGCTTCAAGAACATTTGGATCTATTAGAAGTACTCTGTTGAAATCATCAACACTGGCTTGATAATTCTGTAAGTAGAAGGGAAAATAATTTTTTCATAAGCACACCACTAGAAAAATAAATTTGAACTACCATACTGTCCTTTACAATTAAGAAAAATGAAAATGCTAGGATCTTGACATTAAGTAGACAAAAATAATCTAAATACAGACAGTGTAATTTCATTAGAGGGAAAAAAGAAAGCTGAGGATGAGTCTGAGTTAGTCTTTTGCGACTAAGTACTTGTGTATTAAATATGTAATATGAAATAATTTATTCTGAGAAACATATTCCCTGTATCAGAGAATAGATTACTGAAGATTGCTGCTTTGAGGCATAATTGCTTGCAGTGTAACACTTCTTCAAGATTAATATAATGTGAGTCCATCAACAGTCTGTGTACTTGCTTTGCCCATAAAAGAGAGTTAAATTAAGCTTAGATTAAAAATATATCTCATCTTCCTGGGCTTCAATCCAACAGACCATCTCTTACACTTTGAGAAAGGAAATTTTTGGTAATACCTGAGAAGATTTGAATTATGTTATGAATTCTGGGATAAACAGCATTAGAAGGACAAACACATCCATAGAGCGGCATTAGGACACAGCTCCTCAGTAATCAGTCTTGTCATTTGTTTAATGTTTTTATTTCAAATTTGATGAAGTTAATAGCATTAATTCTGAGGAAGACTGGAACATCGCACAGGAAAATCAAGACACGCTGAGGGCTGGATAATCAAAAGTAAGGATGAAATGTAGCAGTTAACAGTAAAAGACCACACAGACAGTAAAAGATCAACATAATTTCTTTCTGTGAGGAACCTAATGTTTCTTCTGTTCCCAAGCAGTATCATAAGGTTACTGCAAGTCATTCATATTATCATGAAAAAAATCCTCAGGTACCCACTGAGGTACTTCCTCAGCATCCCAACTGTAATAAAATCACCAGTGTACAAGTCACTCATATTCTCTTTCCTACATGGAATATTTTGTTCAATACTGACGACCAGTATTCAAGGTGCAGAGACACTGCAGTGAGTCTGTAAATGAACTGAAGTCTGCTACATCATGAAAGAAGAGTAAGAGAACTAGAATTATTTAGCCTCAGCAAATGTATGCAGAAAGGGGCAGACTGCTTTCATCAGGAAACAGCTACTAATTAAGCTAAATCATCTGAATTACAGATGTGAAGATTCACAACTACAAAGAAATGAGATTCTGGAACATAATTCTGAAAACGATCACAAGGGTCAGCAACCAACCAACCTTCCTGGATTTAAAAGTGCAGCCTGCCAGACCAACAAAAATCATACAAGTTGGTTGTACCCAAAGCAAGAGACTGGACTATTAGCTGTAGGAGGTGCGGTCCAGGGTCCTGTGTCCTGTGTTGCAGGCCTAATACATCACACAAGCACGATTTTTTCCTGATCTTCCCTTAACTACATCTCTGTACTTCTATAAAAAAACATCATTTACCACATTAAATTCCACTGCAGCTTTTGTGGTTAAATATCAGGATATTTATACACAAATAACATTTCCCAGCTTAGTTAGGTCTTTGCCAAACTACGTGCCTCTAGCTCTTAAAATTTTTCATTACAGAGTCATATGTCAACCTCCAATCACTTTTGTTGTTTTCTCTGGTTTTACAAATTGCTCACATCCCTGGAATTAGCAATAATGAAGGCATTAAATCCAACCACAACAAAACATTTTGGGAGTCCCCAGCTCAGACTGTTCTGAAGGAATCCATGAACAGCGTGTTTCATGTTGCGTCTTCAATAATTGAAAAACAGCATTTTCTCTAAGATATTAAAAAAAGCAGAAGTTATTTCTCCAATTCTTGACATTCTTCACTAGTGTGTAATTCCCTTTTTTTGACTGGTAGAATCACTATATACCTTTGCTTACATTTATACTGATTTTTTATCAACTTCAACAATGTAAGGTTTCAGATGATTAATACCAGATAGCTTGCTGCAGTTACAGAAAAGATTTTACACAAAATAAAGACTTTTCACCTTCTTTGAAAATTAATCAAAGCAAACTTTCAAAATTTCATAGCTACTGTAACAGAGGAACAAATTTATCACAAACGTAAGATCCCATGTTTCCTACGACCTCCATTTGGATTGTAACATGGGATGAGAATAGGCTAGTATATTGCTAAACACAAACAGGTTGTCCTCAGGTGATTTGTAAGCTTAGACAATCAGGTAATTTTTTGTTAAGGCATCAAACATACTGGAGGTCTGCGATAAGTATTCATTTGATGGACACTGCTGAAACTTGGTGGATGCTTGGAGTGATCACCTTCAGTTATACAGAGCAACACGGGAGAAAGCACTTAAGATGCTTGTTTAAAGACACTTGTAAAATTTAATACGAAGTAGATGATGATAGCTGCCATCATGAGCCAACAGAAGTGAGAAGCTGATAATTTAGTACCAGGTAAGAGCTGACAGGTAGGGTAAGGATTGCTATGAAAGAATTATGAAGTACAGAGGCTAATTAACATCACTGAAGAAGGGGAACCAACAGAGGGGATGGACAAAAGGAACAATATGATTCAAGTGATGGAACATGAGATTTGCAGTCACATTCAGGATGGATATGAGCAATGTAAGTCTGCATTTATGACGATCAGGTACAAGGATACTCAAAAAACTGTGTAACATGAGCACAGTACAGACAACACCACCACTGTGTAGATGGAAAAGTTTGAGCACCGACACTGTCCACAGAGTAAGTAGATTACTGACAAAGGTTCGTAATGTGTTTGGGGAAGGAAGAGCGAGAAAACGAAGATAATTAAAACACTGGTTTAATATGACAAGCACTCAAATATGAGCAGATGCCAAAAGACAGCCTGAGATTTTAGTTTGGACAGATGAAGACAGACTTGGAGAGAATCCATTTGTGATCAGCAAAGATATAGTAAACACCTTCACAGAAAAAACAGACTGGGATACCCAGAAGAATATCAGAACATTAGAACAGAGTTGAAACTTGCTTAACCAATCTCCAGTCAAACCTCATTTATTCTAATACTCTTGTATTTTCTCAAATTATTACAAGTCAACATGCAGGTTTTTATGTTGCAAAAATATTTATGTAGTATCTTATGTATGCCTAATGCTCTACAAAGTAGTAAATCATCAGCACTGCATACTTTGTATTCTCCCATCGACTGCAACTACCTGATTGCTTTTGAAGAGGATAAGCAAGTTTAGAAGTGCTTAAGAATACCTGCCATGTTCTTTTTCCTCACCTGTAATCCTTTGTACGCTAGTGCTCTTCTATAAAAAGCTTTAATATTAGAATCTTCTATCTGAAGAACATGATCACAATCCTGCTTAGCCTCTTCATATTTATACAGTTTCAAGTAACAGAGAGCTCTAACACAGAAAAACAGAATACACTGCAATATAAGTAAATTCTACAGTGCTGTAGTGCCAACAGTATCTGACTCATAAATGTTAATTACAATACTTCACACAATTCAGTCTCAATGTGGTATTTTTTAAAGTACATAAAACCCAGTAAGTATTAATAACATCACTGGATGGATTTAGAGAGGGCCAATTCCTGCAATAAAAGTCAAAATTCAAGTATGACTAATGCTTGAAGTTAGGCAGATATGTAAGTATTTTAAAAGCAGAGCCTACATTAGTATAATATGATAGTATAGTGGTTGATATAGTATGGATTTTATACAGCCATTCTAGGTAAAGAAATGCTCTAGATTAAATAAGCAATACTGCGTTCTGCACCTAATTATTACTTGGAAGTCTCCTATTCAAGTACTGGCCTAATCCTTCTTAGTTTGTGAGAGCCGATAAGATTACATCATAAAGAATTATGCTGCAGAATTAGGTCAACCTTTAAAATAATGCTGTTGTATGACCATGTTCCTACTTTCATTTTCTCAAAATGTACATTTTCTCTGAATTATTACTCTTCATATCTGAGATACTGCTACTGCATGTTAGTTTTTAATTAAAATCATACAAGCATTCTCAAAAAATGCCGCAAAATGCTATGCTAATTATAACTTTTACTATGGCTTACTCTATTTATATAAAGATTTTAAGATATATATCAGTGACATTAATACTTGCTCCCCTTGGAAAATAACACAGTTTAACAAAAAATCAATTTTGTTATTAGAAACACTCATCAAGTGGGGAAAAAAAAGTCCTTTTTTTACAACAGTGACTGAAGGGATGCAAAATTGCTATTTGCAGTGAGAAAATATAAATATTGTTATCCCACAAGGCAGGGTTAGATTTTGGATCTTTACCTGTTAGTGTAGATCGTACATTCCTCGTTATTTAACTTCATGCATTCACTGTATTTATTTACAGCTTCTTCATATTTACCCTTTTTTACAAAATCATTCCCTTCATTTTTTAATGTCTTGAACTTCTCCTCAGCTTTCTCACCTACATTACAAAAGGATCACAGTGTTACATAAGAAGGTCAGTTCATTGAGGGTAGCTGAATAATCTACCCAGACTAAGAATAAAAGCCTGGCAACTGGAGTATCTTTATTGGTCTGCACATTGCCATTTCTGTCTCAGATCTCCCTGCTGCTCCAAGAAAGGCATAAACTACCGTATCTACATTTGGGACAACACTTACTTCCCCATGCACCAGGGTAACTATTTTGCTGAAAATAATGGCATGCAACAGAGAGCTCTACGCTTTCACCTCCTTCTGTCTACCCCTTCTGTGTGGTAGAAAGGCACTATGTATCACCACCGAGATACCAGTTGTATTTACATTGGTGGAGATTTAATCAGCAGGATTAAAGGCCTTCTAGATCTCCACCATCACGCCAAGGCAGCCGTAATTTGATCTAATATTCTTTCTGCAAGCAACTATCTATCACAATTACTATGCTAAACTGACAATGACAAACAAATCATCACATCAGTAGGGGTTAGTGATACATCAGTAATATTCTGTTAGTAACTATTTATAAAAGATGCTTTGAGGAACCTGAAAACACCTAACTATACTTTTTTATCAATATTGTGTTCTTCCATAATTGTCTTTCCTTCTAAACTCCACAACATTTGTTGCACACGCTTCTGGGTTAGACTACAATTTTTAGCTATGTTTACAGTGGAAAACCAATCCTGACTGCAGTTTCATGTCTCTGTTGTGAGCAAACAATAATTAGTAATATAGATCTAAGTAAATCATAATGGAAAAATCTACTTATTTTACGTTGCTAAAGAATATGAGCCCCTTGCCAAGATTCAGGTTTTAAACACTGTACATAACCAGATAATTTTAACCAGTAATTAAACTCAGTGAGTTCTTTTATAAACACATGGCAGTCTCCTCTGCCAGAAAACTACATGTGGACTTGGGGAAAAAATTAAGTAACAATGTGAAACCAGAACAGACTTATGCAAGAAACACAACTAAATCATAACTCAAGTTGCAAGACATAAAACCCAAGAGACAATTGTTGCAGAAAACCATCAGCCAACAGTAAGGTTTAACTACTGACTGAACATCATTGCTGGCACACCTCTGGCACCAGCTATGACTGTCAGGTTCCACTGATTTAGTACGGGCCCGACCGAAGAGGCAATCACAACCTTAGAGTCAGCCTTCAGTGAAGAAAACGGTTACACAGTCCTCATTTAGTATTTCTAAAAACAAAGCCTAACCAAAGCCCACCCTATTTGAAATAGATTGAGACATGTTTTGCATCAAAATGCTGCAGAACACACTTCATGAAGACAAGTGATGGCCAGTTTCATTAACTCTCATAACAGGCTAAACATGATCACTAGTGTTCTCAGAAGCTGCTTATCTGTGTACTTTTCACTATGATGATCTTCAAATTCTCTCTCTTAACAAAGTTACACAAGGTTATATAGATCCAAATTTACTACTTAAAAGGTTTAAATACGTTGGTTATACATTGCAATAAAAAATCCAACAGGTTGTATTCTTTAGTAACAGAAAAACCCTGGAGTACAACCAGTACAACAGAAAGCACTTTTCAAGCTAAGCATTTATGTTTAGTATCAACAATTGTGCAAGGTATCAGATTTCTACTTCATTTGAAAAAAACAAAAAGTTAAACCCAATTGCTGCCCAATTCTTAAGAGTCATGAATCAGTAATTACATGTACTGACAACAACTGTAATGAAAATACTTGTCACTGGACATTTTAAAAAGTAGAATAAAATTTTTATCAACTTAATTGAGCTTAAATTATATATCAACGTGCCTCATCTTTCTTAAATGAAATACAATTTTCTGTAGCATTACTGAAGTTTAGTATGCACGACTATTCAAATCATATATAAACCACACTATTACAAATTTCTAGAACTACATCTTATTCTTGAAAAAAAAATGTCCAGTTCGTACGTATTTATAAGTTGTTGGTTGTTTTACATCGGGTACAAATAAATCAATGCTATCTGAAAGATCATTTTAAAGTCATTAAATCCGTAGTGCCCATGAGTGCAGATTATTTGAGGACATGTATTATTGCAGTAATGTATTATGGACAGATACCCCTATCACTGCTACATATTCAGCCAGCAACCCTGTTATGCATTGCAGCCTCCCCTGTGTTAATCAAGGGGAGATTATCTTCAGCCCTACTTTTCTTTATATTGAAATAAACTCAAAGGGGAACCAATTAATAGTTGAGTGAAAAATCATACAGTTAAGGCCTTTGCAAAAAGAATGTTTAATGTCAATGAAAACTGAATCAGAAAGGTTCTCTCACCTGATTTACTGGAGGAGAAAAAAGGAAACTGCAATGAAGGGAAAAAAATCAGGAGGAAAAAGTGTCCTAAAGGAGTTAAGCACTCAGTGCTTATGTGTAAATAAGTCCAGAACTAACATCTTTGACAGGTGACTACTAAATGGCCACTGTCAAAATCAGAATCCATCATAAAAAAAATATTAAACAATCAGAAGTGTTCTTCTATAGCCCATTTCATTAACTACTGGCCACCTACAAGTCTACCCTTTCTATTCTGAAGAGCTGAGTAATGCTTTCATGAACAATTAAGCAACAGCTACAGATTATGCAGCTGATTATGTTACTGAGGTTGGGTGTTTGTTTGGGTGGTGTTTTTTGGGGGGAAAACTGTATTATAACTGTAGTATTATGTCAGGGCAACTACTGATACTTGTGACAGGACTCAATATACTGCTGACGAGTATTTCTTCTGTATTTTCTTTTATTTTATATAACTTCAGAAATTACATGCTGCAAACCACATGACTTGGCTTAAAAAAATTTATCATAACTGTGGCTCCCTAAAGCACATTAAACCCAATCATCTAAAAGACCATCATCTGACTTGGCTTTTCACAAAGGTCTCTGATAAGTATTTTCTAAAGCAGTTTCTTTGACATTATTAAATTGTATTCCATTTTTCAATTATATATTTTTTATATATATTTGCATTAGCTATACATACGATTCATCTGCAACTGTTCTTCTCTGTTGATATCTGTAGTACTTCTTGGCTTATTCTCTGAAGTAAAGTTTCCTCCATCCCACCTGTGTAGCTGAGCAGCAACTGGGACCACTGGAATTGGTGGCAGTTTCTCCCTCCAACTGGGACCATCTTGATCAATTAAAGTCTTTGTTATTCTGAAAGAGAAAAGCCGCACCAACGTGACTTTTCATATATTTAACTCACACTTTAATAACTTACACCCAAATTAAATAATGCAATGCTCCAATTTTTCAAAAAACAACTGAACAATTATCCTTAAGACTAATTTAAAAAAAGATTGTCACAGCAGTCAATGGCATTGCACTCATTTAAGATTTAGACTTTTTCTACTTTATTTAGAATATGCTAGCATTTAGAAGACAAGAAGCTGACTTCAGCATGATCTGTAAATATTTAAGCAAATGACTGATTTTGCAACTAGGCTTTAAATGCTGCCTACCACATGCAATAAAGAAATAGGGGAAAAAAATGATTTATTTTGTTTACTTTTCTCAGCTATTCATAAGTGTTATTTGTAACAAGATTACAATATCCTCAGCCAAAGTGTGATACCTGAATTTGCCAATGTCTAATGAAACCTCTTGCACAACAATTCTCTAAATAACCAACACAGGTCACAAAGCAGGTATTAAGTTGTATTTTGCAGAACAGTCAGAAATTATCAATCAATCATTCTTTATCCCCATTTAAAAATGCAAAGAACATATATAAAACCTGTTTAGTCTTTCTTAAACAAACACAGATATATATATAGGTCAACTATTTCTGTACATATTTCAATATATTTCAACACATATATATATAGGTCAACTATTTCTGTAGGTATTTCAATCCAAAATCCATTCAAGTGAGGGTTTCCTATTGCTGTGATACATTTTGAAGACAGACCTAAGTAAATATAATGAGTAAAGCCATACAAGACTTTATGGTTCCATTACAATTTTTTTAAAAAACCCAACAAACAAGTATTAATCAACTATGAGAATAATAGTGAGATAAACATCTTCTAATCTCAAAATAAGTTTAAGAGTCAAGTTCAACTGGTGATAAGCCTAATATCTGCTTTAACAAAGGAAAATTCTGAATTGAGTAGCAACAGAAGTCACATTGATACTATAGCCAATAAACCTGAAATTTGCATATTAGGTGCATTTCCATCTAACACAGGTGTAAAAAACATACTACATGAATACACATACAAAAAAAAAAATTAAGAACCTTGAACGTGACATGAAGAATGAGATGGAATGAGCATAAATTACTCAATCAATGTTTCTTGCTTAGTTCTGTTCTTTTTAAATATTTGAATAACAGCTATAAAACAACAACAAAAAAGCTTTGGTATAATACTATGCCAACAGAGTCAGAGCACTCAGGACCAAATTCTTTTCCATTAGGGTCTGATAGAAAAAGCAATACAAGAAGCAGCACCTGTTCTAATCTTCTTTATTGTAAAACAGAAATTACCAAAAAAATTTAAAGAACAATATAGACTTAAAAGGCTGTTTGCAGAGCTATATAAAGTGTGATTTTATGTATTACATAATGCTGCATGAAACATACCATTTCTTGTATTTTTTAATTGAAAGTAAATTTCTTCACATACGCCGTATCACATTTTGCATTATTATCTAGTTGCTTTATTTGTTTTCTAAGTGAACAAGAAGACTATTTGTTTGTGTTAGCTACATATGCCCTTTCAGGGGCCCTTCTCTACCTGTATCAGTCCTAAGCAGTATTTTAAAGGACATACCAACAAAGCAGCTTGCCCAAGTTCTGTTTTGCTCTAATTTTACTAAAACTTTAGGTTTTAATGATAGCCTGAATTCAATTGTTAAGAAAAATGTGGCACACCATCATAAATTAAACTGCCCTAAGATTTACTCAGGTTAGTTTATCAGAGAACAAAACTGTACACTTCATATTAAAAAGTCAATTCATTACATTTAGGTACTTCCCATAGAAAGTAACAGAATAACTCTACAGTAAACCATGGTCCCATTGACTTCCTGTTTAATTTTTTGCCATTTATCATAATGGGCTTAAAAAGTTGGAGAAAAAACCTCATCTAATTCATCAAAATCAACAGAAAGAATCCTGTAGTATCTGACAATCAACTGACTTCTTGTAATATAATATAATCTAAGCATAGTGTTTTGTAAAAATCCATACCTGCGTGTCATGGTTAGTTTAAAAAGCATGGGTATTTAATGAAAAAACTGGGACAAATACACTCATTCCCCACCACCAACACCCTAACTTGACCCAACAACCCTGCACTTTTGGAGTTTATCACAAATTTATTTGTACAGTACAATACTCATACTGGACTTTGTAATAAAAGCTCCCAAGCTATCTAATGCAATTTGCTACCTGATATTAAAGGATTTAAGACAACTGGAATGAACCTTCAATTTAGTAAATGGAAATGCATAAACATATTGCCCCACATTCGAGCTTCTGTATTTCAAACAGTGAAAAGCAAGTAATAAAACACTCACTCAAGAGGAAATTAAAATACACAAAGTAGGAAATTCATTGATGTTCACAAAGCTAGGAAAATGCCATTAATTAAAAGTGTGTTTGAAATGTATTTTCCTGTGATTTGGCACACACCATTAAAAGAAATGGTCTTTCCAATTTATCTAAAAATCACCTCAGGATAACCAATAAAAGACACAACTCAATATCAACTAATCAACATTATAAACACTCAAATAAGTGTTTATGCTTGTTTTCAGTTGACTTTTCATAAAAATATGTACTTATATTCTTAATTGTTTCATTTTGATTGCAAAATGATCAGGTAAAGTCTTTATATTATCAGGTAAAGGCCTTATATGAAAAATTCTAGTTGTCTTTTGCGTGAGAATTAGCAAAAATATCAGACTGAACACCCATTCGATTCTAAGATTTCTGGAAAGCCTGCTTTGTTAAGTAAGTACAGAAAGACAAGGCTTAACACGATTTATCAAACCCACCCTCAGACACAAGTAGGATTATAAGTTTTTCCTGTCAGCTTCCTACAGCACCACCAATTTCCTGCAGGAACTTAAAAACAAAGAAATCTTCCAATAACAGCCAGATGTTAAGACCTGATATTCCTAATATAAAAAAAAATTAAAGTACATTTTGGGGTTGTCCCTTCAAGTTAAAAGGCAGTAGAGGAACTATAATTTTTTGTTAAAATTCTTTTTTTAGAAGGTCTGCTACTTTGGAAATAAAAATGAATACTTTTGTAAACAATTTCAGTTTAATTCATAAATGATAAAATATTTAAAAATAAATTATAGTAAAAGTTCAATTACGCAGGAGGTCTATGTTTTAGAAACTAAGAATTTGCAAGCAAAAATGAATTACCAGCAGAAGAGAAGAAGGAAGAAGCAGCTGAAATAAGGTGATGGGTTGCCAGGGAGGAAAGAGTAATGAGCAGTGAAGCTAAAAACATAAGGAAGGCCTAGAGAGGAGAAAAGGAAGAGTGTTAAGGGGAAAAAGGGAAATAAGCTTATTACTAAGCAAGTTACAAGTCAAGGAGAGATATGAAAAGAGTATCTGCAGATAAAATAAGCCAAGAAGATTAAAAAAAAGTATAATAATCACACAGATACCAGGACGAGCAGTTATCTCACCAATCCAAGTGCTCTATTACCGGCGTAGATACAGGAGATCAGTAACAATTTGTTGTGTTATCAAAAATAACACTTCTAAGAGGAGGTGATAAAGTGTCATCTCCTTTGGCCACCTCCGGTCACATAAGCAGAATTTAAAGATATAATGGATTTTTAAATGAAGTAATAATGTAAGTGCTCATGGCCTTGCCTTAAAAAGAAAAAAAGGTACTAGATTCCGTTGTTAAAAGTCTCATGCATGTGGGTTCCTGCTCAATGATTAATGGCTGTTCTGCTTTCATAAATACTTTTTTTGCCCATTAAAAGAAAAAAAGAGAAGAAAAGGGAATGGACAATCCTATCATTCACGCACTTAAGTACTTACTATATGTTAATGATAAGACAATTACAATAGTGTGTATATACTAATTTTACACTATTAAAATATAATTATAGAAATTGAGATGTCTCTCTTGGCAGCAAGAATTAATGTTGGAAGTATTAACACTTAAGTTAAAAATAATATTCAATTATATATTTTACATCTCTAAGCTTTGTATCTGACCACTGTATCAAGCTACTTCAGTGTTTCTACAATGGCAGCATACTGAAGCTTTCACACTTAACATGAATCTCCAACTACCACAGGAAGACTGCTAATATGAAAAGGAAACAATATCGGAGAAAAGGTATGGACTCTAAAATATAACTTTACGTGGTATCAAATACAAGTTAGGAAAGAAAACAAGTTGAAGCACCAGTAAAAAAAAGCCTTTAAAATATTACATTTTTAAAACAGAAAGCAACCTACTGCTGGCAGAGGAAAATTGTGAAGCTATGGGAAAACAACTGAATGAAACAGCCAGACCTATAGTTATAATGCACTAGTGACAACGCTGCCTCTGAGGGATACAGAACAGAGGGAGCATGTAAATCAAACAAAACTGAATTCTACTTTTCTATTTGGACTCATATCAGAAAATTCGTAGGTGGAGTTACCTATTAGCACTATCATTTGCTGCTTGGATGCTGCTGTCTATTTGTAGGACTGTTTTATAATCAATGTATGCCTGTCGATACCGCTCCATAGACTCATTTGCCATTGCTCGTCGTAGAAGAGGCTTAAGGGAAAATGGCTGAAGCTCCAGAGCTCTGGAGAAAACAGAAGAAAAATGCGGGATTGAAACAGAGTAACTGAAATAATATTAATAAAACTATTTTATGATATACACAATTATACATAACAACTTCATGGTTTCAGATGGGCCTTACAGTAACATAACCAAGGAAAATGGGACTAGGTGGTTTATATTAATATCCTAAATGACATAGAGTTATGAAATTCTTAGTGCTTTTACTACAACTTGCTCTACTCACATCCCTATCTTCCATCTGGAATACTGCTTTCATCACCAAGGAAAGACCAATGTAATGACAGCTGTTTAAGAGTAAAAGCTCTTTTTCTTAGGTCATGCCTAGATCTACGGGGATTTCAAGTATAAGGTGCTTTTGCCTACACGATTTTCAGTTCTTCTTCCTTACATGGAAGTACACACTTAAAAAATACACTTAGTAAGACATGAATATACACATGTCTTTTTTTGGCTTTTAGGTTTTTGACTTTCGTCTGTTTACTCTTCTGATTGTGTGCCTGGTCAACACTGATCTCAACCCCTGACACTGCAGTCAGAACTCCTTCCAAACACCACACGCTTTTCCAGCAATATGAAGCAGCAGCCCACAATGACTTTATTTATTAAAGACTACCTTTTATAAGTCAATGATTCTTGCTAAAGAGAATGAGAGATAAACTTTGAAATACTGAAATTAAGATGAGTCAAGATTAGATTTCATGGAATCATAAAGGAATTCAGGCTGAGAGGTCCCTAGTCCAACCTTCTGCTACAGGTAGGGTTAGCTCTGAGATCAGACAAGGTTGCTCAGGGCTTTATCCACCTGGGCCTTGAAAACCTCCAAGCGAATCTCTGCAAACATCTCTGGACAACCTGCTGCAATGCCTCGCACTGTTCATGGGGAAAAGGTTTATCCTAATACACAGTCGGAACCTTGTGTGGTTCAATTTTTGCCTGTTGTCTCTTTCTTGTCCTCCCACAATGCACTGCCAGAAAGAGCCAGGATCCATCCCCTGGATATTCTCCTCATAGGTACTGGCAGGCTGCTCTTAGGACCCCTGAAAGCCATTCTCCTCTAAGCTGAACAAACCCAGCTCCCTCAGCCTCTCCTCTCCAGGCAGGTGCTCCAGAGTTCACAACCACCTCACTGACACTTCACTAAACTTGCTCCAGTTGATCACTGTCTGTCTTGTACTGGGGAAGCAAAAAACTGACACAGTTATCATAGATGTTGTCTAACAAGTGCTGAGTACAAGGGGATAATCAGTTCCCTCAATCCACTGGCTGTGCTCCTGTTTGTAAGCCCAGGAGGCTGTTGGCCTTTGCTGTGAATTGGCTTTGCACCATTACTCCTCCTAAAGCTAGAGAAAGAATGATTTCTACAATAAACATTTCCAATTTCCATTTCATAAATATTTCCAGTGTTCCATTTCTCTTTACATTGCTGAATGCATTTGAAAAATACAACAGCACACAACATCATAGCCCCTACAAAATCTCTGCAAAAATGCTTGACGTTCTGTAACTTAGGAGAGTATTAATGCAATTTCAGGTTCCTAACATCAAGAATGAAGAAAAAAACAACAAATAAATTCAGGGGAAGATGACACTGCTTGAAGAATAGCATCAGTGGGAATGGAAAACCACATTTCGAGGGTAGAAAGCAAAGATAATACAGCCAGGGACCAAACCACTACAGTATTAAATAAATTACCATTAGTGCATAGGAACCCTATTTCACTCTCTGTAACAAGAATCACAGGCTCTCCAAATCAGAGTCTTGAGACAAAGAGAGATCCAACAGAGGGGTTTTTGTACACTTCTAAGCCCTAAACAGCTAAAACTTAATGAAAGATAAATGTTCAATACTTATTTTTATATCACTAATATAACCACTACACCATTTTTTACTTTGAAATCAAGTAACCTATTTGTAGATCATCCTTTATGTTGTATTGCCTAGAGAAGATTTAATTGACATTGCCTAATTCACATGTGTTTGCAGTTTTGCAGTTCTGCTTCCCAGTCTAAATTATTTCTACTTCTCTTGTGTTCACTAAGCATCAAGGGTCCTTGTGTATCCAGAAAATATGCATGACAGTAAGGACACTATCACTGAGTAGTAAGAAAATAAGCTCCCAAATGTTAAGAACACAAGACCCAAAAACTTTGTATTACTGATATCAGTTGAAGTCCTACATACTTCAAACCTCCTGAATAGAAAAATGTGACGGCTGTTAAGTATGCTATCTTGTTTTATCAGCCAGCTATCAATGGTCCTGCATCTATTTTAACAAAATATTGTTAACAAGTCAATTTTTTTCAGATGACATTTTCAGGAAACTTTTCTGTCAGGTAGAATATATACAGTAAGTCAAACATTTAGTTAATACAAAGGTACATGCATATTTTTAGTTTTGGGGGTTTTTTTAACAGTTGTGTTGTGCTGTAAAAATCCCCAACTGATTAATTAGTATGATTTCTAACTGTCTTGGGATCTTTTTTTGCACCTTAAGCCTCACTCTTACTAACCCCATCTACAAAAATATAAAAAAAGACATCTAGAAATACAGTAATAATTGAGTGTAAGGCAGTGTTTGGAAGTTATTGAAGGTGTCTGATCTCCTCTAACTCCTGTATCCTTAAAAGCCACAATAAGCAGAAAGGATTTTAGCTCAATTCCTGAACAGCTGTAATTACTGTTTATAACTATGCCAAGTATGTACTAAAAAAACCACAAACAAAAACAACAAACCAAACACAGAGAACACACGTATACACCATACACATGCTGGAAAGCAATTTCCAACACTGTGATAAGCATCTGGGTTAACAAAGCTTTCACGACTAAAGAGCATCATTGAAGTAAGCCTGTTTTTATATTAAAAATGTTAATCTTGCTATGCATTTCTGTGTACACAAGAAGCCTAACAACTGCCCTCACACAGTAAGATAGTAAGTTAAAAGTTACTCCTTCTCTAGGTTCCATGTAATTATTTACATAACTGACAAAGATATCTGTCATTTAGACAAGGAACCAGACTTTACTGAAGATTGTTCTAAGTCAAACTGCAATAACAATATATCATTTAAAATGTTTAATCATCATCAAGAATGTTGTTGCTCTACATGGGAGGTTGCAATTTACCTGTTACAGTCCTGAATGCAGTCAGCGCAATTCCCTTCTTTGAGGTAACACGCAGCTCTGTTTGAGTACAAGATACTTAAATCATCTGGACTTTGTTCTCCTAAAAGAAGTTACAATTAAAATCAAAGACCATTACTAAAATGACATTCAAGAATTAAAGACTTGCACGCTCTAAGTTGCACTGCAGTGATGCAGTCTGCTGACAATGCAAAGCTGTAAGCAGCTTTCCTTTATCATGTCACCTAGAATACGTAATTATTCAAACACATAAATGCAAGCAGCTCTGCCCCAAGAAGTTAAAATATTATTTCACTCATCTTCCTACATTTTGTGTCACATGAATTGTCCTCTAGTGAAATGACTAAGAATTTACTGCACAGTAGCTCCTGCCAAAAATCCAGAGATAGGCTAGCTCATTTGTAGTTCCTTTAAGTAATCTAAACAACAATCCTATATGTAAGCATAAGGTCTTACACCCACCTAGACCAATGACATATTCAATTGCTTCCGAGTATTTGAGCACGGCTTCTCCAAACTGTCCACTCTTAAATAACTCGTTTCCTTCACTTTTTAGTTTTGCTGCAGTAGGAGGAAGTGAAGTAGAACGGCCACCACCAGCCGACTGAGACCCTGCTCCGTGCGATCTGGAGACCTCCTCAGCTTCAGGGCTTTCACTCTTTTGGTCACTGTGTAAATAGCCATTAACTTCCCCTTCACGGTCTGGCAAACGCTTCTGTGTTTTTTTCTCTGTTGTGCCTTTTTTTAATCTGCTCTCAGTGGATTCCTTCTGCTTCTGTGTCTCTCCGTCCTCCGCCTTACTGCCTCCTCCTTTGCTATGAAACTTTCTCTGCGCGTTCCCCATGGCCTCCTCCCCACCAGCCGCCTCTCCTCTTACTGGCACGACAATTTCTGCAAGGAAGTTAATGAGCTGAGTTAGAGCTTGCATCATCAGAAGAAACTATCGTCCTGGCAGAAGAGGGGTGTACAGCCAAAGAACAGGGGACCAAATCCTTCAGGCATCCTAACGTTATGAAGATTTATTTGCCTCAGACAACACTTCCAAGAACACACAAAAATACCTACTCGCCCGTAACTTACAATTATTACTGAGAAGATATTACTATGAAATCTCATGTCTCCTTGCTGGGCACATTGCGAACCCCTGTTCTGGAGTGTCAGAATGGTACGGAGTTCACCTTGAAATTAACTCTTTAAATACTGGCTGTTACAATACGGGTACTTTGATTTTCCATGAGCGAATCAAAATGCTTGCATGTTAAAATTGGAACACATAGCTAACAAACCAGTAATGTTGCACACTTCAAAACTGTCCTCAAGTATAACATAGGAGGATTAAAAGCTTATAAATAATTCTCAAAAAGGTTTCATTTAAACATAATGTCAAAAAGCCCTTTATAGATACTTCTGATCATTGAACTTTCACTATTATTTATTACTAATTTAATTAGGAAAAATCATGCAATAAGGGTATCAGATATTAATTAACCTATATATATTCCTTATTCACCTGAATTTCTAACAGATTACCACCACGATATTCAAACATAGATTTCTGCAGAGAGCCTGACTCTTGATACTACCGGTCACACAAAGCCAACTCTGTGTCTTGGTACTACTAAGATGGTGGGTTTTCATCTTCCCTTAGCTTGATGTGTTTGTCTGTCCAATAGAATTTTTTCATGCCTTCATATATTGGAGTGATACTTCCAACTGACTCAAACTAAACTTCTGAAGCTGATTGAATATGGATGAACTCCAGGTTGTTCCAAATTACAGAAATGATTTTTTTAATGCACAAAATGTTACTGAAATCAAACTGAACAGGATGGGAAAGAAAAGATTTTTACAAACAATAGATTCTCTAGTGCCTAATAGACAGAAGCTCCAACCGCCTCCCTTCCTAGCTGTGGTCTCTGTTTTGAAATACCATGTTTAATAATAAATTCATACTCCACAGTGGGAACAATGAATGATAGGATAAATCTATTCTACCCACACAGACATTTTTATAAAACTTAAAGTAAATTATTTATATGTGAGACTTCCATCCATCCATTCATCCATCCATCCATCCAATTTGGCAGTGCCAAATATGCCAAAAAGGTTTAACATCTGTTTGGTAGGAAGCATGAGGGTAAAAGGCTAGCTGGGCAGATGAATGAAGACAGTAGTAATATAATAATAATTTCCTTAGGATACATGCTAAAATACTTCCGGTTTACATCCACCAAAACAGAGAACACTCTGTATACCTTCTAGTAAAAAAAAACAGGGAAAAAACATTTTAAATGTCACAGACACACAGGTGATAACGACAATTTTTTAGAAAACACAGCGAAACACTCTTGAAGAGCATCCCAACTGCTAGAGACAAAGAAAAACCAAGAAAGGCAGATAATGTGTGATGTGAATGTCATTAATGTGAACATCACTTCCTGAATACAGGAGAAAATTTCGTGAAATGCACAGAACCAATACTGGATTAAACAGGAAACATTTATAGCATTTGGAGTCCCCCTGAAAATAGGAATACTCACAGTTAACTTTTTTAGGTGTCAGATTATGCTAATTGCCTAAATATTTCTGGACTGAGTAAACACCATGCACTAAATTGTACAGATGTATTTCTCAAATCTAATTCTCACTGTCTTTCAGTTTCAGTGTTTATAACGTAAACAATATTCCTGTATCAGTCTCTACAGAGAAACGTATTCATGAAAGCAGTATTCTGGGCTTTGCTTAAAAAAAAAAAAAAAAAAAAAAATAAATCAGTGCCTATGAACTTTTCTTAAAAAAAAAAAAGTCTATACACATTATAAATTCCAATGAAAAGTTAAAGAAACGTACTGAAAAATATGGACAGGATTTTGACCAGAATGACAACAAATACAAACTTTAAAGAATTTTAATTCATGTTACTACTAAAATAACAAACTTTAAATGGAAGGACTGTCATAAAACAAAAGCTAGTCAATACTACAAAAGGAACATTTGAAGTTTTTTTTTTAATGGATGACATTGTGTAGCTGGAAATTAATTTTAAATGAAAGACAAAGTGTTTATCCTCCAGAAGCATGGCACAGAATAATGGTGGCAGAATTAAAACAACGTATCTAAGTTCAGTTCACAATGAATTTACCTATTACGAAGCCAGGAATCATTTTCAAGTCTTTTATCTGCTCTGGACTAGCTACATATGAAGGCAACTGGAATGGTCTAAATCTCCACAGATTAATTTTTAATAATTTAAAATATTTTTTTGCCACACACAGTCAGCAAATATCTGTTTTGTATTATGTGTTCTTGGTTTAGCTGGTTGAGATATTACCCGAATTGTTCTGAGTCAGAACATGTAACAAACAAGCTTCTCGAATAACTCTGATCTCTACTGCTTAGGGGCAGTCTTTGTTTATAAAGAATGAAAAAAGATTTACTGGTCAGCATTTATACTGACACTGCAATTGAGGGTTTTTCTTAACTTCAGGATATGCATTACAAGTGCAATTCTAGAGTGAATTTTCAATGCTGTTTATTTTAACATGATCTAAATTTTCATATTGCAAGCTTGCAATACAGCCTAAAAGCCACAATAGGTTGGGCCCAATTGTGCTACACGCTATACAAATTAATTATAAATGAGAGTTCCTTCTTCAGAGAGTTTACAATTCTAAAAAAATCAAAAATAGCAAATGAACAAGCACACTGGAAAGAGGATCAAGGAATACAGAATAACTATTATATTGGATAACAGGGTAGCCAAATGTCCTCATACAAGACCTCATCAACAAGGCTTCTAACTATAAGGAGAACAGACACAGTCAATTATTCAAGGCTACAATGGCAAAGAAACTTCCTATTACAGTAAAATTCTTGTCACAGAGATTACTACAAATTAAGATTTGGATAGATGAGAATTCATATATGGCAAAAAAGGCCAAGTGAGCAAGGATACAGAGCAGCCAGTAAGTATTAATCAGCAGATAACATTTCAATTATCTCAGAGCCTCAGTAGCAGAGGAGAGCAGAAAGCAATATCATGAATGCCGAAAATACAACAGCAAGCACAACTGATCGCTTGAGTAGAAGAGCTCTAATTGTCTCCTACCCGATATGCTTTCCTTCTCAACAAACCAGAAACTTCAAAATGCAAATCTAAGACTTTACTCACTGTTCTCTGTGAAAAGCCATGAACATTAACACATTATGTTGAAGAATTATCTGTAACATCAAATAAATGTTTCATTATTCCACATAGAATAATTCAAGAAAAAGTAAAAATGCAAAGACAAAGAATCCAGTTTTATTTGAAGATGTCCACTTTATAAAACATGATTAGAAAATCAACAAGAGAAATTCAAAGAGTGTTATCAAACCCTATTTGTTTTGGAAAGCTGTAAATCAGTCATTATGATGACAGCCCCATTTATTTAAGGGTAGAAAGCCCATTACTTCAGAGAAACCATGATACATGGTCAAGACCAGCTGAGAAGGCAGTACATAATTCATCACGGATGCAGAGACAGTTTTCATACCTATTCAGCTCCTAAGAACATTACCAAAAAAGGACGATCTAGTGGAAGAAAACAAAGTCCCAAGGTAGTGGACTGATATAAGGAGATGCTCTTCAATACAAGAATGTTTCCAAATCATGGTACTGTCATGTTCAATGACAAAGACCTTAATTTGGTGCTATCAAGTAGAAAACAGACTGGAATAAAATCACAGAATAACTCTCTGTAGCCAACTGCTGTGGGATCAAGTAAATTTAATACCACATAGGCAGCAAAACTAGAAACCAGATGAAGGATTTGACACAAAGGAAAAAGAGGTGCTCTAATGCTTCAATACAGAGTGTCAGTGTGCCAAACCAGCAGTCTCAATGAGCACAGAAACAGGACACATACCAAAAAAAAAAAAAATATCCTGAAGGGGAAAAAGGTCTCATCTAGAGGAAGAATATTCTCTTCACCTCTAAAGCGTAATAAATAAACCACATGTGGTAGGTGCACCCACACTGGTAAAGACTAAAACCCCTCAAAACCTCTCGACTGTTGAACAGTAGCCTTCCCTATTGACAACTGTCACGCGCTCCGGTTGAAAGGCAAAGCCTTCAGCCAATGAAATACTTCAGCTGAAAGAAACTTCTCGACCGTTAACCATATATGACCACAGATCAGATTCCACTAGGGTATAAATGGGGCCCTGCTGGAGGGCATTTTGAGCTGATCCTCCTCGGAGCAGCGGTTCTGCAGTCGGGGACAATCCCCCGAGGTTGGGACACTGCCTAAGGAAACTCCTGGAGGTTGAGAGCCCTCACCTTGCAGGGTGAGTGATTGCACATCTGGGTCATCATTTCTAAAACTTCAGTCAGCTGTGTATAGTTATTAATTCCGTTTGGTATCTTGAACCTGTAGTTTACTAATGTTTGTTGGACTGTTAAGCGATTTTGATTAGAACAAATGCCATTCCTAGTTTATCACCTGTTAAACAATTTTAGTTAGAATAAATTTCCTTTGAGTTTGTCACCTGCCTAATATGATTTTGTAAGCCTCTGCGACACCACAGCACAAAGAAAACACTCTCTAGGCAACATCTTTTCCCACTGTCAAAGCGTAGCTTTGTCTGTTACAAGGTTTCTTCTATTCTATATGCTCCAAGTACATCTTTTAAAGAGAGCTGTTGTCAACTTAGCAATAACAGGTTGAGAAATAATAATTTTAAAGCTAACTTAGACTTTATTTGTTTAAAGCACTCTCCTTTTTATGAACAAATATTTACTAAATTTCAGAACTGTTCAATATCTTTTACAATAATATTTAATAATTTAATAACTATTATTAATTATTAATTTAATAATTATTTAATAGTCAATAAGTATATTGTAATAGATCAAGTAAATACCACAAAATTCAGCAAATTTTTATGAATTAAAAGGGGCTATTTAAAATACTTTTATCTGTAAACCATATTTATCACTTGAGAACTTCTATAAACATATCAAAAGATCAGGCGTTATGTCAAGTACATACATGATTTTTAGTTTTTACAGTGCCTGAATACTAGTTTTTACAGTCTCTAGGATGTAAGCAATTTTCTGTTTCTACTGTACAAACAGGTTTTTATTTACTTTTGCTTTCAGCACATAAAAGATGAAGAGAGACTACAGCCTTTAGACTGTTCTATTCAAAGCTGAGAAATCAACTCTTCAGAGCTAAAGAAAACAAAAAATATTTTGTTGTTTATCTTCCAATCTCTAAATCATAAGTTTAGTAGGATTGCATGAGGCTTACCAACTAGAATGTGAAATAAATGAGACTACATGACTGGACTATGTGGACTACTGGACTGACTGTGACTACATGACTAGATGTATAGAGAAGACACGTAAGATGCTTAGTTTACTTGTTGTTGTTGTTAGGTTCACAGAACATACCAGATTTACTCAATAACTGAACTGGCTTCATATTTGTTTCCAGTTGTACTTGAAAACACAGAGTAACCGATGAAGATGCTTGCCTCTTAAATCTCAAGATTGAGAACACATGTGACTGACGTCAGTTGACAATCTTCCCTATGTTTAAAAGCCTAACCTTTCATCAACAGAATGGGAATATTCCTATGGAGCTAGAAGGCACTTAGTCATCTGAATGCTCCCAATGGAAAGCAACCCCAAATTAACTAATATTTAAGGCTAGGGACATGAGCTATCCTTTCTTCCAGGGTTTTAGCTGAGGAGACTTAGTGGATACCTACTGATTTTGAAAAATGTATTTTCCTTAAATGTGTGTGCAAATAATGCATTATTAAATGACACATGTACAGTCTAATACTTGCACTTAAGTTGGAAAACCCACAGACTGATTTAATTTCAAGATAAATAATTACATAGGCCATGGAAAACACAAAAGTCACAGCTGTCATGCCGCATTACCTTACAGAGCCAACAGAAAGGAGAAAAGGTGGAAATCAACCTAGGGATGTTACTCTGTTGCAAGGTTGGAGCCCAGACATGCAGATGAACCCAAAAGCAACTTGCCAGTGCAAGCGTCAATAGCCCCTGCTGCCTCACTTCCTCCTACAAGTCACATATTCTGATTATGCCAGTAGCTTCATCTCAGCAGTCTTGCAGTTAGTCACACCCTAATCCAGGAACAGAAGCTGCGCTTCAACTGCTTGTAAACTACATACAGTACAAGAATTGCTTATTTTTTACCTCTAATATATACTTTGGGAGCACACAGATGATCTCTTACATTAAAAACCAAAAACAGATTGACAGTTTTCAAAACAACAACAAAAAAATCAAACTACATGCAACTTGATTGTTTTTACACCCTTTGATCCAATCAAGGGAGAAAAAATGCAGAAGAAAAATGTGATGGTGGGAAGGCAGGAGAGCTGTGTGAGAGAAAGGGCTAAGGAACATAAAACATTCTCATAACACCAGAAGAAATTCCCAACTGGGTCCACATCAAAGGATAGGTATAAAATTACACAGGACACAGGGAAGTAGGTGATTTATAGCAACATTTTCCACCTGCCTCTGTTATATATTTTATATATATGTAGTTAGTTTTATATATATATATATATTCTAGAAATAATTCCAAAGATGTGTAATAAAACTGGATTCTAGATTTCACACTCAGATCTACTTTAAGTAGTGAATGTAATTTTAGTCTTCAAACAGGCAAAATTCTTTGCAAGCAAATATGGATGAATTGTGTGAACAAACATTACAATTTCAAAGGTAATGATTTTTTCCTCAGGTTAAAATTAAATAGGAAATGACATGACATTACTTTTATCTCTGCTGCTTCTTTCATGTTCCTCTGTATTTTCCCCTCTTTCTTCATCACCATCTGAATCCTCTATATCTTGAATAAGTATTCTTTTTCCTTTGCCTTGAGTCTCAGATACAGGCTTTAAACCTTTCAGTTTCTTTTCAATCTCTAGCAGATATTTCTGAAATAGAGAAAAAACAGCAATAGCAGAAGCCTTTTTTATAGGTATGTAAATTATAATTTATACACAGAAAATACATTCTGTTAAATAATCCACATAAGATCCTGAAGAACCAGCAAAATTAATGTTACTGATATAAAACCCAAGAAAATATATGTGACTTTTCCAAGAGTCAGTATCAAAACCAAGATTAACACTCAATTTCTGTCTCTTAGAAGATATCACACAAATATGTAAGTTCTTTTCTTGATGAACTGCTTAAGCAAAAAATAATTTAAAAGGAAAAAAAGTAGATTGTATTATTGTGATATCTGGCACAGTCTACTCAGAAGAGACACGTGGAAAACAGGCTCTTTCCAGAATCTCTGAAAAAGCCTAAAACCAGTTTATCAAAATTTACGCTATGGAGAATTTGGTGTCTAATGGGTATCTGATGGAGGAGTGTAACTGATAGAACTAGAACCAAGACACACAATTTCTTAGCAGTGTAGCAGAAGGACACTGTTGAATAATGAAAAGGTTTGCTCCTCTTGTAAGAACTGCAAATTAAGCATCCTCTCATTCCATAAACATTTTTTGATTGCTCAAAAAAAAAATACTCCAACTGCACTTCATACTTTCAGAGCAGAGTAAGACACACACAGCATTATGCACTATTCTGAATTTAATTCAATGCTATACAAGGAAGTGCCATTTCAGTACTCGCTTCCTCAAGAAAAAGATAAAACAAGGACAGAAACAAGCAAGGATTCATGTGGACAAAGTACTTTGAAGAATTCCAGTTACTAACAACCAATTTACCTTTATATTAGTGACTCTGCACATAAACATTTCATTCTGCATGTGTTCCATACATACATATATAGCTCAAGAGGGTTTTGAGGATCCTCCAAGCAAAGAGCAACTCAAAAAAAATGCCCTGCCAAGCACTTGTCACTTCTAGATGTCTCAGCAAAGGCATAATAGCTGGCACAGATAAGGACAAAGTACAGAGATCTGCCTTCAGCCACAGAAGCATTGCTCAGCAAAGCTACTAATGTATTGAGAACTCTGGAAGAGTGTACTCAAAATAAATATCTTATGTCTGGTATTATAAGAAGTCTCAGCACAGCCTATTTGATAATCTTTTCTATAAGCATGTTTAGCAGCAAAATTTTAGGCACCTAAGTTACATTAATAGAGAAGACTTGGGTGCCTACAGGTTCTCACAATTAAGTAGTGAACAGAAGATCTTGTCCCATTCAAGTACTCCACCACAGGCACCTATGTGGTCTTGGGAAACTGTTCACTGGCACAGTAGATTGAGTGTGTCCTCAAAACTTATATTCAAATCAAACAATATAAACTGTACTCACGTTATGCTACAACTGCATACAACCTCTTTCTAGCCATACTCAACTCATTTATCTTTACCTTAGCTATAGTGTTTTCTGGTTCAACACACAGTACTTTGTTCAGATCCTCTACAGCTATCTGGTAATTCTGCAGCTGATTATGTACAGTGGCACGGCGCATCAGAGCTACAGAGGAACAAAGTGTATTATTTATGTATGTAAAGCATAAAGCAGATAAAAATACACTACTTTTTCTAGACATATTAAGTGTAAAACAGTTTTTAAAATTCTGCATTTACTTCATAATGACTCTGTATTAGTAATAACTGTTCTCTTGATCATTTTTAACGATGCAATTTCACATGACACCTTTTGAGATACCGATCATGAATTATGAAGCATCTTTTACTATTTTCCCAATTTTTCCCCTCCTCCCATGCAAATACAGTTAGCTACATTCAAGCCCTTGCCTTCAGAAAGGATTAAATCAGCAACTTTCATTGTTTTCATGTCCCTTTTAAGGTAATTAATACTTCAGTGTGGGTATTACGGAAAAAATGCACCGCACGAATACAAGAGGGCTTATAGTCATCATATGAAAAACAAGAGTTAGCCCCATGCTACCACTTAAGAATACCCATTACAGATCAACTGGGTGAACTGCATAAAACTTCCCCTGACCCTGAAAATATTGTTAAAATTACTTTGGGGAGCTACTCGTTTCCTTACTCGTACTTAGACCTGATCTAAAGCTCAGTGAAGTCAACTAACAACATGAATGGGTATGTACCATTTTATTTGCTAGAAATAAACTAATACATAGAAGGGCAAGTTCGTGTTCTACTTTACCTTTTACGTTGACAGGTTCCATATCTAGTACCTTCTCACAATCTTGCAAAGCACTATCCCAGTCCTGAAGTTTGATTTCTGCTTGAGCTTTGTTATTATATGCAGCTGCAGTGGGTATTACTGATATACTCCTGAAAAAAGGGAATATTGACCATGGTAGGCTCCTAGTTAGAAAACTTGAATGTATAAACACTTCACTGTTGGAAGCTGAAAACAATATTATAACAATATTAATACTGATATTCTAACCACAATAGTGGTTAGAAACTCTGTCCTGCGAGACCAGAGGAACCATCCACCAACTAGATTTACCATCTTCAGAGCTCTGTTGCTTGCCAGGGCTTAGATCTGAGATGTTGCAGAGAAGGTGCCACGGCTCATCTGTCACTTAAACTATTACCTCTTGTTGCCATCCACGTAGACTTGAATGAAACTGCCAAATGAAACCTTTGAGTATCAAGAGTAACTAGAGAGCTCTGGAGGTGATGATGAAGAGCATGGGGGACCACAAGGGCTTCTCCTTGATCTTGCTTGTAAAGAGGAAAGATTCAGGTAGCAGTGGATGAATTGTCTGGGTCAATGTCTGGCTGCGTGGCTGGTATTGTAGGCAGGGCTTTAGCTTCTATAACAGGATCATCTCTGAGCAATCTGGAATGCATGTGACAAAGTGGTGCAAGAGAATCTTTGCCAACACCCTTGCTAACCTAGCAAGAAGGACTCCGAACTGTGTTCACTGGGAAGAGGGGGCAATAGGGAAGTCCTGGGGGGACAGCATACGGGAAGAGACTCACACTTTTCTTATGAAAAAAGCATGGCTGGAGGACAATCTCAAGTGCTTGTGCACAAATGCACAAAGCATGGGAAACAAAAAAGAAGAATAAAAGGTCTGTGCAGCTATGATCTCAGTGGGATAACAGAGAAATGGTGGGATAATCTGTGTGGCTGAAGTGCTGTGATGAAGGCATGCAGGTCTTTAGAAAGACTACGAAGGTGAGGAGGAGATGCATTCTAGCCTAAGCAGTGATTAAATATGTGAAGGTTTGTCTTGCAACAGGCAAAGATTGTCTTGGAACAGGCAAGAGACTGACAAGCCAGTCAAGAGAGCTGATCGGTAAGAATAAGAGGTCAGACTGACATGGTGACATCACGATAAGTGCGTGCTTCAGACTGCCTGATGAAGAAGAACAAGCAGATGAAGTCTTCTTCAGGCAACTACAGGAAGCCTCACAATTACAGGCTTTGGTTCCCATGGGGGACCTGAACCACCCTGGTATCTGCTGGTAGGGCAAAATGACAAAGCACAAGAAATCGATATGCTCCAGAAATCTCATAGAAGACAACTTCTTGACACAATCAACAAGTTGACAAGGGGGAATGCTCTGCTGGAATTGTTACTCACAATCAAGAACTGGCTGTGGATGCAAAAGCTGACAACAGCCTTTGCTGCAGCAACCACGAGATTGTAGAGTTTAAGATTCTGGGATAAATGAGCAAGATGAACACTGGAATTATAGGCCTGGAGTTCAGAAGGCAAGATCTTGGCCTGTTCAGGAATCTGCTTGGCAGGATTACAGGGAGAATACCCTGCAGGCCAAAGGGTGCCAAGAGAGCTGGTTGATTTTCAAGGACAGCTGCCTCAAAGCACAAGAATGATCCTTTCCAATGTGCAGGAAGTCAAGCAAGCATAGAAGGGGTGAATAGAGAACTCTTGACAGATGGCAGTGGTGATGGGCTACCCAGGAGGAATATAGAGACACTGGCTAAGTGCAAGTGATGGAATTAAGAAAGCAAAAGCTCAGCTGAAGTTGAAACTAGAAAAAGGATGTGAGCAGCAACAAGAAAAGTTTGGTGGTTTGGTTTCTTTTTTTAAGGTCTATCAACAGCAAAAGAAAGATTAAGGAAACTGTCGGCCCACTGGTCAATGCAGCAGAAGACCTAGTGACAAAGGACATGGAAAAGTTTGAGGTACTCAGTGGCTTCTTTGCCTCAGGCTTCCCAGGTACCTGAGTCTAGAGGCAGATTCTGAAGGAGTGAAGCACTACCCACAATAGAGGAAGATAAAGTAGGAAACACTTAAGAAAATAGGATATACACAAGTTCCAGATGGGGTGTTCAGGAAGCTGGCCAGTGTTACTACAAGACTGCTTTATATCATCTTTGAAAAGTCATGGTGACTGGGAGAGGTTCCTGGTGACTGGTAAAGGCAAATGCCACACAAACCCAATACAAAGATGTATGTGACAAGGTTTTGGTAGCGGGGGAGGGCTACAGGGGTGGCTTCTGTGAGAAGCTACCAGAAGCTTCCCCTATGTCTGATAGGGCCAATGCTAGCCAGCTCCAAGACAGACCCGCCGCTGGCCAAGGCTGAGCCCATCAGTGACGGGACCCAAGCTGGAGCAGTCTGTTCCTGAAGGACTGCACCCCATGGGAGGGACCCACACTGGAGCAGTTCATGAAGAACTATAGCCCGTGGGAAGGACCCATGTTGGAGAAGTTTGTGGAGGATTGTCTCCCATGGGAGGGACCCCACGGTGGAGCAGGGGAAGAGTGTGAGGAGTCCTCCCCCTGAGGAGGAAGGAGCAGCAGAGATGACTTGTGATGAACTGACCACAACCCCCATTCCCCCTGTGCCACTGAGGGGGAGGAGGTAGAGAAAATCAGGAGTAAAGTTAAGCCCAGTGGTTTAACCCCAGCCAGCAACTAAGCACTACACAGCCGCTCACTCACTCCCCCCCACCCAGTGGGATGGGGGAGAGAATCAGAAGGAAAACGGTAAAACTCGTGGGTTGAGAGAAGAACAGTTTAATAGAACAGAAAGGAAGAAACTAATAATGATAATAATAACAATACTAAAATGACAATAATAATAATAAAAGGATTAGAATATACAAAACAAGTGATGCACAATGCAATTGCTCACCACTCACTGACCAATGCCCAGTTAGTTCCCAAGCAGCAATCCCCACCCCAGGCCAACTCCCCCCAGTTTGTATACTAGGTATGACGTCACATGGTATGGAATACCCCGTTGGCCACTTTGGGTCAGCTGCCCTGGCTGTGTCCCCTCCCAGCTTCTTGTGCCCCTTCAGCCTTCTTGCTGGCTGGACATGAGAAGCTGCAAAATCCCTGACTTAGTCTAAACACTACTTAGGAACAACTCAAAAACATCAGTGTTATCAACATTCTTCTCATACTGAATACAAGACATAACACTATACCAGCTACTAGAAAGAAAATTAACTCTATCCCAGCCAAAACCAGGACACCCAGGAAGAAGTAAGGGGTGGGGGGAAAATGTTTTAAGACTTGGTTTTATTTCTCATTATCCTGCTCTGATTTGATTGGTAATAAATGAAACTAATTTCCCCAAGTCAAGTCTGTTTTGCCCATGACGGTAATTGGTGAATGATCTCTTCCTGTCCTTATCTTGACCCACAGCTTTTTGTTATATTTTCTCTCCCCTGTCCAGTTGAGGTGGGGGGGGAGCAGGGTGGGGAGTGATAGAGTGGCTTTGGTGTGCACCTGGCATCCAGCCAGGGTCAACCCACAACAATCTTCAAGAATGGCAAGGTGGAAGACCTGGGAAACTACAGGCTGGTCAGTGTAGCCTCAGTTCTCAGAAAGATTATGGAGCAAGTCTTCCTGAATTCCTGTCCAAGCACATGAAGGATAAGAAGGTGACTAGCAACAGATAGCACAGACTTACCAAAGGCAAACCATGCCAAGACCAGCTTGATAGCTTTCTTTGCTTCTTGGCTCAGTGAAGGAAGGACGAACAGAGGATTTTCCTTACCTTGACTGTAGCAAAGCCTTTGACATGATCTCCCATAGTATTCTTATAGCCAAATAGGTAAAACATGGACTACATAAGTGGACAATAAGGCAGACAGAAAACTAACTGGACTGCTGGGCTCAAAGAATTGAGCCATACAAAGTCCAACTGGTGACCAGCTACTAGTGGCCTCCCTTTGGGATCAGTACTTTTTACATCTTCATCAGGGGGTTACAAGATGGAATAGAAGGCACCCCCAGGATGTTTGTGAATGATACAAAGCTGGGGGGGAACAGTCAATAATACACTGGACAGCAGAACTCCAGTCAAAGGGACCTTAACAGGCCAGAACAGGCTGGCAGACTTCTCAGGAAGTTCAAAAAAGGCAAGCACAAAATCCTGCACCTGAAACAGAGTAACTCCAGCAACACTACAGGCTAGGTACCAACTAGCTAGAAAGCAGCTTTGCAGGAAAGGACCTGAGGGCTCTGGTGGACAACAAATTGAACAGGAATCAACAGTATGCTCTCAAAGCAAAGAAGGCATACTGCATGCTGGGCCATATTAGCAAGACCGTAGCCAGGAGGTCAACAGAAGTGATTCTTCCCCTCTCTTCAGCACCTGTGAGACAAGTGGACTACTTGTGTTCAATCTGGGGCTTTCCTGTACACAAAAGGCACCAACAGACTGGAGTGAGTCCAGCACGTCACCAGGATAGTTAGGGGACTGGAGTACATGCAGTACTTGTGAGGAAAGTCTAAGATAACTAGGTTTGTTCAGCCAAAAGTGAAGGTTCAGGGGAGGTCTTGTAGCTGTTTTCAATTACTTAATGGGAAGATATAGAGAAGACAGAGCCACATCCTTCTCAGAAGTGCACACTGATAAGACAAAAGGCAACAGATACAAGTTGCAAAAAGGGAATTTCTGATGAAATTTTACAAAAAAAAAATAATTTACTGTAAGGGTAGTTAAACACTGCAACAGGCTGCCCAGAGAGGTTGTGAAATCTCCATCCTTGGAGATGTTAAAAACTTAAACAAAGCCCCAAGTAACCTGATGTAACTTGGCCATGCTTTGAGAGGCGATTTGCCCATAGTATCATTCAGAGGTCACTTTCAACCTAAATTATTCTATGATTCTGCGGTTAACTGAAATTACTAAACAGAGTGATTTCACTAGACATATGCAGAAAAATAGGCAAGAGCCATTTATTTTAAAATCACATCAGCACAATTGAATTATGTCAGAGTACATCCTCTGCAAAAGTTTTGAATCTCCTTAGAAATGAGAGGTTTGGTTTTTGTAAAATAGAAAGCACTCTATATGTTCGGTTTAGAATAGTAGGCCTCATTACAAGACAAACAGAATGAATAACTGTACCTTGATCATTTTTATATAGAACTCTACTCTTTTTCCATCTTAGCCATATATCAATAACCCCTTCAGACTATTATCAATTCACTGCAAAATATGTTTTATTTAAATATTTCTAAATGTAAGAAAATAGGAATTTCAGATAGTACTAGAAAAGTGCCCAACAGCATGCAGTGTCAATATCATATATTTCAGAAGGTGTACAATGCCCCATGGGGGTTGAATATGGAAAGACTCTCCATTTAGGAAGGATTCTGTCCATCCTTACTAATACCTTACTTATGCACCAAAAGCAGAGATTTTAACTCACTTTTATATTACGGATTTGTATTTTATTTATTGTATATGAAATACAGCTATGGATGTTTTTTATATTCATGTTCATGTATTAAAAAAAAAACCAAGAAAAACATTAAGGCTGCAAGCCAAGAACAAAAAAAATACACATCAAATGCCTCAGTTTAAACAGCCTGTGCACTATGAATATCAATACCTTTGTGCACATATATATATCAACAGTCTCCAAGTAAATTTTCGTAAGCTGTTCTACAAAACCCTGCCTCCTTCAGTGACAGTATGAATGGTGCTTCCTAACAATAAATCTGTTCAGTATTTATTTTATTGCTGTGGCACACAATTTATTACTATTCATTATTTTCTTCATACTTGTCTGCACTGACCACAGATGCATTAACTTCCTCATAAATTTGTTTTTTAAAGGATATCCCACTATAATATCATAGCCCATGAATTATCTTAACATTTCATCCCACAATAGTGCCATATCATTACCCTCAGTTTACACTGGTAATTAATATCCCAAGATTCCCATATGCTCTCAATTTCAAAGTGACAACTTTGACACTTCTAGAATTTGTGGTTTTTTTAAAGTCCTTATCATTTCGAAGCACGGAGTTAAACACAAAATTGAGTTTCCTTTAATGTTAGTTTAATGTGTGAGCAGTCAGCACTTTTGCAAGTCAGACCTCTAGTGTCTCAAGATGGGTAATCTGCAAATGAGAAATAAGCGTTGTCTCATGAAAATCCTGGTTTGTATAAATGGCATCATGTTTGAACACTGTGAAAAAGGTCGAGAAAAAATCTAGTTCTCCCAAGGTAGCATTCAAATACCTTAACTGAAACACTATCCTTCTCTTCCTGACATGCTCAATTCCGTTCACCTTGCACTCTTCTACTTTTGAAACAAATACAACAGAGGTCCTGTAGCAACAACCTCTATTTTTATAAATAAAGCCACAGTCTGAATGTAGTCCACTGAGCACTAAATAAGGCAAGCAACCTGTTAAGAGTCTCATTTTTCTTAATCCTGTGTTTATATACTTTCTTTCTGGACAGCTACTAATTACAGACAGTGTTATGATGAAGCTGCACACAGTGATTTTTCTTTGTCCTAAGAAGAGGTTATTAAATCAATTTTACTTATTAACAACTGAGACAATCCTACTGATACGATTAATTAGAATTAATTTGTAATTAATTTAGTTTCTCAACATGCTGCTTATCCTTTTATTTTTGCAAACTTGCTCTTGATTCTCAATGGTTTTGAATAATCTGAAAAAATTTGTGACACCTGCAGATTGCATCCCATCACTATTTATCCACTTCTCTTCCTGATAAATAAAAATTAATATCAGGATGCAACAGTGCTTTAAGTATTTTTCTGTCAAATCTTTTTTCCCTTTTGAAAATAATCTAATTATCACTAGTTGCTTCAGTAACAAGTTGCTTTAATTACATTGTTCTAAAAATAATATTCACAAGTAACAGTCATCAAAATAAAAGAACACAGTAGTATTTACTCACCGAGTGTAATATATCACTGCTTCCATGTAATCGCCACTGGCAAAGGCTTCATTGCCCTTTTCTTTTTCACGAGTAGCAATAAAAATCTTCTCTTTCTTTGTCATTCCTAGAAAAAAATATTTATACGTAACAACTAACAACTTGCACAGATGCAATTAAAACAGTGAGCTAAAATACTTTGAATGGCATTATCTGTGTATTACTTTTTTAAAAGAACATGGATTATTAAAAGACAAATTTGTATTTTATTTTCTATAATAAAACCCTAAATTCTTCTGATAGGCATACAATTCAAGTGCAAGATGAAAGTGGTTGGCTAACCTATACCACTGGTTTACAATAGCAGATGTATGCTTTACTTCCTTACCTAGTGCTCTCAACCTAAATGCAACATAAATATTTTAACTGATTATTAACACCAAGACTAGATTTTTTTCAAATATGGCTTCAAGTTCAGTTGACCTCCTAACAACTTTTAGCATCTCTAGGGGCTGAAAAATAGATAAAGACACTTTTAACTGTTCAATTTGTATTTACACTCTACAACACAGTATTACAGTTAAAGAAAAATTATATGTTTCTAAGACATTACCAGTTGTGTCTATTTTCTTTTCAATTATAGGTAGACTTGGCCTACTAAAGAATCTTGCTTTTGAGTTACTTTCTTCACAGCCTTCATCAATTTTAGAGCATTCCTTTTCCACATCGAACCTTAAATTAATAAAAATAACAAATTCAATAATGCTGCATAGCAAGACTCCTCTACTAGTAGAAGGGCATACTATATTTCCATTATAAACCAAAGGAAAAAAGAGAGATAAAGGCCGTGTTCAATTATCCATGACTAGTTAGGAAAAAGATGCTTAGTCTTATCTCCTTTCCTTGTGTTGGTTTTTTTTTGTGTGCTTCTCCTGCTTATACATTACCTCCCCTCTTCCTCCTCCCTTCTGGTTAAAAGCAAACAAACCAAACCAAGAAAAATGTCTGCTTCACCTCCTTGCCATCTCCCCCAAAAAGACAGGTAAAATTTAAGAAACAGTATCATCAGGCTCAATCCCAGCCCTATCAAACACCTCTATTAACCTTTGCCAAAATACCTAAGAAACAACTTCAAAGCAACTAATACGGTAAACGAGAGAGAGATTTCAAAATAGTCTCAGACACTTCCAAGGCTACTCTGAAGCAGCTTTTGAAAACAGTGTTTAGGAATTTATATCAAATAAATATTGCTGCCATAGTCCTATAAAACAAACAGAGTAATAACCAATTCCTACGCTATCGGAAGCACTACACTAACTGCTTTTCTGTGTAAGATTTAATGAAAAATAGCCTTTGCTTTCTACAATAATCTTGATTAATATGAATAATTTCTAGCTGAAATAGACACACAAATTTGAAAATTTATCCAATTCAAAACCTTTTCAGGTAAGACTAATTGTTCTCCATTTTGATTCTGATTTTTTGCCAGCTTACTTTTACCTTTTTATTATAAATGAACCACATGTCAAAGTAAGTGTTTTTAAAATATGAAGTGAAACATTTTGTTCAGAAATTGCCTAAACAATTATTTGAAGGTTTTGAAATTATCCTCAAAATGTTTTCAAAACACGATATGCTTCAAACTGGAAAATTTCTTTCAAACAACTTCTGTTTCAGCTTACTCATATAATCCAAAATAAATACATTATATGGGAATATTCACAAACTGTAGTATTATCAGCGTGCTAAAGAAGTTAAAGATTGAGTACATAAAACTGTAAACAAAATCCCCAAATCGTTACTTGAAAGGATACAGTGGAAAGAGGAATGAAAGAATAAATTGTTGCAGAAGTTATTTTGATAACCTATTTTGTTTGTCGACATTTGAGCAGGAAGGCCCCAATTTCTGAAACATACGTGCATGAAAATAACTGATATGCACAACTGTTTGTAAGAACAGCATCTTATGCAGACAGGGTTTTTGTAGGGGTTTTGGGGTAGAGTGAAACATTAAGAGTTTCATTACCCAAACCCCACAGTCTCTAGATTTATCTCCCCATCTACTGCACTGGAAACTTGTGCCTCCTCACTCTGATACCACAGCATCATATTCCAGATTTCAGGAGCTAGACAGAAGCTGCTACCACGCAAAACAGAGAAGCATGTGCGTTTCCCCCTCCGTGTTCAACAATCTGGGGGCATCAATCTGTCACATAACTTGGGAGGGTAATATGCCACCATTACATGATGCAGTGAGCATCTTTGTATCAGGACTCCATCCACTCTAGAAATAAGTCAGTTACTGTCTAAACCTCTGATTATGTGTAATTGCATCTGAGCAAACTGGTGCACCCGCCTCAAGCTCATTCTTTGAGGTCAGTGGGGCTCAGTGCAGGAATAAGGATTCATCAGTTTTGTTTTTAATTTAGAATTGTGGCTTTAGATACACAGAAGATTAAATTTATAAGCACATGTTAAATAACCCTAGAAATGCTTTCAAAAAACTGATAAATTAAGATAATTCTAATTCCTTACTTTTACATACCTCCATAAACTGAAAAATGAAATCTGAAACAAAATTAATTTGTATTTATATTTTCTGCTGAGTTCCTATATTTCATGCAGCTCGTACAGAAGTATAAACTAACTTGTTCTCAGCTGTTAGCACCACAATGCATCATTTGCATTTCAACAGAACATTTATTATGAAAAACGTAAGTTTCACCGAAGTCTTATAATTCCCTGAAATGCTGACCTTAATACTATGTTTCTGGAAAATACTTAAAAAACAACCACCATGTTCCATTATTAAACAAATAAATAAGATTTAATAAAAACTTAAATATAAAGATTTAACATACTTGTCCCATTCACTGTAATCTCGTGGTATGTTTTTCTTGTTTCTTTCTTTGTTTTGTAATTTTTTGTTCTGAAAGAGAAACAGCCAGCCTGTAAGACATTTTTTTTAAAGTGGAAATTCACAGCCTTTGTTTTGTTTTGTTTTGTTTCTGCAATACATATTCCTAGTAACTACTCATTACTAATCTCAGCATAATCTTGAAAACTTAATTCATCTTGCTTTAAAGAAAATCTTCATGTATTTCACATATCGTTGTAATCTGAGGAGCTCTTCATTCTCACACTTTCTCTCCACTGCCCTGTTCTATTTCACAGAGGCACTGAATAAAGCTTTCAGATAGGAGACTGCTCTTCCTAATTAGTATCTTGTGCTGCCATCTTCCAAACCATCCTTTCAACACAGCAAGGGAGAACTCAAGTCTTGGGAAAACCCAGCCTTGTGATGAGGTGTTTGACGCTGAGATTGAATCAGTAACCTCATTTTAGGCTTGCCGTTCCCAAGAGAATGCAATGCACAGATTTTGGTAGTGCCTGGAACCCTCACAACAAACACAGAGATGTTTGACTTCAAAATAGCATCTGGACTTCTTTTGGCTGTTTCACACTCCACTCAAGCCAATTCCCAAGATGATTTACACTCATTCTAGCTTTTAGACAAGCTCTGTCACTGAGGTTTGCCTTACCTAAACTTTATCCTTAGGACCTTCCTGCAACAATCAGTCCCAATAACAGATTTGACTGACTTGTATCACAACCCATCTCCTGCACTAATGGAACCTATCTCCATAGCTGGCACCTCTGGCATCTCTTCTACCTCCGTGTATATTTCTGATAGGTCCCTCCCTGCTTGTTGACTTCAACAATACTTAATAGCAAGGTGTGGTTCCAAACAGGTACTCCACAGTGGAACAGCCAGTTCAAAATATTCCCATCTACTCTGTCCTGGCCGTTCAGCCCTTCTCTTAACTTGCAATCCATCATTCACTGAGTTGGACCAATGTAATTGTAGAGTTGCAGATTTACAATTATCTGGGTTCAAACAAACAATTTGATAGAGATTACAGTACAATCCCTAAATTTATATACCAGTTCAACTGAGCACGTGATAAACTGGACCAAAGAAACAAGTAGCAACCTCTTAAACTAGCTTTACCAGTGGTGACACTGTAAGAAGGAAGTATTTCTGCAGTTGGATGTAAACGCCTCAATTTACATAATGCAAATGTGACCCTTCCTGTAAACACTTCTGACTATCTCTAATGTTAGGTTACACAAACTATTATAGTATATAACTTCAGAATTACTCTTAATGATCTCAGTCTTTCAAGAAGCTAGACAAAATGACAAATACATTTAGTGATCAGTGCGTGTTTGGAGGAGGTAACTCCTAAGTATGGGTTCCTGAAATATGAGTTATCATGATGTATGCATCCTGATGTACATTACAAATTTACTAATTTAATAAACATCAAAATCTTTTTTTCAAACCAGAAGTCCTTAACTTAAACAAGCACAAAAATAGTGAAACTCTCAGAAGAAAACTCAAGGTATTTACACCAATGCAACTTTAATTTAGGGAGAGAACTACAGCATGTCCTTTTAAGGAATAAGGCAGAAGTGTTGACTTGAAAATGCACAATTTAAAAAATTCTAGGTCTCATATTCTTGGGACCACTGTAACCAAGTTGCAGCTCCAGCAGATTCAGGAATTTCTTAATCAGTAATACTTCAGAGCACCTCATCCAAAAGGCTTTGATGAAAAACATATGTTTGCATGCAGTGGAACAACAACAACAACAACAAACCTCTGCCCTTGTCATATATCTTGCCAGAACTCACAATGCATGGATCCCACAGGGTTTGAAGCCCAGTGAACAATTTCTGGACCAAAGATCAAAGCATAGACTGGCTTCAGTTCAGGTGACACAGAATTTCGCCTTGGTTCTGCTTTGGGCCCTATGTGATAGCCTAAGACACTACTATTTTGTGTCAGCTATACCAGTATTCTTTTTTAGTTCAGAGTATTCAAAATAATATGAAGACTATTTAGATACCATCACAGTGGATTTTTATAACATAAAACTTGGCATGTGTGTTGCATGCCCTGGACCGTAGCATGAGGAGGCATCTGAGGACAGAAATATTTCTGGAATAGTATTAGGAAACTGTGTTTGGCAAAGGAACCTAAGTCTGCTGAAATCCCATCAATACAGTCTTTTGGAAGTAAGTATTTTTAAACCCATGCTTTAGTTCTGTCCTGGAAAAAGTGAGGCAGCAAAAATAATAATTAAGCAATGTGGACAGTTAAGAACAGAAAAACTCAAGCTGTCTCTCCAGTCCTCTTTTATTTTGCAGTACAGATATAACCTCAGAGTCCTGGGCAGCATGAAAGAAAAATGGGTATAAGACAGAAACTTCCATATTGTGTTAAAGAGGGGAAATATTGCATAAAGTTCACTCTTTTTTCTATTCATTTTTGGAAAATCTTCCCCATGACTTCACACCAATAAAAAGAAAACACTATACAGAGTTATAAGCTATTAGTAGTGAATTGAAACTGTACCTACATTTAGTATCAGCAAGAAAATCTGATTACAGACACAACAAGATGCTTCCATTTACCAAACCTGTCCCCATTGGTGCAATCTGCTATTTTAGGGTCAATAAGGATTTCCAGACTTGGCTTCATTGAAGATACTGAACTTTTTACGCATCAGATCAGATGAACAGTCTCCCATCAGATAACAACATGAAATTATGGAAGGGTTTGTGAATTTCTTTCTAGGAGAAAGAAGTTTATCGTGCCAACTTTATACTTGATACCACAGTACAAAATTATGTGATGCCAGTGTAAAAAATAATTACAGTCCTAACTGATTAGCAAAACATATTTAAAAATTGTAAGATTACACATAGCTTTATCAGCAAGAAAGAAAAGAAATAAAAACTGATTAAGTATATTAATCGAAATTTTTTTTGAGATTTCCTATTACAGGTATAAATTTAGCGTACACTATAGAAACAGCTTCTTTTTATTCAGTAGTGATCTAGTAGTGGTATAACTGCACTGCTACATAAATAAAACTCAATTTCAGGCCTTTCTTCTCTCTTCCAGGACAGGTTACAATTACTTCAGAGGCCATCTGCTTGGACAAAAGGAATAGAAATCATATACCATAGATAAGGCATAAAGCTGTATCTAGGTTTCCTGGGTAATAATGCTAACACCTAAACCTTGTATGGAGAACAAAACTGATAGAAACTTGACCTGAAGACTGTTGCATGGTTTAAAGTAGGAGAAAAAAAATCTGAATAAATATTTAATGTTTGAATGGAGAACACATCTTCTTTAGTAAAACTGTATATCCTAGATTTCAAGCTACTTTCCACCATTTTATGCTTATATTCTAATCTGGATTCACTGAGTTCACATATTTTATTTACCATTTTTTGTTCTAGGAAACACTTATACAGGACGTAAATCAAGAGTAAAGCTACAGTGGCACTCTTCATCTCAGCAAAACAGGATAGTCAAGAAGAACATACATTGGAAAATGTGAAAGAGACAGATTAATGAAAAAAACACCCCAAAACAAAAGCACATCTTAGTCTCAATACTAACCACTTACAAAGCATTACACTGGAGTTCCCAGCCTCTTTGTACACCACATAACGGAGAGTGCCTAGTTATCCCAAATGTCTTGGTCTGATGTCTAAGCACCAGCTGACAATAAGTAGTTTCTGACAACACAGGAACACAAATCAGGAATTTACCAATACATAAATGTTCCAATAAAATTTGTCAAATTAACAATTAATAAGAAATATCACATGACCTGTAAGGATCTGTTCATAACTATTCTCAATTCCAAACTTCCAAAAAGAAAAATCCTTTAGTGAATTTGTTATAAGTGTCCCAGAATTCCAAAGAAAATAGTGGGAATCAGACTGAAGCCATCCGTGATAACATCTGACAATTCAAAAAAATTGCATCCCACACCTACTTTTCTGCCAATCCCTCCGATAGTACTGCATTTAGTATTAGTAAGAAAAGCTGGTCACAGACAAAACAGATTTCAGGCAGATAATAAATGGAAAAAAAACATGATGAAACTAATACCTAGGAAAAAGTGTAAATGTTTATTCTGTAGTTCTGAAGATTTGTTAAGTATGCTTTATGGATAAATTAGGAAGTATGCTTTATGGCTAAAGCTGGAATACCAACTCAAGGTATAAAATAAGGGGAATCAAAGGGTACACGTACGCCAGTGCAACCCAATATAGAAGTGGCTATAGAATGAAACAGTTGGTGCAGAGGGTCCAACATCCATACTGTATGTGTTTCAGGGTATTTATTTTGGACTAGCTCCTGTCTGCTTTCATGGAAAAAAAAGCCTACTGGCAGCCAGAGAAAATCTCCTGGCATAATTTCATCCAAAAGGAACCTAGTTCATATGCTTAAATACCACTTTGAAATGTGAATCAAAGAACATAAAAGGGTGTTTAAGGAGATTTGCTCCAAAAGTGAATTCTTGATCAGAATTAAAACATTATTACAAGACACATGCTAGCACTAAGGAGGTACTTTTGTTTAAGCATTAGTCTCTTGCAAGGGAACTTAAACGTTTTTATTTTCTGGTTAACAAAAAAAATCTAGTAAGAAAGCCTCAACGACTAGAAGTTTGTACGTATAAAATTTCCTAATTTTAGAAAGACGTACAATTAACATACATTAGAAAACTGGAGATACCTGATTAGCAGGAAGACAGCTGCTGGAACAACGAATAGGAGGCAAGTTATCTTGTCTTTCATGCAGTGTGTCTGTTCTCAGGAACTGTGGTTTCTTATCATCTTCATTCATTTCTGTCACCCAGCTCTGAAAATAAATAATATATCTGTACCTCGAAGCATTAGAGCAGATATACTTCATAGTCTACAATGACCCTAACAACTATCCTTATAATGCATTGCTCTTAATGGGGAAAGGCAATTAAGACAAAAACCAATTGTGCTTTTTTGAATAAAAAGCAATCTACAAAAAAAATCTGTAGAGTTAAAATGGGCGTTAAAGATTCAGAGACATTGATTCAAGAAAATAATTAAAAAACCCTCAACATAATCTTTTGATCGTTTCCTCATTTAATCAAATAATTACATTCTACTTAAGCACAAGAAGAGGAAGATTGATACATCAAAGTGATTATATTACTGACCATTATAAATTAGAGTTATACTGTACCATCAGTTCACCATTAATTGTTTCCCATTCTTCAGCTGTGAAATCAGAAGCTGTGGCTGCAGGCTTATCTCTTCTCAGAGCTCTGCTCCTTGGATCTAAATGCTCGATACGCTTTTCACAAAACAATGTAAGGTCAGGATAACATCCCTCTTCACCAGACCTTTAAAATGCAAAGATATAAAAGGTACAAAAAAGAACTAAACTGCACTGCATCATCCATATTTCTCTCCATGTGTAGTCTCTTGTGTGGTCACCACAGTGACTGCAGAGGACTATTTTCCTGTTACAACTGAATTCTACTGTCCCCTAATAACATTTTGATCAGAAAATTCCACTGAGTTAACCTTCAACAACTTTCCAATGGACACACATACACAGTTCAAAATTATCACAGCTCGCATAAAAAAATGTTCATGTCATTTTCAGCAGAAGTTAAATAGGCATGGCATCTGAAATCACCACAAACAGTCAGACAAGATGGCTTCATGACAGAACCAAAATCCAGCAGCAGCATTTGAGAAAAACCTGGCATCAAGTTACTCAAACCTTTTGGATGGTTAAAACAGGACTTGGATTTCTAGTGTTATCATTTGGACACTTTCAACATGATTACTTTAACTTTGTATTTTAATTTTTAAATTAGAAAGTTACAAAGAGGTTCAAGACAAACAGAATATTTAAGTATGGGTTCCTTTGAATTTTACAGAACAGGAATATAAATAGTAAAGAAGGTAAGAAAATATGTTTACCTTAATACCCTGAGAATCTTTTCCAGGTGTTTAACATCTGTGCATTTTTCAATGAACTTGTAGTCCAGATGACCAATAGGTATTTGATATGTTTTAGTGGTTCCTTGGTCCAGCAAAAATGGTACTGACTCATCACCCATAACTAAATATTAGAAGGAAAAAATGTGATTCTGTAGGCACTTAATTATATTTTGAAGCAATGCAGACTTAAGGAATAACCCTGCTCATGCTCTTTAGTAATACTCTGTTATGGAAGCAGACCTGTTGCCACAAAAGAAAAATTTAAAATTTGAAGACCTGATCACACAAACTGTTCTTGACAGAGGTTTACTGATAGAAATATGGTTATAAATGAGAGTTGTTTTAGAAAAAGAATACGTACAACTCTACTGCTCCTGCAAGGCAGAACAAGTCGGAAAGACTGCTTAAAGAAAAATTGCCAATTTTTGCCTACCACATTCTCCGTTTTCCTTTAAACACAATATGGTATTACCTATTTTAACCAAGTGTGGTGGGAATGAAGGAGAAATGGTGCAGGACCCTCTACTTTTTTCAGAGGGAAGATGTTAACCAACTCAGTGTACTTAATGGAATGATAACCTTTGCCTTCTCTGTAGCCAAAATAAATCCAGTTGTTGGTCTTTCCCCACTAACTGCATTTTCTAGGTCTCTGATTATATTACTGTACTAATCTGAATCTTTTCCAGTAAGTCTGTAACTGATGAAGTGAGGTGTTCAAATTGGATGCTTCCTGTCTCCCCGTACCTTTGATCTGCTTATCTGCATCTTTTTCTATTTTGATTCCAAGCTCTATGGAGCAGAAATTCTTTTTTCCCCCATGTTATATAGCGCTTAAAGTGATCAGTTATTTTTGACAAGTACAATAAGGGCAGCTAGCTAGTATGTAGTAACAACTATGTGTGGATATAAACCCAATTAAAATAATTGTGTTCTAATGTCTAGCATAATTACACATATTAATTTGTAGTTGCAGAAAAATGTTTACAATACAGTATCACTTAAATAATAACTGGTCATAATTAGGTATTGCATAAAGATAGGATTCTGCCAAGAATTTACAGTTTCAGTATAGGAAAAGAAGCAACACGCATGGAGAGACAGACGAATACGGGAAATAATTAGACAGCAGTAAAAAGCAAGAGAGGCACTCATGACAAAACGGCAACATTCTCTCCCGTTTCGGTATTTCCATAAACGTTAGGGAGTTCCCTCGAGTGCCGGGAGCAGCTCTCGGGCAATGCGGTAACCAGGGCACCTCGGCTGCGCGGGGCCACGGCACTGCCACAGCCAAACGCGCTCCTCTCCTCCGGGCGGCTGCGGGCAGCTCCCCGAAGCCGCAGCACCGTGCCCTGCTCCGCGGCCGCCGACAACACAACCTTCCTCCCCCGGAGCCAGGAATTTACCTTCAAAACGACACCAAAGCCTCCCCTCACTCCGCAGCCGGAGCCGGGGCTGCACGGCCAGCCCGCGCCTAGCAACTGTTGCTATGTACAACATGGCGGACGCCGGGGCCGACGCCGGGCTGCCCTCCACAGCGAGCCCCTCGCGAGGCTCCCGCGGCGCCCCGCCGAGCTCCAGCGGCGACACTGGCGTCGCGTGGCGGACCCCAACACCCACCTGCCCGCTGCCGCGCTGCCTGCGGGAGACGGACGCGACCCGACCCTCGCCTCAGCCGCGGGACGCCGGCCTCTCGCTGGCCGCCGCGCATGCGCAGCTGGGCCGTGACGGCGGCCGCGCTGCGCGCCCCCGTCCTCCGCCGGGCGGGAGCGAGGCCCCCCGGTCAGGCGGAGGAAAACGGCGGGAGGGGGCGCGGCGGAGCTCCCAGCCCTCCACCTCCGGCAGGGGACGGACACACCCGCTCCTCCCTTGGGGGTGTAGCTTTAATAAAACATCACCTGTTTGTTTTCAGTGTAGCATTTTATTTAGCTTCGAACAACCCGACCCCCTCCCAGCGCCGGTCTCCCCCGGTGCCTACAACAGTACTGCCCGTTAGCCCTGCCATCCCCCGGCACTGTTTCCTAAAGCAGGTCCGCACCCCTTCCTGAGGGCAGGGGATGCTCTTCTCCACGTTCGTCCGGCAGACAGAGGCACCCAGCCCGTCCGCAGTCCAGCCCAACCCATCCCTTACTCCCGTCAACAGCCGAGCCCTTGTTTCTGTTGTGCAGGCCTAAGGTGCATGCTGTGCACGCCAGCCTGGTGAACAACCAGATAGCAAAACGTTATCGTTTATACTCGGGTGCACCTGGCTTGTGCATCTGGCTTCCAAGGAACAACCTAGATAAGATACGTCTTCATAGCTAGAGATCAGGTAAGATACCCAAGACAATCTTAACCAAACGGCTCCAAAACAAAATCTCAGGAATGCTTTTTTAGCCCCTAAAATAACCCACTGTAGTTCATTTATGAGCCAGTACAGGGTCATGCAGCTTGTAACAAAGACACCTTAGTAAGTACTAAGGTAAGAGTTAAACATAGTATCTCAACATTAACAGCATCATTAGCACCATCAAAACTGGTATTTGGAAGCACTTAAGGAGGCTAAATTAGCATCAGGCACACACCAGCAGTATTTGTAGTACACTTCTGCAATAAGGCTATTTTACTATTACTTAACACACATTCCAAACAGACAGATGCAAAAAGTTTCGGCTCATCAATACAAAACAACCACTTCAATCTTTTTATTACAGACCCCGAAGAAGTCACCTGAAAAGCAAAGCAAGATGCTATTTTAGTTTTGGGACACTACCCAAATTATCTTTATAGCACACATCTAATTCTTTCCCTGAGTACAACCAACTCAAGAAGCACTTTGGGAATTTCTGTTTACACGTTGCTGCTTAATGTTTACCTTGCTTCCCTCCCCTCTTCTGAGAGATTACTTTTTTGACACTTTCTCCATAATTGGGTGGCTGAATTGGGTGCTCTCAGGTCCTTTGAAAGCTCTTTTGAAATCCAGATCTGTGTTTCAGACCTAGCCTTGTGTAGCCTTCTATTTATTTTCAGTGGAATTTATTCAAACCAGTTATTTTATGCAGTTCATAGAAGTCCAAAGAATGTTTAACAAAATTAAAATGCAAACAAATTTAGATGAGAGTAATGAAAACAAGGTTAACTAAAAAAGAATACAATACCACTGAACTTAAACTACTGCATACTCTGACTACAATTTAAATGACAGCTTCAGAAATCTATTGCTGGAAGACAATATAGACAAAATTTAGTATCACAGTAAACTTTAATATTTCAATCTCTTAAAACACAATAAAAACGTCCATTTGTACATGAATGGATTTACAGAGCAAAGTTATTAGAAAGATTAAACTGCATCATGAAGTCACTATATCTTCAGCAGACATCATCGGGCATCAAAAACCACCACTGGAATAGTGCAGCTAAAGGAAAAAAATGTGTTGTGGTTGAAAAAAGATTGGGGGTGAGGGGGTGGGGAGAGACTGCCTAAATCTAAGGTCACAACTAACTACATAAAAGCATTTCAAAAGTCATCTTTAATTAACCCCACAACACTTTCCTTTTCTTAAAAGGCTGAAAAATATCAACAATTCACAGTATGTCACCCAGCAGACTATCCTAGCTTATTGTATTTTGCATAGAAAATGGAAAAAAACAGAGAAAGTGCCAGAAAAGAAAACAAGGTGCCCAATCACACTGCAGAGATTCCCCTACAGTACTTTGCTCTATTGTATCGATTTTTGACCTTGAAGGATTCTTACATAACTACTCAAATCTTCCATTCCATTTCCCTTATATAACTTGTCTCCATCCACAGCTTCTCAAATGCGTTCAAGTACATGTGTAAAAGGATACATCTTTTTGTCCTCTTCTTGTACATTATTCTGTAGCCACATTCTCTGCATCTGATAGGATCTCTTGCCTTTATTTCATTTTCTGTATGACATTCTGATATGATGGAGGAAGATAAAGGGAGTGGGTAAACAAAACCAACATTGTTAATGCATAGATAACTTTCAAAAGTCATAACAGTCAAATTCCTATTTGTGGCAAACAAACATAATAAAAAATAATTGTAGTGAATTTGTATCAAGAGCCGAATGAGATCAAGATACTGTTCAAAAAAACCCCAAATTTTTCACAAACTTCACTTATATTCAGATCAAAGAGGATCTTGCTAAAAATCACCAAATTATTACTCCACAGAATACAGTCCACTTTTGATACAACTAGACTCTCTACTAATGAAAACTTCAGCTCAGTCCCCCAAGCCCCACATTTATTTTCTTAAAGGACAAAATATTTCAGAGATTCCTGAAGTGACAACTCAAAATCACCAATTTTAAGTTGTTGACTTATCTATAGGTAAGGGAGAATTTGACTATTGCACTTCAATAAAAGCTGAGTGACCACACGGCATTTAAAAAAAAACTCTCTGAGATGCACTAAATTAGAAGGTCCACTATCTGCACCACAGTGCAGACACTTAGAGAAAGCACCCTCTGGAGATGGAGGACCTCCATGCAGCAACACAAGTTCTAGTGAATTACTTCCACATTGCCATCCATATACTCCCAATATATGTGGTACCATCGGTTTGTAAAGCTTTAAAGAACTTCAGGATCCACACTGCAACTATTTGCATTTATGTACTCTTCAGTATAATGATTATGCATTCTTCATTATTAAAACACCACATTTCCAGTAACAAGTAAAGAAATTCACTGATGTCTTTTCTTTACCTCCACAGATGTAAATCATTGGCTGCTGCTTTGGAGGCTGAACATCCTTCTGTGAATCCATGTTCTAAACAAAAAAAAAACCACAACATGCACACAAGTTTTTGGTTGTTGTTGTTTTGGGGGTTTTTTAACAAATTTTTCAAGGTATAAACAATCATTTTAATATCTCAATCTAAAGCTAACAGAAAATGGAAAACTTCCTTAAAAGTAAACACAAATTCCATCTGTATTTGAAACACAGGACATTGGATTATTCAGGTTGGAAGAGACTTCAGAAAGTCATCTAGTTCAACATCTCAAAAGCAAAGTAACATCAGGTTTCTCAGAGCTTTACCAACCTGGTATAGAAAACCTCCAAAAATGGAGACGGCACAACATTTTCTATTAAACAGGATTTTAAACATTAAAGCCCAATGAATAATATTTTATTTCCTCCCTCCTGCCAATGGTAAGAATTTCCTTCCTGGAAACATAAAAATAAATAATTTCTTATGTATCACTCACATAACAACAGTGCTATCATGAACAAGATAAGCCTTGTTGTATTTTTTCCCCCTCTGATACACTAGCTAAGCTAATCTACCTTTTCATTGATCTAAGGGATTAAAAATCCTGGGAACAGACTGTAAGTAAAAGAGTAATAAGAATTAAGAAAACCCAAACAAACAAAACAATGAGGGGCCAAAGAGAAGAAAATCCACCCTCAAAATCCTAACATAGGTGCGTATGATTACCAAACTGATCAAGAGTTTGATAACTCAGTGGTACTCTTCAAGTATTCCTTCATCAGACTGAATAGTTGCATATACTCCACAAACATTCTACCAAGCTTTAAGTAATCCTATCCTAACATCTAAATACGGTTGCAACCATAAATTTTAAGGTTATTACTGTAACCACTAGGGAGATAGTAAACACTTTTTTCCACCCAATGCAAGCCTAGACTAGAACGTGAATATCTCTTTGCAGTGTTTTTGAGGTTGCTGTTTTCTGTGCCTCTGTTCTGCTTGATACAGAAGACAAGAATTCCTAACCCTTGTGCCAGTGAACAGCCTTCATGATTCTTCTTTACGACCACGACTCTTGGATGCTTTTGCTTAACATTACAGTAAGGATTATTTCTCTGATCTTCACAGTTTGTTTCAGTATAAATTCATCTGGGAAAACTAAGGTCTTGAAGACAGAAGGGTAGGCTTGACAGAAATAGTTAATCCTTTAAGGGAGTCTGATCAGCACTTGACAAACCACCTTGTGAAAACCCCCATTATGCCACTCCATTTGAGAGAACCAGAAATAATTCATTAAACTCTACAGCTTTCAAGTAAGGTTTTGCTCTACCATAACCGTAGCGCCATCTTAATCTGCGTGTTATATTCTTTCTGTGTCAGTACATTACAGTAAGATACAAGCAGTCATCCATTAGCACTTGAAAACGGCAGCATCTTCTAAAACAGAGAGCCGAGCTAAGGAGGACCACAGCTGCTGCTAAATAACTTGAGCTGGTGCTGCTCATGCAGCACAGTAATACTGCTGCTAAAGACAGCAGTGACCTACAGCTACGTATTTTGCAGGGAGGTGCCACGGTTTAGCCGGCTTTCACGTACCCTGCAGCTCTGAGCGCTGCCAAGCCGACACAGCCAAAAGGCACACCGGTGCACCTACGCGCATTGGGCTGCGCCCGTAACCTACCGCGAAGACGTGGAGCGCCGGCCACGCTGCTCGTGCCGAGGACGGCACAGGTACCTGGAAGAGAGGCAAACCCGCTCCATCACGTCCCGCAGAGCCCACGAAGGAGGACGGACCGACGAACGGACGGACGTCCTTCCTCACAGCCCACCGGCCCCTCAGCCCCAGACACCCCTGCCCGCCCCAATTCCGCACCGCGGCCTCTGCCACCGCCCCGCGGGGCTTTTACGCAGGAGAGAAGGCCACGAGGTCGGGCCGGGCCTTTCCCTGCTCGCCACGGCCACGCCGCCACCCCCCCCCGCAGCGAAAGGGACCACCGTCTCCGAAGAGAGGCGCCCGAAAACCCCAGGCGAGCCCCGACCCCCACTCGCCTGCACAAGCCACTCCGCCGGCCTCACCCTCTCCTCGGCGCCGACTGATGACGACACACGGGGCGCCGGCGGAGGCGGGGCCCGCCCAGCGCCGCCCTGAGCTGTGCACCTCAGCGCGTGCCGTTATGCTACCGGCCGCGCGAGCCAGCGGTGCGCGCGGTGCGGCGGACAGGCGCCCGGGGGCCCTGCCGAACCGAACCGCCCCGCCCCGCACCGCCCCGCACAGCACCGCAGCCCTGCCTCCGGCCCCGGCCGGCCGGCCGGCTGGTCGGTCCCCGGCAGCCAGCCGCCGCCAGCTCCGGCCTCCTCGCCGCTGAATAATTAGGTTGAGACAGTAATAAATACTTAGCGGTCGGTGTTAGCCGCTCTGAAAAAGAAAGCACAGAATATTTGGTGGCATTTTTGCCATATATAAGCTTTCGTATGAATAGCACCGTCAGTTTCCTAAGAAGAAAGTCGGCAGCTGCGTGGTTAGACAGGGTAAGAACGGACAACGTACTCGGTGTTGTCACTCGGCTGTAGCCGACCTGTACCGAATGCCCTGCGCCAGGTCCGATCGTGCGGCTGCGGAGGTTTTTAAAACACCGCCGAGGTGTTTCACCGCAAGGCCCTGTCTGTTTCCAGAAGCGTTTTACCTAAGATCCGTGGATAAAAAAACCGACACCTCGATAATTTTAAGCTTGTGGGCGGTATCACACGTATGAAACCACCCTTAGAAGGTGCGATAGTACCAATTCTAACGGTAGGGCGCTGTTACGAAAGACGTTCAAATGCCGGCGATTCCCGTACGCACTGAACGGAGACAGAACAAACCAGATTTAAACGGTACTGGTTGCTCTCTCTGTCAGTGGCTCAACCTCGCCGGCGGTATCAATTTTGAATCTTCTTAGCTATCTTTGGTTTATTCCTAGAAAAATGTTTAACAAATACTGTGTTTTGTGAATATGCCAGTTTAAATGACTCCATCATTCAAGAGGTTCCCTAGTTTCAGTAAAGGTCTTTCTTTTTCTCTTTCTGAATGCTGAATAAACATTTCCTAAGCACCCAAATGCACTGATACGTATGAGGTTTTATCAGTTGTAATTTATTGATGTTGTTCTCATAAGTAGCAAATCACCTTCATACATGACCTATAGCTTATGTAAAATAAACTGGAGGAATAATAAATAGTTGCGGTTTTCCCAGGTTTGTATTTCAGTTAAACGTAATGAAAATACAGTAATGACTTTAGACAGCTCACCTGCTTCTCCGTACTGCTGTGTATGAATAAAGCTAAATATCGCCTCTGGAGCGCCAGAATAAAGCATATGCAAGAAAAACGGTACGCAAAAGGCAGAGCTATTAATCTCCATCCTGACTTCGCCGTGACATTGCTACCCGCGTCCCCTCCTCCCCGAGGTCTTCGCCGGTGTGGGTGTGCATCGAGAGTTTCAGTCAGAGCGGGGGGGGGGGGGGGTGGAAAGCCTCAACCCTGCCTTTCCTGGTAAATGCACACCAAGTAATCACCATCTGATAAATAAACAAACACCCCCCCCCCCCCAAACAAACGGTATTATTTCTCCAGGCTCGTTTTGTATTTTAAAATGCGTTTGTCAAACCGGTAATTTTAAAAGGACCTAGAAAAATAGCATGTTTTCCCAGGTCTTAAAACTTCGGTTACTTCAGCCGTTTGTGATAAAGCCCGCCTCCTCCGAGGGGAGCGCTTTAACGGTAAAACCCCATCCTGATGGGCTGGTGTTTACCAGCCCTAAAGATGCTCCTTGGATTTAGAGTAGCAGAAAGGGTTGGGACAATGTGGGAGACCTCCATGGTCCCGTAAAGGGAAAGAGCTCCTGGGGAATTGGTAGGAAAGCGTGAGGAAAGGCTTGTGGGGCGAGGTGGGGAGGTGCAGGGGTACTTTTTGGATGGGAAGGAAATGCGGGCGGAGCGCAGCGCGAGTGTGTTGCAGGCTGTCTTACCTCATTTTGTTTGTTTAGAAGCAACTTTCTTAGGTGTTGGCTGGGGTTTTGTTTGGGAGGGTTTTTTTTTTCGTTTGGTTTCGGGTTTTTTTTTTGTGACGCTTTTTGTTAAATCACGCTTTTCGGTGTGATGCTTCTGTGTATTGCGTTAAATGCCGCAATTACAACTTGTTCAATTTCTTGGCTATTTTTAACCCAAGTCACATAAATCCGTCCGGGTTTGAGTGACAGAAACAGAACTTGCAGCTGGTGTGTCCTGCTTTAAGGAGCTAGCAAGCTGCCAATTTCACAGAAAAGGTAATTTATTTTATAAATACATACAGCTATTTGAAAAATAATTTCTTCTGATTCACGTGAAATAGACGATACTACAGAAAGCACTTTCGGAAAACTTGTATTTCATTCCATAAAGTTTCTAATGATTTCTCCTTCTAAAAAGGAAGGGGGAGATACCCCAAGAGCCTTTCTCTTTTTATCCGTAACACAAAACAATATTCTTTATCTAAAAACGTCACAATTTCCCCCGGCTCTGAATAGGTAACTTTAAAATCCGTGTTTCCTCAGGCCCCTCTCAGCCTGCCAGGCGCCTCTGCCCGCTGCCCACCTGCCGGGTCGGCTTTGCGAGGCTGGAGGAGCGGAGGTTGCCAAAGGGGAAGGCTGCAAACTTGCCAAACCTCATGTACAGGAATTACATTACTTAATTTCGGCGTTTCTCTGGAAAGCCTCTGCTTTGCTTCTTTAAACGTAGGTGTTGCTTTTAGAGTCACAAATGACAGCTTTACATCTCTCGTTCAGATCTGACATTGTTCTGGTGGAGGAAGAAAACTGGAGTGTAAACAGAGAAAGAACCAGAAAAATTAGAAATAACCGGGGGTAAATGTTGTATTAGTGAGGTGAAGGAGAGCAATACTCAGCAGGAGAACACAATAATGATTTATTCGGCCCTTCCTATGTCCCTGGGTGGCAAGCACCTGCTTCACCCCGAGGCGGCAGCTGCGAGGCCTGCCAGTGCCCCGCCGCCGGCAGCTCCCCCCGCCTGCCTGAAGCCAGCAGGTAGGTGAGCGTGGGTAGCCCCACGTTATCCTTACCGAGCTCAGGAAAAACAGGCACCCGAGTATTCGTGGTTTGGCTTTTTTTTTTTTTTTTTTAATATACAGATTAACTAAAACCTCGACAAAAACTAGGCGATATCACGGGGCATCTCCTGCCCGACTAGCAGCTGATTTAAAGGAGATGGCACTTGACAAACCCTCTGCGATTGTTTTGTTCCCGGGCCGTCGGGTACAAACGTACCGATCAACTCGAATTAATTAGCACCTTTATAACTCAAGCTTAAAGGTTGTGGCGCAGATAAGGCTCGTTATCTGTGAGAGCCTCTGGCTGGCCGTGATCGACCAGCGCCTCTGAAGCCACCCCTCAAGCCCTGGGCGCCCCCAGTAGGGAGCTGAGGGAGCTCTCACCGAGGCGGGAAAACCTCACCCTCGCCGGGCACCTGAGAGGAAGCAGAGCGGGGGGAGGAAGGACGCAGGGGCGCTTTTAATGGTGGGCTGGGTGGGGCGGGGCGGGGGTGGCCGCAGGGCTGAAGTAGAAAGCGTGAGGAGAAAGGCGAGCCTTGCCGGTATCTTCTCGTGTCCCGGAGGAGCGGGCTCTCCCGTTCGGCGGAACAGTTCTCCTCAGGCTTCCACCCCGCCGACGCCCTGCCCTCGCCCTAGGGCGGCGCCGCTCTCCTGAGGGCGGCAGCGCGGAGGGGGCGGGGGAGGCAGTGCGGCAGCGGTTGGTGAGGGCGGGTAGTTCAAACCCAAGCGAGGGAAAGCAGCGGTAGCCGCACGCGAGGAGCCGGTGTGGGTGGAGAGAAGCGAAGCGGCTTCTCGCTAAGGGCAACGGGCCTCAGAGCCGGGCGGCGAGCCGCTGAGGCGGCAGGATTCTCCTTCTCTCCAGCCAGCCGGGGCGGGGTGGTCCTTGCCTTCACCCCTTCTCAGGGAGCCCCGCCGGCAGCCTCAGCTGCACTCGGTGGTGGGGGACCCCTAGGCTCTGTTTGCTGTGCCCAGCGATTTGCCAGATGAGGGGGTGAAGCTGTTGGCTTTGCTCGTGTCCGGCACCCCAGGTGACTGAGAGACCCTCGGGTGCTGGTCCTTAGGTAGCCGTCAATTACCTTCATCGTTGGGTAATTAGACATTGCAGCGAACACCTATATAGACGAACTGAAAACTGTCTCAGCGGGCTAACGCTTCTCTTGCGCCTCTCTTTTTGTCTCCACATCCTTTCTCACTCTAGGTTATTGATAGGGGTAAACAATACTTTGAATACAGCACCTTTGCTTTGGAAGATCTCGAGTTGCTTCACAAATTAGGGTAAGTGACCCACATCTTGCAGATAGGACTTACTATGCCATCTTCAATATTAATACCTTTGAAGGTGTTAAGGGCTTCTCTGTTTTTAGATCTGGGTGCTCAAAGAGCAGAGTCTTCGGATAGTCAGTTTTACTGCAGGTATGATATCTGTTTAAATAACAGAGAAAATACTCTTGTATCACCAAAACTTTGCCTTTATCTGTTTTGTTAACAATGGTGAACGGTGACAAACAAGGACAGAAGACATCTTGTTCAAGGCATAAATGTTCAGTGGGTTTTACTGGGGAATGTAAATCAGTATCAGTAACAGGCCTGACTCCATTCTAGAACTCGTGTCTAAGTTATAGGCAGCATTTACATTGCCTTCTAGTAACCAACATTTTTACCTCTTTAGGACACTTTGTAAGATTAAACTTCTCAGAAGTTATCCCTTGTCTAAATATCTGAATCCTCTTAATGTAGTTTGGGTCTGTGAACATGAAAAATTTTGTTCTGTAAACTGCCAGAAAGCTTGTAGTTGACTTGTAGATCAATTTGAGAACTACAAAATTAATAATAGATATGAGAAATGTATAGAGCATAAGAATCTACACTTATATGGATTTTATTCCTTCCTCTGTAACGGACTTGCTGTGTGACCAGTCTTTTCTTCCCTGCACATCTGTTTTATGATGTCTAAGCCAAGGTTAACAATAGTTTCAGAAATTACTTCAAGATCCTCAAATGAAAAGGGCTTGATGACATGTATTAAATCTAGTAGATGAATCCTGACAAAAAAGGAAGTGCTTATAAAACACTAGACAAGTCATAAGAGGGTTTATTAGGCATGTCTTATGAATATAAGTAGCATCTCATTCTATTATGAGAAATGTTCAGCACCTCTGAAAGGCTTTCCCTTCTGTACTGGATTTGTAAAATGAGACCTTGTGTCAAATTAAATCTTAATCTGTGCAAGTAATACATTTTGAAAAAATGTGTATACAAGCCTGAGGTGTATACTGGGATTTGCAGTAAAGAAGTATAGCGGACATTGTTCACTCGGTGTATTGCAGTGGCATCCCCATAATTTTTTCAAAGCTGTTATCTTAAAATCAATATAGTAAGCTCACAGGCTCCTCCTGCTGGACATTGGCGTATTTACAGCATATTTTTGGCTTTTTACTTACCAACATTCCTTTAACTCTGCTATTCTGATCCCCTACGGCTGCAAAAAATTTTCTGTGATTTTTTTTGTTACTCGAAACACAAGTTTGCTTAAATTCTTTTATACTGTAATATTTTAAAATTCCTCTACTCTCAGTTGTTCATAAGATTAGGTAATTTCTCCCATGGAATATCTGAGAATGAAACTGCAAGCATGAGTTTTCCTTTTGTTGTTTCTTCAGCATGCTGCCTGAATGTTAAGTTTGTAAACCTGCAAGCCTTTGCATTTTTGTTAAATGTGTGGCTAGTTTGACTGTGTTTAAGGAAAATATTAATATTTTTAAAGGTAAGTGTGGGTATGCCCTTTTTTGGGGGGAGGTGGGGATTGAGATTTTGAATAGCTGTCTCTAAATAGAATTCAAAGTTTAAATCTCTGTCCATCAGCATTTTTGGTAGGAATATCTCCTGGAAATGTTTGCTAACTAACTGCAGTTCACCAAAATTCAGTATAGAAAATGAAACCTCTATTCTTTTTGTAGATTACACAAAGATAATGCTCTATTGTTACTACAGGTTCCTTATAGGTGGTCTTCCTTTTACAAAAAGAAGAGCTATGTTGATGTGGTCCTCCACTAATAGTGTGAATAATCAACTGAAGAGCAGCAATGCGCTACACAGAGTCTTCATATTTTTTTCCTATCTTTTTAAAGCTATTTTCTAGTTCATGACACAGCATTTTCAACCTATTGCCTAAAATGTTGAAAAGTGATGCAGATGAAACATTAGACACCGCTTGGAGTTGGTCCTGCACTGTCAGGAAATTTATCCCTAATTCATGTAATAACTAGCTTAAAGCTATGCCCTCGTGTTTCCTATTTGTGCTGTCATTTATTTCACCAAGTGAAAATGGAGAATGAGGAAAAAGCAGTGAGGGAAAACAAATGTGAAAGTAAGGTACCTGTAGAGGTAAATGGGAGAGGGAAAGGAAGCAGGCCAGACTTCAGAATGTGTCATCTTCTTGGAATCATTTTTATATACCTTTCTTTCCTGGAAGAATTTTTCTTAATTATGTGGATGGATTTTTTGTTTGTTTGTTTTAAATCTGTTTGATTTTATACTGATATTAGTCTGATTCTATAGGCCTTTATGCCAAGTTCTCACAGTCTGCTGTTTAATATCCTGTTCCTTTTGAACTTCTATATGTTGCTGTCTCCTCACAGTAGAAAACAAAACAAAGCACTTTCTATATTGCAGTGATCTTAAAAAGTGCCTTCAGTATGGGTCAAAAAATGGTAATTAAATGACCCAAGATCATCAAAGAATTGTTCCCCCTGCCCCCAGCAGTATGGGTTCCTACTGCTTGTATTTGGTGGCTTAGGGCTCAACTAAGTCAGGAGTGTTGGGATATTAGCAATGTCTTAAAGATGGCTTAAACACCAGATACTAAAGATTCTTATTTTTGTCTCTTCTGAAAATTCAATCACGGTTTCCAGGCTTTACGTTCCAAAATACCAGTTCTAAAGGCCAGTAACATATGCCAGTAAAAAGTCCTGATTCAAACTTCAAAAGTCTTGCAACGTTGACGTGAACTGCTATGATTTCTGTGAGAACAGCCCTCATACTGGCATTATTCATAACACCTTTTATACAGTTACTGTGTCTTGGCTGTAAAAAGCAGTGACCTATTGCCACTCTGGTTAGGGTGGAGAAACTCTGCCATGTCTGAATGGCAAAAAAGTAAGTCTGCATTCTTACATCTCTTATTTAAATGGGTACATCAGCCACTTGTAACTTTTCTAGGAAATATATATAGTAGCTCTTAAAAGCTTTTATACTTACTAAGTTTAAAAGAAACTTTCTACGCACATGGTGAGAGGATGTATAGTCAGTCCATCAGTTTCTTTAAAGTGTAAAGCTTCAGAACACTCAGTTTATCCACAGAGCTGAGCAAAAGTAGAGAGAGTCTTTACAAGATAACATTTAAATGTTAAGGCAGATAAGAATGCACTGTTCACTTTGTAATTAGAGGACAAATTTTATTCCCTCCATGGACTGTAAGGACCTAAATAATAGGGAGCCCTGTACACTTGCGACTTCATGATTAATCCTCTCACTTTTCTTAAGGAGAAAAAGCCTTTTGTTTAAACTCATCTATTACCAGAGGTACTGCTAGTTCTTAAGGCCTGAACCATTAGTGGTTGGATGAACCAATAACACAGTGCTAGTGAAAATCTTGGTCCTATTGGCACGAGAGGGAGTTTTGTCACCAATTTCAGCACAAATGAGACTCTAGTTGCTGCGTTGCTTATTTGAAGCTTTTCCTTGGATGACGATTGACAGATCAATTAGCTAACTGGATGTATGTTTTAATTTGCCTCATGGTATGCTGTGCATTTTAATCACTCATTCTAACCATCTACTTGATTGTAATTTATCTTTGTGTTCATGTATAAGCACTGTTTCTACTAAGACTAATGGAAATACTTTTGTCATGGCTGCTAACTTGATAGACTTACACAAGGCTTTCTGACTAATCTGAGAGTGTTTTGGTGACTACTTTTATTGTTTGTTTCAGAAATAACACTGGTATCTTCACTTACAAAGTCAAAGTGCCAAGCAGAAGATGTCAGACAATCATTCAGTAACGTTCAATATTCTTAAAAGAAATAGATTAACATCTCCCAGCAGCAATTTTAAATGCTCCAATTTTAAAGACACATGTTGCACTTCAGTATTTCTGGACAGCAGATGCAATGAGTCAGTAAAAGATCCTGATGTAGAACATAAAGAAGCACTGAGTGTAACAAGTTTATCATTGCTACAAGAGCATTCTGAGCACATTCATCCAAATGCCCTCTTTCCTGTGTCATCATCTATTGAAAATGAAATGAATTCTATCTCCTTATCAGAAAGAAGAGAAGCAAATAGAAGTGCAGGGTTTTTTGAAACTCCTAAAGTGAGTAGAAAAGGCTCCTCACTACGCAGGAGGCTGCTTTTATCTAAGACTGTTCCAGCTGGCACAACTGTAGGATGCTGTGAAAGACAAGCTAGTTCTTCAGGAAGCAGCAGGAAAAAAATATTCACTTGTGTTTTGAGCTCTGAAGAAAAACTTTCACAAACTGCTTCAGATTCTCCAAAAGATAAAAGTTACAAACCTCTGACAACTAGCACTTCAAAAACTGAGGACTCTAATCCTGATGGCCCAAAACGGAGACTTTCCTTTTCACAACAAAGGACTTCTACGCTAGATGAGTCCAAATGTAAGGACCCCTTGTTGCCAGAACCAGAATGTTTATCTCCAATTCAGTGTAAGGATGTTATTGTTAATAACATTAATGAATTCAATGAAAGTGTTCTTATGAGTGTTAGTGATGGGTTGCTTAGGACTCCTACTTACAATGTCTTACCTGAGGCCAATGAGGGTAAGTTCCTGACTTCTGTCAACAGTCTTGTAGAGAACTTTAACTTTGAACTATGTGATATAAAATCTCCCCCTGTTAAGCTGGCAAGTTACCCAAATCTTTCAACACCTGAGGATAGTGGATACAATTCACTTCATTTGGACAAATCAGGAGACTCATTGTCTGATCATGAGCGATGTTTCCAAGAGTTCTTCCAAAAACATAAAGAAGGTTCCAAAATTCTGGATAGTAAAAGAAAGGCAAGAAAACTTGAACGAGTTAGAAGGTTATCCACTCTTCGGGAACAGGGCTCACAGTCAGAAACAGAAGATCATCATGGCAGTCCCTCTACTTCTGCATGTATGTTAACAGAAGAAATAAACTTTGTCAGTGAAGACCATGCATTAGTTTTAGAAGAAAAGCCTGATGGAAACCTAGTTGTAAGTCACGGAGATCTCTCAAGAACTCCAGCTCTGAGAATAGTTCATGAAATTTGCTTGCAAAGAAAAAGATCAGACCAAAACCAAATATCAGAGAATGTTGATGGAACAGAAATATTTGCATTAGAACATGTTCTTGCTGGACTTATTGGCAAGAAAATGGGCCTTGAAAAATTAGATATTTTAACAGAGTTAAAATACAGAAATTTAAAACATGTTCTTGCTATAGTTTTAGATGCTTTGACAGTCGAAAGTCTATGCAGGTAAGTACTGCTGCTTTTTTTTTTTTTTTTTCCTCCCCCCAGAAAAGGGGAAAATATGTGTTTCTGCAAATAAATGAGAATAACTTCTGAAATAGTGGGTGTTGTCAACAGAATTTGTTTGTTTCTGAGGAAATAAAAAAGTTTTGTCACCATTAACCAAGTGGCTCTTTCTGTGTAGTTCTAAAATATGTTGTATGGGGCAATTAAAAACCAAAACAAACAAATAAGAAGCCAAACATGGGAATTAGTAAACTTAAAACCAAATCACACTAGTAAATTTTAAAATATATTAAAAATTTCTTTAAGCCTAGAAAATAATTTTTTCTCATTACAAGTTTTCCAATAATGCATAGTACTCAAAACATATTTTCTAGAATTTTTTCTTGTGTATTTAATTTCCTCAGTTATTTCTAAGCACAAAGATGCTCAAAGAATTATGCTTCATGAGTAGTGTTCTAGATTAATTTTTAATCAATAGAAACTGTCACTTTTTTCAAAGAAACCAAGAGTGCTGTGTGTGTTATTAGTTACAAAGGGAACAGGAGAATAGGTGGAAGTATAGGAGCATGGGTGTTTTCAGAACATTTAACACAAAAAATGTGACTTTAGAAACAAATTTGGTAAGTGGCTTATGTGGAAGAAAGAAACTTATTTAATTTTGTAAGTCAAAGATATGCTGTATAACTTATATTGCAGTTGTTCTCGACTTCTATTACTCTATACAGTGGTGCGTAAGAGTACATGAGATCTGTGTTTCATAACAGTGCGATGAACTAGTATATAGCAGTAGTCTGTAAAATGACCAATAGTATATGAAATCATGCAAAAATCTTTAAAAGGTAGTCTTACTATTGTGACTTCTGTACTACTTGGTAAAAATGTGAAAGTGGGTAATTTTTTTTCATTCATTACAGCATTTGGAAAGTAAGCAAAAACTGGCGTGAAATCATTTTACAAGACAAAAGTGCAGATAAGAGGAGGAAGTTGTACATAAAACACCTGAAAGAAGAAGCTGGGGTAAGGTTTGTCTCAAAGGTAACATTTTTTTCAAGTGTGAAAGAAGACACGTCAAAGGGAAGAGGAAACAACTTTATCAGCTACCTTTCGGTAGCTTTACGAGAGAGTTCCAACATGAGTTTGTGAAGGATTCTAACAGGAGAATGTAATAGATTTTACTGCTTTTCAACTGTCCACAGTTTGAGTACTAGTCTTTCAACCATGTGAGACACTTTCTTTTTTCTTATCCCCGCCCGCCCCCGTCTTGAGAATCCGGTAGGATTTCTTCCTCAACTGAATCTGGCTTTAGATTTAAAACCCTGTTCATACATTTGTGCCATACTGTTCCTCATTTTCCATTTCACTCTAGTCTGCAGTTCTCTATTTCCTGATTATTTTCAGGACTGCTTGTGGCTAAGGTCCTTTGTGGTGTACTTGTGAACATCAGAAGGACATATAGAAGTTTAAGGGGTGTCTAGAAAAGTAAGCATATTAATGGCAGTATATTTTTTCAGATCCTCCACATGTGTATACACACACACTTCAGTGTAACTTTGCTTTAATCGTGACAAAAACTTATGTTTGGTATTTCCATGCTTGCTATTGAGATGTGTCCTAATTCAGAAACATGAGGACCAGTAGAGAGTTCTAAAGGACAGTTGGCTTTTTACCCTGCTCATGGGACTTTGTTTTTAATGCTTCCTGTCTCTTGTTCCCTTGCTAAATATAAACATTTAATGGGAAATACATGCACTATACATAATTTCCTTTTCTAATGTGTTGTTGCAGAGGGAAAACAAAACAAAACAAAAAAAGCAAAAACCAGCTGCAAATCCCAAATGAAACAAAACCCTAATTAGCTTTCTTTTGTCCTTTTTTTCCCCCTTTTCTTTATAATTGTAAACTTCAACAGGTGTATTTTTTGAAAGCTGAAGATGCTGCTACAAGACTTAATGTTCTCAATAGATCTGCTCTAAGGCCTGTTCAAGCTCAGGCCAGAACTCCTGTAGTACAGACACCACCTTCATACACTGAACTTACACCCAGGAGATGCAGTTCTGTTCCCCATTCAACTAGTAGACAGGAAGAATACATAAAGGTAGGTAGCTAAGAAACTCTTCACTTTCAGTTTTTAGAAAAGAAAACATTCATTTATAAGAACTAAGTAGCTCTTCTCTCCCTCCTCTTGCAACAGGTTGCTAAAACTCTGTTCACTGATGAAGCTCTAAAACCCTGTCCAAGATGTCAATATCCTGCTAAATATCAATTGGTAAAGAAACGGGGACTATGTAGCAGAGAGGCATGTGCATTTGAGTTCTGTATTTTATGTCTGCATGCTTTCCATGGGTCAAAAGAATGTAATAGTTTATCTGCAAAACGGAAGAACAAAAAAGATGCTCCTCCAGGAAGTGCCCAGAGCAAAAGAAATTTAAAAAGACTCTGAATTTGTAAGGCATCTAAGTCTTTACATTTAACTCCCTTTCCCCTTCTCCTACATTCCTTATCTCGTTCATGTTCTTCCTAAATACATGCATTTTGAAAGTCTCATTCAATGTGGTTTTGCTGACTTATCAAGATAACTTCTCATGTATCCATCTTAATCAATTTAGTATATTTTTGTTTTTGAAAAAAGTAAACATTTTGAAACATTTTGTCTTGTTTTAGCTGTTGTGTAGTAGCTAGGCACTTACTAACATCTTAATTTTTTAATAAAGTCTCTTAAATGTAGTCTTCAATATCTACCTTACAGCACCTTGTAGATGTTTAAAAATGTGATTCTTGTCTTAATGACAAATTAAAGAAAATATTTTTTTAAAAATCTTTTTAATGCGGTTTATTTATTGTTCATTTTAAGTTACACTAAATGTTTTAAAAATATCTTAAAGTGGGGCACTACGTACATATGCAAAAAATACTTCTACCTATATAAATGATGATAAATGAAAAGCAATATAGTAGTTGTCTGAATTTTATATCAGAATAATTGTTTTGTTGTTCTCTTAGCCTCTGTAATGCAAGTCAATAGAATAGTAATTTCTAAACCAAGCTGATGCTGTGTGGATATTCACTTGTACTGTTTTTTACAGAGTTTTTGTCTTTACTTGAAAACTTCAGGTGATAGACTATATATTTACATATCTAAATATGCTGTTGCATTACCCTTGCTGTCGTGAACTTACCTTTATACTTAGTCTGACTTTACTTCAGCTCTCAGATACTGGATCATCTTTGTATTTCTGCTTGAATTAAAGGATTATCTACTGCTAGAAATCATCCTTTCTCTATCTGTAGATTTAATTAAGGGAATTCACTGATTTTGCTCTTGAACTAAATAGGCTGATCCTTTACAGAAAAAGAACTCAATCTGCTTCTCAGACCTCAAATGATTTTCGTGGTTTGGTGTGGGTTTGTTTTTGTTCGTTTGTTTGTTTTAAAAAATCCGAGCAGTTGTAAACTGCTTGAAATACAAGCAACAGAAGTGGACATGGTACTTGCTCTATGAACTTCAATTACTTCTCCAACTGATATTGTCCTACTTGTCCTTTCAAGGAGTTCATTTGTCGCAAGCATCTTGGAGAACACTTGTAGTCAGCTGGTGTTTTTTCTCCACTCTCCCTCTGATTTTGTCCTATGTGTTATATTTGTGATGTTGTAATTTTACTGTGTGTATTTGTAGGTAAGCCTTATCACTGAGCTATTTAAAAAGTTGTCTGATATAAAAAAAAAAAAGAGCTTTCAACTAAGCAATAAGCTGTGTATTTGCCTCTACTAATATTTATTCACATATCCCTTTATTGTCTGAAAATTACAAGTAACTTCTGAGATTTTTTCTTTTTTCTTTTTTTCTTTCTTTCCACACAGTCTGTGGATGTTTAAGATAAATGGACCAGGATAATTCACTTCAGGGTGTTCTAGAAACATCACTTCCTATTTCTCATCTCTAACTGTTGTGATTTGCAATTTGGTTACTACTTTTAGCATACTTGATTTCTGGGATAGTAGCTCCACATAGCATTTGGAAGGAAGAGGAACAACACGGTTAGTAAAATGCCATAGAAGTTTTAGTACTAACCCTATTAACCAAACATGCTATCATTAAAGAAGGGATCAACGCAATATATCTGCCAGAAAATCATGTTTATTGCATGAATAAAATTATCAACACTTTCATTCCATACTTATTTCTATTTGCTAAGCCTTTGCATTATTCTTGTCTAGGGTTAGACTGGTAGCACTTGAACTGGAAGGCTGAAAGAGGAGTTTATATAGAATCTATTCTGAGGGAACAATTGAAGGGAAGGATTTTGGGGCAAGCTAGGGAATATAGAGGTATGTATGTATATAGTTTTGGTTTAGGAAGAATGGCATTCATTACAGAGGAGAAGACTGCAAGCGGGGAAAACTGCTAAATTATTTGATTTGTTTAATATTTGCATTTCCTTAATTGTTTGGAACTTTAAGTGTTCAAGGTCTACTTAAAAGTTAATTTACTTCAGAGCACTATTGGATTGGTTCTTTTACCCTTAGGTATAAAGTAACTAACTATACATTTTTAGAAATGTTTAATAGTTTCTATTAGAGGTTAAACTGACATGATGAACAACAACTTTCTAGGCAGGAAGTTATATTACACAAGAATCTGAATGCATACAGCTTATAACAACTTAATTTGGATTAGTTTTGTTTCTTGTCATTGAGCTATCAAATAAAATGGGGGATAGTAGTAACTGCAATGCAGAATAAGTACAGGCATGTCATAGCATATCAGACTGCTGTTGGCATCGCTGCATTTTACCTTTGCTAAATACCGATGTACTTTCTGCATCTAAAAAAAAAAAAGAGGGAAAAAAGAATGAAGCTTTAAATGCACTCTTGAAACTGGTGGGAGAGTTATGACAGACAGTGAGAGTATTTAGCTCTCCTTCTGATGTGTGGTATTGCAGTCCAGTCCAGAAATACATGAGGTACAAACCTTGCTTTGAAAATTTTAGCAATAGTTCTGAAAGTATTTCTGAAACAGGTGCACCTTTGGATGGAAAGCCATATGGGAACTGAGTTTAAGAATCAGTTGTTAAGTATCTTTTCGCTTTGAAGAGGAAATTCTGGTAAGAGTTGTGTGACCTTATCCAAAGAGTTTGCTTTTGCTAAAATCTGAATAATCTGGGGAGAACAGGGGTGGTAAGATGGTTTTGGTATAGGTGTTACTTGTTTTTAAAGGTAGTATCTTTGACATCTACAGTGTCCATCCAACAAGGAGTAGCTTGAAAAGAAAAAATACTTGAATCCTATTTCACAATGTTACACATTCCCCCCCCTGCCCTATTTTGGCATGTTTAAAACTTTTTTTTTTTTCCTTCTAAATCTGTCTCACAAAAATATCTTCTTGAATCAAATGTCTCTTGTTCAGTTAGGTCTATCACAAATGTAACTATGCTCTGGTGCTCAGGTGAAATGAGTTCTCTGCTGTTGTCCGCTGCTATACCAGAGATGGGGGCAAGTGAGAAAGCCAGACTTCTCATCTATGGGTAATGCTCCTTCCTATGACAGTGATTTTTTTTTTTTTTTTTTCTTTTTAAATAAAATTAGCTTTATGCCTTGACATAAGGGAGAAATAAAATAGTGATATACTTAAAGTGTGGGTAAAGTATGAACACAATGTATGTTATAGTTATCAAATAGCCTCTAATAGTTTGCATGAAAGGAATCAAAATTCTTTCATGATATTTGATTGCTTTATTGACAGAGATGAAGTCTTCAGGGCAGGAGAGTGGAAGTAACTTTTTTTTGAGTCCCTGTTAGTATGTTTTTTTCTGTATACTGTATTGCTCGATTAGTCTCCATCAGATACCACTAAGTTATACGAGTCTGGACTTGAATGAAAGAGCAAAGGAAAAATAGGCTCCTACTTTGTAAAACAAACAAACAACCCCCCCCCAAAACCAAAACACAAACAAAAAACCCAACCACCCCACCCCCCCAAACAAACCAACCCCACTTCCCCACCCCCAAACAAAACAAAAACCCAAACAAAAGAACAATCCATGAGTGTCAGGGAGTCTAGAGATTCATGTCCAGCATCTTTCTTTTTCTACTGTGCTGAATTAATTCTCAGAGACATGAGATCAGGTACTAACACTTCTAGCTAGGACAGAGAAGAAGGATGCAGAAGTGGTCCTTGGGTAGAAATGACAATGGTCAAGATTTTCCTAAAATAATCCTGCCCATGATTATTCTCCAGCTCAAGAATTTTCCTTACAATTGACAACAGATTGTTGGAAAGGGAGAGGTGAATTGTCTTTCACTGTGGAAGATGGGGATAATGAGATTAAAATTAATGTTCAAGATAATATTGGGTTTATTTGCTGCTGAAAATCTTATTTTTGCAATCCTCATTTCCCTTCAGACAGGCATGACCTATAGTAGGAGGAGTGATGTTGCCTACAAAGGATATGCAGGGAATGTGTTTAGCTGTCTGGAGGTGATGGCTTGAGGCAGAGCTGTGGGTTTAAATTCTAAAATAGAATTCTTAGAAGTAACCTTTTGCTGCTGACAGATGTTGTTGCAAGAATCATACTTCATAAATCTTTTTTCTGGAGCAGCGACCATAAACCTCAAGTGGTTCGTGAGAAGGAAATTGAATTTACTTAAGTCTCTGATCATTCTTTTCTTGGTGACAAGTAGGGAAGAGCTTAGGCAAAAAATTGTTATAAATCTTTTGAATTGTTTATAAGATAGAGAATGTTAGTATGTTCTATCACTAACTAGCTAAAAATTATTTAAAAATTTTGTTTGTTAAATTAAGGAGCTCATCAAAGTCTGTCAGATTATTTTCCTATCCCATATATTGGCTATTCATTAATACCTTAGGCAATTTAGGCCATGTAGGTTAGTTTTAATACAAGAAATAATTCCTTTTCTTTCTGTTTTCATAGGCACATGAAGAAATACAGCAGTGTCAGATTAGAAAGAGACTCCTGGAGTCTACTGCCAAGCTCTTGTCAAGTCATGAAGTTCTGTCTTAAAACTGGATAGAATACTGTCCTATGATCTTTATGTTGGAGACCTATTCCAGATTGCTCTACTGTTCACCTAACCAGTTGCCTTTTTGTTTTAGCATTGCTATTAAAACAGCTCTTCTAGACATCTGTCTCTCCCCTTAGACTTTTTTTCCCCTGATGTTATGATGGTGTATTATAAATACCCCCTTGCTCTTTTTCATTGACAGAAAACCTTTGAACTTGGTCTCATCTCTTAGATACAACCTCTATTTCTTGGATTGTCTTAACGACTCTTCACTGTTTCCATTGGAATCTATTCTTTGAACTAATGTAACCAGTATTTCAGATAAAACCTTGTTAAGACCTGGAATAATATTAGGCCTTTCTTTTCTCTACCAGAAATACTTTGACCAATGCATACTAAGATTAACATTTCTTTTATATATCTTCTGCACACTCTCAGTTTAGTCACTAGGTGTAGTACTCTCACATTCTTCTCTCACAAATTTTGAAAAGATCCCATTTTTTTTCCCTTAAATTCTTACTGAATCTTAAGTGTGTAACCTTGTACTTTGTACTGCTAAGCTTCAGGCTTTTTTCTTTCTCTACTTTACTCTCGTGGTGATTTAGTATTTGGTGTGATTATATTATATTTTTATAAGTGCAAATTCTTTGTCTGTAGTGAATCTTGTAGGATTTTTTGATGCAAAACATCTAGCAGATTCTGTTATCACTTGTCAGATGCCCCAACAAAATCTGACTGCTTCTTGGGAATGATGTGTTTATTTAGCTAAACAAAAACAAAGCTTGCTTTTACCATCTGACTTTCTGAGCTCTGATTAATTGAAATTCTCATTACAAAAAGACTTAACCCATTGTTTTTCCTCTTTACTTTGACAAGCCTCTGTACAGTGTTAGAATCTGCCCAAACTTGTCGGAAGCCTAAATGCTAGTAAGGCCTTATTGAGCTTGGTGCTAATGGATGAGTAGTAAAGAAACTGACTCTTCAGCTGAAAATATGGATGGCATGGTGTTCTGAATGAACTCATAAACACTGTTGAATACTAGAAGCTTCATATAAAACTAGGTCTCTGACTTGGAGACTGGAGTTCATGTTTTAAAAGCCCTTCTAATTTTTCCCCTCTGCTCTCTAAAACTCATTCTGAAAACAGTTCTGCAAGGGTTGTTGTGTCTTAACTCTGTAGGCACCTTCAATCTCTGGCAAATGGGATTGTAGAACTGTGCCTGTATTTCAGCTGCTACTTTTCAGTCAGGAATCATAGTGAAAAACCTATTTCTGTAAGCTGTTTAAACTTAGACATTGTGTCATGGCTAGAACCAGCTGAAGCAGTAGAAGGATAGTAACTTCTGGCAAAAGAAGGACAGCTAGCTGGGAAGCAATAGTACCTCAGACAAACGTGGTAACAGTTGCTGAAAGTTACCATCTGGAGCTGCAAGGTTACTGCAGAATTAGTCAGCAGTTGTACAGTGGTCTTCCACTTTAGCAAAAATGTTAATTATCACCCTAAAGTGCTGCTGTTGCCTAAATGGAGGACTCCTATCTCATGTTCACTAAGCAGACACTTAAGTTCCCTAAATACTGAATTGCATGTAATACATTATTTGGGGCCTGAAGAACACAGCTCCTGGAAGGGCTTTGTTCTGCCAGGACTCAGTAGCTCAGTACCTAGCCTATATGTAGACCATTGGGATACAAAATAAAGTTTTCCTCTGGTATGAATCTATTACATTTTCCTGGTGTGTGTTTCGATAGATTAGATGTTACACAGATTCTGGCAGGAGCAACATCTTTGGCTTTTAAACATGAATTTTGGTTGTGTTGAGAACATTCTCCTGTCTTTGGAAAAATTTTGTACAAAAGAAGCACTCCCACGAAATATTGGAATTTCAGGTTCAGTTTTCCTTTATCCATTTCACATTGTGTACTCTGTTGTGGTGTACAAAAACTATTATTGGGATGCAGTTATTCTCTGGCCTTGCTGTTGGAAGTGTTTCTGTCAAGAAATTGTTCCAAGACTTTGTATCCCAAATAGGCATAGTAAGAGGGAGCATAATTTTTTTTTGTGAAGGGCAAGATATGGGTCCTGTTTTCTGCTCCAAACAGAAATGCTTACTGGTGCACTGTTGAAAGTTCCTGTTCTGGACTTTTTCTTTGGTTTAAATAATTGTCCTAGAGTAGTCCAGGGAGAATGTCATACAACACAGAATGGATTACAAGAAAACAGACTAATTCTTGAAATGCTTTGCTCAATTAACTAACTTAAATGTGAAACTATCTTAAGGGTTGAACTGCTTTCCTTGCTGAAAATAGTCCTTGATTTCAAATACATACATTCTGTTGATAAAACATATTCTATCACAAGGGGGCACCAAAGATTTTTCTTACAGAGCAGAACTTTAGTTGTTTTTCTTCTTGCTTTAACCCTTACCCACTAACTCAAAGTTACAAATGCAAAATGTTTTGAATAGCTTAAAGCAAGGGTGGTCATAATTCCTACGCCTGGGAGCCGCATACCAAAATTTTCAAGAGAAGAGTGGCATCCTGGGAAGCAATTCAGATGGCATTACTCCTCCAGGGCCTCCTTTATACAGTGAAGCTGTGCTGGGCACACAGCCAGGTCCTACAGCAACCAGGCAAGATCATAGAATGATAGATTGGCCTAAACAGTGCCTGCTGGCTCACTTCCTCTCTCGGCCATGGACTAGGATTATCTGGCAATCTCCATGCCAGCCTGGCGCTGGCTACAAAACGTAATTCTCTCATGGAAGTGTTGCAGTTGAAGTATTTGAGAACTGATAGTTCCAGGAGCTGCATGCTCTGGACTTTATTTCCCAACTACAGAAAATGTATTTGATAATAAAATCCAATATAGTTTTACAAAGTATAGGTAATCTACAAGTGCCTCCTCAATCTAGCATGATTTAAAATGATCACAGGAAAAAGATCTTATTGTATCCATTTTAATCATACTTAATTGATGTTCTGATGGCTTTAGCGAACAAGAAAGGGAAAACATTAACTTTTTCTAGACTCAGAGTTGGGAAGGGGCTAAGTATTCCCATGTAAGATATTTCAAACAATATCAGAATGGCAGCTTTTTTTGTTGTTGTTGTTTTGTTTTTTGTTTTAGTCTGTTAAATGAAGACTGGGAGAGAATTTGGGAGCTTAATGTGTTCTTCATTCTTTAACTAGGTACTTCTGGAGTCCAGGAGAGCAATAGGTAGGAAAGTAGAATACCTACAAAATAAGAAGGCTGTAATTCCCTATGGTTTTCTGAAGCATTATTGAAATCTTAAGGAGCATCTATTAGTTATGGATTCTTACACCATTCTTAACACCTGTTGTGTTGACACTGTTGTGTTCTGGAAGCTGATGTACCTGAAATCTTTTTCTTCTTTCCTGCTGATTTGATTTTTTTGTTTGTTTGTTTTGGTGTTGTTTTTTTGGGTTTTTTTTGTTTGTTGTTTTTTTTTTTAAGCTGGATCAGTCTCCCAATCTGCTTCATTATACAGCTACACAAGCAGTCATGGCAGTATAATACAAAAAGGTGGGAACTGGTGGTCAGTGGGATGTAGTCTCTCAAACAGCACCGGTGCTATCCACAGTCTTGATGTGTCAGTAATATCTTCACATAGCTCTTAGCTGGGGAACCCTGGGTTTGGGGACTGTTGTTGACATCTGTTTGATTGTAATAGCAAGACTGGAAAGACACGCATACTTTAGTGTTTCTTCTTGGGTATATGCCACCTACTGCCAGGAGATCATCTTGTTAAAGGATGTGTTTGGCATTATTGGCATATGTTATTCCTATCCGCTAAAGCTTCTTTCTATGCCTCGTGTGTTGGCCCTTTAGTTGGCTGGAACACCTGTCAAGCCAAGATCAAGGAACTGACCTGACTTAAACCAAGCTACAAGTAACCCCAGGAAAAAAAAAAAAATTGTCATGAAATTTGCTTGCACAACTGAAAGTAAGAAGTGGTGGTAAACTTGCAAAGCTTGAATTAGCACAGCCAAAATGTATTACAAACCATGACTCCAGTTTATCTACATGAAAAATAGAGAATAGACAGTGACAATGCAATCTTTTGTACATAGTGCCAAAATTTCTGATCCATCCCCTGATAGTGAAATGCCTGTGAGAAATAACTGTCATAGTTTCTTCTGATCTGTATCTTATGTTTCAGGCGAAAACTATGCTACGTTAACTGTAGTAGGGTTGCTAGCAAAAAACACTCTCTGCCTTGCTGTAAACTTATGCACCATGCCATTTTTTTTATCTTTTATGTGGTTTGATAGCTGTGGGTCTAGTAGCTCTTTCTTGATTTTCATATTGTCTTCACAGGATGACTTTATTTCTGCTATATTTCTTCAAACCGCCACAATCTTTCTGAATAGTTTTTTTCAATTAAGTCTTAATGGTCCTTTACAAAATTAGAAAACATACTGTGATATTCTCCTGAAGTTCTAGCAGTTATTTCTTAAGACACTAATACAAATTTCTGAAGGAATCAGATGACTGCAGGTATGAAGTAGGTAGCTGGCATGTATGAGGCAGCAAGAATACAAATGTATACCATAAATTGCTAAGTGGTCCTTCCAAATTCCAATTCACTTTCCAGGTATGCCTCCATATTCCCTTCATCTTTTCTGAGACCCATACTAAGCAAAGGGAAATCAATCTGTATTTAAAGTCTTTAAACTTAATAAAACACCTCTACCTTGTCCTGGTAGAATAAGATTGTTACAGGAATTCTTGGGCCATTGGTGACATGGGTAAGTCAAGGAATATTTTCCAGTGACTATGCAAATTGAGACTTTTGTAGAGGTCAAGCTCTTTGGACTTGCCTTCCTTCTGGCAGTGTCCTCTGCTAGTAAAAGGCTTCTGATGTTGATAGACCAAAGCTATGTCTCATCTCTTTACTCTTTAGCCCTTCCTATTTTATTTTTAAGCACTTTCTTTTTTCTCTTCACCTAGACTATCTTCAGGAATGGTGTGGTTTGGGGTTTTTTTTTTTTTTCTCCTTTCAGAATTCTTTTGTGGGCTCATATTCCCAATAACAATTTCCTTGCACGTCTGCATTAACTTTTTCTGACAGCCACAGAATTGCATTAAACTGAGCTGTAAACTAGAACTATCAGATTCAACACACAGAGGCTGTACCACCACAACAGGCAGCTTCTGCCATTTTGCCAACAGAAAAATTTAAGGCACTTAAGGGCCAGCTATCTGACGATCAATTTGTGCTTTCCTCTCAGGATCTGACTCCCATTTTGGCAGTTCTGCAGTCAATATTTAAATAGGCTTCCCAGCACCTGTTTCCAGTTTATGAGATAGCTTTTTCATCTGAAATCAGCAAAAATGTATGTGGCAATCATCCAAAGAAGAAAGAGTAGTTATGTTCAAAGTTGGATTTCTGTAAAGATATTTAGGTATTAAAGATAGCACATGATGAAACGCCCACCTATATCTGAGATGGGGCATTTCTATTGAAAATCAATGGGAATTAGTTCATAGCTGCCCTTGGAGATCTCTCTGGATGCCTATCTGCATTTTTTTTAAATAGTATTTACTGCTTTTTGAATGAGTAATTAATTAGGGGGATGTTCATGAATTCACTGTGACCACTGCCAGGAATCAAACACAGGTTAGCACCTAAAAACACAAGTGTGCATTTGGATTTAATAAAGCAATCCAATTTATGTCTTGTCTTTACTTGAGCAAGTCACAAGGAGACTTGTTCAGCCAGCAAGCTGGCATAACTTATGTGCTTGTTTCTTTGAATGCAAAGTTGTCTCAGCAGTTTTGATCTGATTTGCCTGGCTGATACTTTGAGACATTTCCCTGGTAAATGGCTGAAGGCATAAATTTCTGAGAAATGTGGAGGAAAGGGATAATGACAGATTAAAGTCTTGACTGAAAGTTCACCTCTCCAGATGGCTCTTTGGTAATGAGCAAAGGAGGGAGATGCCAGCAGGCATGGAGAGGACCAATTTATGTTTTCCTCCCATTTGTCTTTCTGTGCAGATATCTTCCTGTGTTAACCTTCTTCTAGATTACCATTTTCTAAAAATGCTAATAATTTGAAACCTACTTCAAGTCTTTTTACTTTCTCTTGTCTAGAATTTTACTGGTATCACCTTTTTTAGAACTTATTCTCCATCCTGCCTAGCCATTCATCTTTTCTACAAGGTCAGATGCTTTTTGGGATAGATCATGGCTTTTACTATATTTATGAAACATTCTGCAGTTCTGCTAAGCTAAATAACAATCAAAATGAAAATAAGAGAAGAGCATGGAAAGAGAAAAATGTGGAAAAGGAGGAGAATAATCTTAATCTTTATATCTCAGCTTCACCAGCTGGTGAACTTTTAACAGGCAATATAAAATCAGGACTGAAACACATAGATACAATATTTGACCTAAATGTGTGTTTTTAACTAAGATAATGAGAAAGTGATAGCAAGTGCTAATAGATTCTCCATGAGAGAGTACAGTGTGTTTCCTGATGAGCTTAATGCAAAACGCAATCTCTGAAGCACCCTAGAGAGAACAAAGACCTAAGAGTTTTATACCAAAACATACCAGATGACAGAAGGAGAGAAAAAGGACTTCTATTTTTTATTGACCTGTTTCCAAACTTGAATTCTATCTAAGCTGACTTGTGGCTTCCACTTCTAATTAAAAAAAAAGACACATTCATCATGTTTCTGTTGTTTTTTCTACAAAAATTGAAAGCAACTAGGGAAGTTTAGGAGAATGTTATACACCAAAGACTATGTCTAAACTTGCAATAGAAAGAAAAAGGGGCAGGGGGAAAAGGAGTGGAATGAACATTAGCTTAAATATTTGAAATCATATTAAGTAGTTTGGTTATGAGACAATGCAGTCTCATATATAATGCAGTGCAATTCTTCTACCTATTGGAAAGGTTTCACTTTACATTTTATGGCCTATCTTGTTATACATATTTCTCTTACATATACATTATGTATACCCATTTGAAATATTTCATAATCACAATAGAACACATCCTGATACATGGCACTAAGAAATTATGTGTTTAGGTGTATGCCATTCAGTGTTAACCTACTGTTTGTCACGTCTTACTGAATAGAATTTGCATACAGAGAACTTAAGGGTAGTTAATACTTCATCAGAATACTGATCATACTCTTTAACTTAAGTGAGCTATGGACAATTTTGAATCTTTATATTGTATTCTTTGCTTCTGTTGAATATGCTTTTCATGTATATCAAATATTGCTGGCTGAAATGTGTATCTTGGCTATGATATTATTCAGCTTGTCTCTTAGGTCTTTGGAAATGTTGTTCTTCTCTTAAGTAAAAAAAAAAACCCCACAAAAAAATCCCTCCTAAAAAGCTAATCAGACAGCTAACTACATTCCGCCAAGACAATTAGAAGTAGTATTATTCTGGCATTTAGTAATTAGAGCAATGATTGTGGTGTTTGGGCAAGCACCCCCAGGAGTGGGAATGCACATCTGGACTAGAGGGTGCAAAATACCACGTGTTTCTAGGATGAAGCCATTTTCCCTGCCTTTGATATTTGATTTGCTGCTTGTTTGACAGTCATCAATTCCTGGACTTTAAGCTGTAGTCCCTGAGCGTGTGCATTTGTTCTTTTCACTTGATCATGGATTCCACCAAAGTCATGTATGAATTAAAATAAAACTTCTTTTCACAGCTGAAGAGTATGACTGGAGATACCATACTGTTCTGTGGAAGGGGGCACAAATGCTAGAGTTTGTTGGGAATGGGAAACTCTTGGTACATTTTGGGCACTTCCTGAGCGCAGCTGATAGGACTAAGAGCTGCCTAGGTCAGTTTGAGAAAAGAGCGTTTGATTTCATTTCTTGCTGCAAGTATCCTCAAATTCCTACTTCACAGGCATCTCTTTTGGGACCGTATCATCAATGTGCCTAATATCAGAGTCTGCTTCAGGGAGATTTGCACCCACGGTAGAAGTATTTGCTTACCGCTCAGCTCACCCCGTGCATTGTTTGCAGTGCCATAGCAACCCCGCTCTGCTGCGAGCCACGCAGCAGAGCCAGCCTGCCCTGCTGCAGACCAGCAGGCCCCAGTCAGGCCCAGGACCTCTGCAGCTTCTATTTCTGGTCTGCAGTCAAGGATTTCACCTCTGCAAATGAGGTCGTAAGCTTGCAGGTGTGCGTGCCGGCCCTTACATATGTAGATCCAGGATGCAGTCGAAGAGGCTTACCACTGGTACGTAGTGCTTTCCACAGAGGGTGATGGACTGAATCTGTGTCAGACAGGGGGTCTGACCCCAGAGTGACTGTCTCACAGAGACAGTGATACAAAAGAGGGGGATTTTGAACGGCAAGGTTTAAACTTGCCCAGCAAAATTCATCAATCTGAAGAGAGAACTTTACTCCCTTCAAATGGCATCACAAAAGACGGACTATTCTCCTAGAACAAGTGAGATTTGGTTACTTGGGAACACCCACGATTACATTTTTTTGAATTTTATCATATGGTTCGTAATATTTGCTGTTCAAGGCTCCGAGAGTCTCATAAAAATCTGTATTTTCATTAACACCAGCAAGCTTCTAGTTATCAATTTTGTAGAGGAAAGCTGACAAGAAGTTGACTGATATGTGTGAGAAATAATCTAGTTAAAAAATACTTGAATTATATTTAAATCATTCTTGTGATAGTCAACATTTTTATGCATGGGTCAACATTACTGCATGTTCTTAGGGTTTATTTTATTTTCTCAGGCTAAGTTATTTTATTTCAGAATATCCAGGAAAGTTGTCATGCCTCACTACTTTTTGTTTCTGTTCAGTAATTGTAGTTGAACAAGCTTGACTGCATTGCTTGGATAACATATGATATTTCATTTTTGTGTTTCAGAGCCTCCACGTATAACAGAAGAAGTGTTTGTAAGTATGCTATATAAGGCTTGATCATTCATTTTGCCATGCAACTGTAGAGGAAAAAAAGCAAAAAATGTTTTTGGAAACTGTTGTCTGGTTTCTCATTTCTTTCCTTTGTGTAAGTATAGAGTACTGAGTAATTTCTTACAATTTTCTCAGTAACAGGAAACTAGGGAGAATAAAGATAGAAATGGAAAGGAAAGTTACATAAGAAGGAAGGAAACAATCAGCTGGAAGTTTCAACATGACAGGTTTAAAAATCTTCTCCTTACTTTACCTTTTCTGCCCTTTGCTCATAGTTCATTGTAGGATTTCCCTGATGTTTGTCTTCTCATTTGAAAGGTATATATGTTTGTCTATTACCTCAAATGAAATGACACCTTAAATCTTGCAGCTTAGGTAACATTTGCCTCTTCCCCATTTTGGATGCCTTTGTAACTGTGTATTTTAATGTATAAATGTATTGCTATTCCTTTTGGGAGCCTCTAGATACTCTTATTTATACTGTTTATTATCATAAAAAGAATCAACATGAGTTCAGGTAGAGGAAAAAAATATATATAGCAGATATTTAGCATACATAAATATGTACATGAGAACATCTCTCAACAGCATATTTACATTGCATTAAACCTTGATTCTGCAGGCTACTTAATGTGACTAGACATGTCTGACTCCAGGTGAACTTCACACATGGACATCAAGCTGTCAGAGTTCTGTGTAGGATTGGGGTTTTATATTAACTTTAACTTTTGACATTTAAAGATGCCATTTATTATATATTTTTCAAGAGTGGAGAGGTATTTATCATTTTAGTGGGTGCTACAATGTGAAATGCAAACCTTTCAAGATGGTGCCACTTTGACCCACATTCAGCTTCTCCTTTGGTGTCTAATGATATTTCTGTGTGTCTGTACTTTTTCATGATCGCAGTAACAGAGAAAGCTATCAAATACTATAGAGAGAAAGTCATTAGGTTTGTTTCCACAAAATATCTAAGAAATGGTTGTATACCATTGCCAAAATTATTTTAAAATTCCTTTCAATGTTAAAAGAGTGATAGAAATCAGGCCCTATTTGTAGGCAAATTGCATGAAGGCAAAACTGCAGTTTTGGACCAATTTTTAGCACACCTTGACCTCCAGTTGCAATAGTAAGGCAGCTTTTTCTAGTCATAATTTGGACTGTGCAGCAGGAAAGGTGGTATGGGAAGAAATGAGACAAAATGCTTCCTGACACAAAAATCAAAGCTATAGTATTGTATATGCAACTTCATAACCTATAATGTGCAAATATGAAAGTGCAACTATGCTTAATGAAACTAAGACTGACCACAAAAAACCCCTCACAAAACCAGAGGAAAGTATATCGTGTATAGATGGAGTAAGATCAGTAAGTAGTAAAGCTTGTATTAATAAGATCATAAACATTTTATTGATTAATCAGCCACTGTGTTTACATTTCTTGCTGTTATATAGGACTACAGAGAATTATATCCTTGGCAAATTAAAAACATGTTACTGCATATTCTTAAAGAGCTTATACTTCAGCCAGTAATAAATGAATTGTTTTGAGTAAGTCCTTTGAAATATAAAATATTTTCATGGGGTATTATCATATCTAGCCATCTTCAGATTCATCCTTATCAGTGTCAAATCTAATTGTGCATTGCCCAAACCAAACATGAGGCAGACTGCAGCTTGTTTCTAATGAATTTTTTTGTTAATTGTGTTAACACTTGCTGAATTGAGATTTCTGGATCTGATTGATTGTCTAGTGACATTAGCGAGAGGATTTTCCATTGACTTAAAAAGGCTTTGGGTTAGACACTTTGGTAAATTCTCCTACTTAATCAGTGCCCTAACATCTCTAGGTCCATGGTACTGCAAGTGCATTGAACCATGGGCCTGCGATCCAAATAAAACATGATCTCTGTAATGCAGAAAGCCTTGCTTTCAGTGTTGTCAGCGTTTTCCAGGAATGAGCGTGAGCTAACTTGCCTGTCCTGTATCAGTCACAGCAGCAGCCACAAGTGCTAAGGAACAAATGTTGGCAGACTAAGGCTGGGCAAACACCATTAGGTCTGGTTCTGACTTGACATGCAGCACATAGGGGCCTTTCTCAGTTCATGTTAAAGTACATTAGCTGAAGATTTCTTCCTCACCTGAGTACAAGCTGTCTCTGTTTAAGTTAGACACTGTGGGGTTTGGATCAAGATACTGCCTGCCTACAAGTGATACCACATACACTGTGCATAATCTCTCTTTAATGCTACTCCTCACTAGTGCATTTCAATGCTACGAACTTAAGAAAGAGAAAAAAGATCTGTGTCACAAGACCTTTGCTGATATTGGCAAATATATTTGATTTAGGTGCATTCTCTTTGTGTTGCAAGGCAGAAATAACAGAATATTCAAGAAACTGAAAAATATTAAAATTTGTTTAGGAGTCTTCATTATATTGAAGACAGATTTTTGAAGACCAATGGAATAATGTTCTACTTTTACCTTCTATTGAGTTGAAATGGGGGTGGTGGTGGTGGTATTGAGTACAGTAGAAGTAAGATTAGGATCCATACTTATGGATTTGTCAACAGCAAAAAAATTAATTTCTATTCTGCCGTTTTTGAGCCTTGTTAGCAGGATTTAAAATGCAGGGATCAGAAAGGGTACAAAAACACCTGCAGATGCAGTCTTCACTTCTGATGAGGTCAACAGGAAGCCTCCCAGTTTTGTCAGATTCAAACTATTCCATACATTGCTTGCTTGGTGAGCCAAATTATAGATCAGTGAACTCCCTTTTATTCCCCAAACATCTCCCAAAACATCCCCAAGCAGCAGTGTGGGAGCAGAAGCAGGCTCTGGTGAACTTTTATACTCCCCTTCTTCCCAGACGTGAGAGAAAAAGGTATAATGTGGGGAATTTCTAGATCGTTAGCTTATGCACATTTTTTCAAAAGAAAACGTGTATTTCCAGCATTTAGAAGCTGTTGGGCTTATGAAGGCTTTATCTGTAAATTTCTTGGCAAAGGATTTACCTTCATGTGTGTTTTTTAAATTGCTAAGGACCTCAGCAGTGTGCAATGGCTAGAATGTAACAACGATGCAACGATTATGTTCTCAAAAGTGGGGAATAACATTTTGCAAAAGTTTGCATGTCATATCTCATGGAAAAATAATTGTTTGAAGCAATAGTTCATTTAAGCCTTGCTTTGTGGTTTTGTCTCTCTGTAGGAAGAATGCTTAGCCACAGATGATATGCTTGTGGACTACTTTAATGAATTTTTGAGTCTTCCAGTAAGTACCTTACAGAAATCCCTTGCAAAATACAAGAAACACCTTACTAAGTTTAATAGTAAGGAAACCCAGCTTAGAACATTTTGCATTTTGTCACTGGGTAGTTAAATGGCTTTTACAATATGCCTGTATTTTAATGGTAGCAACTCTTATTGCTCCATGTTCTTATCAGTTTCAGGAAATATAACACAGTATCTGGACTTCTGGGGATAGATTTTCTCTTGCAAATTTATGTATTTAAATCACAGTGCACCAAAATAATATGAATAGGAAAGGAAAAAGAGACATAAATACTTATTTAAAAAGTTTAAGGAGTCCACTTTTATTCCAGTATCATGATGTGCCAACATAACAAATGTTTGTCCTTTCACATTCTTCTGGTGATGCACTCAGTGATTAATAAACACTTTAGCTCAGGAACCAGCTCTTTCTCTTCATGGCTGTGAAGGTCTCCAAGTTGGCACTCCCCTCCTCTTCCTCTCCTGTCTGCAGCTAGAAGGATGCAGCCTTACACTGTATTCTGTGTGCTGATCTGGTTGCAGTTAGACCACCATACCCAGTGCTCTATATTTAACCAGTTGCCCTATATTTTGCTCCTTTTCCCCATTAACTACCTTGCCTTCCCACAGTCTCATGAGAGTCACATGTACTGTCCTGCTCCCTCAATGTGGCAACCTCACCCAACTTCATCTTGGTAGTCTTGGGCCTGACTGTCCCCATTCTCTCCATCCCCACACTGCAGGGTGGCACAGACCTTTCCACAGCATCGCTCATGGCTCCCGTGGGATCTCCCAGCCGATCTACCCCAGAGCTGCCCCACAGCCTGTCCCCTTCCTAAAGCACTGTAGTCCAACAGGCTTCACTATGAGAACATATACCCCTTTCTGCAACTTGCTTGGTAGGAACCACCACCAGCATTAGGAAGGGGCAGGATATTTCTTGATGCTCCTTGGACATAAGACTATGGTGCAGCCACTATTGGAATAAATTCAGTTATGATTCAGGCTTACCAAACTGAACTAGACATAGATGTGCTCTCTAAGTCACATCACAGATTTGTGTAAAAGTACACGTAATGGGAGTTGCAGAACTAAGAATGGTAGAACGGGCTCCCCATGCCAACTTTTTATCTTAAAATAGAATCTAGAGGTATTAACTCTATATAAGACTGTGGGTTTTGTGCACAGCGGCAATACTGACTTCTCTCAGGACTCAGCCTTTACATGCTTTCATTACACTGCAACTTTCCTAAGAATAATTTTTACAAAACTAGGGAGACACAGATGGAAGAAAATGTGTGGTGAGAGGGCTGGGTTTTTTTCTCTTTCTATTTTTTTTTTTCCCTTTGCAGCTGCTTTAGGATATTTACCTAAATCCAAGCCTAACTATGTAGCTTTTAAATGCAGGCATCCTTCCATGTGCGAGATTGTTCTTAGCACAGGAATACCATCCTTCATGCCTTTGCTGCTTATTTGGAAACTATGCCTCAAGTTTTCCCCAAATCACAGAGGATGGAGCGGGTAAGAAGATCAGCCTGCTTAGTCTCTGGGTCTCCTTGGACATGCACAGATTTCAGGACTTCTATTAGAGGCCAAAATTCTCCTTGGCCTCAGAGGGCTCCACAGCCTGCAGTCCTGGCACAGCTCAGCAGCTCTGAACCATGGCGATTGTCCAGGCGCTCCTGACAGCTCTGGAAGCCCACAGAAAAGAGTTCACAGACACTCCTGAGTAAACACTGTTTTACACTAGTAATCTTGATAGGCTTCTAAGATGACAAATGGTCTCCTATATATTTACATACCTTCATGAAAACAGATGCTCTGTTAGCTATTTTTATCTGTAATGCTCTCATAATTGGTTTTATTTTCTCTTTGATCTTTTCCTGAGGATTTACCCTCTTCAGAATTAAGTTCTATTAATGCCTTAAGTTCTGTGGTTTGAATACCTTATATTCCCAATTTCCCCCTCCTTCTCAGAAGGCTTCTACTAAAACACCGCATTGAAATTTCCATTGCTTTATTCTTGTTGTGCTTATACACTGTTGCCTGGGAACAGTATTACCCAGGTGTGCTAGTAGTTAGGCAACAAGTTAAACTGAAAATATTGTGTGACTTGATACAAGAAATCAGGGGTAGCATATGCTTATTTTAAGAGACTGCCTCTGCGTTGATTTATAACACACCACTAGTGTGTGGAAAATTGTATCACTGGGGACTTCCTATAGCAGCAGATTTTTTTTTCCTTTGATTTACAGTATATACTTTAAGTGATCCTGTTGTTATAATAATATTCAATATAATCTGACATGAATATCTAAGTATTCCAAAGATCTACATGGTGTAATGAAGGATGGTTTGTACAGAAAATATTTCTGAAAGATGAAATAATACAAAAAGCCTCGTGAGGGCACTTGTTGCCAGTAGTACAGTGATTTCACAGTAGCAGAAACCAATTACATGACATAAAAACAAGTTACACCTTCCTTAGTAACTAATCTAAAATGAAAGGTTTAAGAGAAACATTGGCCTGGATACATTTCCATTTCTAGCTGGTCAAGCATCCCTAAATTTAAATCTTTGACCCGTGTATTTAAAACATCCGAGAATATGTTTAGCTAGGAATGAAAATTGAGAGGTCAGAAATTGCCATCTGGCTCAGTGTTGGAGGCCTCAGTAAGAAAGCGCAGTAATGTCAACTTGTTTCTTGTGCACTCTGCAAGTGCCTGCTACTCATTCCACCCCAAGTCCATGCTGAGGCCTTACCCCTCATTTTCCAGTTACCAGTGATCCCGATGAAGACACACATGCTCCTCTGCAACCTCAAGGAGTTGCACTAGAGACAGAAGAGCTAAGTGCACCTCAGTTGAAGCATTCAGGAGATGACACTCTTGGTGGCGAGTCCCTGGCTGTGGGTTTCCCCTGTAGCAGAAAGCTAATAAGTGACCACAATTTTATCAGCTTCAGATTTGAAGGCTACTTCTTTCGAAAGTTCTCAATAGAAAAGCTCTCCACGGAGTAGTCTGGGATCCAGGACCTGATGCAGGTGATGATTCTAAAACCAATTAAAGCCCAAGTAATGAAGTTTGTGCCAATCGGTCTTTCTGAAAACAGAATGGTCCTGAAAACCTAGTGCTGTCAAGACTAAAAACAGGCCTGATCTACAAGCAGCAGATGACAGAGAGGGCAGAAAGCAAAAAGCAGCCCACTCTACTGCACAGTTCAGGCCCTTCTCTGTTTTGAAGATGGCTGTGAATAATTCAATGCATCGATGCATCAAAACATCAATTCAAGGCATCACCGCATGCTTTTTGGTTTCGTCTTGTCTTTTCCAGGTGTGTGGAGGGAGGGTGCAGGTGCTGATACAACCTCCCTTAAAAAGGCTTTTACATCAGTAAGGCCCTACCTGCATATTACGTTGAGACTTACCCAGGACTAAAACTTGCTTGATATCTTTGACATTCAAGGAAGAAAAGAAACATTCCTGACTTCCTTTCTCACTGATAGTGGGTTTACTCAAAATGTTCTTCTCTTCTCTCTTAATTAGATTGTGGTATGTGATTGTGACTTGTGTCTTACTCATCAATGGAAGGGAAATCCTGGACTCATTAAAGTCAAAGGAGATTTGCCATTGACCATGTGCAGTGTGAATTTTCCAGGCACTTCATAGAGCTACTCAAATTCTCTTCTGTCTGGACTCTTACTGACATTTATTTATGATACACACATACCCGTCTTAAGGAAGTTTTGGCAAAACTCCTGGATGAGGTCTCTATTCATTCCCACCCTTTCAGGGCCTTAACCTAAAAGGCAGCCAAGCTGTAGTCATTCTGTTTCTCTTGGGATCAAACTACATTATTTGGGGTGGGATGTGGTGAGCATATTTACACATTTGTTAAGTGTATCTGAAGTTAAGTATATCTGAAAACTGTTAAGGCAGAGAACAGTGAGATTTATATGTCTGATATCCTGGCAACATGGTGATGGATGCTGTTTTGGTTTCTGTTTTGGGAGGACTGAGAGAAATTTGCCTTCCCTTTAGTTAAGTGTATAACTTTAGGTTTCAGAATTATGTATTCTATTTATTCTTCAACTGAAACCACATTCAATGTGAATTTGACAGCTAAGAAATTTCTTTGCTGTCAAAAATATACATGCAATTTTTCATTTATTTAATAGTATTGCTGTACCACAGTCTGAAAACAGCTTTTTGTTGTTTGCTTGGAGATTTTTTCTGAAGCTGAGATTACTACACTGAGTTACATTGGTCATACGGGGTTCAAGGGGAGAATTGCCTGTGAGTGAAACAGTTTGCAAAGCCTGTAGACTTCTTATTTGTTGGTATTCTCAAGTCCTTGTTGATCCTATTTATTGTGCTAAATTGATAATGTACGAATCCCAAGCTTCAAGGCTCCTGCCAAATGTGACTTATTTTTTCTTAACATCTTGAGGTATAATTTTGCTCTGGAGTTTTCCCTCTCTATCTTCAAAGGATCAAAATTTGGATCAACTAGAGAGAGAATGATACACTTAGTCTTTGGTTAGTGTATTTTACTTGTCTGTAAAAAGCCAAAGCACTTGCCAAATGTGGGGTAAGAAAGACATTTCTCAGTATATTAGATTGGCACACGTAATTTTTTCCCCTTCCTTTATAGTGTAGGGTATCATCTATTCCTTAACATAGGCATCTTCACCGAAGAGATTCCTCGTTATTGCAATGACCTAGAATATTGGTGGTGCCATAAACCTCTCTCATTATTGTCCTGTGAAACACTGTAGGATTTTACAGCACTTGGCTTCTGTGGGAAAGGTTTTAAGTTTGCTACAAAGTATTGAACAGGGGTTTTTTTTTGTGGCTTGTAGTGTGTGGGAATGGTTAGATTGTGTGTTTTGCTCCGAAGTTCCTCACATACTGAAAGGGAAATGGATTGACTGATCCTCTCTCCTGTACTGTAACTGGGAAAAATGTTTCCTACAAGAAATCAGGTTAATTTTTTTTGTGTTCCCATTTGAATTTTGTCATAACATTGTCACTCTTATTTTTGTGGTGGGGCATGAGTTAAGAAGGTCAAGACTTACCTCTTCTTTTATTATGCTTACAAAAACATTCTGATTTATCATTCTAGTTTTCTTAAGTAAGCAAGTGAAATAAGCTTCTCCAGAAAGCGTATTTAACTATTCTAAAATGCTTTTATATGATAGTTTGATGAGCTCCTCTATCTGGTAGAATTTGGGATTTGTACAGAATCATAGAGTACTCAGGCTGCAAGGGGGTTTGGGGAGGTCTGTAGTCCAGCTTCCTGCTCAAAGCAGGATCAGTGCTTTAGTATTGAGACCAGATTTTTTGGCACTTTGTCCAGTTGGTCTTGAAAACCTCCAACAACTGATTCCATAGCCTGTCTGGACAGCCAGTGCTAATCATCCCACAATTACCTTTTTTCTTATATCTGAGACATCTGTTGTTTCAGTGTACGACCGTGGTCTCTTTTACTCCCACCATGCACCTCCGTGAAAAGCCTGGCTCTACCTTCTCAGTAACCTCCTGTAAGTACTGTAAGACTGCTGCTAGGTCCTCCCAGAGCTGTCTCTTCTTCAGGCTAAACAAGCCCGTTTCCCTTAGCCTCTCCTCACAGGGCAAGGGCTCCAGCCTCTGACCATCTCAGTGGTCTTCTGCTGGCCCCACTCAAATATATGAACATTCTTCTTGTACTGGGGACCCAAAACTGGATGCAGTATTCCAGATGCAGTCTTACTAGTGTCAGGTAAAGAGGATTACTGGCTACTCTCTGACTGATACAGGAAGTATGCATGCCTCTTGATATTCTTGGGGATAGGTAACTACCTCTTGGTCCAAACCCCAAAAGTCTGGACTAGAACCACCTTTTTCAGTCAAGTATGTATTGTATGAAGCCTTAATCTTCTTATCCCCTCAGTGTATGTTCTTTTGTTTCATTAGTATATTTGTCTTATAAATTATTTGTATTCAGACTCCTAAAATAGCAGTACACTTTACATTTTAAAAATTGTCACTAGCATCTGTTTCATTACATTAAAGTTGCCGTATGTTTTCTGTTCAGTTAACTAAAATATGCACTGAAAAACCTAGATCTAGAGTAAGTTACAAAGGATTAAGTAAAAGTAGATGTGCGTGATAAGCTAATGTTGTCTTTGCTTAGTTTTCAAGTTGAACAATATGGAACTGAAATAATCTGGTCATGTCTAATCACGTAGCCCTATATTATGGAATTTGCACTCTGTTTGCTGTTCTGCAAGCAAGAGCATTTCAAATCCCGAGAGACCAAAGCACCTTGTTTTTTAGTGTACTTTCTTCTGTTGTTTTTTTTAAAAACATGGAAAAATAAATAAGGAATAATATATTTGGAGGTTATTAAGGTTGCACAGCTAGTCACTTAAAAGCTGGTAGCAGCCCAAATTAGGTTTGAAAGTAAATGAAATGTACACATTGCAAATTGGGAGAAGGTCTGAATGAAGTATAGAGAAATCTACTACACATAAAAGGCTCTTTAAAATGTGGTTCAGTACATCTGGAGAAAACCCACTAAAATCTGCAGAGTACCCTGGAGAGAATTAATGCCGAAAGAGGCACAAGGTGTCAGAGAACAAAAACCAAGCTGTGATTTCAACTGCAGTTAGGTAAGTAAACAGACTAATGCAATTCAATGCATGGCTCTGAGCAGTGACAGTCTGATGTCATAGGCACTAATCATACACTTAAAGCTCTCACACGCTATGTGCTTTGCCAGGCTAGGCCTCCACACTAAGACATTATGGGATAAGTAGGGAATGTTGTAACCATATGTTGCAGCCACGTGGTTTGATCCTGGGCATTGCTCTATAAGACCTTGATCAACAAGAAGGCTTCAAACAGAAGCAACAAAATAGCTGACACTGATGTGGTTACTTTGGACTTCTATAGGTGTGAAGAATAATAAAATTGATCTGTAATGTATTTCTATATTATATGTAGCATGTATTCAGCTTATGTAGTATGTGTATGAATTTTATCTATGTATGTATATATGTGATATATGAAAAAGTTCAAGGAAATGAAAAATACAGTGCTTGAAAAAATAATCTTATTAAGTGCATGGGAACGACAACTGTACAAACACCAGGTGGGATCCTGTCTGGAACAAAGCCAAAAAGAATTTTGGCATTGGGTCTGGATATGGCCAAGATTTTCTTCAGTTTTTAAATACAACATGCCTTCTTGTCTTCCAGCTCAGTGTGGAGATGCTTATATGCTCTGGTTGTATATAATCTCATATTCATAACTGTCTCAGTATATCCCCCATTACTTCTGTAAGATCCATCCATATTTTCCCCCTTCATTTCAAGTAAGAGAATTTGAAAGATAGTCTTTTAGGGAAATACCTAATACCAGAGCTCAAAAGATGAAACATGGCTCTGTTTTAACATGTACACATGTAGTGGTTTTTTTGGAGTTGATAAAAGTTACAATTACATAACTGAAGTTGAAGTTTGGTCTACCTCATGTATTATACAGTGTCTGACTGAATTAGTGATGTATAATAAAACTTACTACAGTCCATAGGTTTTGGTAGGTGTTTGACCTACAAGTAACAATATGGTGAAAAGCCTTTCCTACATATGGAAATCTTCAGATTCATCCTCCTCAAATGCAACCCACATTTAAAAGGTTAGCTTCATTGCTATTCTTTTCAAGCCTTGATTGCTTGCGGTAATGAATGGGAGAACAACGCTGGAGATGTGATCCTGTAGGTAAGTAGTCCCCTTCAGAACAGTTACTGAAGTCACTGTAAATTATATATTCTAGACATCTGTATACTGGATCTAATATTTGCATGTGAAAAAGAATGGTCTGTGATCTAGAATGAGTTAAATTCTTGACAATTAAGCATAGCTGAAACAAAAAGTACAATTGCTTTGGAAACCTATACAGCGAAGAGACTAATGAACAAGAATACAGAAAAATTACTATTCCAGGCCCTGAACATAAACTACAGCAGGCAAGAGAAAGAAGCCTCGTAATACCAGCTTGCATTCTGTAGGATGCTTCTATACTTTAAAAAGTAACTTTCTTAAATGAAAGCGTTCCCTTATTACAATGCTATAAACTTTCCAAAAAGTAACTTTCTTAAATGAAAGCGTTCCCTTATTACAATGCTATAAACTTTCCAAACTTCTTTTGTAGACTTTTGCCCAGCCGGTTAAGTTTAACTCTGACTTTGGGGTTTTTGAAGTAGTTAATGATGCCCCACAATGCCTGGAAAGCCAGCTGAAAAAAATTCTACATGATCAGAAACCTCCAAACCCCATTTATGATGTTCTAAGGAAAGCAAAGAATGACGGGCAGCTCTCCAAAATGCACAGCGCTTCTCCAACCTTCAATATTGATCCAAATTACAACACTATGGTAAGCATCTTATAGCCCCTGAGTTTATATTTAGATCTTACTGTAGAGATACTGGCAGTAGTTATTGTTGTGTTTGGCTTGGTAGCTTGGGAAAAATGTTAATTTATGTTAGGAAAACATAACGATGGGCCAAATTATGCCCTGCAACACACATGTGTCTAGCAGACAAGTGAATGGAATTACAGATGTACATCCTGTAGCACAAAATTTTGAAGATTCTGCAGGGCAGGATTCAGTTGTGTGGTCTGAATACTTTTTAATATTAAAAGAAAAAATATTATGACAACAGTTACTTTACTAGTGATCCCTGGAATGTGCAAATTGACTGAAACTAATGCATCTCAGTCTTTCCTTATTAATTAATTTCCTTGTGTGGCTATGAGCTCATCTGTGGTCTGGCAACACATAAGTCTCTCTTCCATTAATTCCCAACGGATTTACATGGTTAGCATCAATTGAAATGGCCAGAGAAAATAATCTTTGGCAACAAGAAAACTAAATTAATGGAAAGATAGGTTAGATTTTAGAAAAAAATTCTTGTATCAGACACTATCAATTTTGGTATTCTTACCTGTTTACTTTCAGGGCTTTCTTCAGCACCAAATTAGGCAGGTTAAAATCAGGAGTTGAAGCACTGTATGCACCTAAGAGAATACAAGACAGTATAATTTGTTGTTGGAGTTTACCTTTAAACAACAGCTTTGGAGGAGAAAAAATATTTCACCAGGATACTTGGTTTATTCCTTTCTTGCTTACTTTGCATTGGTGTGACTGATGTGACTTCAGTTCATTTCATTCAAGGCCAGTCTAAGGTCTTGCTACATTTTTAGAGGCGGCTGCTCTAAATTATGTCATAGCTGGAAAGCTGAGAGAAAAGCAGGGAGTTGTAACAGACTGCTGCTTTGCCCAGTGTAAGCGTAATGATTTTCAGAAAGGAAAACAGTGTTGAGAGAGGTCAAAAGGCAATGGTATTTAACAAAATGATAGTAATGTGGAATTGCAATTATCTGCATCTAAACTGGACAAATGCTGCAATACGACAAGGCTCACAGACATCCCTACCATGTTAAATAATTATTTTCACAAATACTTTGCTTGAGAGCACAAAAGCAGAAGAGCTATTCTCAATTTCTTATTTGCTTTCCGGATTCAACTGAGGAAATGTTGTGTGCTTGTACAAGTGTAGCTAACATTGCTCTCTGGGATAACCTCACATCATTGCAACTGTAGGTGGCCTTACTTGACAAGTTCAAAGCCATTTCACTATTACTTACATCTTTCATGTGGTTTGGAGCAACAGACCTATATTATTTAAGAATATGTTTCTTTCTCTGGGCCATTTTCCATAGATAGGAAGCATTATGGCCTTTTGAGGAGCAGTATGCCTCGATACACTTTCTTCACCTTTTGTGGGGAAAGGGTGATGTTTCTTCTTATTTTTGACTCCTCCTTTACTGGACAGGTAACACAGATGCCTCATCTGGTTCAGCTTGGCATCTCAAGGCTGAGCTGGAACAAAATGGCCTGCAAAACAGCATGCCAAAAATTGTTACTGCAACTACACAAGGTAAAAGAGTCCGCTTCATTCATTGTCCTATACTATGAACCAGAAGTCAACCCAGACCAAATGCATCAAGCAGTTCAGTTCAAATCAAACAGAATTTGATCTTTCAGGCATCGGGTGATGCTGCCTCCTTTGCTTTGACTGCTTTCTTCACACTGACTGAAGAGATTGACAGTTGCTTTGAATGTTACATTGCTACAAAAAGTCACCTTGAGTGGCCATCACTGGCACATTACTAATGAAAATGAGCTATGATTGGAGAATCCTAGTAGGCCTTTCAGGCTACAACCTGAATTTAAACACATTTTGCCTATGAAATACTTCCAGTGGTATTTTTCTCTGTATTTTACTTCCCCCTCAGACTGTTACAAGTTTACATATTCTCTGCATGTGTGCATGCACACTTGCAAATTATTGATACAGAGGTAAGTATCTTCTTATCAACAGTCAAAATCAACTTGGTGTAAAATATATTAAGAAAGAAACCTGCGGAATTGGGTAGAATTGATCACAGCTATGGAAAGAAACTGGCTGGCATCCCACATACCTTACTTCAGAGAAACCCCAGTTCAGCAAAGCACTTAAGTATGTGTTTAACTTTAATCAAGGGAAGTTAAACACATGCTTAAACTTAAACACGTGCTAAAAGCTTTGCTGGATTAGGTCCCAGCAAGGCCTAAGGCTGACTGGGTAAGGAAGCTAACCAAGGTAACAAAACCCATCAGATTAAATGTAGCATCTTTCTCTGGGGAAGGGGAAAGCATAGAGATTCTTTCCTTTCTGATAGTATCTATAATTTTGTGTACCAACCATGTACAGACGTGAACATATTATGAATCACTTAGATAAAAAACTGTGCTGTGAGTCTGTAAATACATAAATATTAAACGCCAAAATAAAGAGACAATCTGTATTTCAAAAAAGCTTGTCAGTTACCAAAAAGAGGCATACACTGTGTGGTTGGGAGTAATTAGTCTTCATCTCCACAAATTACATTGTATGAGCCACTGCCAACATAAGCTTTCCATATTTTGAAATATTTTCTTCTCTCTAAATGAAACCACCCACTTTCTGAGTAATTCAGATTTTTTTAATCCTCTACAGATATATATGAGGCAGAAATAACCCTTGTCCCTAATGGAATATTAGCTCATGGAAAGAAAATTTAAAATGTAATCTACATTAACTGATTATTTGATATAGCAAGTAGCATCCATCTTTGCCCAAACTTCACCTGTTTTATGGACAAGTGAAGTTGCTGCATTCCTCCGAATCATCAGTCTCACCTTCACTAAAAGGAAAAATGCACCTCAGATAAATAAAACAGGTCATCCCCTAAGAGTGGAAAAAGTATGCTCCTAAAAAAAATATTAAAAAGTGTGCTGTGTGTAATTTCTAAGGGAAACAGCTATGGATCACTGTAGCCAATAGTCAGAGATCTTGCTGTCTGTGGAAGACCCCAGGCATGGTTTTTTGGTTAGCTGGCTCTGGGTAGCTCACTGCTCAACACCTCCCTTTCACTCCCCAAACCACTCTTTGGAAGCACCTCCCTTTCTGCTTTCGTGATGTATTGAGGCTTAGACCGCCTGAGAAGAAATCTGTTAGGGGCCCGATTCATTCATAATGCACTTAGGCTTCCACTATGAGTTACTGTGTACAATGCTCCAACATAAAAGTGGGAAAAATGATAACTGATTGGCTTTTTATTTGTTTGATTTTGTTTTTAATATCCACAGGTGTCTCATTCTGGGAGTATAATTTAATTTAAGTGTTCCTTATTCTTCAAATTCTTGAGGAAAAATGTAATAGTGATTACTTATAAAATGTGATAAAGTCAGAAAAATCAACAATTTCCTATTGCAGAAAATTTATGAGCATCTAATTTGCATTTGTTATTGTACAGTAAAAGCATGATTCATACACACATTATTTCTGAAGAAAAACCACCCATGATTTGTTAAAAAAGTTCTACTTTTATAGGTGAAATCAGATTTTGAGCTTTTTAGCTGTTAATAGGAAAGTAAATGAACTCAATTGTCCCAGCATGATTAAGGCTAAACTGGAAAACAAAGGTGATGTTCACTGTATATTTGTCTTCCTGAGACAATGCTTCTGTAGAAGGGGGATGGAGAGAATCAGTTACACGGCAAACGAAAGAAGAAAGTCAAGAATACTGCAAATATTTGGCATTTCTTTTTTAATAGTGTCTTGATCGAGAACAAGCAATTCAGTGGATTAAGAAAGAAAGGCTTCCAGCATTTCTAGAAAGCGACTGTTACTTTGAATACAGGTATTGCAATCTTTTATGCTGTGTCTCAGTTTTAAATTTGTATATTTTTCTCTTCTGTTCAATTCATCTTGACAGTGCTCTCGATATGTTTTCTTCCATCTCTAGTTCTGTTTGTTTAATTTTAGCATTTTAGTGATCTGGATAAAGTAAAATCAGTGACCTTTTTTTCACTCAGCGTTCTGTAATTTTCCTTGACCATGAATTACATACTGTATTACACCATTACAAAGAGAGTAAGAGTAGGGTTTACTGATTTCTGAATCTCTGTTCCACAGAGATATCATGGTAGCAATGCATCTTTCTCTAACCAATATGTAAGCTATATAAGTGGAAGTTATGAATCTATGGAATCTATTTGGAAAAAAACAGCCAGTCCTTTTTAATTCAATCATTAGTTTTGTGTCTTTGGGCCCACTGTCAGGCTTCCTTTTGCAAGGTTCTCTGTGGGATGCTGTGGCATAGTTGGATGATTTACTGTTACACACTTGCTATATTTTTCCAGATGTCCTTTCAGCAGATGTTCGGGAGGTTCAGTGTGGTTTTTGGAGGATGTGCCTCTACATCCCTTACGGTTGTGTCTAGATGCTGATAATTGTAGTGTGTTTCAGGGGTCCTAAAAGGAGAGGCAGCCTGGCAGTATGGTTCACAAAACTCATGTTTGTTCATTGTAATGACAGACTAGGTACTGGGGTATAGATTTCTACATTAAAAATTTCAAAATGTTTTTCACTTTCAATATCCTGAAGACTGCACTTTAAATTCAAGGGGAAATCTGTGCAAAGAACAAGCAAACCATGAAAGAGTGCTCCATTTTACCTTTAGAAGCAGCCTGCTTTACACATATCTGGGTGTCATGAAACATTAACTTTGATCTTCTGCTATAGCAAAGTATTTCTTTGATCAAGAAGAGTTATCTAAGAGAATTACATAAAACTAACTTTAAGCATGTACCTAATTTCTACTGACATCAGTGGTTTAAGTTGCTTTTCTGAATCAGGATCAAGATAAGCTGAGATGCTAAAAGTGAAACTTGCACTTAAAGATGTAGATAGCCCAACCGTAGAATGAAATCATATTTGCCCTCATATAGTGGGGACAAACGAAACTGGGCATTCACTCTTGGTCGTAGGCTCAGGCATAGGCTTTGTCTTCCCTTCACATGCACCTTGGTTGATTTTGTACTGCTTTCTGACTTAACTAAGTTCTGCCCCAGTTCCTGAGCCCAGAGCATCCTTATTATCATCACATGGTTCTAAGATTGCCTTTCCTGAACATCGTGAGGTTCACACTAACACAAGGTAGCACTGGAGTGCTGTTCGGTACTATAAAGTCCTCATACAGCAGCCAGCTGAACACAATAGTGCCAGCTGTCTTGTTATCATCTGAAAGTGCAATTAGTATGATCATGGCTGTGGCATTGCTGCTGGAAGATTGCTTGTATCAGGAACAGGAAATGTAGTGTCTGGTGGTGATACAGGGCTTCTACAATCAGGGAGAATAGCTCCATTTTAGTGACCAAAATGTTTGAGGGCTTCTTGGCAGGGCTTGGGACTGCACAGATACATGCAAGATCATCCTGACAGAAATCAGTTTTACTGGTACAGCTTGATAATGCAAAGCAGGCCACCATATGTAAAGCTGCTGGACTATGGAATGGCAGTACTGGCATTTACATATGTGACAGCAGGTGAAGGGTGAAATAATAAAGTAGATCATAAAGTTCTCTGTAGCAATTTATTTTTAGATTGATCATGCTTTTTATTGCCTATTCTGGGGAAAAAAATCAACTCTTTCTCTGATTAAAAGCTAAAATTAACTGTTTTCTTGTCTCAACATTCAATTTCAGGCTAGCTAAATTGATATCACAGGTCGAATGGAGCAAGACTGGCATTAATTTCATTATAGATAGTGACTACTATCCCTGGATAAGGAAGCAAGACCCAAGTTCTCCTCCTCCTGAGGAGGATGACACTTCGTTGACTGTGAAGAAGTTCTACATATCGCTTGGCCAGGTAAAATAAACATGTTTCATTCACCAAGATTGAATGCTTTGGGTTAAATTATTGTAACTGAGGTCACAACCTAATTGGACAACTGACTCTCTGAATATCCCTTACTTTCAAAGCTCTTTGTACTACAGAAGAAGGTTGATGGGTTGTAAATCCATCTTAAACAGAAGCTGTGTTACGAGTATGGTCTGCTACTGTCATACAGCTCTCTTCACTGGGAACTATCATTACAGAAATCTACACAGACTGCACAAAATGACTATGGACACTAAGCCCTCTGCTCTCAGAAACACTGCAATAAATAGAGAAATTTGAATTATTTTATGACATTTATTTTCCTAGGCTACAGTTTCTCAAACAAAGGATTGGTTTACACTAGCAAAACGAAGTGAATCCATGAAAACTACAGATTCATTTTTGCATCCTGTAGCTTCTAGCCAAATTCAAGATAATCAGTGTTTGCCTGGGCAGCATGAAAGAGACCATTCCTTAAGTGAAAAAGATAGCGTTCTGGGTAAGTAACAGGGGCTCAGCCATAGTATTTATAACACAACTCTGACTAGGTGGAAAGAAAAGGCATTCCAAGGAATTGCTGCTAACTCCACTTACTACCTTCTGAGCATCATATGGTATCTTAGGCTTCAGATGGGGATTTGTTTCTTTCCATAGCCACAACATTAAGTGAAAATTTGAGCTAGTAGCCAAGTAATTTTATGATAGTAGAAGTCTCTTTTCTTACATATTTCTGTCTAGTAGATATCTGTAGGTTTCAGCTAAGGGTTGTTTTTTTTTTTTTTTTTTATTTGATATGTTTTGAAAGACTTTCTTGTCTGGATTCTTTGGGTATTTGATAATGTATGATTTGTGTTGCAGCAATCTTCTTAGGGTATTTATGTTGGGCACTTAAAGGCCTTTTGGCTGCCAATTTTCATGAATCTTACAGAACATAATCATTTGTGACACTCCTGTCTATCTGTCAAATTTAACTGAAATTGTTCAGCAGGTTTCAAAGGTACTGGCAGAGAACATACAGGTGCACATATGGACATACCTGATTGCATAGCCTTGCTTCTGCTCTGTAGGCAGTAGCAAGATGAACAAAGAAGTCTCAGCTCATATGTTAGGAGTTTTCTGTCCCCCATTCTCAGAGGAAAAAGCAGCCATTCCACTTTGAGACTTGAACTGCTCGGACCTTGGAGTCTGATGGATGAATGGAAAACTGGAAGACATGGTAACTCCAGAAGTCTGTCTTCTTCCCCAAACCCCAGGAAGTATATTGCTGATGCATGGATTATTAATGAAGTTATACAAGTTGCACTTGTTTGCAGCTCATGACTCTACCACTAATTTTTGCAGTGCTTTGACCAGAGAGGTCACAAATGCACCATTCTTGCAGAGCGTTGTAATGTAATGTAGCTCTGTATTGCAGTGGGCTGGGCATAGGCCTATGGAAAGCCCCTCTGTCCTCTTCTTTTACTGCAGTTGTCCTGCAGTCAACCAACAGCATTTTGCCTCAATGAGTATTTTACATCTTCTTACTGAAAACTTTATTTTATAATATAGACTTTCATTTTGCATGTGCTTACTACTCTTCTTTATGCTTATTTCATGGGAAATCCAGCATTATTTCAGTCAGAAAACTTTTTTTAGGCACAGTATTCACCCGGTGTAGGGGTCAGGCACTGGGAGCAATAAAAGGCATCAGCCAAGTTTCTCAGAGCAACCCTGCAGTTAGAAAGAGTTCAATAGCTGAAGGTATTTGCTTGGACAATCCAGTTTGAATTCCTTGCTCACTGCTTCAGTTGGATCAGGGTTATCAATTAATGTCTTGAGCAAAACCCTGAGCCACTTGGCTTTTGATTACCCAAGAGCTGTGCATCTCTCCCCCTAACTGCCTCAGGTCCTGTGAAATTTCTTCATGTTTCAATTTCACAAAACTGTGTTGAGAAGCTGTAATTTTTCTTTGTCAAGTGAAAGCATTTGAAATAGCTTAGAAATAAGAAAAGACATTTTAAATCACACTGATTTTTATATTATAGTCAACATATTGTGCCATATGTACTTACACACAAAATTATGTAAGTGCAGAGCAGGGAATCTCTATGCTGTGTTCCTAATCCAAGCGTCTGTCTGTGACTGGCCAACATTGGTTAGACGTGGCTTATTTTCAGAGGAAGATGGAAAGAATGTCTAACTGCCATTGCCATTTATTGACTAGGCCACCACAGAGGGCTACACAGGCTGATAATATTACAAATGTGAATTTAGTGGATCTGAGAGATTTAGCCCTTTTCTATCACAGCCTAATGTAGTGCTTTGTGCTCAGAGGTTATAGCAGTCTCCTCACTGACAAATGTTTTGCCTCAGTGATACAATAGAGTATGAAAGCCTACATCTTAGCGTTAGGGAAATATGAAGATACAGTTTATTCTATCATTTAAACACTGGGTTGATATGAAGATATTGTAGACCCAGAATTGAATTATGACTTTGTTTTTTTCTTACTTTCACTTAGATTCTGCTGCTGTTCACAATATCTGTAGTTATTCTGCTCAGTTTTACAGGACTGACTTGTACAGTAACAGCAGCATTAATCTAACTAAGCAGTACGTATAGTCAACGTCATCTTTCCTAACATGCTCCAGAAGTACTCGATTTGATAAAAATCTGGCAGAAGTAGAAAAGACATTTGAGCAAGTTAAAGCAGTAAGTTCCTTTCTCAGCAGACCAGGATGGCAGGGCATGCTTAACAGCATGGTGATGACAAGGAGTTGGGTAAAAGGAATTAAGTAGAGAAGTGTAGACCAAAAAAACAGGGCTGCTCACTGTTCTGAATTTGTTAGTTATGAAACATCTCTAAATGGAAAGGAGCCATTTCTGGGTAGCAGACTGGACTGCAGGATTGTTAAATGTTTCCAGAGCCCTTAACATAATCATTTGTTTTGTCATCCTTCTATGCCTGTCAAGATTTTACCCAACTGACAGAGGCCTGTTAGATATTTTAGTCTTTTGCAGTTATCAACGTAAGTAGACAAAGAATTGTCACTTACTAGCTTCCCCAGGCATTAAAAAACCCCAGTCCTGCTACATACTGTGACTTTGATCAAACTATGACAAAACGCTCAGGAAGAAACCAGGCCTTGCAGAACAACAAGGTGGTTTAACAAGCACTAAGGAGCTGGGATGCTCAGCTGAGTAAACAAGAGAATTGGCTCCAGAGGGAGTTGTTCCTGAACTCTGCTGCTCTGCTGGAATTCAACAGGGAATGAGTTTCTGAGTCATGGGGCTGAGTTTCTAGCCAGATAGCAACAGCAGAAGCACCTCTGCTATTCCCTGCTCTGCAGCGTGACATGGTCTGATTGTTCTGCAGCAGCATAATATACATATGTTGCATTTTTTAACTTGAAAATGTTGATATGCAAGAGAACAGTCCTGAAACAAAAGGGTGTTCAATGATCTTTTCTGATTTAATGCAGAAGCAGCTTCCTGGTCTAAGGAATGCCACCCACAGAGTTTCCTTTCCCCTTCATGGACAACATCAGCAAAAGCTGACATTATTAGGGAGAGATCCAGAGAGGCTGAGGAGGGTTCTTCTGTGGCCGTTGCTGAACCTCCTTCCTACGCTCAGTTAAGAGTTTATCTAGACCCAAAACAGGACAGTGCAGCAAAAGAAGAAAATGGACAGCAAAGCACAACTTTTCAGACACCAGAAGAATTCATACCAGCTTATACTCAATTTGTAATGAAGGAACCCCTTTCAGAATGGTCCCACCAGCCAGCTGCTGACATTGAGAATGATGTGGATTTCCACAAACAGCCTGAAGTGTTTATACATGAGTTAGCAAATAATGAATTTGCCCGTGGTACTGCAGAGTCACTCTTTTCCCAAAGTTCTTCTCCATTTACTGTCTTGGACTCCAAGGGAGATGTAAGAGAACGAGATACTGAAGAAGTAAGCTTAAGATCAAGTTCTGAAAGTGATGGGGCAGACAGTAGGGCTGCCTGGTGTATTAGTCACGGGACTTACGACACCGGCACCAGACACGAGTTTGAAAGATTCAAGAAGTTCATTAAAGGAACACTTGGGGAGAGGTACTGGTGGCTCTGGATGGATATTGAAAGACTAAAGGCTCTTAAGGACACAACAAGGCAGCAAAGGTACTTCATATTATTTAACAGTTATTCCCATTGTTTTAATACTTGTAACACAGCTAGATCAATGCATGTTTTGAGATTTCAGAATAAAGTGTAATGTTTGAATAGAACAGACACAATTAAAGTAATCGTGAGTGTCCTGACAAGGTAAGTCAGGAATGACTCTGCTAAACCTTATAAAACTCTTTTTGCAGAGTCATGTTTGCAAAGCTTACATGAAGTCAGAATCACTGTAGTATTAAGGCTTTGTTAGAGAGAGATTTGAAAAACAGATGGCGACAGAAAGAAAAAAAAGAATAAAAGAACTTAAATGCACAAGTAGGGCATTCAGTATGACAAACTGCTTAAATGAAAGGCTCTGCTGGATTCAGATTGTCTATTCTAGGGCACCGTACATTTTATCTTATACACAACCTGTCTCTAATTTGCAGAAAAATTGTTTTGGCTTCTGCCACTTGCAATTAAAAACATGTTGCATGACAGCAGTTTAGCCAGTAGGATGAACTGTACTTGGTTCTGTACAGCATCTGATACATGCTTATTTGACTGTTTTTGTTGACTCAAGGCAACTCAGTAAGATGAAAAAACTGTATCTGCTGAGCAGTGGAGACTATTTCCTCAGTTCAGAAGTGTTACTCAGACTTGATCTACTGCATGGAGATCAGTGGAATATAAGGCATTTAAGACAGATTCAGCCTGAAGTAGTGAAACCTCTACTTCTTTACTGGTATGAAAAAATGAACATGAACTAAGATTCTATTGTTTAACAAATTTCCCTTTTCTTTGATAAGCCTATTAGGTTTATTTCATCTCACTTATCCCATTGCAATTATGGGAAGCAATGTCATCGTAAATACTAGCAGATGTTGCCTCTGAATTTTTAGTTGAGCCTAAACTACACTGCAGTCTGCTGGGAAGCTGGGTAATCTGCCTTACTGAGTCCTTGTTATTTTACTGCCAGAGCATCTGAGCTACTTTGTGTATAGCTGCCTTGGATACCATTCAACTAAACTTTAGACTGCAAGGTAGAGAAACCCCTCCAGGCAAAGCAGGTTAATTCTGTCTTAACCTATTCCCCATATTGCCCTTCTCAAGTTTCTGAGGATGCTCTGTGTATACATCTATGTGGAATTTGACCCTGAGACTTTACTGTTCAATGTCTGTCATACAAAATGTCTTTTGCATTTTGACAGCTTAAGCGAGGATAAAAATTCTAACTTGTTTCCAAAACATAAGCTAAATTTTTGAAGGTCTTCTCACCTCCCCAAGGGGGATGAACAAATTGCAAGCATAAACAAATACCTGCAGTTGTGAACTTTGCTGCGGAGCCTCATGAGAGTTGTGGTCTATGTCTTGTGACCTACAATCCTTTCCTATCTTTTGCTGCAGGATGGATGGGGCATATCCTACTGCAGACTCATACAAAGGCTACTATAATGGTGCAGAATTTGCAAACTAAGTTTATTTATGTGTAGCTTGGTTTTAGATTTGGAAGAGTGCAATGTCTAAACATACCTTTAACGCTAACTGCTTTTTAATTCCAGGTGCATATAGCACCATATCTTGATACAGTAAACGCCATCATGGCGGGGGGGGGGGGGGGGGAAGGGGGAAGGCAGCCAAGTAGCCTAGTATATCATGTTCTGGGAAAGTTCTACTTACTAGGTTTTTTTTTTCCTAGGGGTCCCAGATTTTGTGTCACTCATTCAACAGCAATAGAAACCGCCAGTGCAAAACTGAAGCTCTGGCACACATGCCACGACAGACCAAGGGTGGACATTGATCCTTTTCCACAAATAGTATCATTGCTACCATTGACACTTAAGTCTTGCACACCCAGGATACCACCTTCACTTCCTCAGGTAGGTAGGATCACAACATTGAAAAACAAAGCCTTGTCCCATCAAAAAAAAAGATAAAACTCCTTGAACTTAATAGAACAAGAATATGGTACTCGGTTGTTAGGAAGTCAAGTTTTAGCAAAGGTGGTCTGTTGCAGATGGTTATGTATAAAAATGCAACAAAATTTTACTATACTTTATGGAACAGGTTGCTATAAATTGCGTCAAATTATCTTCTCAGTTACATCCTGGCTATTTCATAAGTCTTTTGGATAGATATTTTAGCTCAAAATTCTCAGAACTGCAAAATTAAGGATCTAGCAGCACAGATTCTGCCCTTCAACCAGCCTTAACTTAATTCAGACTAATTCTTACAACTTCACTGCAGTAACCTTGAATCTACCCCTCATGTTTGAAAAAAGGGCAGAGTTCAGCTCATTTTCTATCACCACAGTCCTCAATCAGTTACATGAGATTTTTGCTTTCTACAGAGGGTCATGAGCCACACAACACAGACCTTTTCACAGCATGTAGCTTGCAGGTGGCCAGTTCAGTTTTGACTCTTTTCTTCCTTGAAAGCCTGAATTTGAGAGGTAACTGCAATGAAAGCTGCAGGTTTTCAGCAACACAGTGTTAAGCCTCAGGACAGAAGGTACTTGGAGAATGTGAATTGAGACTGTGGTTCCAGTGTGAAGAATTGGATGGGCTATGCCAGAGATCTGTTCACACACACCTCTGTTACTTTCAATTGGATAGTTTTAGGCTACAATTATATTTTTTAAAAAGCTAATTCATGGAGATAACAGAGGAAAAACAGTGGGACAGATTTCCTGTTCAGAAGAAGCTGGGTTCAGGAGCCAGATTCCTATTGATCACAGCAGGAATGGGAGCCAGAAGCAGCTGCCTCTTACAGAGACCAGTTCTGGCTTCACAAGGTGTGCTAGTGACCCAGGACTAGCTGTAGGTCAGGCAGACAGGATCCTAACTCTGCAGGTTTTCCAGCCCCTGTTGAGTTCAGCACTTGAAGAAAACTATGACCTGGCACCCATGAACCTCACAGAATCATCTGATGGACTGTTTCTTGCTGGTTTTTCTTTTTTCTTCTGAGAGAAATCGGGACTTTTGCATCTTCCAGCCTCACTGTGCTTGCAAGAGCTTAGAAAGAGCAGCAGCTCTGGGTGAATTTCTGAGGGCACTCTGAATGCAACTGGCATCTCCAAGAAGTCATAGCATGATTTTGTTCAAAATAAGTCAGTGATGCTGTGGCAGAATGCCCCCTTTCTTTCCTAGTCTGAGTGATTGTATCTGTCTTACAGTGAGCTACTTAAGGTAATCTTCCTGAAGTTTCACAAAACACGTTCACATACTCTTCACCTGATATCCTTTGTAATTCTGTACAAAATGCATGTAACAAACTTCTACCTGTTAAAGATGTAGTTTTTAAGCTATAGTGGTTATTAAGGTGTGCTGAAAAATCTTGCAAGATGTTTAGAGAAGATATTTGCAATTTGCGGTTTTATATATTGTGATTGACAAGGAAAAATAGTTGTGAAAACCCCCTTGAATGTTTTTGAGTAGTTAATGAGAACATGTTGAGATAACAGGAAGGTGGAAAAATAATCAGAATTGCCTTATTTTTCTGTTATGTCTTCTAGAAAAGTAGAACAAGCTCACCAACAACTTTATTAAAACGAGCTACTCCAAATTTCTCTTTGAGGAGGTCATCAGGATTATCACCTACCCTGCCATCAAGTCAGAGCCCCCGAAGGGATGACATTTCTCGCAGTAGAAAGTGGTAAGTACAAAAGTCCATTGTACATCTTCCTGCACATCAATATACCTCAAATATTTATGAAAGGCTTTTAGATCCTACTGTTTTCGTGAATACTTTTCTTTAATACAATAATCTGCTTAGTGAAGCACAGTTATGGTACAGATTGTGTGCATGGAGAATTCCTCCCTGGCTGATCAGTTTCTCACTTGTGCCACAACACAAAAGCGTTTATTTCTCCAAATACAAGTGTTTTACCGTCTCTTGTGTAATAGTTGGTATTCTCTACTTACATTCATATTCTTTTAACCTGTCTCAAGCACTTGCCCTCAAAGATACGCTGTGCCAGTGATTTCCACAGGGCCACATGAAAATTCCTCTACATTTTTTACATTTATTATACATTTGAACTCCATGTACTTTTTCCTCTACTATTCACTATGTCATTCTACCTCTCTCATGCCCCTTCTTAGTTGTCTATTTTATAAGTAGTCCTAGTTTTTTCTTAAATATGTATTGAAAATTTTGTTTGTTTGTGAATCCAGGCCAAAGTCAGTGAGCAGAGACATGATTCATTGCTTAGCTTTGGATGACGCCAAAGACGCAAAATACCAGGGTCATAGAAAGTACACCTATGCTGAGCTGCTCCCGGTAAGTACTACTAGGAAATATTAGTTGTTTTGAATCATGGGTTAAAACACTTTATTCTGTGGTATTAAAGGGGAAGTAGTCAATGATGGGGAGAAATTGGTTTGATTATATGAATGCCAATGCCTTATGCAGAGGTACAATTAGAATGTCAGTATTTTCTGTGTGGTATCTGTCACCTATTTGATAGGAAATCACGGCACATATAGAGGTTTATTTTCACTAGAAAGTGTTGATCTTCTCCATGGTGACCATATGTTCAGTAGGCTGTTATAGAAAACTCACTGGATAAATCCTTCAGCTGAATTGTTGCCTGGGAAAGTATACCAGACTTACAGTGAAAACTGAATCTGCCCTAGAAAGTCATTAAAATAGTAAAATTCATAAAAGGAAAATGCTTCACTTGTACAATTCCTCTTTATTGCTTGTGTACTTCATTTTTTTCTTTGTTGAATTATTGTCTGCTAAGCAGGCCCTCAATTCAGCAAACCTCAGGAGGGACAGGCTGCACAGAAGAGCCTTTTCTCAATCACTGTGAAAATACTGACAAATTGAACATATGAGGTATCAAGATCTGGCAATTTAAAATATATCCAAAACCTTTCGCATTTTTGGAATGGTCTTGAAACAGCCTCCTGTTTCACAGAGGTATTGATACCCATGGCCTCACAACTAAGAAAAACCCCAAACATATTATGAAATCTGGGCCTGTTTACATATCCAGGTCACATCATTGTTGATCACTTCAGCACATGATTGATTGTTTTTCACATCAAAATCATATTTTGTTTATTACTTCACTGCAATCGTTTTACTTCTTTGTTAATTTTGACAGAAGAAAAGGCTAGTCTTTGCAATCAGGGGACGTTTGCAGTTAGAAATGTATATTCAGGAAACGTTCACACCATGAACTATTAGTTTTTATACACCTTCATCATGCAGAGTTTCCCTCTGGCTGAGGGAGGAAAACTGTATCCATTTACACTTACAGGGCTAGACTGGAACCTACAGTCAGGACCCCAAAATTTGCCATCACAAATATGATGCAAAGGGGAATGCAGGGATTCATAGTTTAAATTCATACTGGGGAGGGGGATCTTCCTACTCTGCTTCAGAAGTCTGGCTTCCTCCTGCCCTTCTCCATCCCTGTTACTGTTTAGAAGGAAGCTGGTTGTCAGCCACCATACTCATCTGCTCCCACTTCTGCTATCAGAGACAGCAAGTCAGCCAAAGTTTCTCCCTTGTAATCATCAGAAGCTAATTTACTACTTTGTAACCTCCTCTAGCTTCTCTGTAAGCATTGTCAAAATGGACGTATTCTTCCTCAAATGCTCCAGAAGCTAGCCACAGTAAAGAGCATGGATTTCTTGCCCCCTAAAATACTCATGCTTTTGTTGTTGATGTCAGTGGTGTAACCGTAGGAGACATCTTTTGTTCCATGATAGTTAATTGTTTTGAGGCTTGACCAAATAACCGCCTGTTAACTTCTCTTAATTCAAAACACAGTAGCCTGAGCTGAGACAACTTTTGACAGCTAAGTGATATGGTTTAGTATCATTGGAATTGCCTGGATTCAGAGCTAAAGAGTTAATGACAGAATTAAGGCCAGGTTTGTTGTTCGGTTTCAAGTATTGAGGAACCACCTAAAGGATGCTATTGTCATTTTGCTACTCTGCGTGCCTTCAGTCATCAGACTTATTCCATTGGACGTGAATTCTTAGTGGGAAAATGGTATGGAGAACTATGATCAATTGCATATGTAGTAGAAAATGGAGTCTAGTTTCTTGGGATGAAGATACTAATTGAACACACTGCATGGCCCTCCATTGCAATGTACTGACATTTGAAAATAATGAAAGCCTGTTATTCCTTGCTGTGTAACTATATTTTATTTGTCCAGGGGAAAAGTGCTGCTGGCAGTGCTGTCTTAGGGGGATCAAGAATGGAAAGCATGCTGCAGTCTCTTTATTTGGAGAACAGAGCAGGCTACTACTTCACACACTTCTGTGAGAAGTCAGGGAATAAGGTATGAGCATTTTCCTACCCTGTGATAATTTAGTCCACAATTGACTGAATGCCAAGTTATAGAGGGCAGCCAGACTGAAAAAAAAAAAAAAGGAGAAAGAAAGATTGATGACTGGATGAATTATTACTTGTGAGACTTCAATCCCTCAACAACAATAAACTGTTCATGTGTATATTCAAACTAATGACAGGTCTTAACCAAGCTGTCAGATCCTAACTGTCTCAAACCTATTGGAAATCTGATTGTACCATCAGGGATAAAAAAAGACAAATCATTTTTAAAAACTAGCCTTTAACTTGGCAGAAAAAATGAGGTCTTAACCCACAAAAACATTTTTTAAAAAGATGGAAAATCCGCTATGCTATTACTCATGATAATCTGCCTCCTTCTTACTTGTTGGGTTAGTGATGTCCAAAATCTCCAATGTTTTAAAAACGTTCTTCTGCTTCCACGAAGCTTCTTGGATTTCTGAGAAACATAACACTATTTCTTCTCTGCAGTCAGCAGATCCATCATTCATTGCTGGGTGTAAATTGAGGATTGGTTGGAACAAGTTATGAATCTGAGTCAGTGTTTAGTGGCTTTGCAGAAAAATTGAGTCTTTAGGGGAGATTTGAATGCAATCAAGATGGACATCTGTTTCACCGCTGGCACAAACCAGAATCCAGCAGCAGTAGCTAGAAATGCCTTTGGCTACCAGAAGGCAAGAGCCAATGTTTCCAAAGCTGAATACCTTCAGCTAAAAATGTTAAATGTGTATAGATAGAAATCTAAATAAAAGTAACTTGTTTTTTCATAAGAGATAGGCACCCGTCCACATGTCCTCTAGCCTTTGCAGGTGCCAGACTCCTTTGAAAATTATTTCCTTGAGGTTTTGTCTACAACCATGGAGCCTATTTCACTCATATGCCAGGTCTGGCAGGCTACAGTTTGTGGAGCTAAGTTCCTTGCCCCTATCTTTTTGGAACACTTCCTTTATTGTCCAGTGATGGGAGTTTCAGGTTATTTTTAAGATCAAAACCCCATAAGCACATGATTAAAACAGAGGACTTGGGGAAAGATCTCGACTCCTTCTGAAAGATCATTTGATGTTTGTTTGAATTTATGATGAAATGGGGCCAAGACTCTGTGCCTCAGCAATGCATGTAATAAAAATGTAATGATAGTCCCAGTAACATATGTCAAGTACACAATATTTAATTGTTTTGGTTATTGTTGCAAAATGCTATTTCACCATGGCACAAATTCTGCATGTCCATTATCAGCATTTCTTCTTTAGTGCTGGCTTTATGCCACTGAAATGTGGTTACTCTTCAAATGTTAACTACAATGTTAACAATTTTAATGGCCAATTATGCATAAAGGATACAATAAAAGATATAGTATCACAGTGACGATGCCATTAAATATGTTGTCCTTCTGCCAGTATGTAACAGAAGATTAAATCCATTTTAAATTGAGCTTGATTTATGATGACCCCAAGGAGCTAAATAATTACTTGCATTGGAAAGTCAACCTTTTATAAAGCTGTGATATTTGGGTAGCAATAACTTACAATATTTTTCATCTCTAGTTGTGGAAGAACAGTGTGTACTTTTGGTTTGACCTACAGGCTTATCATCAACTTTTCTACCAAGAAACTCTTCATCCTTTTAAAATATGCAAGCAAGCTCAAGTAAGTCGTAAATAATGTGTTTTCCCTTTGCAAATACATTTGTTCATTCCCTTCACAAATACATTTATTCAGTGTAAAGACTGAAAAGAAAATAGAAAGTAGAAAAGTTTCCAAATCTTGGCAACCCACACCAAGTAAATCTGGGTTGTGGACAATAAAAGAAGCTCTTTGGATTTTTTCCATGGAATTTCTTGATTTAAATGTTAAACATGCATAGTTTGATTTCTAGACTCTCCTGCCTGTTCCCAGTTTTATCTATCATACTTAGTTTACCTAATCTCCCCTTTGCTACTCTGTGTCGTATTTCGAAACTGTCTGCTTAGTGTTAACATCAAAGATAATATATTTTATAAATCATATAATTGTGCTGTAGCTTTCCTTCCATCTCCCGTGGGTTAGAATTTCAGGTCTCACAATCCAGACCTTAGAAAATGACCTTAGTCATGAAAATGGATCTTTCAGTTGTCAGTCCTCTTTTTCTGACTGTCAGGGCATCATTATGCTCTTTTTGCAGTCATCATCCCCCCCCATTTGATCTTTAGACCCTCACTTACTGTCAGGTGGAACTGATATTTCCTATAAATGAGCATACTTAATTGAGCAAGCACTTTAAGTCAGGGAATAAAACAAAAGTCAGTGGGTTCACCACAGGCCATGGGTGCTGATAGCTGTCACTGACTGCAGAACAGTCTGATAGTGCCAGGGAAGGAGGTTGAAGCAGTGTGATATCATTAGAAGAACTCCAAGCAACTTTTAAAATCACTTTGTGAAACTTTGGTCTGTTTTTCCTCTGTAAACCTTGTGTAGGAGTATATCCTATCTGCATATTTCAATATATGCTGTAATAGAGCTACTTCACATGTCGTTGGAACAAATATCTGTAGAGAGCAGTGGAGAATAATCTCTTTGTATGGCTTATGTTACTGAGCATCTGGACTTCCTTGAATTTGTCGTCTTTTCCTACTTGGAGGTTTTACTGGGGCAAATGACAAAATTTTGCATATTTGTCCAGAATTCTCACCTGAATCAGTGTTATTTGTATAGAAACTCCAAGCAGAGGCCGAGGCACAGGGTCCTCCATCTCTCCTGCCACACACACTGGCTAACTTGAACTGCTACCCTATTTAGTTGTTTTCCCCTCCAGCTCTACTTATGGCCTGAGACCGAGGGCAACTGACTGTCTCCCATATCTGCCCAGGCCGATGTGTAACTAGGGACCCCACTCACAACAGGCATGCAAATTAACCATATCTAGACTGTGTTTTCACTTTCCTATATGTTTTGTTGCAGGCTAAATCTTAATTATGGTCCATGATGATTTTCAGTTTGCTTTCATTTCACACCAGCTTACACTCTTCCTGCAGTGGTTGCATAGCTGAAAAATAAGGCTCAGGTCTTTTTTTACTTTTCTTATCTTGTTTCCAGTGCTGGCCTGGTGGTGACAGCAGAACATCGTACAATCAGTGTTACCAGGCAATTGCAGAGAGCTACATACACATAGCCATTAAAGTAAATACATCAAAACAAAATATGTGAAACTGTTCCATTAGCATAACTAACAGCTGAAATGTAACATAACAAATCAACACATGTGCTGCAACATTTGGTATCATTCTCAAGCTTGCCTTTTAAGGCTGCACAAAAATTATTCTTGTTTTCATTGGAACACAGTAAAGAGTCAAGCTGCATCCAATCTACAAGGTCTGCTTATGGAAGAGATGCCTTCCCAAATTCTGCGCTCACCTTTGGCACAATAAGATAGTAATTCCAAATACTCCTAAGAGAACGTGGATCAGATTCACACACGACATCATCATATATATTTTACTATTTATTACAGAAAGAGACATCCAGAGTATTCTGTATGTGTTCTCCCTGCTTCCTGTTAGAAACAAGAGCAAACCTGGATTGCTGTGTATCTGCTACTCATTGTTTAAGTTGTTAGGCTTTTTTATCTCAGCTTTATGATAGAGTAAGAAAAGGCATTCTAAGGTGTATATTCATTCATCCAGAGAAAGAAACTACAGTGAGAATGAAATCTGATGGATAAGTAAAACGAAGAGTACTGGTAATCATCCAGGAACATATATGGTTATTCACTATAAACATAAGCACAGGAGTGTAAAATAAATTGGGAAAGAAAAGCAATAAAGAAACACTTATTGTAGTTTTGGATAAAGAAATAGTTATATAGAGTTACAAAATTTAATACAGTTATGGGAAGTACAATATTTTAACACTAGAATCAATTTAGATAAAGGGAGTTATCATTACTGTGAACTTTTAGGGTCAGACACAAGATTTATGTTAGTGGAAAGTGATGGGAGTTAAGGCAGTTTAGCCTTTCCATTTAAGACCAGCCAGTGCATTGTATTCTTCCATCATATGACTCTGTCAAGCAGCTGCACAAGCCCCTTGTTTAGATCAGAGCAATATCCACGCCTTTGGGCAGCAATACAAAGCACTTGGACTTACATCTTTTCTGTGTTTCTTGCTTCACTCTAGTTATTCTGAGATTGCTTACCAAAGCCTTCTCATCTGGGGATGAATTCACACCAAAACCCAAGGCCTGAACAATCCCTGATTTGGAAGTCATAAATGAGGCCAAAATCTTAATCTGAATTTCCTAAGCATTTTGTATGTTCAGATTTGTTCAATTATAAGTAATTTCAAGATGCAAACTCTGACCAAATTTCCAGATAGGGTTTTGTGTTCAATCCATCACTTATTCTAATACATTTATACGAAAATATATAGCTGGCAGGTAGGAAAATTCTTTGTATTTTACAAAAGGAATAAAGCATTGAATAAATAAAGTATGATGTCACATGCTTAAGATTTTTGTATGAATTTGATAACCTCTAAGTTCATTTAATGTAATTTTTTTCCTGTTGATCCTTTAGGAGATTGGCTAATACAACATTTTCACTATTCCATTGAGATTCAGAAAACCACAGGACTTCCATGACATGGGAGTCAAAAAAGGTTATGAATATTCCTTTTTAAAGGATACAATGTATTTTCCCCCTATATCTTGCTAACTTCCTTGCCCAGTGTTGAAGGCTGTGAACACAGACACTTTGCCTCTTTTTTGGCATGTCTAGAACTCTTTGCAGTTGGTTTTCTTGCAGTCCTTGCATTCAAATCAGTACAGATCTACAGATGCGCCTGAACCCTCAGCAAGGGACACAGGGATGAAAGCTCCTTCTCATTTCTCCTTTATCTGCAAGTGCGTGCATTCACTTTGTCACTTTTACTTGGTGGGTCAAGTCCCATAGCAGTGGATTCTTAGAAGAATTTAAGCAAAAAGATGGCATCATGCCAAATCCTGAGGCACTGTAAATCTGCATCCTTCAAAAGTGAAGAGGCCATCCTGATTACAGCACTAAGGGTCTGGCCCTTTGGGTTTGGAAAAGTGTATTTCTACAGCTAGCTTAACAACATCTAAATTTCTGCTTCACATGTATTACCAACCCTAATTATTGTTTCTGGAAAAAAATGTCTGTCTTTACTATGCTCCAGTTTTGCATGTGAAATTATACAGGACTGGGTGCAGTTCTGCAGGTAGAGCAACTTGCAAAGGCTGTCCCTAATATGGCAATACATTACGACAGTGTTTATGTGAGCAGATTGTCAATAGTTTTTGGCCAAAGGTTCCTTAGTCTGGGCAATTCCTGACTGTGTAGGCTGATACCTTTTGTCAGCTCTAAAGAAGAGCTGCAAATATACTCAAGTTAAGCCATTTCATACAAAATCATGGGGGAAAGAAGACTTCCGCCCAAGAAACTTGTGGAGTGTTTGTTTTGATTTTATTCTTAACACTATGCTAAAAATGATCAGCCTTTGAGGAACCAGATTAAATGTGTGTTAAAATATTGAGGACCTATTTTGGACCCTTTTCACCAATTTACAGATCCCTTGTGTAGTTTTATGAGTCATAACAGGTGGAGCAATGTAGCCCTAATGACGAATAAAATGGTTAACCTCTCTTTAAAAAGTCTATTTTTAAAGATACCACATCTTTATATCATTGGACTGGTCCCTTCTAATTTGGCTATTTTATATGTTAAATGTTTTGGATCAGACTAGAACATGATGTAACTGAAACTTTACTAGTGTTAGGGTTCTTCAAAATAACTTCCAACTTTTGAAATCACTATGAATCTAATTAATGCTGTCTCTGTTAAATTTAAATTTATTTGGGGATTTGCTAGAAGGGCATAATTTAGGATAAATGTGGTCTTGTTCTTCAGCTAGGACTCTTCCTGTGGATGTCCTCATTCTTTGATCTTACCCTTACACCTGCAGGTCTTTATTGCACTGATAACATGGGCCACAATAGCCACAAACCATCTTTGTTTTCAGGGATTAGACCTATGTAGAAAGGGGGTGGAATCCTGCATAGACAGTAAATATAGTAATCATAACAAGTTCTAACTGGGGGATGGATGTCAGCCATCGTAGCCTTGTATTCCTCAGTGACCTGATATCAGGAGAGTCTAAAGGGTCTGTTTCAAATTGTTAAGGTCCAAAATAATGGGGATGTAGCCTGGTACTGTTGCTGTTTGAAAGAAAGAGTCTAATAAATCAGAATTTCATTTAAAACAAACAGAAACATAATTATTTAATGTATTCAAACATTCTCCCACTGTGCCTGAAATCTAAACACAACAGTGTTTTATTACTGCTTGAACACTGAGTAAATGTATTATTTCCTTTTCTACTGCTTTGTACATCTGCTAGTTACAGCTGGATTCTAGCAACATAAGGAAAATGAGAATTATCAGAAACCTGCATTCTTCGTTGTCAAAACTGTGTGATAATAAATAGTGAAGATGGGCTCCTCAGTGCCATCCTAGAGAGAAATTCTGATTTATGCTACTAATCTGACCCCCGACCATATGTTTGAAAATTAGTTAGACTTTGACAATATGAAGAAGAGAAAACATTTATAAGTATATGAAATTTATTATGGCAGCATCTTTTTTCACTTGAGTTCCTAGCTGCAGTCAGAATCCTGATGTATTAGGAAGATATTCTGGAATATCTTCTTCCAAGATATTCCTGGAAGAAAGTGTTTTTCTCTGAGCTTTCAATGTTCTTTTTCGTAGCAACTTATGAAACCTTTAAAAACCAAGAATTTGACTTAGGGGACTATTTGAAAAAAAAATAAAAAAATTATTTAAAATAAATAAAAAAATTACTCTATGCTTCAAGAATGAGCTGCTAGTGAGAAGGAAACATTCTCCAGGTTCAGCTTTCTTCTGTTTGTACATGTTGAATAGCAAACTCTGTGTGCTTCATAAAAAAGCATGTTGTAAACCTTGCTTTGGTAAGGATTTAGACCTCAGTTGTGTAGTGGTATCTTTTGTTACAGATCCTGTACCATGATGGAGTCTCACCAATGTCAAAGAACTGTGCAAGAGAATCTCCACACAGAATGAAATTTTATAATTTTTCATTAATTTTAACCTTTAATTTACAAATTCCCATCTATTCAGAAGAAGTAAGACTCCTTCACAAATTGGCCTAGCACATATTCTGCAAAACAACAATGTGACTTCATGAAGAATGCAGTTGGTGTAATGATTGTGGTTATCTGAACCCAACTAAGAATCAGCCAAATATCTGCAAGCAAAAATTACATTAAGCATCATTTTGTGATCTAACCATTTTAACAAGTAGGAGTAAAAAGTGGCAGAGAGGTCAGTTATGGCAATAACTGAATTTTGGACTAAACAGTAATATTGGTAAAAACAAGGCAGGTGTAATTAGATATATGTTCAGAATATACAGCGGGGCAGTGGGGGACAAATATGTATTAATTCTCTCTTTCAATGGACTGTGACCATTGGAAGGGATGATGGCTAAGAAACAGTTTTCTTCTGTTTTATCGTAGTTCCTTTATGCAACTTACATTGCCCCATCTGCCAATATGGACATTGGACTTCATCAGAGTAAGAAAAACGTGATTTATCAGAAAATTGACCCAGCTTTTGAGGATCTTTTTGACCTAGCAGAAGAATATATCCTCACTGTTCTGCTAGAACCGTGGATGAAGATGGTGGAAGCAGACAAATATACTTATGGAAAGGTAACTGATCTCGATGACACCGTGAAAGATTCTTATGCTGGGAAAGAAATTCACAGGAGCCTTCATATGCAACCCTGTTACATTTATAGTCAGGAAGGGAGAACTATTACGGGATGTTTTGCTTACCCACTCCTTTCTATGCTGATGCATGGAGTAGGCTGAGCTTCCTGTGGAGAGCAGGCTTCCCATCTGAAAGGAAGGTGCAGGCTTCATAGACCCCTTGGTCTGAGAATTAGGGAGGAATGGATCTTGCTATGGCAAAATTTCTCTTCGGACTCAGGAAGCGTCATGTTTCTGCAATCTTATCATTGATCAAAAGTAATTTTCTTATGATGGATTGCCCACAAGCCTTCTATGTTTTTCATGATAAGCACAAAATAAGCTGTGTTTCTAGAGTGTGTTGTGGTTTAACCCCAGCCAGCAACTAAGCACCACACAGCCGCTTGCTCACTCCCCCCCACCCAGTGGGATGAGGGAGAGAATTGGAAAAAAAAAAAGTAAAACTTGTGGGTTGAGATAAGAACAGTTTAATAGAACAGAAAGGAAGAAACTAATAAGGATAATAATAACAATATTAAAATGACAATAATAAGAAAAGGACTGGAATAGACAAGTGATGCACAATGTAAGTGCTCACCACCTGCCAACTGACACCCAGTTAGTACCTAAGTGGTGATTCCTCCCAGCCCCACTCCCCCCAGTTTATATATGGGACATGACATCACATGGTATGGAATATCCCTTTGGCCAATTTGGGTCAGCTGTCCTGGCTGTGTCCCCTCCCAACTTCTTGTGCCCCTCCAGCCTTCTTGCTGGCTGGGCATGAGAAGCTGGAAAATTCTTGACTTTAGACTAAACATTACTTAGCAACAACTGAAAACATCAGTGTTATCAACATTCTTCTCATACTGAATCCAAGACATAACACTATACCAGCTACTAGGAAGACAATTAACTCTACCTCAGCCAAAACCAGGACAAGTGTCAGTACAGTGATGCTAGGTCCATGTTAATTGTATCAAGTATTTCTTGGTGTTTAGAATTAAAGTGCAGCTACTGCTTAGCATAAGAGGAAATGTGATATGGTGATCCAGCTGTATTTGCCCCAAACACTTTTTAGATAGCTGCCCTGCTGGCTTCCTGAAGTAGGTGGCTCAGTTGTGTAGTCAGTTCTAATCCCAGAAAGCCTCTGAAGGCTTGAATTGAGCAGGCTCATGGAGGTCAGAGGACATGGCTGCAATCCTGACTCTGCTTTTGACAAATAAGAACAAGAAATGGTAGAGGAAGTGGTGGATGCTGTGGCGCTCTGCTCTTTGTAAACTTACCTGCAAGTTACCACCTGTATGTCAAACTTCTAATTCCAAGTCTTTAACATCTCTCTCTCGGATATGGAAGGAGAAACTTACAATGGGCAATCAAGGATTTGCATTTCTCCGCTATGACCTTAGATGAAGCATCGCCATTTTTACAGCAGTATTGCCAGGTTCTTCAGCACTTTGCAGCTGAGGAGGTTCATGAAGCAGAGGTCTTATCCACATTTTTCTGTGGAAAAATAGTCTTTGATGAGGTATGTTTTTCCTTATGGGTTTATGTAAATGTGTCTTGAGTCATTTTATATCTTCAGCCCCACTACAGCAGTGGGTTTCATGGTTTAATCATGCAATAGGAGAAAAAAATGCTTATCTTGGTTTGTTTGCAAACCCCTCTCTGAGAATTTCACCCGGTGCCCTAGTATTGTATGCCATGAGGAACAGTGAACAATTGTTATCTTGGCATATTCTCAATGTTTCTATGCTTTTACATGTTTCTGTTGTATCCCACTTCAATTACATCCCTTTGAAACTCAAGAATCCTAGGCTATTTGACCTCTCCTCTTACAGAAGGTATTCCATACCTTTGTTACACTTATCACCCCCATCTCTATCTGTTATTTTATATTCTTTTGATGAGATGCAAGCAGTACTCAAGATCTGGATGCACTAAGGATTATCCAGTGGCAGAATCATGTTTTCTGTTTTGCTCTTTGTTCCTTTCCTAATTGTTCCTATGATTCTAACTGCCTTTTGACTCCTGGTGAACTTTGAGTGGATGTGCAAAATGTAAGCTAATAGCCATCTGCAATGATTCCAAGATCTCTTTACTAAGTAATAACAACTAATGGAAAGCCCTAATTTGGAGATCACTGGAATGACTTAATGTTTATTGTTGTTGAATTCAGCTGCCCTTTTATCATGCAGACGTTAGAGTGTCCTGAAATCCTGCAGCTCTTCACAGTCAATTTAATTTTTTACTCTGTGGAATCGTTTTGCAAACTTCGTTGTCTCCTCACTCACCTCCTTTTCCAGATAATTTCTGAATGTTTAAAAAAACAACCTCAGTGCAGATCCCTGTGAGACTCCAATAGGAACCCCACCCCATAATAAAAGTTATTTATTTATTTATTTATTTATTATTTTCTACCTTCCAGTTAATTCATAAGGGGACCTCTCTCTCATCCTGTGATAACTTAATTTGCTTAAGAAACTTTGAAAGTTTGAACGTTGAAAAAAACCTACTAAAATGAAGTATGCTAATCCAAAAACATCTGCAAAATATTCTCTTTGCATTTCAGCATCTTTTCTAAGCTTTCAGATAAATTATTTTTTCTAAGCTATTTCAGCTATAATAGTTTGTGACCTGCAAAACACTGTGTAATTGATCGATGCTTTCATTAATCTGAAATTTTATTTACTTTCTATATCAGACTAGTTTTAGTCTTTTGTAAATGTATATTTTCCATGTGTATTATCAATACTAGTTGTCTAGTATCTATTGCCAGTCCACACTGAGTCAAATTATCGACTCAGCTGAGTATTATTATACATCATTTTTGTACAAAAAGGACTCTGCTTTTGAGCACTCTCCCAGTACAGTGTTTTCACTGCTTCTAGTGATGGCAGAATTGCTCCAAAGTAAGAATTGAAAATATAAACTTTTGCTTTAAGTTAAGTTAATACGTGTGTCAGTTTATACCTCCTTGAGTTAACTGAGGGATAATCTATTGCCCTTTCAGTTTAGATGATGCTTTGCTTTGCAAGTGTAGTTACGTGCAGACTTCTCAGTGCCCTAATAACACAAACATCTTAATCAGAGCATGAAAAAACAGAACTAAATCCTTTTGAGTGCACAATACATGCATTTATGAAGAGTTATAATACACAGACATAAAACGACCTGTTCTAGGAGGCACTAGAGTCTCTTTGTACTAGGCACAGGCTGATGCTCAGGCACACTCCTTCCCAGCACAAAGACAAGGTCTGCTTTGTATTTTGTTCAGTCCCTGGCTCTACTCTTCCCCTTTGTTCTACCATACAGCAGGATATATTTGGCCCATAATGAAACAAGATATTTTATCAAGAATTAGGTGAGTCTAAAATTGTTTATTTGGGACATGATCAGTATGTATCTACATTTTTATCTTTAAATGAAACGTGAAAACAGGAGAGTTCCCTTTTATTGTTGACTCTCATCCTGCCTCTATCTGCTTTCTGTTTAAACTTTATGAAAAATGTTCTGAGTTATTTTCCTATTTACTTTTAAACTACATTTTCTTTTAAAGGAAAGAATACCCCAAAAGCACTTTATAACAGTGGAAGAGAGTTACACTGAGCCTGAAGGCATTCAGATAACACAGTGATTAGTGTGGGATTCACACTTAGACAAAAGCGTAATGAGTATTAATTTAAAAACTCTTCTCTTGCACATAAGCTCTTGTATATTAAAACCACAGCTTTCTAATCTTTGTAAGGGGCATGCTAATCAGTATAATGCATTGGCTCAATTTTACTAAATATCCTAAAACCTGCATTTGAATGGTTTAGTCAGTCGAGAGGGTCACCAAACTATTCCTTATGCTGTTACCAATTGTTTGCACATAACATCGAGAACCGCTCTAGTTATATACATAAGGCTTCTAATTAAGTTAAAAAACGCCAATACTTCATGAGTTCTAATCATGCACAATTTATTATTTTAAGGCATTACCTGGTATAAAACTAATGAAGGGGACAAGACTGAAAGTCTGACAGCTTTCACCTTCACTGTTTAGATATTATAGCATCTTTCTTGTCTTAAATTTCCATTTCTGGAAATCTGTGGCACTCTATCTTTTGATATTTCCCACTGAGAGTCATAGTTTAAAGATCTGTTTTTCTGCTTCTCAGTGGCACTTTGACATACAATTTGCTGGTATAGGCAATCAGGTAAGTCTGACACAATATACACAATATAATATATACACTATATGCACAACATAATTTAGCAATTTTTTAAATACAAAATTCTTTTCTTAAAGATACAGTTAGGTTATTTAGTGGTGTTCTGTAGAAATCTGCATGTGATCCTACACAGATCTGGAAACTTTATTCTACCAGAGCTTTTAGTTAAATTGTTTTTCACAAGGATGTGACTTCTCATGTCTTCTAAACATCAGTCTCATTACTGGCAAACGTATTCTTTTCTATCCACTGTCACTGGCAAGGTGCCCGTCCAGTTCTCCATCTTTCTATAATGTGGACTGTAGGGATGACATAAGATATTATTTTTATTAGGTGGAGTTGGTGGAAGAAACTCGACAGCTGGACTCCATGTACTTTAGAAAGCTCCAGGCTTTGCATCAAGAGAGTGGTTCCAAGAAGGATGAGGTAAGACAAGTACCTACTAACAAAAACAAACTCTTTTTCTATCAGAGAGGGTTAACACTTTGAGTATCAGCAATGTAACACTGACTACATGCCAGTTTGGAGAAGCAAGTAGTACGATCTCTACCATACATTTTGGGAAATGATTGACAGCCATTGTGTTAATTACAAATACAGGTTTTCTGTCAGTTACATCAACATCAGACCACTGTATGATTGCAGTCAATGAGACAGTTTCCACTAAAGTCTGTGGAATGTATTTTGGGACCTTAATCTTGAGTAAATACCTCAATTTCAAGTAAATTACAGGTATATATTGGTTTATTTGATTATGGAACCTGCACACACTGGTATGTTTAAAACAAACATAAAACTAAAGCTGATTAAGAGCTGGAGCCTTAACTCTATTTTCTCAGCAATCTCAAAGCTGTTTTACAGAGACAGAAGTTATCTAACGCAAGGATTATTAGACTGAGCAAAATATAGAGATGAAAAAAGCAGTTATGCAAGTGAAATAATTTCTTCCTCAGAGTACTGTTGCTGACTCTGGTCTGCCATCCTGCCTTGATGCTCTCAAAGAAGACCAGCACTTGTGTCAAGTTCCCAAAGAATTGGCAGGTACTAATCTATCCGACCTGATGCATGACAAAGAGAAGTTAGAACAGTTCTGGGATTTTCTTAATGAGCATTCTGCTGGGTACGTTTCTTCATTATTATTTCACCCATTTCTAAGTTCAGAAGAAATCTTTGTTGGGGATCTTGGCTATCTAGATGTTCCCATTTTTTAGTATTTTTTTAAAATGTGTTTGTATATTTATGAAATACACATGCACATTTTTCAGACAACTGAATTGTCTTAACATTTTTGGGGTAAAAATTATCCTGTCTCAACATGTTTGTATTACAGTTCTGCTTTCAGTTTCTGCTTTGATTAGTGGCAAATGCCTGAGCAGAGCAATTAGTCTACAATGAGTAAAAATTTATCTTTTTTAGTACAGATTCAATTTAGTACATTTTAAAAATGAAAGCTGAGTGTTATAAAAATGTGCAAATAGAAGACAGCCACACTATTCTCACAGCGTGAGAGCAACCGCAGTTTTGTCTTTGCACTGCTCTGAACAGAATAAAGTACCAGCTTGTAGCAGATACAGTTTATGCAGGGTTTTTGAAAAAGTGAGCCCATTTGTTTAAAAACGAAGGTCTAAACAGAAGTTCTAGCAGAAGTCAATGTGAGTTTGCCACCTTTTTTTTTTTTTTTCCCCAAGCCCCACACTAATCTCTATCCTGTTTTAGGGAAAAGCAAATATACTTTTTAAGTAACTGCTAGCAAATTGTTACTTCCTTCCTTTAACCTGGGTTCCCATGAGCTGATGCTTTGCATATTGCCTACTGCTTCTAGTCAAGCACTGCTATTGTTTTAGATTGGATATTGGTCAGCTTTTTCAAAAGTGTCCACAGATGGACATCTAGCACAGGATTCCCCTAGCCAAGGCTCAATGTCATCACTTCTGCTTCTCATCATAGGTTCCCTTTGTAGTCAGAGAGAGAAATACACACTTCTGGACACAATTCTTCTGATTCTGAAGGTAACATCTAAAACTAGTTTGGATGGATCATTCCTAAAGATGGCTATTTCTGCTCACTGACTACAAAAAGACTGTAGGTAATGAGTTCAGATGGAGATTCTTATGCTGTGGGTGCCTATGGTCAAGTGACTTCTGAGTTAGTTGTCTAGATATCAATGGTCTCCAAACTTTTTGATTGTGCACCCCATCAGTAAAAAATTTTTGAGCACGCACCGTCAATATACGTATATTTATTTTTTAATGAATTATATACGTGTGCTACTGAAGTTCTAATATTTTCTTTCTGCCCCTCAATGAATCATCTCGCATACCTCCCTGGGGTGCACACACCCCACTGTGGAGACCCCTGGTCTAGACTTCTTCTCTAACTGGGGAAATAGTAGGAATTGCCAGAGAACAGGTCACTGGCTAGGATGGGATCCTGGACAGGTATGCTGAATTGCCTCTGGGACTACCTACCTCTCTGTTAATCACAGACATGTCTCATCTTAAGTGACAGAGCCAGGCAGAGAAATGTTTAATTTATGGAGAAATTTTATTTTGTAAAAATTCATAATGAAGAAAAACATTTGAAAAAGTCTCACAAAACAGTGTTTTAGAGTAGGTCCAGACCTAGTAACTCTGAAGTCCAGCTGGCATGCTACAGTAAAAATGCTTAATGGTACTATAAGCTGAAGGGATCCTAGAACTAATGCAGTCTGGAAAATTTCAGCAAGAAGCAACAAATGTGTCATTTGCCTCTTCATCAAAATTTACAGTTCTGTTATTGCCCAATTGTAAGTGATCCAAATTTCAGGAAGGACAGGCTGCTGAGTACCTGGGCACAAATTCTGGTAAGAAACTAAACAAAGTTCCATTAATTAATATTTTGTTATAAATACAGGTTATCTTCATACAATTGCAGGACAATTTGTGTTACTTTGGGTTAGTGGGTTACCACTTGTTAGTCTTGCCAGATTAACTGACTATGCACATGCTCCTGATCCATTGAAAGGAAAAAGTACAGTATGCTATGATAAGCCACCACTGTAAATGGTTTAACCTAACACACTTTAAGATTATATACTTTGCTTTTTATATAAGATGGACATATTTGACCAGTTGTCATAGGTAGATGCCAAGGAGTAACTCCATAAACCACAGTAACTTGGATCACTTGCATTTGGGTGAACTTTCTCACGTTGTGATGAACTAGCAAATGAGCGAATTTCAGTCTCAATAGAACTTAGGTCTGTAAGGGTCTCAAAAGACTTTTGAAAGGGAGACATCTGTTCTTAAATCAGTCGGATGCTTTTGAAAGTTTTACTCATAGATTAATGCTTTGAAAAGGCCAGTTATTAACCAAATGGAAAAGTGAAACAGATTTGTCTGAATTTAATGTTTCATATTTCCTGCTGCAAATACAGTGAATGTCCTCATCAAATGCTCACAAAACTAATAAAATACTATCAGAAAAAAGTCATATAAATTAAACTGAAATTGTAGGTATGTCACATATTCTGTCCTCTGGTTTAAAGAACAAAACCAATATATGTTCCATTAAAACAAACTTCAATTGATAGTATACACTCAAATGATTATGAACAATATATAAATCAAGAATTGCATATGGAGATTATTCATCACTTACTATGAATACTATGATATAAGTTACTATCAGTAACTTATGAAAAGGCGGCCCACAAAAAGCCCTAGAAACAAAATTTACCATAAATTGTTTTTGCCTGCTTGACTGTAGACTGACTTAAGCTCTAGTACTTCACATGGGGTGATTTCTGGGGCTGACATTCCCAACGGTCATCCTTGCTCCTTCTCAGGCGGTATGACGAGGAGGCAGAACAGGGGTTGTCGACTCATCTCTCAGTGGCTCACAGCCTGCAGTACTGCTTCAAATTCTTATCTGTTTTATTTTTCATTCTCTCTGTGAGCTCTGCACTATGGCTCAAGTTCACAGTCCCTGGTGGATTTAGCAGTGGCACATTGAGGAGGTTACTCCTTTCAGGGTACCCCAGAAGGCACCCTAAAAGAGATCCCTAAGGTGTGTGTTTGATCTGTCTGTTCAGCAAGTGGCATGGTCTCACCAAATGGTACTAGCAAAGAAAAAAAATGACATAAAATTTCAGTCCAATCTGACCTGGTATTTAGGACTTGAACACTTTGGTGGCTTGTGGTTAAACTAATAACTCCCTAGAATGTTGATGAAATTAAGTCAATATTGAAATAACATTCTGTTTAAATTTGTTTGTAGCATGGATCTCATGTGCTGGCTAGATATTGAACAGTTCAGAAAGATGCTCCACAAGGATAAAGAAAAAAGGGAGGAAAAATCTAAGGACATTAAAAACAAATACTTAAACAAAAAATACTTCTTTGGACCCAACAGCCCAGCTACCAGAGAACAACAAGAACAGGTACCAGTTACAAAACTGTTCATGAAGAACAATCACATTGAATGTGACTGAGATAAAAGTCCATAAGCAGCTTTACTCCATTTATTTCCCAAGCTGTTTCCTCAAATCTTACCTACATTTTTGGCTAGAAATCTGGTTCTGTTCTGGTTGCGGGGGTTCCCTCCTTCCTGTTCAGGCTCTTCCTTCCCTGTCCTTATAGAACAGATCTCTTAAACCCTGATCTGAGGCTGCAGCCAGAGCATGCACAAGACAGCTCAGAAAAAGTGTAAAAATGTCTTTCAGGCAGAATGACTTGTTCCAGCTTTCTATTTTAGTATGTCAGTAAAGCCACAGACAGCAAGTCTGAGCTGTGATACTCCGATATATTTTGATACTTAGGAAATTTACTTGGTCAAGCTGGGGTATTATTTGCTAAAGTCTGTATTCTATTATAGGTAGGGACAAATGTAATCTGTTCCCTTTTATGAAAAGTACATGTGAGCCTTGGGTAAGCATGCATTAAATGCTTTGCTTACAGTTAAGCTCATGCTTTGCTAAATCAAGGATGTAGAGAGATAAAGGACTTTTGGTATACACAAAAGTTTATGTCATGTGTTATTGTATTTGGATTGCTTAGCTAATGCATTCAGGTGGAGGATGGGGACAAATCCTTCATGATAGACTTTCGGCAGCAGTTCTGCTAGAAATTCAGCAATGCGTCCAGAAGAGATTAGAAAAACAATGGCTGCCATTGTTCCTGGCAGATGAACACCGTGGGTCGGAGGGACAAGCAGAGGTAATTTTTTAACAACAGCAACATATCCAGGCATTGTTTTTTGTTTGGCTCATAATTTACCATTGGGATAAAATGGTTCAGAGGAAAAGCAGCCCACAACTCGCATTCAGTTTACATTGAATGAGACACTCTAGCATGTACATGTTAAAGCATTTAGCTTCATAATTGTGAAGGCAGGTCCTCTGAAGGCTTAGTCTAGCTGACAGTATTATTGTCAGATCCTAAATCTGAAGGAGCTGGTGTTAGCTCTGCTGCCAGCCAGGCTGCCAGGCTCCTACAATCTTTGCTGTAGTGCTGCACTCTCCATATGCCATTTTGCCCTAGCCATACACTTGCACACAGAAGAAATGCTGCTTTGTGTGAAGGATTTGCCCAAGGGGACAGGAACACAAGCAAATGAGCGGGCTTCCCATGCTGTATTCTCTCTCTCTCTCTTATGCTCTCCATATTCTCCCATCTGGAGCTGCAGTGCCTGTAGAAATGACTCCAGGACTTGTGAAATTCTGCTGAGTGGGGAGGTTAACTACTACAAGCCTTGTTCCAATTGGTTACTCCAGAAAGTTGCCAGAAAACTGGGAATGAGGAGCCTTTCACTCCTCCTGGCTCATTAGAAAGACTGGGGAATGGGCAGAGCTAACATCTGCCTTTTATGAGAGTGCCTCTGTGGCTGGGATCTGTGTAGGGAGATCATCCTGCTGGTGACAGATCCAAAAAGACTTTGTTTTTTGCACTTCCACAACAGCTCTGAAATGCAATGTCATAGCAGAAAGAAATTTGACAGTTCCACCAAGCAGACACATATGCATGCCGCATTGATTCATAAAACTTGTTTTCTATCATCTTTTTAACATCAAGAAGGTTGTCAGAAGTGTTGTCAGAAGTGCATATGAACTGGATCCTTTCCATTGATTCAGAGCAGTAAGCAATCAGAAAAGTATAGGTTCTGGTAAGACAAATTGTAATTTTAATAATGATTATGTTAATTAAGGCAAAATTTTCTAACCCTCTGCCCTTTTTAGCTGAACTCTGCCTCCTTTACAAGCCCTGGCACAAGACCATGAGATAAGGCTAAGATGCTTCCAGGTGTGGAAGCTAGCTCATGTCTCTTCTTGCACCTGCTGCACTGTGCTGGCACGGAGAGTAGCCCATGCAGTTTGGAAAATGCTGTATTCAACTCTAATAAACAGATTACAGGCAATACGTATCTCTAATGAGTCTTTTCCTAACTCCATTTATGCCTGACTACTCTTTTCTCTTTCTTATTGCAAATTCAGAGCATGAAAAGTTCCTTTGAAGAAAATATTTTAGGAGAAATGAAACCAGATGACATTCTCCACTCAGCTTCATAGTTCACAGTGACCAAGCATTGTGGACATGCTATGTAGTCCTTATTCAGAAAGTCTGCCCTTGATTTGAGGTGTATTTTTGCTACAAAGAAGCTGCAGGATCAAGTCTGTATTTCTATATACAGCTGTCCAAAGGAACTAAAAACATTTCATACAAAAAAAAAAAAAAAAAAAGCAGCCCCAAATTTGTTCCTAATAAGTGGTCCCTAAGAACATGATGGGTAAGGTAAACCAGCAGAAGAGTGCAGTTTGACTGCTATTGCCTCTTGTCTTCTCTAACTCCCCAGTCTTAATGAGCATGTGCTCATTTAGAGCTGAACAAGGGATGGCATTCAGTGTGGGTCCACAACAAGTTTGAGATATAAAGATCCATATGAAGACATATCAACTACTCTACCACTGTGGTCTCAATCATTAGAGGGCTGAACATGAAACAAGAAGAGTTAAAAAATACAATTATAATCTTTTGTTCAACCGTAGATAAGGGACATAACTGAAGATCTTTCACGTCAAAAACAGGAGAAGACAACTAGAATGTGGAAGGCAAGTGAAGTTTACTGTGTCTCTTGTGTCTGGAGTTTCACCATGTTTTTTGTTTGGACCTTGCATATCCTTCACAATTTCTCTGCTGACAGTGTGAAGCCCCAGTGTAATGCTGTCAAAAGCAGGCATGATTGTATTGGCTACAGTGGACTGATTACTCACATTACTGGTGAATTTAGTTCCCTGCTGGATGTTCACGGTAAATTTCTCTCACTTCCTGGCTGGAGAGGTCATACTTGAAAAAAACACGTCTCTTGCCCTGGCCTTTGGAGCACTCTTAACCCTCCTCAAACTGGTATTGTACCTTTAATTCACATTTATCTGTACTTTGCATGCAGTGGACTTATTGGGACAAGCTGTTCATTCCAGCATCTGGTAGTTTATTTATTATTGCGAGTGGATTACGTGCAGACACAAAAGGGAATGTGAAGTATGCAGTGGAGTGGGCAGGTTTAATCATATCTCACAGTATCTGTTTCATTTAGAATTGTATTTTAATCTTACAGCACTGAGATAATATCAATTTTAAACATCTTAAACCTTTGTAATAATACATTTCATCAGATGTTTGCCAGTTTTTTCCTCTTGAAGAGCAGTGAACTCTTTGTGATTGCCAACATACAAGTTGTGTACATTTATTCAGTTGAACTTTTATTGTCTGTTGAAATCAAACTGGAGACCCGGTCAGCAATTACCCATGCAAACCATTAGCTCGAAAGGGATCCAAAGTGCATGTGGGTTCTGTTAACTGAGTTTTCCCTTTGTCTGTTTGTCAGGAAGATGGTTATTTTCCATGTTCTGCTTCAAGGTTGTTGACCCATAAAATAAGCAGCGTTCGTATATTAGTATAGGGATGGGAGCAACGTTTTGTTCTTCCCTTCGTGAATATGCCCCAGAAATAATTTTTCCCAAAAGATGCCTAAATCCTGGTCACAGGGGATAGAACATGTTTGGAGAATTGGAGGAGGGCTGAGAAGATCCCATCTTAATGTCTTAAGTTGAGCTGACTTTATTTCAACCAAAGGACCCTTTGGACAGTTACCACCCACCCTCTCGCAAGGGTAGGCTCTCATCCCTGGCAGGTTCTGTGGCAGGACACTAAGCGTAACCCCTGTTTTTAAGAGAAGCTGCAGAAAGACCTTCAGCTTAGAATCAGGTTGGATTTCCAGGACTGTCTGCAACAACTAAAAATGTTTCTGTCCCATGCTGACCATTGAACAGCACTCCATCCCTTCAGGACTTCAAGAGTTTTATACCACTGTTAGAAGATAGTTTTCATTCATCCATCTGATAACAAAAGGGGGTTGTTTGACTTGCTCCTCAGTGACAGCACAAGAACTGTTTGTTCAGGAAGGCAGGCCAGCCTGAACTTCATTTCAAACAAACTGTCCCTGCATAAGCCATCTTTCTTTCTCCACCCTTTCCTGGCTGCCTACCACTCCGTGCTTTGCAGCATGAGGATTTCCAAAATGTCTCCGATGACTTTAAATTCTATTTTACTATTGGTAGCTTTATTCTACAGAGAGCAAACTCTCCAGCTTCTGTTGGTGATCATGGCAACACATTTCAAAGCTCATTTTGTTGGCGAGATCCCTGTCAGAAGCATTTTACAACTTTAAGCTATGTGGTTTGTCTGTTCCTTTTTCTTTGTTGTTTGTTTGCACAAAACTCAAACTGTTCTCTAGAAAAGTAGCCTGTTGCCATAATCAATAACAATAGCTGTTTCCATACTTTATAGTATGTAGTCATATGGTCTAAATCATTGTCAGTCATTTCCTCTCCTGTCACGTCTTCCAAAAAATGTTGCCCAAACCAAAGTGGAAAAAAAAGGAAAAAGAAGGAAAGAAAGAAATGAAACCTTGCCACATTCTATTGTATCCATGTCATAAACTCATAAACTACTGAAAGTTAGGGTCAGTGCAAAGATAAGAATCAGACAGTTTATTCTAACTAATGCCTTTGTTATTGCTTTTTGAAACAAAGTTTATTTGGTGCATTTATTTCTTCTTTTGACAGCATGTGGACAATAAGTGGGTTTCTTCATCTAGTGAAATAATTGCTTTCCGCAAAGCGCTGTTGAATCCAGTGACAGCAAATCAGTTTCAATGCTTTGTGTCACTGAAAGGAGACCTACTGGAGAACGGAGTGCTCTTTTGGCAGGAGGTACAGAAATATAAGGTATGGTGGTAAAAGGGAGCAAGGGGAATATCATTCAATTTGTAAGCAAATGCATCCATTACTGCATATTAGGAGAATTTTAACAAGAATATCTCTAGGCATTTTCTTGTTCATAATAAAACCTCTTTCACTGTTAAGCTGTTTTTTCTTCGATGAAAATCCTCACTTCTTCAGGGTAGCTATTTTTAATGACTTGAATTTATTATCCCTGTATTTCTTTATGCTTCTTCAAACTGTAACATTCTTCTGAGTCTTTAAAGGGACACTACTAACTGGCTAATGTCCAGGTTTTGGTATACATCTGTTGAGCAGTAGAAAATATGCAAGCATTAAAATGTTCATTCTGTCTTTATAGTTACATACTGTTAAAAAATGGGATTATTGCTGAATTTGGTAATCCCTCAAAAATCAGAGAAAACTTTAAAATTCAATCAGATGTAAAGATAGTACCTACCCAAAAAGCTCATATGTACAATGCAGACCCCAGCTCCCTTGCACTCTGTACAGTCACATTTGACTACAGCTGAGGATGTGGCCAAGGTGAAATGTGATGGGGAAGGTCAGGAGGGATTGCCTCTCTCCCGAATACATACCCCTTTGTGAAATTGCTGTTGCAGGGTGAAACACAATGGGGAAACTCTGGTGTGAGCCTTTATATCACACTGCAGCCTCCTAGTAGCACCCTGGACTGAATGCAGGGGCACCACGGATCTTCCACTTGTTCCTCATTCCTTTTGCCTCTGGGATACTGCTGACGCAAAGTGCTACCGGAGTGCAGAGCCTCTGCTGGGCTCCTGAACATAGCCTGTGCACACGTGGCAAGCAGGCAGGCATGAGGTTAGCTAACATGCTCAGAAATTAGGAGGTAAACACAGTTGATGCTGCAGCAGCACTTGGAGATCCTGCTGTAGGCATGTGGGTGTGTTTCCACTGTTTAATTTTACACATTTGAATTTGGGGTCTGCTTTAGAAGCCGAAGCTCCTCTGTTTCCAGGGGGCAATCTCCCCCCCTCACAGAGTCTCTGATCCCAAAGCAAGGAATCATCATCTGAAATGCTTTCTGGGGCTGCTGCTGTCTCTCTCTTGGTTACAGAGTGACTAGCTTAGACTAGAAACTTGACGTGAAGGCACCTGAAGTTCCATGACATAAATAATTCTCAAAATATTTGATGTTTTTTCAGATTTGTGACTCTTCATTGTTACATTGCGGAGGACATGGAAACTTTCTGCAAATTAACGTGGAGTGTAGTTTAGACTATTTTCTTTGTGGATCTGCTCTCTGAAGAAAGCCTTCATTGTTTTATGTCCCACCCTCTCTCCTTCATTTATGTTAATTTTATTTGTCTTCTTATCAAGAAAAAGTACAATCCGACCACATTTATACATGCATGCGAATTGTCATGGTTGGCAGTTGATGCTCTTTATAGAAGCAAAGGGCTGGAGTAGTAGGAGTGTTATGGGTCAGGCTGAACTGGAGGAATATTGCCAAAGACGTGGGCAGCACTTTGCACAGTGCATACTTGTATTGTCTGAGCCCTATCATGCCATCAGTTGAGACAGAACTCCCTTTAGGAGTCAATGACTGCATTGCTCCTTGTAACGCATCAGGCTGGCGGCACATCTTGGGACAATCAAAAAACAAAAACAATTTTTTTTTAACAAATATTAAGAAATAGAACTCTGTAGATCATTTCCATCTGTTCCTCTATCTTCAGGTCTCATCCTTCTTCATATCATATGGCTTGTTTGTCTTGCCTCTTACTACAGCTCTCTGCCTTTTCTTCTATGCTAGATGAGCAAAGGAAGCCATAATATATTCTTAGGGTATATTGAATATGTTTTTGTATTGCCTTACTTTCTTCATTGTGGCTGTTATCATTCTTTTTTTCCTTCATAAAACTAAAAAGTATTCGTAATAAAACAAACCAGCTCTTTCACATACCACATTTCTGGTTAAAAGCCCTGTTATTAATTTCTTTGAAAAGTAAATATCCAGCCTCCTATACCAAAACTAAATGCACATTCTTCATTTAGAGAGTGCTCTTCCTGAAAATTCTCTACAGTGCTTATTGTCTCTTTAGCAGATATATGTGACAATCTCCTAGTGTTATAGAAATTTCTTTATATTTATGGATAGATGAAAAGTTTGTGTTTCAAAGCATTTGAAGGAAGTTCTTGGAATTATTTTTCCTTCCTGTCAAAGTCCAATGGTAGCATCGTCAGAGTGTGAAAACACAGTAATAACAGGTTTTACAAGAACAATAGGATCACATTAAAAAAAGTAGAAAACCCCCAGTGTTTCTTTGAGATCTCACCCTTGTAAGTTCAGGTTTGTTTTGTATACTGTTCTGCACAGAGTTATTTCAAACACTGAGGTTTTGGGAAACTAGAAAATCTTAATGAATGGGGAAACTAGAAGATTTCGATGAATGGAAGATTGTACTGGTAGCTGAAATTTTCCCCTCTTGTGCCAACTTTCCTGGTTATATCTTGTACCCTCTAAATAATTCCCCTCTTTTCTTGGAGTATTTAGAGCATTTCTTTGTCTTTTAGTTACCATGGCTATGCTAGTCATAGCAGGTTCATTGTGAAAATCAGTGCATTTCACACTTGTAGGTGTGTTTCTCTTTTCAGAAATGCCTCCTATTTGCCAAGTAAAGTACTTGGACTGAATGCAGGATCAGAACATGCAGGCAGAGATTATCACCTAAAAGCAATGATTGCTATATATCTGCATTTGCAAACCAGAAGTCCCATTCATGTCTTAACTATGTCTTTGACCGTGCATATTTGCTATAAAAATTTTGTCCTACATGCTGAAGAAATCTATTGTATAATTATTTTTGTATGACTATTACTCATTGATCACTGGCCCCTGTAAAGGGTCTTCTCTCTCTCTCTCTCCGCTGACTGAAAATGCTATTTTTCGTCTTTCAGGACTTGTGCCATTCTCATTGTGATGATGCCACCGTTCAGAAAAAGATCACAGCTATTATTGACTGCTTTATTAATTCTGCTGTACCCCCAGCTTTGCAGATTGACATCCCAACTGCACAAGCAAAGAAGATTCTGGAGCACAGGAAAGAACTAGGACCTTACATTTTTAGAGAAGCACAGGTAAGAATCTGAGAGAATCTCTGTAACAGATTTGGCTAGAGTCTGTGTGCTTGATTTTAAGGACAGTCTTCTTTGCTTATGTGACAATTTGGACTCCATACGTAAGCGTGGGCATGAAGAAGAACACCATTGTCATGCATTTCAATGAAGATTGTATGGTGGAGATGAGAGAGAGGCTTCAGATATTTACTGCTCAGTAAACTGGACAATCTCTGACAGCTAGCTGATCCTGGAAAGGTGTTATCCAGATCTGTGCTAGGAATCTGGCAGTAGAAATTAATTCTGTCTATGTTTTTAACTGCTTGTTCTTTATCACTTGGTTAATGGTCAGAGAAGTAATTTGTACTTAGAAAGTTTGTAGTTTTTGTCGTTCATGAAAAAAAATGTAGACAGGTAAAGCACAAACCCAGCTTCACTTATTGAATGTCCTTCCCTTCTTTATTACAGAAAGTCTGTATTAAATGGCTCTGGACAATTTTCTCTCTGATCTTTGTACTAATCAGACTGAACAGCAATTTGTGAACCTTTACTAGAGAGTCACTATTTTCTTATTCCTTGTTACTGTCTTCTCTGTCTTATCTTCTAAACCCAAGAAAGCTAGTTCTTCTTTTCCTATAAAATTGCCACCAACACCTTTAAACATCAACTGTGAGTCCATAAAGTGTTTGGATCACAAAAGATGAATGGTTTGTCAGAGAAAAGGGTTCATATAGGCCCTAAGAGAAATAAGAATTCTCATTTCAGCCTGTGTAAAACCCAGCGTGCTCCAGAAATGTGGCACAAAACCAAGGGAAGGACTTGGCCAAAAAGCTGTGACTGGAACATGACAGTGACTCACCTGTCACTTTCAAGTCTGTTGAGCCAGAAGCAGTGAGGTGCTGAGCATGCTCGGCTCCTTTGAAGCTGAGTTTCTCAATGAGAATTAAACATCTAAATAAATTGAAAAATGTGAGCCTTAGTACGTGCAGCAACAGAATTCACTGAGCCCCTCTGTTTGCTTTTCTAAAATTGTTTTTCTTATTCTAGTTCAAAAAAGACCCTGTGAGAGATTATATCATTTAAAAATTATCCAAGATTTGCTCATAGATCTGTAATGTGGTTTAAGAGCCTTTCCAGAGGCAAAAAAGTATTTCCTTTCTCTTAAGGAGGGAAAAAAACCCCTCTCCCTAATGAACTGAATATTTGAAATACTTGAGCAGAACAGTGGTGCAAAAGCAATTCTACTGGTGTATATTTTATCAGGAATACTTGTAAAAAATGATGGATGTTTTCATTAATGCAAACAATTGTTTAGGGAAATATAAAAAAAGAAAGTGCCTTTTAACTGTGTTTTAGGAAGATTTCTCACCAGTAATAAACACACTGATGAAAAGCATGTGCCGAGCAAAACTGGGCTGAAATGTCAGGACACAGTACGTGGGAGGAACAAGGCTGTGTATTCAAAAAGAAATAGTTATTTCATTCTCATGGTAAACTACATTTTATTTTACAGTAAACTCTGTTTTCTTAATATGGTCAAGATTGACTTTCTTTTCTTTCTGCGCAGATGACAATTTTTGCTCTTCTGTTTAAATTTTGGCCAAAATTCTGTAAGTTTCGGAGCAATTTGGATAGTGACAAAATTCTATTTGCCTTGGAGAGAAAAAAGGGAAAAAAGATGCGAAAGAAGGAAGGCAAAACAGCAGAGGTAAGGCTTACAAAGTTTCAGGTGACAGCTCACAAACTGCATAAAAATTCCTTCATGAACAAATATACATGAATTCAAATATCCCTTTCTCAGCCTGATCCAAAGCTACCGAAACCTTTTTGTTAGAATTCAAGCTTTACATGCGACCTGGTCCTAGGGTGATTAGTTCCCGATCCTGCCAGTGCATATACATATGTTTAACTTGAAGCAGATGAGTCAAACTCCTTTCATTAAGCAGAGGGGAAAATGTATTTTAGTCATCCTTTCTGCCAAGAGTAGAGTGAAAAAGAGGACTGAAATTTAAAAAAAAAACTATGCACGGTCCATGTGTACAATGGGTAACGGCAGACCTGTTTGCACTTTCAGTATGTACTGTCTTATTTTAGAATTTATAGTCCTGGGTCACTATTGAAAGCAAAACAAAACAAAACCAAACCAGATTTCATATCTACTTTTCAGAAGGAGCATTTGAAAAGTCTGCACATTATTTTTAAAAATATTTCTGTGCTAATTGTTTTGTATAGCCTTTGTCTTTTCTTGAATATTTCTCAGCTTTGACAGTGAAATTGTTAGACTGTTCACAGTTTCTAGGCAATTTCAGTGCATTAATAGAACTGTGACCTCTACAGCAGAATGCTTGCTTGTCAAATTGTTTTTCTTGGAATTTTATTATTAAAATATAATGGATTTTTTTTCTATTGATTATAGGCTTTGCAAAAGTTTATTTTTTACAAAATCTAATTGTTTGGTCAGCTTTGAGGAGAGAACATTCCTTTAAGGGCAGAGAAATTATTTGACTTGCAAACTATCATAAGTAGCATTAAAAGACCTTTACATATTTTAAATACCATTTACACATGTGTTGAGATGTTACTTGTGATGAGAACCACATGAGTACCTGGACAGATAAAGACATATATGCCTGTAAGAACATGTACACATTGTTATCCTCTTTTAGACACATGAAAACTGAGGACTGGTGAAGTGTTACTCAAGGCCACACACCAATGTCCAGTGAAGTCTAAAATCCAAGAACTCATGTTCCTTTCTCCAAAGCACGTTGCCTCCATACAGATATGTCTGGCAAGGCCATTGGCAATACTTATACTGCAAGAATGCAATATTTCAAAGTAATGCACTTTTGCGTTTTCACAGACTTATTTTTTCCATCTGTTTGTTCCCTGTCTATAAGATTTCTGATTAAGACCAAGGAAGTAAAGAGCAAATCTTGGCCAGGAGGGCAAAAGCCTAGCTTTTATGGGGAACAAATGGGAAAGGTAAATTACCCTTCTAAGCTGGGAAATAGGGTAAGAAATTTAGAAAGTGACAGGCAGAGAATGCAGTTCAGTAAACAGTCTGCAGACTATCCTTCTCACAAAAAATTATCAGTAAACCAGTTACCTTTTAAAATCTCTTGAAAGAATAGGTGGAACAGACAAGTTTTTCAAACCCTTTCCCTCCCTCTATTATGGTTTAAAGAATTTGCCATTCTCTGTTCTCTTGCCTAAGATTTCAGTTCCCTCAGTGACAACATAACTATTCAAATGATTCAGTATCCCTGAAGGATACTGATAAGGTTCATCCAACATAAGCGATAGCAGGTTCACTTGGCAGCTTGTAGAAGGTGATGATTTCTTGGCATTTAAAATAATGTCTATGCTTCTCTGCCCCATCAGGCTCATGCTGAAGGAGAAGAAAGCTCTGGCAAGGGTTAGAAATGATTCATTTTTCTTATATATATATTCCCAAACTGCGGCCCCCCCTGCCCCCCCACTCAGTTGCCATTTTGGGTTTATGTCAAACGGAACAATCATGGTCCTGGGGGAGGAATTTTACTTTCTCCCTTCTCATAAACTTGTCCCTGGGGTGCCTAATCTAACTGAGCTCACCTCACTTTCTGAACTGACTGGATCAGAGTTGGACTTTTATGTAGGATAATGGTAAAAATGGCAGACAAGAAGGTTTTTACTGGACAATGATGCATGACTTGGTATTATTTGACTATCTCAATATTTATTTTTTGTGTGTGCCTACTTGTTATTTATGGGGCAAATCCTATCAAAGGCTTCCTGGCAATGGGCCCAGTGCAGGGGAGGAGTGGCTGACAGTAAGGCATGCCATGCAAGCACTGTACTATGCAAAGACCTCTTTTAAGCTTAGTGTCTGGAAGTCAAGTATGGGTAGGTACAGGGTGAAGTAAGCTTGAACATTCAACATAATGTGATTGCTTCAGTATTGTGCTGAAATAGTTGTTTTAAAAGATACGGCCTTGGGAGAGTATGGTTTGCTTCTCCATTTTCACATATTTGCCCTTAGTGGGGCACAGTTATATGGGCTCATCTTTGGCCCGTGTGTGGATCTGTTCCTTTGTTAACTGCCAGATGCACATGACACATACCTTAAAAAATATCATTAGTCACTTTTTGCAGACTGCCTTGATGCCAGTATTTGTAATTTGTTGTATACACAATTGCATTTTACCTCCAAAATAGATTTTGGATTTTTTGCTTTCAAGTGTACAAAATAGTTTTAACTTACACTGTAAATCTGTACTTACTCTTTCCATGCCCTTAGCAGAGAAAGGTAAATCCATAAGCATTAATTTTCCTTTTCCACGTTTCCCTCATCTCTCTTTAAGCTTCTTAGCAGTAAGCTAATTTGTTAGTAAGTGGTGTAATGTCATGTGATATGACATTGCCATAACATTGGCTAATTTATTATGAGAAGACGTTATTAAAGACCTCATTTAATTCACCATTCTCATTGAGAAAGCTAGCAAACATAAACTGTAGTATATTAGTATACACACTATTTCTGTATTTGCTTTGGCATTCCTGTTCTGTCAATTGAGTGTACCATAGAAGTTAGTAAGGCTTCTTCTGGAGAGAAGATAAAACACCATGCTGCCTGGGAAGTTCTATATCCAAAAGTCACCCTTAGAGATGATGGGTCCATAGGACAGTGGGGTGATAAGAAAGGAAAAGCCACCTTGGGAGCAAGGATGTAGGATATTCTGATCCTTTTCCAGATCTTTCAGGGACTTTCTGAGTGACTTTGGGAACCATTTGACCTCTCTTTTTTTCTCACTTTCTCATTTGCAACATGGGAGGGTTTTATTACTTGCCGCATGGGGATATTATGGGGTTAATCATATGAGGTTAAATATGAACATTGATTAATGTTCATAAAGAGTTTGGGGATCATCAGACAGAATGCGCAAAGGTGCAGCCTTAATACAACACTAAAACAACATGAAAATGACAAATAGTTAATCACTAGAATGGTTTGCCAAGGGTTACAATGCCTTGTCCTTCACTGTAAGTGTTTTAAATGAGATTGCCTGTTTTCCTAACATGTATACCATAGTTCATTTACAGCTACTGGACCAAGCTGGAATTAATAATGAGAAATCCTATGTTCTGCATTTATACATGAGGCCAAATTAGAGGATCACAATGGCCCCTCTGTCCTTAAAATATGTTCTGTTGCAGGTCTGCCCTTGCAATTAGTTATATTTTGAAGCATTTAATCTGAATGGAAGCAGGAGTGTAGAGGTGAAGAAACATCGATTAGGACAAAGCAATGCTTTAAAAAAGCAGTATCTTCTGATATTTTTTTTTTTGCCCAAGAGGATGAATTATGAAACTGGGCATTATAAAACGTTACTGCATATGACAGTGTCTCATTTCCAATGACAATTTTTGCTTCCTCAGACTTTGCTTTTCACTTTAGCTTGGTAACTATTGTTTACATCTAATTATGAGTTCTTATTGGCAGGGTAAAGAAGTGGGGACAAAAGTCATCAGTCTGTCAAGCAGTGCTTTGGTAGACAAGATTGGTGTGGCAAGAGGACCAGCATCATTTTCAAATGGATATGGGTGGCAGGTGAATAATAAACATGTTGCTACAGATATCATCATTCAAGAGAGATAAAATGATCTTGGGAGAATGGGAAGGTGGGGTTTGGTATTGAATACTGCTATCACATGGTCACTTGATTCATCATTGTTCGTTCTTCCACAATTAACTTTGCTGTTATAAGTTTACCTACCTTACAGGTGATTTTTTTTCTTTATTAATTTTTTTAAGATTTAGGTTCTGAGTAGTATTAATATATAACAACATATTAAGCCCTCTAGGTGTGTAGATTTAAAAAGAATCTTTATTTAAAGATAAATTGAAGAAAAGGAAGTTCAATTCTGGAATAAGAAGCTTTTCATTACTTGTAAAATTCATATCCTGAAAGAATTTGGTTTAGGCTTGACTCCGGTTCTGCTCATATGTCAAAAAGTGAAGCTGAACTCATTTAGGAAATCTAGGTATTTGGACAGAAAATCTGACAGAAAAAAGCTTTTTAGTACTTCTTCCAGAACAACCCTCATGATGCATCAAATCTGTAGTGAAAAGGTGTCGTGGTTTCAGCCCAGCCGGTAACAAAGGACCACGCAGCCGCTCGCTCACTCCTCCCGCCCCCTCCGGTGGGATAGGGGGGAGACAAGAAAAAAAACTGGAACCTCGAGGGTTGGGATAAGGGCAGTTTACTGGGACAACGCAAAAAAAAGTTACAACAACAACGACGGTACTAATGAAAGAGTATACAGAAAAGAGTGATGCACAGTGCAACTGCTCACCACCCGGGACCCGACGCTCCGCCACTTCCCCCACCGAAAGTCGAGAGCAGGAGAGCCTTCCCCCCGGCCCACTCCCCATGTATATACTCAGCATGATGTCACATGGTATGGAATAGCTCCTTGGCTAGTTCAGGTCAGCTGCCCCGGCTATGCCCCCCCACCTCCCAGGTTCCTGTAAAAATTAACTCTATCCCAGCTGAACCCAGGACATTATCCACCCCTTATTCTATACCATTTACATCATGCCCAGATCTTACATTTTCCAATCAACCACTACCACTTTCCTTGTCTTATATATAGATATATATGTATATGGACACCCCCCCCCCACACACACACACATACAAATAGTATTCCCTTAGTCAATGGGTTATCCCTCCAATGTGTCCATCAATTTTATTTAGTCCATGACTTTGAGGCTCCATCTGTTGTAACACTTCTTCAGGATAAGAGAGATGGTGTGAGGTGTTGGGTTGTTGTATGCTGTCTCTGGAACTTCTGGCTGGTACATTTGATGCAACCCACACCCTTGGTCTGCAGATCGAAGATGTTGATCTTGAGGAAATTGCTGGGCGCCAGTTCAAGTTCTATCACTGTTGTTCTTGGCTCAGTTTCAAAGTCCATTCTTCAGTCATTTGGGTAATTCTTACAGTAATACCCTTGATATGGCATATAGACACTATAGATACAATGACATACATTGGCAGGTTATTTAGCAGTTAAATATCATACAGCCTAGTTCACTGGCTATTCTCTCCCAAAATCAAATCTCCCTGAGGTACACATCGAACTTCCCCATCCTTCTGCATCACCCACCAGGTGTACCCAGGTCCCTGAGCAAAAACCACCCCTTGGATGGGTTTGTCTCTGCGTGAGGGAGGACTAACCCAGACTGTCTTTCCTAACATACTCCTCATGTGCACTACAGGAACTTTATCCCCTTCTACAGTATGTGGAAGTCTTGGTTGGGCGGGGCCCGCCCGATTGGTGGATCCTCTAGTATTAACTAACCAGGTGGCTTTTGTTAAATGTGTATCCCAATGTTTGAAAGTTCCACCCCCCATTGCTCTCAATGTAGTTTTCAGCAGTCCATTGTATCGTTCGATTTTTCCGGAGGCTGGTGCGTGATAAGGGATGTGATATACCCACTCAATGCCATGTTCTTTGGCCCAGGTGTCTATGAGGTTGTTTCGGAAGTGAGTCCCGTTGTCTGACTCGATTCTTTCTGGGGTACCGTGTTGCCATAAGACTTTCTCTTCAAGGCCCAGGATAGTGTTCTGGGCAGTGGCGTGGGACACAGGATATGTTTCCAGCCATCCAGTGGTTGCTTCCACCATTGTAAGCACATGGCACTTGCCTTGGCGGGTTCGTGGGAGTGTGATATAGTCAATCTGCCAGGCCTCCCACTGTTTATATTTCAGCCATCGCCCTCCATACGACAGGGGTTTCAGTCGCTTGGCTTGCTTAATTGCAGCACATGTTTCACATTCATGGATAACCTGTGCGATAGTGTCCATGGTTAAGTCCACCCCTCGATCGCGAGCCCATCTATATGTTGCATCTCTTCCCTGATGGCCCGAGGTATCATGGGCCCACTGAGCCATAAATAGCTCACCCCTACGTTGCCAGTCCAGGTCCACCTGAGACACTTCAATCTTGGCGGCCTGATCTGCCTGCTGGTTGTTTTGATGTTCTTCAGTGGCCCGACTCTTGGGTACATGAGCATCTACGTGGCGTACTTTTACCACTAGCTTCTCTATCCGAACAGCAATATCTTGCCACAGTGCGGCAGCCCAGATGAGTTTACCTCTGCGCTGCCAATTGCTCTTCTTCCATTGCTGTAGCCACCCCCATAGGGCATTTGCCACCATCCATGAGTCGGTATAGAGATAGAGCACTGGCCACTTTTCTCTTTCAGCAATGTCTAACGCTAGCTGGATGGCTTTCACCTCTGCAAACTGACTCGATTCACCTTCTCCTTCAGCAGTTTCTGCGACTAGTCGTGTAGGACTCCATACAGCAGCCTTCCACCTCCGATGTTTTCCCACAATGCGACAGGACCCATCAGTGAACAGAGCATATTGCCTCTCATTTTCTGGCAGTTTATTATACAGCGGGGCCTCTTCAGCCCGTGTCACCTCCTCCTCTGGCGACATTCCAAAATTTTTGCCTTCTGGCCAGTCCATGATCACTTCCACAATTCCTGGGCGACTGGGGTTTCCTATGCGAGCCCGTTGTGTGATCAGTGCGGCCCACTTACTCCACGTGGCATCAGTTGCATGATGTGTAGAGGAGACCTTCCCTTTGAACATCCAGCCCAGCACTGGCAGTAGGGGTGCTAAGAGGAGCTGTGTTTCAGTACCAACCACTTCTGAGGCGGCTCGAACTCCTTCATATGCTGCCAATATCTCTTTTTCAGTTGGAGTATAGCGAGCCTCGGATCCTCTGTGTCCCCGACTCCAAAACCCCAGGGGTCGACCTCGGGTCTCCCCAGGTGCTTTCTGCCAGAGGCTCCAGGTAGGGCCATTCTCCCCAGCTGCAGTGTAGAGCACATTTATAACATCTTGTCCTGCCCGGACTGGCCCAAGAGCTACTGCATGAACAATCTCCCGCTTAATTTGTTCAAAAGCTTGTCGTTGCTCAGGCCCCCATTTAAAATCATTCTTTTTCCAGGTAACTTGGTAGAGAGGACTTACAATTTGACTGTAATTTGGAATATGCATTCTCCAAAAGCCCACAACACCTAAGAAAGCTTGTGTTTCCTTTTTATTAGTTGGTGGGGACATAGCTGCTATTTTGTTGATCACATCCATAGGGATCTGACGACGCCCGTCTTGCCATTTTACTCCTAAGAACTGGATCTCCTGTGCAGGTCCCTTGACCTTACTTTCTTTTATGGCAAAACCAGCCTTCAAAAGGATTTGGATTATTTTCTTCCCTTTCTCAAAAACTTCTTCTGCCGTGTTGCCCCATACCATGATGTCATCAATGTATTGCAGGTGCTCTGGAGCTTCACCTTTTTCCAGTGCAGCCTGGATCAGTCCATGGCAAATAGTGGGGCTGTGTTTCCACCCCTGGGGCAGTCGATTCCAGGTGTACTGGACACCCCTCCAAGTAAAGGCAAACTGTGGCCTGCACTCCGCTGCCAAAGGGATGGAAAAAAATGCATTAGCAATGTCAATTGTGGCATACCACTTAGCTGCCTTTGATTCCAGTTCATATTGAAGCTCTAACATATCTGGCACAGCAGCGCTCAGCGGTGGCGTGACTTCATTCAGCCCACGATAGTCTACTGTTAGTCTCCATTCCCCATTAGATTTCCGCACGGGCCATATGGGACTATTAAAGGGTGAGTGAGTCTTGCTGATCACTCCTTGACTCTCCAATTGGCAAATCAGCTTATGGATGGGGATCACGGAATCTCGGTTGGTGCGATATTGCCGCCGGTGCACCGTCGTGGTAGCAATTGGCACCTGTTGTTCTTCAACCTTCAGCAACCCCACAACCGAAGGGTCTTGAGAGAGACCAGGCAGGGTAGACAGCTGTTCAATCTCCTCCGTCTCCAATGCAGCTATACCAAAAGCCCAACGGTACCCTTTTGGGTCCTTGAAATATCCCCTCCTGAGATAATCTATACCAAGGATGCATGGGGCCTCTGGGCCAGTTGCAATGGGGTGTTTATGCCAGTCATTCCCAGTTAGACTCATTTCAGCTTCTAATACGGTTAGCTCTTGGGATCCCCCTGTCACACCAGAGATACAGATGGGTTCTGCCCCTTTATAACTTGATGGCATTAGGGTGCATTGTGCACCAGTGTCTACTAGAGCCTTATATTCCTGTGGGTCTGATGTGCCAGGCCATCGAATCCACACTGTCCAGTAGACTCGGTTGTCCCTCTCCTCCACCTGGCTGGAGGCAGGGCCCCTCTAATCCTGGTTAGAATATTCGTTACTCACTTTTCGCACACGTGAATCAGAAGTCCCTTCAAGAGGATCAGAAATGTGATCAGCCCATCTACTGCATCTGGGGGACTCCTCACAGGAAACTGGAGCAGCAGTTTTCCAAGAAGAATCCTCTTTCCTGGTTGCTTTTTCTCGCAACTCCCGTACCCGTGCATCCAGGACTGAGGTAGGTTTTCCATCCCACTTCCTCATGTCCTCTCCATGGTCACGCAGGTAAAACCACAGGTTAGCCCGTCGTGTGTACTTTCTCTCTCCTCTCTCTTGGGCAGAGGAATGCTTACTCCCAATAGCTGCGATGCGGGCCTGTACAGGTGGGGAGGAAGACATATCCACTTTGAATTGCTGGAACTCTCGGGACAATTCCTCTACAGCCGAGACACAGGCCCGTAGGGAGGAAGAGAGACTTCCTTCGTATTGCCGGAGTTGGACAGCCAATTCATCCACCGTTTGTCCATGGCCTTCTTTCCAGGACATTACTGCCAATGAGTTGGCGTAGGTTGGTGGTGCACTTCGTAGAAACTTCCGCCACATGGGTTGTGTGCATTGGACATCATCTGGGTCTATGGGTGACTGCGCATTTTCTGGATCATTATAAATCACCTCCAGCACGGCTAATTCCCTCAGGTACTGGATACCTCTCTCCATGGTGGTCCACTTGCCTTGGTGACATGTAACTTCATCCTTGAAGGGGTATCTTTCCTTTACACCTAACAGAAGTCGCCTCCAGAGGCTGAGGACTTGTGTTTTTCTCCCAATCGCCTTGTCGATGCCCCCTTCCCTAGACAGAGATCCCAACTGCTTGGCTTCCTTACCCTCTAATTCCACACCACTAGCCCCATTATCCCAGCATCGGAGCAGCCAGGTAACAATGTGCTCACCTGGGTGGCGGCTAAAATCTTTTCGCATGTCACGCAACTCACTCAGGGATAGAGATCGGGTGATTATTTCAGGTTCTGCCTCTTCCTCCTGTTCTCGTGATGACCCTGGTTCATCTTCATCTCTCACTGAGCGAACTGATTTCTTTGTGTGTTTCTTTTTCTGTACAGGGGCGACTGATACCGGCACAGGTTGGTTCTCTGGTTTAGCTGCAGTATCTGTCACTGCGGTTGGGGTAGCCGCGCTGTCTGTTGTCGGGGTAGGGGTAGCCACGGTGCCTGTTGCCGGGGTAGGGCTAGCCACGGTGCCTGTTGCCGGGGTAGGGGTAGCCACGGTGCCTGCTGCCCTGTTTTCCATCTTTTCCCCCTTTTCTCCCTGAGGGTGCTGCCTAATATCAAGCAGTGTTTGGTAGATACTGGCCAGGGCCCAGCACAGTGCAGCGAGTTGTACGTCTTTGGAATAGCCACAGCATTTTTCTTTCAAATATTCTACCACTTCATGAGGGTTCTGTAGTTGTTCAGGAGTGAACTTCCAAGCCACTGGGGGTGAGAAGTTCTCTAGATACCTGCCCATATCCTCCCACATGCCGTGCCACCCATGAATATCCAGCTTTGGGGCAGATCTCTGGGTGGTACTCTTAAAGAGCCTTTTTGTAGCCCTAAACAAGACCTGAAACATATTCAGGAGGCATAGCACTAACAGCACAGTGGCTTGTGCATCCCAAGGATATTCAAAGTTCTCAAAAGCTGTTGTAATTAGTCGGAAGGAGAAAAGGGAGGCGAACGGACGGGGGGAAGTATCCCCCCCTAACTCCCCCATGGATTGGCTGTAATTACCAATAAAATCCGATAGAAGGTGCCCAAAGTATGGAAATGATATCACTGCCTCATACAGATACCAGCTTAACCTCATGACCAGTGATGTAATCATTTCACAAGTCGACATTGCCCAGTACAGCAAAATGATAATCCCAATCACTCTCCCAGAGGTGAGAAACGTAACTACAGGCAATACATAGAGCATATAAGGACCTACAAAACGCCACCATGTAAACAAATTAATCAACATTGTGACTAACATCTATTTATCTAATATAAGGAATGCGTATGACAAATATGTTTCAACACGCTCTGGCCAGATCTGTCGTTATCTCAACCCTTCGTGCCCCACGTTGGGCGCCAAAAAGGACTGTCGTGGTTTCAGCCCAGCTGGTAACAAAGGACCACGCAGCCGCTCGCTCACTCCTCCCGCCCCCTCCGGTGGGATAGGGGGGAGACGGAGGAGAGAAAAGAAAAAAAACTGGAACCTCGAGGGTTGGGATAAGGGCAGTTTACTGGGACAACGCAAAAAAAAGTTACAACAACAACGACGGTACTAATGAAAGAGTATACAGAAAAGAGTGATGCACAGTGCAACTGCTCACCACCCGGGACCCGACGCTCCGCCACTTCCCCCACCGAAAGTCGAGAGCAGGAGAGCCCTCCCCCCGGCCCACTCCCCATGTATATACTCAGCATGATGTCACATGGTATGGAATAGCTCCTTGGCTAGTTCAGGTCAGCTGCCCCGGCTATGCCCCCCCACCTCCCAGGTTCCTGTAAAAATTAACTCTATCCCAGCTGAACCCAGGACAAAAGGTAACAGTCATTTTATTGGAGAAACAGGAAGAATAGACATGCCACCTTGGGCATATCAAGGGGTCATTCATAGCTGAGTTGACACTGCCATAACATAATGGGCAATCTGTGCAACCACATAGTCACAGCTATTTCATGTGATGCAGGAGTAAATCACACTCTGGCCACTGCTTGTATTCCATAGAGCTCTTCACATGGCATTACATTAGTGATGAGCAGAATATAGAAATAGGCAGTCTGAAATACCCTCAAAATATGAAGCCACAGTGCAAATTGCATAGTTAAGCTCACACTCTTATCCCTTAAATGGACCTTTTAACCTTTGCCCATACCTATTTAAAAAAAAAAAAAAAAAAAAGTGAGTTGAGTGAGCCAGTTTATCAATATCATACGCCTAAGCCCTCGAGAGGCAGGTAATTGCAGAAAGAACAATAATCTTTTATAGAGCACTTTCTTCTTCAAGCCCCTTTCTGCTATAGGAAGATGCTGAAGTTGTTCTTACTGAGTCATGAAATGACAAATTGGCCCCAAAGTTTTCAGGCTGTAAGGGAAAAAAGGCCAAACAAAAGTACAGTTCCCGTACTGATTTGGGAGAGTGACCTAAAATTTACATGGAACCTGAACTGTGGTTGTTGCAATGTAAAGAGCAACATTTGTTCCTTAGAAAAGGAAAGGATGACATCTCCAGTTGATCTGCCTCTAGTGGTAGCAGCATTCTGCTGGAGAGGGCAGGCAGAAAGAACTTTGAGGCTAATGAGATCTTCAACAATTTGAGAAAGGACACACTGGAAGGATGTGGAAGGGAGATAAAATCAAGTCCTCAATAGCACAAAAGACTGATATTTTGGGAAGGAAAAGGTCTGCTGTGTTTAGGTTTTGAAGATGAAAGGAGAGAGAATAGGACATAGACCAGGGATGGAGAATAAATGAATGTAAAACTCGTATCTGTCAAACTTGCTTAAATTGTATTTCATGGTGTTTTGAGATCGCTTATTTGCAGCAATACTATTCTTCCCATGATTCCAGTATTGTCATAACAAAACTTCTCTTCTTAATAATTGGGATTATTCAATAACAGGGATACAACATAAACAAGTCTTTTGTCTCACTGTTGAAATGGATGAGGAACTACCAGTGACATGGTCAGGAGGCTTATGGTTTTTAATGGTTCTTGCAGGCTTCCTGGTCCTATTCCAAGTACATAGAAGCCTTGGAGCAGGAGAGAATACTTCTTAAAATGCAAGAAGATCTGGATAAAAACTCATCATCATTCCTTACAGGTTGTTAACCAAGCTCTGTAGTTTAGGAGGACAAGCTTATAGCTTAGGTGAAAATCTCTCAGTATAAGGACTTTGTTTGCTCTCCTTTGCAGCTGTGTACATAAACTGCTGCCTCTCTTACACTGTCTGGAGAGGACTTACTCTCTGCACTATACTAATGACTGATAAGTTTTCTAAGAAAGGGAAAGTGAAAGTTGCAGGGTATCAGCATTGTCTTTACTGCACAGGTCCTACTGCAGAGAGGAATATGGCCATTTCTTCATTCTCCACAGCGGCATGGCAATCCTACATGGGTCACATCCATACTTCACCTCCCTGGCTTTTTGTGCTTCATCAACTTACAACCAGAGAGATGAAACTTTTTTCTCACCAGTTTGTCAGTATGCTATCAGGGGATGTAAGAGGCATTGCCTCATCCTTGTGTCAGCTGGGTATATTCTCTTAGGTCTTCCCCAAGAATATTATGACCTGTTTGTTCATTAAATAACTCCATTTAGCAGTAGGGCTAGCAATTGCATTATGTGATATTAAAACCATTCAGTTTCCCGCAATTTTAATTTTGTTTCCTTATGCAGGTGCTTCATCTATGTCCTTCCTGAAGCCTGGAAACTCTGAAAAATCCACCATTTCTCCAAAGAGTAGTGTGAGTTTGGAGAAACGCTCAAATCTTCCCAAGAAACAGAAAGTGAGTACCAGACTGCCAACAAGTGTGCTTTGAAATTTGGATTCTTAAAAGCTAGTTTTCCTGCTGCCAGTGCTGATGCTCATTAGTAGCAAGTTATCCCACTCCAAATCATGTTTAACTGAAGCTGTACAGCCTCAACATGAAGGCAAGATTATTTTTCACTCCAACCATGGCTAGTGGACCTAATGTTGACCAGATGGAATTTTGTTGCAAAATGGTAGTCTCTGAAATGCAGCTATCTAAGCTTTCCAGTTAAAATATTTTAAATAGAAGCATGAGATGACTGGAGGAAGCTCAGACCCCATGGAGTTACTGGCAAGGGCCTGACCCAGAACTAGCAATAGATCATCTCTGCTGAAGCCAATTAAACATTAGAATGGGAGAAAGAAGTGGGACAGTAGAGATCTGCTAAAGACAGAAAAGCAGATTTTGCTTCAAAGCTTGAACTCCTAGATGGAAGAATCCCCTGTAGGTTTTGTTTTTGTTTTTTTAAGCCTATGCTGAAATTAAATGGACTTAAAAAATTTAATAGAACTTGGACTATTGCTCCCCTTCTTTCTCTGCTCCTCCTTCCTCTTCTAATTCCATACTTCAACACTGCTATTTTAGGCAAGTTGGTGCCCTGCCCTCGATAGTCCTCCTAAACACGCTCTTCCTGGGGCAGCGTTTTCTGTATGTGGCTTCAGAGAAAACTGCAGCATTCCTTGGTCTTCCCTCACGTTCTCTTTCTGCCCTCTTATCACCTCCTCTAGTTGCAGTTAAAGTCATCCAGTAACCTTGGACCTTATGCCCCTCTGCAGGTCTTACTGTATTTCATACATTTATGCCTTTTTGTACTGCAGTTCTGCTTCACGCGCAGCCATATCAGCATGGGGAGTCCTTGCGCAGGGGCTTTGGTCCTGCTTTGTAGCTGAGAAACCTCCAGCTGGGCCCAGCGCTCAAAGAGGGCCTACAGGGTACCTGCAGTCCTTGCTGCAGACCAGCCCAGCAGTCTCTGGCTCACCCTGTTATTGAAAACCTAAGAGTTGCATTCCTGCCAGGCATCAGGCTGTGGTACGGGCTAACACAATGAGAAAGTAGAGATCTTGAGTGGTTTGAGAGGTCTCTCCCACCAGCTTCAGTTGTAGCCCGCTCTCCACCACCACTGGAAATTTGGCTGCCCTGCCCCTTCCTTCCCAATAGCTCAAGTGTTCCCACTGCCTTTGAGTGGTTTTGTTTTCTTCCATCACGATCCTCTCTGTGGTGGTTCTCCTCAGCCACGCTCTCTGTGGTGATCCGATCACTCTGCTGGTGGGCTGAGATATCTCCAGAAGACTGCTACTCTTGATGGGACAGCTTCTCTCCACTTTGTTACAGAGGACGTCACACCTTGTGTATTGGGTATAGACAGCAAGGTGCTGGCAGCAGGGCGGCTGTAGGGGCGGCCTCTGTGAGGAGAGGCCGGGGCTGCCCCATGCTGGACACAGCTGGTTCCAGCTGGCTCCAGAGGACCCATCACGGACACAGCTGAGCCCATCAGCCAAGATGGTGGCACCTTGGGAAAACATATTAAAGAGAGAGTAAAGAAAGCCAGAGGGAGGAGGAGGGAATAAAAAGAGTGAAAAACAACAGAGGGAACACCAAGGCCAGAGGAGGAAGAGTTTGAGGAGGAGGAGGAGGAGATGCTCTATGGTGGAGCAGATATTCGCTGCAGCCTGTGGAGGACCGACCCATGCTGCAGCAGAGGAAAAGAATGAGAAGGAAAAAGGGGCCCCCCATTGCCTCACTGAAGGGACTGAGTGTAACCTGTGGCAATAACAAGGAGGGGAGGAGAGGTACTTGGAGTGAACTTGAACCTGGGAAAGGTGGAGGAAAAGTGTTTTCTCTAAGTGTGTAAATGTTAATTTCTTCTTTTTCTTGTTTTTGTTTCCCACCACCCTAATCAGTAATGATTTATTCTAATTGGCAATAAATGAATTTCCCCACTTTGCGTCTGTTTTGCCTGTAACAGTAATTGCTGAGCAATCTGCCTGTCTTTATCTTGACCCACAAGCTTTCTCTTTCCTGTTTTTCCTCTTTTGTCCCCATGTCCCACGGGAGGGCGGGGAGTGAGTGAGTGAGCAGCTGGGTGAGAGAATGCCTGCTAGTGAGGGCCAACCCATCCACACCTTGTTTCTCTCTTTTTGATGCATTTATTGAAGAATTGTTCTAACTGTTTCAACTGGCTGCAACACAGCAATGACATTCTGTTACCTTCTGCAGGCAGATTAAAATCTCTCTGAAGAAGGGAATGCAAAGACATTCAACGGAGATGGGCAGGAGACACAAAAATAATGTGCATGCGAGGTTTGTCCATATGTTTCCAGAGTGAAGATGACAACTTGAAATATTATTAAGAACCATGGGACATTAGCCAAGGGTAGAAAATAAACATCTTGCAATGTGTTCCGTATCAACCTGATTGTGATACTGCCTCTTGTGTTACTCATTTGTTTAAAAGTACACCTTGAGGCTCAAATCAGAATAAGATTCCATTGAAGTATGTATGGTACAAACAACTAGGTGGTCTTGGTCCTAAAAATATTATAATCAAACCCAATTCTTCAGTGCCTGATCTAATGAGTAAGTAAAACTGCACTGAACTGACAGCCCTGAAGCAGTGTGTCTTGGCACACTATGCTCTCAGTACTGCAATTCACGCAACTTCTATTCATCAAGGATAACTCATTAAGTGTCTGAGCTATCATAAAATCAAACGCTGTTGTGGTTTGCTCCCAATCCAGTCTGATTCCTGGTCCAAAGCACACCTTCTGCCTCATTTCTGAGTTTTGATCCACAAGAGAGGCTTAAAATACATCAGGACACAGATGTGACTGAGAAAGTTTGTAAAAAGTCACGCCTCCCAAGGCATTACTCACCAGAAGGTTTCAGGACCTCCATAGCTCTTGTGTATCCCTCCCTACTTTCTTGCTTCTTTTTACAATTTTAAGAGTTTATAAAAGAATTGGGGCAGAGCTGATGTTGGGACTAGGGCCAAAGGATTAATTGGGGAGCTAAGACAGGGCAGGGGCACAATTAACTTCTAGGCAGGGGACAGGATGATGATAGACCTCTCCACATCTTTCATACCACTTTAAACACCAGTCCCCAGCCACAAAGTTGTTGGCTCCATCCTTCTCTACATGTGTGTAACGCATGTAAGAGAAAGGCAGATCAGCAAGCTCCAGCTTGCTGAGTTCCTGGGGATGACTCCTGAGTTAGGGATGGGATTGTCTTCCGCTACCCCTCCCAACCTTTTGGACAAGAAGAACGAGCCATGCAGCCCTGTCTCAGTTGTCAGAAGTAAAGGTTCTTCACTTGGAGCTCTTAGGTCATACTGCTAAGGACCATTCATGAGTGCTTTCTTCCTCAGTGTGGAGTGGCAGCTAAGGACAATTAATAGTCTTGTTCACTCATGACATGATGACCAAGAATTGTATGGGATTTCCATTGGGAGTTGCTTTAGACAGGCTGGCAGGGAAGAGAGACACTCTTTTCTGGATATAGCTGCCCTGCTCATATACCCTCGCAGAAGGAGCAAGGGAGATCATTGGTTCAGTTCCTACTTTCCCCACAGTTCAGAGACAGAGTTTGCTTCACGCTTATCTCCATTCCTTCTGTGTTTGGGTTGTTTGCTCGTGTGACATTACATGAGAAAGACATCTTGGGTGGAAGCCACAAGGGAGTAAAATATAAAATTTTTGTCCCTGTTTTTCACGTTTTCCCAAATTTCACAGATGCAGTAAACTTTAATACTCAGTACATCTGAGGAGGGTGGAATGTAGCATCTTGTAGTGAGCAAAGCACATGTGGTACTGTGTGGCCTACCACTCATTAATGTGAAAGGCAAAGAAGAATCATGAAATGCCATAAATGCAATGATGTATGTCACACTAAAAAAACACGTGAAAGGCCACCTTCAGCTGCTGTGGTCAGTACAGTGCACGCAACCAAATGCTGGAGCGCACCAGTCAGTTTCTGTTTTGTTGTATTTTTGCCTTCATGGCATTTTGAGACAGTCAAATAACATGTAGACAATGCTTATCTTATGCTGGTAGCTTTGACTTGAATCATACTTGGTTTACTTCTAAAATGAAAAATATTGTCCAGATATTTGTCACAGATGATAAAACTTGTGAATATATTCCAGCCTTGCCAAATTGTTAACAAAAATTTACCAGCCCCCCCACAAAAACTACTGTCCCAGACAGTTACTATGATTAATACCATACATATCTATCAAACTTAAAACAAACAAAAAAAAGTACTTCATGTACTTCAGTGAGTGAGTAGAATTTTGCAAACTGGATCTATCCAAAGTTCTGCAAACCAATGATAACCCTCAACCCAGTTTGCAGTTCTGTCTCCATGTTAACTGAAATATATATGCATGTATGTACGTGTGTATATACACATGCACAGTCATTTATAGGCCATGTCTTAGTATGCAACTGAGGAGGATCACATATATGTTAGTAATGCTAGAAACACATGTCATATCATTATGCCCATTTTATATGTTAATTTTAAAGAAATATTGAGCAATTGGACAGGGAATATATTAAGAGACAGGGACCCTTTCCTTTCTGGGTTACTGAATCTAGTCTGGTGCAATGGCAGATACCCCATTACTGCTATTTGGTGATAACACCTGAAATGGAATAGTGGTTTTTGTCTTGTCCCAGGGGACCAAGTAATGACTATTGCCAGTTCCAGCAGAAAGCCTGAGAACTGAACAGGTATAGAGACTAACTAAATGTTATTTTTCTAAATAAAGACTCTACATCACTTCAGAAAGCTTGCACTGCTATTGCCTTTTTATCTTGTTCTTGAGATCTATTCTCTCTCAGGTTGCTGATCTACCACCTATGTGAGCTCAGTAGTTTTAAAGGGCTAGGAAAGTTTTACTCAACAACCCTAGCACCTCTCCCTTTAGCTAACTAAAACTTTATTCCTTGTTTATTTTAACTACGTATACTTCGGGACTTTCAGAAGTCTACAGCAGAACAACAGTTCTCTGTGGAGTTTGCTGCTACAGACAATAAAAACAATTGTCTTTTCAGAAACCTGCAAACCTAGAAACTCTTCTGGATAGATTTATGCTTTAGTGGCGTTCAAAATACACAATCCAATCATATTCAATCAGACTTACTTTTGTTGTTTACTCCCAAGTAATGTAACATATTGGGACTATTTTGAAATTTTTTTAAGCTGTCATTTGGAATCGTAAATATTTACACTTAGATGCTATTACTGCGTATTTCACTTTTCTCTCATCAGACCTGGCATGTTTATTAAAACATTTCATAATCTTTGAGGGTGCAGTCCTGAAGTTGCTCATTCAAATACTTTTGATATCAACACAAGCTGTGACTACGCACTTCAGGAAGGGGCTTTATACATTTTGCTTTGACTTCTCTCCTGCTACTGCATGACACAAAGTATCAGACTATAAGATAAATTCCTGAAAATATGTAGTGCTGGATTATGCTATTAAGGTGCACACTCACAATAGTTTACAAGAGTGGTAGTGGTGGTCACCAGGCCATTTAAAAAGGGGCAAAATGCTTTCTCATTTATGTCTGTACAATGCTGCTCTGCCATTGCCTCTGTACTCCTCATGATCTCTTTTTAGTGGCTGTTTCTTAAAGTACTGTTAATGGGGAACAGTCTTAGACTCCAAGCTGTGGATTTGTTTGTCCCTTTCAAGGTGTGGAAATCTAGTATTTAATCATCAGGCATTGAGATCAGCAATGAAGAGAGGTGCTTTGCAGACACAGCAGTAGACCAGATTTAGCAGACCCAGTTTCTGTTATTGGTTCTCTTATTATACAGTGCTGGGTGGCCAAGGCCAGGCTGGTTTGTGCCACACCTTCTACATCTTTTACATGAGAAGAATCATTGTGACTCACTTTGCAAATGTTTGACTTAAAAAAAAGAGAATTCTGCATTAATGAAGTCTACAGATAAAAGCATCAATGAACCCGGTGTATTCTTAAGTGTGGGACCTCAGTGTCTTGCTATTGAGAGTACTGAAAAATGGCAGATGTCCCTTCATTGCTCCTTCTGTGCCTTTAGCCCTATACAGTATTACAGACTTGGGGACATTTTCTATCCTCTACCACTTGTATGCTCGTGAAATGGCCAGCCTCAGTCCCACCCAACACTGTTGCTCTAGTCAAAACTATTGACTTCAGCTTGTGTGTGTGTAAAAATGACTGAAAAGAGACCAGATGTTTCAAAGTTCTGTCCCAAACTCAGAAAAGAAAATCCTTAAATTATTTTTGTTTGTAATGTTAAATACCAGGCCAAACTGATCCTCTGCAGCTGAATGTGGCCAATGGAGCTGCAGTAATCCAGCTTGAATTTGACCTGTTTAAACTGTCCCATTACATTCAACTGATGAGTTTTGTTACTGCCTTTTACAGAAATGCTTTTAGTCAGTCATTGTGAAGTGTCTGAACACAGCTAAGATGGAGTTAACTGGTATTTTTTTTTAAGCTTATGGAACATTGCTGGTTTTAATACATTCAGTAGTTACTTTAAAAATGTTAGGGAAAGACAGGTTTGAACAAAAATTTTAGATCTGGATCTGTACTCACAGTTCAAACCTACCTCTAATGGCCTGATTTGGAGCATTCCCAGGATTTCAGAGAGTTATAATTCACATCTGTGTTTCTGACTCCTTCATGCATGATTGTTTGAATGTGCACTTTTGGAACAGGTCCATGTCTAATAGGCTAAATTGTAGTTCCCAAATCAGAAGCCACATGGTATTGCTATATAGTTTTATATTTTTCCTCTTATTACATAGCCTTCAGACAAGGTTCTGTCAGTCCAAGCACACTGGATTAATACAAAACACCAAAGACTACACTTTCTACCTACCTGCTAATGAACTCACACATTTTGATTTTTACCAGTGATTTAGTAAAGCATTTGCACAATGGCCACGATGGATACTTCTCTGCCAAGTAATAATTTATCAGAGTGCTGGAGCAGATTGGAATTATGCAGGACACACTAAGCTGTCCTAGTATGGTAAGGGTAGTCAAGGTATAGATGAGATTCTCTTATTTTTAATACTCATTGAGCCAAGCTAATTTATATGTCAAGCGCAGGCTGCACTTACTTGGATTCTCCTCTTTTTCACTACTAATTAAAATATTTTAGTTTTATGGTAACATATGTGAAAGCGTTGACAACAGCATTGCTTATTCCACATGTTAATTATATATTTGCTCAGAGTATGCTGATGGACTGTGTGCATTTCTCACGTTAAGTTTTCATTTCATGTCAAAGGAAAAGTGGAAATGTAGTAAGTGGATTTGTGCTTTTAATTTTAGATATTTCTTTTTCCTCTAAAACAATCTTGTACATGATTCCTCTGTACCATATGCGTTTGAAAATCTTTTGTTGGCAAGAAGTTTAAAAAGAAAGTAATACTCGCTTCTCAGAAAAGGATTTTTGAACAAAACAAAGCAATTGTGCCATTAATGAGAAAGTTAAATGAAACAAATGACAAGGCAAGCAAGAAAAAAACACAGCATCACACTCAAGGAATGCACAGGCACACAATAGCTTATGCAATATTCCCCATCTGTCAAAGTCAGTAAATACAGAGAGTTCACTGGAAATATTCATTATAATAGGCTATGGTGCCTATAGCTCAGTAAATGCAATCAAGAAGCTTATAGCATTCTTAGTAGTTTTCACCTGTAGGCAACTAAATGATCTCATCCCAGCTGTCCCAACCGATCAGCACTGGTTTTGTAAAGCCCAGACCCTGATTGGTTTGAATACCACTCATTCCTGAAAAAGGTACTTTGGGAATTGAATGTCACATCTCTAGAGTAATTTACACCTTTACAGTTTTGTATGTGTATATGCGTGTGCAGGCATGTATACATGTCTATAAAATCTATACTTCTTGCATTTGTTCGTGCTTGTCTGCATATATATACACACACTATACACATATATGCATAAAATTACCTTGTTTGGTAAACTATTTTACCGTCATAATCACATAGGGCTTAAGTTTGGTGTATATCTTCTTTTTCCTAATACAATATTCCAACCATTTTCTTCTGTGTATTTTTTTGAAATGAAGGTCTTTGTGTTTCATTAAAATGTTTGGATTTGTACTCACTTGCATTTGAGAGGACAGAGCCATTACACTTGCTTTGTTGAGGAATATGGCTCTTTCCAGAGGTCTGCATGGCTGCTGGAAAGAGAAAATAAATGCACTTTTTGGGAGTCCTTTTTCCTCTAGAAAGCATATGCAAGAAAAAAAATTAACTTTCTCTGTGTTTTTTCTCCCAAATGAGAAACTAATTAACAGCATGTGTTGGGCCATTCACTAAAGACTACGATAAACGATTTACTATTTTCAAGCTAATGAACTGAATGCTTGACCTAAAAAAGGAGAGTGTGTATGATTGTATTCATCTTCCAGTTATGACCTTCCAGTTCAAAGATCATCTTAACTCCTGGCTGCCTGATCCTGAAATTTGCTGAATGTATTGAAACTTGTTCTCTTAATTCACGTCTCCAGAGGTGCTCAGCACCTGGCAGTAGTAGGCCTTCAGAAAGCTGTCCAAAGGACGAAAACAGTGATTTCTTTTTTTTTTTTTTGAGTGAAACACCAGGAAAGCACAGCTTTGTCACTGTAGCTCCACACGAAAGTGTATTAAAAAAACCCAAAGCAAAACGAAATCAAAACACAGAAATACATAGGCTTAGTTGGGCTTGCCAAGGTAATGTAGTACTAATCACAGATTGTATTCCGAGACAATAGTGAAGCATTGGAAACAAACTGCCCAGAGAGCTTTTGGTATCCTTATTGTCATCAGAGGGGTTCTAAAAACAGATAAGATACGCACATCTGCCAGGAATGACTAAGTATGTTCAGACCCATATTGGGGCAGGGGAGTGAGTAGATGAACTCTTGAGGGACTTATTTTCTCTGAATCCATATTCAGGTTGTTCTGAATGCAAAAGCTTAGCCTTTGCTAAGGAATCTTACGAGAGTCAAGGGCCGTGACACTTCATTTGCTCTGCACCCGAAACTCCCACTGAAGCCAATTATTCAATCTAATTTAACAAAGACCACAGCTTCTCTGGCTGTGCAATTGTTGGTAACCATCAACAAACTGATTCATCTACAATTGGGCCAAATGTTACAAAATCTGTTTCTGAGTTCTTGTTTGTACCCCCATCATAAGATTACACCAAAATTAAAGCATGCAGTACTTGAACTAACTTCAAAGGCTGAGCTTGCACTTCTAGCTAGTTCAGCCTTTTTATTGGTTCATGTTTTCCATTTGGCTTCAACATCCTGTTCCTTACCAATGCCCTTCTAGAATTTCATTTACAAATATTACGTCCCTGGTTAGTGAGCCATGCTAATTAATACTGCGGTGCAGGCTATGGATTATAGTAATCTCATGCCTCCTGCTTGGAAAAATGCTGCAATTTTTCCAGACGTTTACATGTAATGCTGTATTGAACATGGCCAAATTTGTCTTCAGAAAATGCATCCTGAACTCATTTAATCAAAATATATTTAACTAAGGTTCCTTATGCTGTTATCTATTGCCAGTTTTGTTAATCATGAAGCTCAAAAATTTCAATGCAGTAGAAACCTGAGATCCACAATTTCCTAATTAGATTATTTCAAACAAAACAGTAAAGTTAAAACAGGCTGGTTTAAGTATACATATTTTTAAAAGTCTATGCCAATAACAAGTTTGTTAAAAAAACATGAATAGATGATTTGACTACTTTCTGGAAGCCTCACACATCTGACTGGGCCTCACCTTTCAAACCTGGGACCACAATCTGACATGGATTTTTAGCTCCACTGGGGATTTTGCAGTCAGAGACTCCCTGACTGCTGGGACTTCAAGTGTTGCCAAAGTTATTATTGTAAAGAAAATCTACTATATTTGCAGTACCATCAAATACCAAATAAAAGCTATGGAGCCTTTACACAAAATAGCAATCCTAAGTCGGTATGTTCTTCCAACACCAAAATAAACAAAAGCAATGGCATCTTTTTAGGAAGAGGGGATATCTTTTATTAGACCAGGTGATGTAATTGGAAACAACAGACAAGCTTTCAGGCTCACAATTTGTTCACCAGGTCATAAAGAGGTGAAGAAATACATCATCTCTGGGGTACTTGTTATTTTGTTCTTAATTGTGTTCATGAACTCTCTTTTCATAAATGGCCACAATTTGGTTGACATGACTGCAGTATGATGATACAAGTCACAACAAATCTGAAAGAGACACCCCCCACTCCTTCTAGACTGTCATTTCAGACCCAGAAAGGAAAACTTGCCAACATCTCGTAACACTTACCATGTCATCACCTCAACATGAATTAAAACAGACTAAGATGAGAGGTTTAGAAACCTATGAGAAAAGGTCTAAAAACTTGCCACAGGAAACAATTACAAAAGTGGCACTTTTCACATAACCTGGGACAGTCTTTTTTTTTTCAGAATGAGCTCTGTATTGTACTGGGTAAATCAAATAAAGGGCATAGATGTCTCTAGGTTAAATCCTACAGCTGCAAATTTTTAGATGTCACTCTCCCGGGGTGCAGTCCCTAACCTGAGCAAAGCCCCTTCTCCTCTCCATGCAGCTCGGTCCTCTGAGAGGAGCGCACTGAGCCAAGAGCTGCCCAGAAGCAGCATGTTGAACCTAACCAAGGAAGGGGCCAAAGGTAGTGCCTGGTGGAGAGTAACTCTGATCTTCTATTTGAAGGAGGCTTTCCCACTTCACAGCCACTGTTTTACACCCACAGGTAAGTTGGTCTGTCACTGTCTGTGAGAACTAATTCCTTGAGCAAAATTATAGCTGTATGAACAGCAGCAGTTGGCCACTTTCTGCTTTCCTGGAGGTCAGATGATCACTGGTCACATCTAGAAAAACAGAAGCCAATAAGAGGTCTGGTCTAAACCCTACTAAGGTATGAAGAACACTCCTTGTTTCAATGGCTTTGGACTACTGAATGGTACCCATGAATCTTCTGCTCAGACTTACTGTAACGCATCCATGATCAAGGAGGAGAGTACCGGTAAATGTGCTTGCGTGTACAGACTCACCAGGATTGCTGGGCAGGTCATGCAGACATTGTCTGCCATACGATAGTTTCCATACAGTACATGATATTTGGAGCTAGAGAATTCTGCCTTGCGTGAAACTAAACCATATCACAGCACATCAACCAAACTGTGCTTTGAAAAGGAACATGAAAAGCTTGGCCTTTTGTCCTCGTGTTGTGGTCCTTGCTTTCATTTTCAAAAGGAGGAACTCTGCTCCAGTGCTGTTCTTACCCTGGACAATTTCTGGAGCTGAACCCATGCTAGGAATGCTTGTGGCCTACATCTGATAGGCTGTCAGTTGCTGAGATAGGACTGTAGAGACTGTAGAGACTGAATTACATGTAACCATTTTATGTGTTGACTGGTTAAACTGTAGATTGGCGTATTTGTCTGTAAAGGTGGTTTAACTCCACAGGTTCCTGGAAAAACAAGGATGAGGAATGAAAAAACTTTCTGAAAGGCACCTCTGCGCAAATACAGGGTAAAGGAACAGTATAGAAACATTGTCTTTGATGACTTTATTTCCATTGCAGATAGGCTACATAACATTTAAAAACACACAAGATAGAAGAATCCTGGCATCATTTAAAGGGCTTTGAGCAAGGAACAGGGACTGGAAGGTGTTTCTGTGGGTGTGTTTTTGTTTTCTTCTAAGAAATCAGATGATAATGTAGAATGTTTCTGGCAATGAATGATGAATTTAGACTTGTCTAAGTTAAACTTTTAGGTAAGAATGACACATATATAGAGTATTACTTGTTTAAAAATCCAGTTTATCTAAACAAGGTTTTCCTGTTGCTAAAATGAGCAGTGTATTTGTTTCAGACAGGCCCTCCAAATCTGGAGGACTTCACAGTGAGAACAATCAATACAGGACCATACTCCAGAAAGTGGGAAAAAAAAGTGTCACATGAATGTTAATGTCTCAGCTGTGGAGCCTGGTGTGTTTTCTAGTTCTTGGGCCTGAATACACACATTAGCCACGTCTTGACTGCAAGTTGGGAACTTGGGAAATAGCTGAGTCTCTTTTTTTAACAATATAACTCATGATGGTACCAAACACAGGATCATTCACATAATTATATCACTATTTGATGTGTATAAAAATACCAAAATCTGTCTCTTTACAAGTTGAACAAAACTTAAAAAACTGCTCTTTTTGAGATTTTTCTATTTCAGAAGCATGCATAAAATCAACAAAGGCATAAAATCAGCAAAGGCTAAAATCCCTGTCTGCTCCATTTATTCTGATTTGAACTTTTGCTTTTTTTTTTCTCCTTTGTTTATAATGCCCTTTTGGAAGTACAAAAATATTTTTCTTCCCCCTACTAATTTTGACTTTTTCCATTTAGGAATCATTGATTCACCCTCATTTTTTGTACAGCTGCCATTCCAATTCTGTTAAATAACTTCTTTTGCCACAATATCTTTGTTTGTTCCACAGCACCACTGATTGATGTTGACACAGCCATGGTAAGAGAGTATTTGATTAGTTAATTTCTGGCACAGAAATGGGAGGAGGAGAACAAATGTATGCATTTTCATATGTGGCACATAGCATTGTTTAATTTTTTTTTTCTTTTGTGATAGAGAGGTAGATTTTATAATAAACTAAACTATTTAGGAATGCAGCTGGCTCAGGGGATTGCTGATGTCCCATGTGATCTTTTTCCAGTAGATTTTTGGTTCTAATTTGATCCAGATTATGATTATCTAAAGACTTTCTGTGGCATATGCAAAATCACTTGATTGTCACAGTCCTGTTCCTAGTCGGCTCCAGTCCACACCACAGAAAGTACAGTCCTAAGTATCACAGCTGGCACTCTTTGTGGAAAAGACAAGGATTCACTGCCTACATTTTCTCTCTCTAAAGTCAGAGGTAAATTTTATTTTAAATTTCAATGGACCACAAGCAAGAAATGATTTAGCATTAATGCTTGCCTTCACTCCTCAAAAGATGATCCCTTTCAAGGACACCATGAAGAAGCATCAACTGTTGCTGCTGGCGCTACAGTATTTTGGAGAGGAAAAGAGGACTGCAGGTTCTAGTTTGGTAACTGTGGCACCTTATGAGCAAACAGTCCTAATATTCATGTCCAAAAGACAACTGGAGCAGGTGCCAGAAACCCCAGGGACTGGGTGGACTGGGAAGGAAAGGACTGCTGTTGTCTCTGTGTTGTATGCCTCAGTGTTTTCAGAAAGTTTATTTGCTTGGATTCATTTGGATGCACAGGGTCCACTCAGGTCCAAAACTGCCTTCAGCCTTATAATCCATTCAGAAACTGGAGTGATAGGAAGCAACTCTGTGCACTGACTTAATGGGGCTGATTCTCTCTGCCCTCCTTCTACGGCTCTTCCTCCAGTGTATCCTCTATCCTTTTTTTATCCCTTATTTGCACAGTCCCAAACTGCCCTTTATACAGAACAAGAAGGAGTTGGCTGTATATTCCATGGTAATGGAAAGTCAAAGAATAATAACAATTAGCACTTCATTTAGCATCTTAACTATAACACAAAGATGCCTAGCCAGCAGTATCTCAGGCACATGGGGAAACTGGTCACATAGAAAAGAATTTAGTGACCTGGCCAGCCATGAAGTAAGCTGTTCAAAACAGCAATCAAGATTTTTTTATTTGCAGACTTGGGTCCATCCACCAAAATATTCTGTCTCACCAGGACTGGCATTTATAGGAAAACTCCTCATATATAATTGATAATGATAGTAACCATGAAACCTGCTATGCTTTTATTCCAATCAATTTCGCATCCTCTTTTTCTGACATTGCATAATATGAGGCCAAGTTGAGTGGAGCTTTTAGGATCCCCTAGACATCTCCCCCTGCCATTTCTTTCCTGGTCTCACCCAATGACTGCATGAGCTTGCCTCATGAACAGCAGTACCCTTGTGGACCTGGGTATTTCCTTAGACCCCCACAATCAGGTTATAGATATATCTTGTCATTCTTTCTGCATGATGTCATTAACATTTGGCTTTTTGTGTTAATCCACACAGGAAAAACTTTTGGACAGACGTTCTTCATTTGCATCTCAACTATCTCAACAAACGTTTCTTCACTTTGAGGAACATTGTCCAAATTGCATCTGTTCAGGCGGCTGTTGCAAAGACCATTCTCCTGGCTTGTAGAGGCAGCTGTACAATTGCTCTCTGCTATTTTCTACTGACACTTTCCTATTCTTTAATCCCTTCAAAGGAAAAGCAACTTCTCTTCAGTTTTAAGGGCCCATCTCCCCTGTCATTTGATGTCAGGATCTCCTGTCTTTGGCAAGGGAGTGCAAGGCTTGGATGAATACCTCGCTGCACGGGAGGGGCTTCAGTTTTTTGAAGGCACAAATTTATAGCATTCCGTGTAAATCCCACAGGGACTCCCCAGGAGTAAAAACGACAATACCGTACGCAGGTGGCGATTAGATGGAAACCACGGGCAAGGCACGTGTGCCTTATTTCCAAGAAAGGTACAAAAACTGGCTAAGGGATATCTAGAAAGCATTACGAACTGCTTAATTTGTTTCTAGGCTTGGCCGATCATTCTTCGCAAACTCCATTACAAAGATTATTATTTCACGTATTCTGGTATTACAGCCGTTTGGGTTTGGCGGCCACCCTGGAGATCTGGAAAAGCGACGGACGCGTGCGGGAAGGGTGGAGGGCACCGGTTTGTCGGGGAAGCAGTGGGCCAGCAAGCGCCTGCCATCGCGAGGGCTGCTGGCTGGCGCGAGGCCTGCGGCTCGGCCCGGCTCGGCTCGGCCCGGCTGAGGGGGCTCCACGCGCCCGCCTCAGCCCCGCACCGCACTCGGGCGCAGCCGGAGCGCCCGCTGGGGAGAGAGAAACCGGGTGCCTGGGCGGCGGGCAGGCCGGCTCCCGGGGGGGGGGGAGGGTGTGGGTCGCTGTGCCCGCCGAGGGTGTTCGGTGCCCAGGAGGCCCGAGGCGAGGGAAGGGCCCCTCGCTGAGCCCCTCGGCGCTGCAGGGGGGGGGGCCGGCCGTCCTTCAGGTGGGCGGCACGCCCTCCTCCCTCGGATCTAGCTCGGCGATGGCGAGGCCGGCCGCCCTCCTCCCCGCGCGCCCTCCCCCCGCCGCGGCGGTGCGCGCCGTGCCGGGTTTGAACCGAGCCGCTCGCCGTACCCAGGCCACCGCCTCCCGCGCATGCGGGGTTAGTAGGGCCGCAGAGGTGCCCGAGCGGCGGGGCGGAAGGACGTTGGTGGGCCCGCGCTGAGGTGAGGCCGCGCTCGCATTCCCGCCGCCGGGTCCCCTGTCCCCCTCCCCTCAGCCCAACGGCCGCCAGCCGCCGCTCTCCCCTTCTCTCGGCCGCCCGTGACCTCTGCGCGTCCCTGAGGGTGGCGGGGAGGGGCCCCGCGGCGGCGGACGCCCTGCTGGAGGGCAGCGAGGGGCCCGAGCGCCTTCTGTGAGGGGGGGACCAGTGCGGGGCTTTGTCTCAGCCTGGCCACGGCGCTGCGGGGGCCCTGCCTCCGGTAGCGGCGGGGGGCCCGTCTGCGATGGTTCCTCTGAAGCCGCGAGCGGGTAGCACTAAGGCCTTTGGGGACAGCTGGGGCACCGGCCGGCCCTCGCTCCCGCCCCGTGTCCCCGCGAGCGCAGGGGGCTGCGCAGAGAGCGGCAGCAGCAGCAGCACCCTGCGGACAGCCCTGCCTCGGAGCCGCTCCCTGCTGAGTGAACCTTTCGTGTTTAGAGAGCCGCCTGCTTCAGGCCTCGCAGGTTTTTCGTAAAATGTTACCGGCTAGAAAAAAAACCCAAACATCCCGTAATGCAATAGGGTTTGCGGTTGCTTTAAAAAAACCAAACCACGAGCTGGTTCAAGAGGCATGTGCTTTTCCTCAGAAATGAATAAAATGTGATCGATGTTCTGAATGTCTTCTGATGTAACCACCAGGACAGCAGGCCTGAAATGCTAGACCCTGCGGGGAGGAAAGGGTTTAGTATGAACAGCGAAGGCCAGTCTTGGTTCCATGGGTACTGGGTGTAAGGAGTATAAAAACTTACTTAGATTCATGTCATAAATAGGTTGTCCTTGAATGTTGTCCCTTAAATATTCTCATTGAAAAGTCTATAGAGAGGAACGCTGTTGCGTATGTTGTGAAGATGATTATTGCGCAATACAAAAAGCACAATCTTTCTAGAGTAGAGTTATGGAAAATTACTTAAGTAGAGCTTCTTGTCGCACAATTCTCTTTTCTTTTTTTTTTTTTTTTTTTTTTTTTTTTAGGAAATATAATCATCATGTCGTCTGCCCTATTGCCTAAGCCACAAATGCGGCGCCTTTTGGCCAGACGGATGAAGTTTCACCTATTCGGGGCATTTTTTGTATCTGTGGGATGTGCGGCTTTATACAAGGTGAGCTCTGTAGTCATTCAATTATAAACTGGACTCATTAGAGTATTTTAAGAATTCATAATATTTTTTTGTTGAGAGCTAGTGGAGCTGTTCATCAGAAAGCTTTAGTAATGTATTTTTGTAAGCATGCTTCCAGAACATAAATAAATCTTCCTAATCTTCATTTGAAGAAATGATATGAATAATGTGATGCCTTTAAGCTGTGTGATCAAGGTCACACAATTCGCGACAACTTAAGCTTGAGTCTCCTAGGCCTAGACTACTCTTGATCATTTGCACGATTGAGATACATTAACTCTAGATAGTGTGTGTCCCTCTCTGTCACAGTATCTGAGACTCAGAAGAGTTGTCAGAGTCTTATTGTATCTCTAGACTGATTTCAGAAAACTTGTTGATAAGCAATTTGGAAAACCCATTCTTCACACTGAAGATATCAGTGTGGGGAAGGCTAGTATGGTCCCTGTATCCTTTCTTTTGAAGTATCATGTGGAAATGGAGCATGACATTTCCCCCAAAACCCACCTACAGATTGGAGTTTGTTTTTTGTGGTCCTTAGGAGACTTCTGACAAAGAGCGGTAGTTCTTGAGTGCCTTTACTAAATAATTCTCAGATCTCACACACAAAGCAAGCAACACAATTTGAATTCCTGTGGAAGAACTGGATCTTGGTTTGCCCATTTAACTCACTCATATCCTATTTGCAGCATTTGAGTACTCGGGAAGCTACTGATAAAAGTTACTAGAAATTAAGTTAATTTCAGGTTGTTCATCACAAAAGTATCACAGTCTACTTAATCTTCTCAGAGATCAGCAAATGTCTGTTAGAAACAATGAGCTTGCACAGTTAAAGCTCAACATCTACTTAACACATCCGTTAAGAGGTAGGCAAGCTTGTTTGTGGTCGGACTTACAATATCATTTTTTTTAATAGCCTGTGGTTTTACACCTGGTTTGGCACCCCCACATTAATACACTATTAAGGTAGCAGATCACATTTGAAACAAGTAACATGGATCTCAGTAGTGATTTACTTCGTTACATGTTAGATACTGTTGGACAAACCCACCTTGGACTTGCCTTCACATATTTGGGGGCTTTCTGAGCATATCCCTGTGCTTCAGGTGAATGAGTATCCAAGGTGTCAGGATTGTGTCTTTTTATGTTGGTGAGCTGTAAGAGTGGCTTGGCAGTTTTACAACATTTTACTAGACCTCTGTAGTTGACCTACAGTGTAGCTCAAATGTAATACCTTGTTTTAGGGTGACATTTTTTCTGGAGTTACAGTTTTGCAGCTGCCCACTGGCACAATAGTTGCCATAATGGCATGTTTTATGTATAAAAGTATTAGCAGGGAGGGCATTGGGCACTTGAGTGTCAATATAGGTGGAGTGTTTCTGGATCTTTAAAGTGTAATGTGTTATCTTGTAACGGACTTTCTTTTTAAGGTTTCACTTCAGACATTTGTTTTCCTGACCAATGATCAGGTAGCCTCAACTGTGGATTTAAACAGGCACAAAGTAATATTTTACTAATTTGAGCTAAAGGCTTTTTAGACTCATATCCACTGATACATATCATAGGACTAATAGAAAAAAAATTCAGTTTGTAAAGCTTTGCAAGCTTTAATTTTCTGTGTGTATTTCCAGTTTGGAGTTGCTGACCCCAGGAAACGAGCTTATGCAGAGTTCTATAAAAACTATGATCCCATGAAGGACTTCGAAGCCATGAGAGCAGCTGGTGTGTTTGAGTCTGCACCGCCCAAATGATGGTAACCTGCATTTGCAGGTAATAAGCTACTTTGCATTAGAACAAGAGTAAACTAGATTGTTTCAGTGAAACACTGTGCTTCTATTTGGAGGTTCTTCCTTTCTGATCAAATAGAAAGGTGGTCCCAAAGAAAAAGGATACAAATTGCACTTGAGAGACCTCCGGGTGATAAAATACATGAAGGAATATGGGAACTGGGGAGCAGGGAGTAAGGGCATAATAGAAAGCTCCTGAATACCTTTTGGGTAATTTGTTTAACTTCTGTGATACAGGAGACTTGCACAGTGATGCCAGGCCTTTCCCTCCTCATGCAGCCATGGAAGGGAGACAAAGCTCTTGTATTAAACTACAAGACTTGCCTGATACCACTGTTATGTTGATGCTGTCACATCTTGAACTGCTTAGCTTCAGGCTATCTATATCTGCTACTTACTTGTGGTGGTACAGTGAATGAGGAAAGGGCGAGGTGGTTTTTCTCTCATAGCAGGCATTTTAATGTAAGAAACAGAGACAGCTTCCGCACATCCTTTTGTCTTTTGAAGTTGGTGAGAGGGGGAAGATAACTAGTCATGAGGGGAAATACATTTAAATACATACATATATACATACATAAATATATATATATAAAATCGCAGTGGCATACAGCTCTGTGTAATAATACTCAAGATTTTTGCCATACTGAATTAAACTTGAGTAGAACTTTGTTCACGATACTATTTTTCTAGCACTTAACACTGCCTTTTGTCTGAAGACTACCAAACTTTGTTCTCCCTTACTTGTCATAACACCAGGGAAAAAAAGTCTTGATTTCGACCTTGTTGTAGTTATTAATAAGCACACTCACTAAACTGCACAAGCAGAGACAACTCAATAAAGAATTCCTCCCCCTTTCTTGATCCAAGTTTCTTATGTTAAGTTCTCTGCTTCTCTTAAAATGACTTCAAACTAATCTAGAGTGATAGCTTTTTCATTCTTTTGGAATGTTTTCATATTGTGATCATTACGTGATAATCTGTGGCTCTAATTATCCTGGCCAGCTGGATTTTCTCAGCCTGTTTGCTTAAAGCAGCAAGATCGAATAGAAGATTTGTACTTAACACTATTAATACTAAATTCTGTTGTGTGACAATCTCTAACTATCAGGTTTCTGCATAACATAATTACATAAAAAAAAGCAGAGCTCCAGCTCTTCTAACAAATTTAAAAAAAAACAAAACCCTGTGGCAGTCTCTTTGTTTTGTTTTGTTTTGGTTTTTTTTGTGAGAGGGGGAAACTTCTTTAGCTATGCCTGCAACAAAGATAAATAATGATATGACAAATTTACCTTGTTTTAATCATGGTAATTCTGCCTCTGGTTCGGTCCTATTGCCAATATATAGGCAATTTCAAACTTTCTTAGACACTGGAATTGCATTCTTTAGTCAGGTGGCCTTCATCAGAGTATTCTGAAAGGCCATCTGGTGGTAAAATCATTTGAAACAAACACTGTCAACAAGGATGCATGTTGAATATTTAATTGGAATCATGAGCAGAATTTTTTTCAGTGCAAATAGAGCTCCACTCTCAGCTTATGTTCCCATTTGCAGCTAAAAAAAAAATGTTGCACATTGTATGCACCTGTTAAAATTAAATGTTTCCTAAACATTTCTTCCATTCCTTAATTACACCAGCTCAAAAGAAAATGTGAAAGTCAAATCTTTATGTGTGATTTTGTTGGAATTGCGGATGCTTCTTATTCCTTGGCCTATTTATATAAGAACGGATGTTTTTTACTCCTTCATAGTGGAAAGAGGTTGGGTTTTTTTGTGCCTGCACATGAATACATAAGTAGAAGGGGAAAACAATGCCAGTGTTTCAGATGTTCTGGAAAGACTGTGAAAAGGACAAGTACGCAGAACAGATGGAAGACATTTTCATTTGCCTCAGTAGCTTAAATCTTAGCTATGGAAGTTGGATTTGATGCTTTTTTTGTTATAGTTACCTAAGGGTACAGTGATCATGCATGCCCTACATCTCCCATTTTATTGGAGTATATCCTGTATGTGGCAGTAAATACAGTGGTCTAACTCCTTGAATACTCACTCTGGAATCAGTACTTAGCCCCACAATTGAGGAAAGGGTAGGGCAGGCAGGGAGGAGAATTCACAAGTTAAGGTGTTAGCTTGGCACTCTGCGCCGAGTTTGTTCCTGCTGGGCATGTAGGCAACTTGGTACCCGAGTGTGAATTTACGCTGTCGCGTGTACTTCCTGTGGTGATACTGATAATGGAAACTAAGTGCAAGTATAGGTTTGAGGAGTATCCTACCTCTACAGTGTGCTCAGTAATAGAATAACGGGCCAAGCTAAGAGTTCGGTGCTAACCACTTGCATGACTCTTGTCATGGAGCACAGCCGGTCTTGGATTGTGTTCAGTGTAACGTGGAGAAGCAATTTGAATTTGGTTTTCTTCCTTCCTTGGTAGGTTGCCTACACCACTTGTTTCCTCTCTGGCTCCTATCTGAAAGCTGCATTCCTTTCTCTTTCAGGCCCTTAGCAAGATTGATTCAGTTATCAGTAAAGCATGTATAGTGAATCTGATGTGCTGTGCGGTATTGTTCCAGCTCTTGATTTGTTCCATGTTTCACTTCTGTTTGCCACATGAAGGGTGTGTGAATCTTAAACCATCAGGAAATAACAGGGGGAATTCCTCTAGACTAAACCACCACATAAACATTTCTCTCTATTGCTTTGCATTCATACATTCTAATATGTTTGCTTAGAGCATGAAGTTTGTCCAATGTAACTTAATATTTTTTTTTGTCTTGCAGATCCCTTTCAGTCTAAGGAGACTTGATGACCGAACCTTATTTGTTCACTGAATTGTAAAGTGTAATGCACTTCAGTGCATGGCATGCTCCAATGTAACTCGATAAATAAAATACATATGTCAGTGGCGCTTAGTTGTCTTCATTAATGTCGAAATGCTTAAATGCTCAGATGCTGGGAAGAGTGGTGGAAAGTCTTCATAAATTGCTCAAGATGACTAAGTCTACTTTTCTTTCCCCCAGGAATTATTTGCATCTCTGTTTTGGCCAAATTCCACATTTGATAACAAAGTCTATCCCTAAGCAGTTACAGCTAGGTTGTCCCAGCTGCTGATGGGAATATGCAAGAGGATAGTTGTTACAGGAAGGGAGAGGCTGAATTTCTGGAAGGGTCTGTGTTATCTCTGGCTTCACAAGGTGAACTGACTTTGAGATGAAAGAATTTGAAGAGGAATTCTGGAAATATACTAGCCAACCTTCCTGTCTTTTTCTGCTGCCATCACTGTATTGCCTTCCTTACAGCAGAAGCTGTTACATCCAGACTTATAAACTGTGCAGATGCCTGCTCTTACACATGGTGTGTTACGCTAATTGAGAAGTGACTCTAAACTGCAGCTGTGTTCACATATATTTGATGTACAAGGGGAAAGAGGGCAGACTAAGAAATACTTATTTTAGTATATTACGGTAGTGAAAAATCTTTGCATGCTGCTTCTAGACATGTATCATCTCCTTTTTAGTATCTGCAAGTAGTCAGCTAAGCATAGTTTCGATCTCTGCTACATTCCGTGTAGTGCAAGACCTGATGCTCTTGTCTTCTGCCACGATGCCCATCATTTGGAACATGCTTTGTGCATTGCCTGTTGCTGAGGTTGAAGATGGTACTAGGACTGTAGCTCCTGATTGCTGAATGTGGGTACTAGGAGAGGAGTCAAAGCTGATTGCGTGAAAGGAGGGAAGGCTGCTTTGTATGAAGCAGCATGACAAACTAAGCCATCTGTGTTGTATTTGAAGGTCTTGAGTTCAAATCCTGTTTGGAGTAACTTTTATTATTTTAAATGGATCATTAACTACTTACAATTAATAGGAATCTGTGAGCAACATTTGGACTAATGAAAGCACATAAGCAATGTATTTGATCCAGCACACTATTGCAGAGTAAGGTGGGATTTTTCTTTAAACTTCTCATACAGGCAGTGCTTCCTTTAAGCAAAGAAAGAATTTGACATTAGTGGTGTGGGGGAAACCATCTAGTAATCAAAATACCCCTGCTCCTATAAATGTAAACCAAAGCTTAACAATAGCAAATGATACCCATTTATCTTCCCAGTGCACAATATAAACAGTGTGTGCCATTAAGTACTGACTAACATTTTTCTCAGGCATGTCTGCAGGTTTGAATAGCCAGGGGTCTTTAGTCATACTGACAGCTTCAGAGAGAAAGAAACTTGCTACTGCCACGTGTGCAGGCTAACAAACAGACCTGACTTCCCTTGCAGCTCTAGCCCCTCTATTCTTCCCAGTTGCTATGAATTAATTTACTTTTAAATTCTAAGTAAGGTTCTTCTAAACTGTTACGGCCAAGGGCAGTTGTTGCAGTCTGTGTTCCTTCAGTTACCGGCACGCATTGATTTAAAGAAATGAGGGTTTTGTGACTGACTGTGGCTCTTTGACCATACAGCAGAGCTCGAAGATGTTTCTGGCTAAATGGATTCAACCACAACAACGAAAGGTGAGCGCTAACTTTTGTCTGTGCTTTGAGAGTCTGTAGGTTATAATTAATTGTTGCTTTCTGTATATACTGTGATTTCACAATGTCTGCAAAGCAAGTATTTCCTTTCAGCAGGCAATGCCAACCAACCCATAGCTCGCTTTCCTCTGGAGTGGGAAGGAGGGCAAAGCTGGGTACCTAACGTAGGAATAGGCAGAAGGGCTAACCTTTTCTGAAATCAGTACCAACCCATCAATCCCCCAGCCCCCCCCCCCCCCCTCTTTTTCTCTTTTTGCCTTTGCCAGCAAGAGGTCAGCTAATCCTGTCTCACAAACAATTGGGAGCAGGACTTAGCACAGTACAAGAAAGCCCTGTGTGAGTTAGACCCTAATCAGCTGCCTGTTACAGGGTCCGGCATGCTGTTTCTAGGAGATGCACAGCTGAAAAACATGCTTGTCTGCAGTGAGACCAGCCCAACTGTCTGTAAAGGTTTTTGCTATATTTATGTATGAAGTATAATACATAAAAAGGAATTGTTTGACCTAAACTACTTTGGGAAAGGTCTTGCCGTGTATAAGCCTGATCATGCCTTCACATTTTTGGCTGGCTTACTTTATTCTTGAGTGTTTGAGGAATGATTGATTGTTCTGGAAGCAAACTAAAAAGATAGATTGGAAGTTGTGAGCTCTCCAGGTCTAAAGAGCATTATGAGAGTAGGCATGTTTTAAGAGTACACATTGGAGTGCTTTAGCAGCTAAGTACAGGCAGCTGCTCTTTGGACAACTTTGTTTTCATAGTTCACACAGCTCTCATGTAGAAGAGGCTGATTTATATGCCGTCTCCACACGTGTTTCCATACATGTGGTCAGAAGGGGGAGAAAGAACCTGCCTAATGCAGTAAAGATGCTAGCTTAATTCACTGAGGACGACTGTAATTCAAGCAAGTGTTTATCCCAAGAGAATATAATTCAGGAAAAACACAAATGTATCTTAAACAATGGCTGCAATCTACAAACTTTGAGAAATTAAACTGCTGCCTTCCCTCATTTTTTTTACAGGTGTGTTTGCATCCTCTTGGCTGGTTTGTGTACCACATAAATAATGAACAGATTAGTCTAATTCAAATGGTGACTACAGTGCTGTTTTGATTCAGTTAGTCACAAAAGCATAAAACTTTTCAGCACACGTTTTTTGGCAAGGTAATCATCAGTTTTTACTTCCAAAGTACTGTCATGATCTATTGCATTTTCTGGTACATGACGAAGTCCAGTGACTAACTGGAATCTAAGGGGGTCTACATGAAGCTTGTATGTCTGTCTTATTATTCTACACAGTGACCTGTTTGTTACCCTGTAACTGAATGACCAAATAGCTCACAAAAACAAGTATTATAGGAATAGCTTTATTATCTTTAAACAATCTCATTATATTACAATTTATCCACCAATATGCAAAATTAGAAGTATTAAACTATTTCCATAAAATATTCAGGAATGAAGCATGTGTGTATATACATACACCTTTTTTAAATAGTGTTATTTAAACAATGACGAAGTTATTAAATCACTGTATGAAATGTTGATAATGGATGGGCTTGTTTCACGGTCAGAAAAGGACAATGCAGATCCCAGGCTTCTGTATTTTCGGTACACAAGAGACACGGCTTTTAGAAATACCTTTTAACAAAACAGAACTCACGAGAAAAACATTGCAGTTACTACATTCTTATTTACTGTGCATTTGGTCATATCAAGTATGCATAGAAGTTATTAACTATAAAGCATATGTATCTGCTCCAAACGATGATCAGATTTTATTCCAGTTCTTTTCTCCAATGCTGGCCATGTTCAGGAATCCCCAGACAAAATACATGTCTGTAAGTACATAGAAAAGGGGAAAAAAGTAACTTGCATAGCTGAAAACCAAGTAAACTTTTGTTTTTTGAAATAAAACTGCCATAGTCAGATTTGGTTTATAAAGTAATCTAACTGTGCCCAGAGCCAGTGATTTCTTGTCTACTACAAACTGTAAAACATCTGAAAAGTAAGACACTTAGAAAGCTTATTTGTCTTGATGTGTTTAGCATCATAAGTGTATTGTGGTGGCATCATTAACAATGTAATTGGCGCCTGTGGGTCCATATTCTTTGATCAACTTGGAAAAAAAAAAATCTCACTTTGCTTAGCACAAACATGTTTGAAAGGTCATGTTTTTAAATATCCCTGGTTTTATCTGTTCAAAGATGATAAGATGATAAGCATAAAATGAGCGGGGGCTTAACTGAGCACGTACTATGTAGTGGTGGCAGATCAGAAGTAAGCGAGACCCAACAAGGCTATACTATACTTAGTACCTGCACATCTATGTTACGTTGAGCTTATAGATTTTTGGTAGATTTTAAGGAGACTAAGCTGCATTTCTTAAATTTTTGAACTGTGTGTTACTGGCTTCCAGCTAACAACCAGACAATGCACAGTCATATATACATTGAAAGTCCTGAAAATTTGATGGTGGATAAAATAAAGTTTCTGTATACAGACAGTTTTAAAAATAAATTAATGTTGTAGTTCATGTTTTGTTCTCCAAACCACACAAAGGCACTAGTTTACATTAAGGACTAACGTCCTGCAAAACTTCAGTCAAATAAAGGAAGCTATTTTAAGGTTAAAGTGGTGCTAAAACCCAGCTGTCACTAGTAACTTAAACCAGCCACACTGGCTTTTTCAGATTTAGTGGGGGAAAACGTTTTGCCTCAGGATGTACATGTTGGGGGGAGCGCACGTGTGTGGGGAAAGGCCCAGCCTTGAGCAAGTTTTTACAGCTGAGTTATAAACCTGGTTTATAACAGAAACTGGCAGACCCTAAAATATGATGTAGTAGGTATTGATACACATTTTGTGTGTGTGGCAAAAGTGTCTGTATGCATGCAATTTTTCCTTATTCTCTGATTTTTGGTTATTGTAAAGAAAAAGGATTTTGATTGAGCTATAGTCCAAGGCTGTTCCTTTTCACTTTATTCATTTGCTAGAACACTTTCCTTCCAGCACTAGTAGCTGGCTAGGGAGCAGGAATGTTGTCAAGATTAGAAGACCTATTGGGCTTAACTTAGTTATCATCTCCTACCTCTTCAAAAATTACATGCATCTCTACTTGCTGTAGGTTACTGCAGAGAAAGCATTACTTTCAAAACGGTAAGGTATTACTATACTCACCACAAATAATTATTAATTAAATCCTTTCCTCAAGGCTTTATTTTTCACCATGGTGAATTTGCTAATGAATACTTGGGCAAAATTTTTATCAACTACATATTGGTATGTTTTTGTTATAGTTGGAAGGTGTTCAGTAGCCACAGTTTGCAATGCTGGCACTGTTGCAGTGCTGGGAGTGAGGTGATAAGATGTCTTTGTGATGTACTCCACCAGGCGGTTGTACTGTTGTTCTGATAGTCTCTCTCTAGCTCCATCTGCCTGAAATCAGATAAGATAAAATAATTACTGAGTAATTGACAGTAACTGAACTTAGTAGTAAGGACAATAACTTCCACATTACTTTCTGTAGTTAAAAATCTTCCTCCCTGGGATCTTTCTTAACAATAGTTTAATGGATGTTTTAATCAACAGTGTTTTCCCATAGTTTAGTGCTTGGTGGCTTTGTCCTCTCCTTTGCTGTTTTGGACACTTCTGAGAAGCTCTAACTCTGCCATAGAAAATGTAAGCAGTATCTTTAGAGTCTTCAGGGATGGACACCTTGGTCAAGAGTAGATCTTTAGAACAGATCAACTCTTTGTAGACAGGAAAACATCTGAACCCCTTTTAGAAAAATGCCAGTAGCTCTTGGCAGTGCTTATCAGATAGCAATTCTAATTAGCAAAAACATTGTCTCACGAAGTACAATTAAAGACAGCCCATAGCTACACCTGGGCAGTTAAGAAATCTTTAACTTACTTGATTTAAAATAAAGACTATAGAAGCTACCTTCTATGACGGGATAAATCCATCTGTTTCTGGTACCCAAAAAGCCATTCTGGGTCAGAGGACCCACACAATTACATTTTTTTAAACAAAAGGGTTTTACTAAAGACGGTTTTGGTGTGTCATTTCTGGAGAAGAAATAAAGGTGTCTATGCAAACTGCCTTTTCCACCACCATGAGTTGGAAGGATTCCTCTGAAGGAATCCCTTTTTATAGGCTGAAATATGTAGCGGTTCAAGGCTCTAACAAGGGGGATGCAAGTAACCTACTCTAGTGGAAAAAATTACAGTAAAGCAAATACTGTCAACAGAAAGGTGGCATCTACTATATGGTTCCAACCAGATAAAGTGTTAGATGAAGAGCCATGGGCAAGCCTGGCTTTGGAAGATTGATCTGCTGTGCCCTTTTTTTGAAGAAGAATTGAAGATGACTATGACTAGCTTGAGAAGGGAAAGCATGCAAGCAGGCATCAAGCTAGTTGCATGGTTTAAAAAAAATGTATTATTTCAGAAATACCACCGTGGATGCTACAGTGTTATTGCTAGCAAAGTCATTCAGAATAGAAGTTATTTCCAAAATATGACAATGAACAAAAAGGCAGAACCTATCCTAGGGCTAGGCTTTGATGCTTCCTTATTTACACTTGGAGAACTGCTGACCAGTTTCAGTTTTGTAGGGTTTAAGATGTCTTTGTTGGATGTCATGCTAAGGATTCAAAGACTGCTATCTTCTGACTGTCTTTCAGGGAGTTTTACACATGCCTCACTGGATGTGATGGTATTTTCAACCAGTGCCATTGGATTCAGTTTAACATCCACAATCAATATCTTGCCACATCTCTGGACTGCAAGGCTCATTTTATACAAACCATTGCCTATTTGAAGAAAGAATTAATATGATTGATAGATAGTGACAGATGTCACATCCAAATCAAAACAGTCCCCTCTATTTTTTTTTTTTTACTATGCCTTTGGAGATGGATTTGCTGATCAGCAAGCAGAAACACTTCTGTTTTCAATCATCACCACAAAAATGCTAAAGGAAGCAGGCTCATGAACAAGCTCAGAAGCTGAAGGTTGGAGCCTATGCCTAGAAACAGCGGAAATGATGAAATGGGCAGAGGAGAGTGTGGTTTCCATGAACGACCTTGAAGGGAAGGAAAAATCAGAAGACAGACTGCTGCAGCAGATTCACGGCTAACAGTGGAGAATGGTGTCTGAACCACGTCTTCAGCCTGGTGGCACCCAAAAAGTATCTCAGCAGTCAGTCTGTTTTACCAGTTGAAAGGAGAGAAATACAGTAAAATACCACCGCCTATGTAAACTAGATTTTAAGTTATGGGGTAAATCTTGCATGTAGGTGGCTCCACATTTTTTCCTGGTTTCTACTTCAAGGGAGGTAAGCCCAGGGGAGCTTGGAAGGAGATGGAAAGGGTGCTGGCATCCCACTCACCTACTCTTGTGAACCGTTCTTCATTCAGCTCCAGGCTAAATCCCACAGGTACAGCATAATTACTCAGGAGGAAAAATTAACTGCACTTGGATGGTCTTCCAAAGTAACTGGGACCCTACTTGCTTCCAGATTACTTCATCTGCAACCGTCTGCTTCTCCAGCCAGTTTCAGTTTAGCTTATATTGTCAGGACAACAACAGAAAGTTGGAATTGCTGTTATTCTACATTTTTTCCTAAATGGGACCTAACATTGTCACTAAAAGTGCCTTAACCCACTACTTTGAACAACTATAATGTTAACAGCCAGACCATTCAATGAATCAAAACTTAGTCAAGGGCTGCTTAATGCACCTGCTAGAGGAATCTTAAAGATATCGTGTCCTTTCATGATAGAAGGCTGTACTTTTGGATCAAGAACTCCAGAATTTTTCTAAAATTGCTCCCATTACAGCTTATAAAGAAGAAGCCTTCAGCAATCCTAACTCTATGGTGGCTACAGCACCTTTGTTGTGCAGTCCAGATGTGTGTGTAGCACTGATGGGCTGCTTTGTGCACACTGACTAAGGAGATCCAGTTGTCTAGGGTTTTTTTCACTGCTTTGAAAAATCCAGAGACTGGTTTTCAGCTCCAGAGATGATAACATGTAGCACTATCAAGAAAACCTGCTGCTGATCATTACAAAGAAATTCTGGAATATCTGAAATTCCAGGACCCTTCAATTTTTTGCTGTCTTCTTTATGTTATGAGCTATACCAGGAGCAGCTGGAAGAGCAGGCCTTTTGAGTTTGATGTCTGTCTGGAAGCAAGCACTGTCTCAATTACTTTGGAAGACAATCCAAGTACAATTAATCCTTCCCTTTCAATAACAATGTTGTCAGTGTCAGTTTGCAAGAATCCATCCAGGGTATTCCTAGTCAGGTGGATTAAGTTATATACTGTGGAGGTGAACAAGCCATCAGGCAAACCTATTGCTGAAGGAGTCAAAATGTGCTTTATAACATCTCTGGTGATTACAGCTGTAGAATAACTTATGTTTTGTTTCCTAATAGTTCCAAGAAGCTGAGGAGAGGGAAGGGGAGAAACTGTTTTGGGCAGAGCCAAATGAAAACTTTTGGCAATTATTTTTGTGAGCAATAAGACAAAAAAGTGGATTTTTATAAAATTGAAATGAAATGTTTCAATTTGTTGTATTATTTCTAGGATCTTTGACTAAATTTATCAGAAAAATAGACATAATTTACATTTGGTAACATTACCTCTATTTTGCTAAGCTCACCATAATATTTTGGTTGACCTGACCGGGCATTTTCCGACTAAAAATTCTGGCCATCTTTACTAATGTCATCACGTACAGACGTGTCTGCACTTCAGTTGAGGACATCTTCAGTGCAACAAGATGGCCTACCATTAATACTTAGGAGTCATATCTGTGTAGGTGTAGGTCTGCAGCTCTGAGGCTGCTCACCTGCAAGTCACAGCTTGCTGCTCCTAAGGTTCCTTTTCCTAATTACATTCAAAGAGTTTTTAGAAACTCTTGTCAGGGAGCTGAAGGGGTGGCCCTGGCTCCCACCAGCACCAGTGCTGCACACAACACCTCAAGCACCACAGAACTGACATGCTCAGCTGCAGGAAGGAAATTACTAAGTATGAAATTACTGTAGGTAATTACAAAGACTTTATGGAGCTTTTGGAATCTTTTATTGTGTAGTTGCCTCAGCATAAAAAAATTTAAGCTTTCTTATTCTTGTCTGCCTTACTTTCAACTGCTCCTCCTTATAGCACATTTCTTTAAATTTTCACACAAATGTCAGCACCAGCATCTGCATTCTGGAGGAATATTTTGCCAGGTCTGTTTTATACAGCATCACTCAGCTTTTGCTGTCTTGCAGTCACTGACTTTGCTCCATCTGGGCCACAGGCACTCTTCACCACTTTTATCATGCCATACATTTTCACTGCATTCTCAAGAGCATGTGTCAGCAAAAGAGATTGTGTACTGAGGCTGGGTGGCTCAAGGCTTACAGCTGCTGGCATTGCTAGGAGTCGGACTCCCATATTTCTATCCAGAACTTCGGAAAAAAACATGTATTTGGTCCACTACCTCCAAAGCAGGTCACATTCACTCCGTGTACAAAACGCATGTGTATGTGGGAATGCTGGACTCTGCACATGCCATGTAGGGTTGCGCTCTGCATGTACAGGAGCCGCTTGCCCAGAAGTCCTATACGTTCCCAGCTGCAGCAGCTGTGGGGATTAGAATTAGGCTCCCTGTCCCTTGTCTTCCCTTCTCCCAGACAGGCAGCCCCTCTGCCTCATCAAGCAACCTTTGGGCAAGCAGCCCTTCCCCCAGAGCAGCAGCCTACTCCTCACCCCTTGGATAACCAGATACAAAACTAAGAGCCATCACACTACGGCCTCATAGAAAAAGACCTGGGCTGGTGCTAAAGTTAGGGTTAGGATGGGTTGAGTGCATCAAATGCCTTAGGGAGAACAAATTATCTTCCTCTCCCCTCCAGGACAGTAGCTCTGGACTGAGCAGGATACTCTGGATTCAGTCTGATGCATGCCTCCAGCAACCGCTCAGCACTCAGGGATAAAAAAGCTGAGCTTTGCCCACTTGCATCAAAATTTAAGTAATGCCTCATGTAGCTCTGTGGTGAGAGAAGGCAACTTCAGTCAACAGCACTCTGTGAGACTGAGGTTAGTGGAAAGACAATAAATGTAAATAGAGAATTCAGCCCTAAAAAAAGCTTTCACAAAAAAATCCAAGCGCTGTCATGACACAGATGAAGTCCTTGCTGTGCTGGAATCGATGGCAAAACTCTTCAGTGACTTCAGCAAAGTTACAATTTTACTGAAGGTGCTGAAGCCTCCCCTGCTTTTTGGCACAACTCTTACTTCATGGGGCTTTAGATGTTCTTTTCTTCTATTTGGAACAGAGAAGTTTCTCGTATAGCAGTCTATGAACTACCTGACACACTTTTATAAAAACAACTGGGACATGCGTGTTTGTTTTTGAAATGATCTCTCATATGATTCCACTTGAGAATTTAACACAATAAACATTGTTTCCCAAAAGTGTAAAAATATAACATTCTTCTACCATTAAAAGAAGATAATTAATCCAAAACCTCAGTATTCAAATGGCTTAGGGATCTTTCAATATGAAGATGAAGGATTTATGCTCTTACTGGCAAACACTTGGTGCATCCAATCTCAGCACAAGAACTGATCCGTTTTAAAGTTAGCATTTGCAGAAGGAAGATCTAAGGAAGTGAATACAGCTAGCAGCCAAGCAAGACCACTGCATTGGAAGTGGCAAGATAAGAAACACGCTGATAGGAGCACGCATCAGCACCACTGAACTGCTAAAACAGAATTCACAGAAGAATAAAAGGAACTGTTCCCGCTGTGACTTTGTAGGCACAGGCAGCAATGCTGACTTGCCAAACAATAAACACCTCACGCACACGTAGCCATGAGAACCTCTTCAGAAAAGAGGTGGTGCTTACTAAGAACCTAGACTTCCTCTACTTTTTCCCTCAGAAAATTGCTGTCACAGATATGAAATATCATGATCAATAAGAGGACAGAAGGGAGGAGACAAGTCCCTTTCATTCAAAGGGCAACACAGTCAGCTATGAGGTGCATGAAAACAGCAGGTCTCCTGGTTTGGCACTTAGACCTCTGGCCTCCCCACCCAAAGGTGAGAATGCCTGTTGCCAAAAGCATCATCATCAGTGTAACTTTATCTTTGAATGAAAATCGTATTCAAGTCTTTACCTCCAAATCAGAGGGCAGTCTCTGTTGTTTTAGCTGCACCTTCAGCAGGTCTTTTTGCCGATCATCTTCCAGACAATCGATTTCAGTCACAGGGAATGCCTGCTGCTGCGTGTCTTCACTGATGCTGACCACAAAGAGCACCTCTGAGGTGAGCAGCAAGCAGCCTTCATGCTGCTGGCCTGATCCACTCACAATCATGACGTCTAAGGCCATATGGACCTCTGGCCTTCCTAGAGATTGCAGCATTTTCCTGCGTTATCAAGGGGGAAAGAAAGAAAAAAAACCCAAACCAAAAGAAGTAGTCAGTGTTATGCATTGGATACTCCAGGACTTCTTTTGTAAAACACTAATGTTTTTACTTAAGCCTGTAGCTATCACCTACAAATATAAAATAAGCCAGGGAGTATATTCCAAATCTCCATTACTGAAAGATGTAAGACTTAAGATTTAGAGAATAAATGTAAAACTGTTACTTATCAAAACTCCTTAATCATTCACTGCAAGATTGGCCTAATAACCGTGCTAGGTCAGCCTATTTCCCATCCTAATAGAAAAATTACCCTGAGAAGTGGCTTACAAATTTGGTGCAGAAAATAAAGCTATCTTCACTAACAGCTGTTTCTGGAGATGTGCAGTATTTTTCTTGGGCTCGGTGCAATGATAAATAAGTAAGAACTCACTGAATGCCATTAAATAAAGATCAGCTCTGTAGTTCCAAAGCTGGAAGGAGATCAGCAGCCCATCATTTGCAGACTGGGTTTCCATGCACTACCTTTGTGTTTAATGTTCCTAAACAAACTGCCGTAACTCAGCCTTTCCTAGGGAAGCAGCCTGTTAACTTGACCACAGGCCAGAACCTATTAATAAACAATGTGGATGTAAAAATGAGTAAGTGTCTAAATAATTTTACCAGACATATTTGACGTGGCTATTTGGAGCCTGCTCAACATGTTGATCATTTGGATGAGAGCGCTGCTTGGGAAGCTGAGAAAGTCCAGCTCCATGCAAAATACCTGTGGTAAGAGAATTTAAGTTTTTTAGTAGTTGTTTTCTACAAAACAGTTACATGCTGCAGTGATGTCATCTGTTTAGAGCAGTTCATAAAACAGTGCAGATCCAAAATGATGTCACATCTTTGGAAGCTGCAGTCAAGATAATTCATTAAGTATTACAATGCAAGAGTTGTGCACTTAACCCCAGTGATCTTGCATTAGCAAGAAACAAAAAAAACCCCACTGTGTGTTCTAAAAATCAGCCATACACTTGCAATCAAGAGAAACATAATGCTCCTGAGAGCCATCATTTCAGAGTAGGATCGGACACATCACTTAGGATTTATGTAGAAAAAATCAAGACCATTGTTAACTTTCTTGCTTAATATTAAAATACTTCCATGTACGTGTCACAATCGGTACAAATTAGAAGGCAAGTTTTCCTAGATACTGTATTCAAACGTTCAGTTACTTAATCCAGCTGTTAAACACAGATCCGTATACATTTATGAGATCTCCCGGGGCATCTGGTTTATTGTGAATTCTTCTTAGTGCCAGCACAGAATGGAGACTACAAGAAGCAGTTACACAGGTTTCTAAATAGACTATCCAAAGCTGAAGATGATACAGTATGTATGCTTTCAGATGGCTTGTAAACCTTTAAAGATGAGGTACGGTCACCAGAAAGAATGAGTGGGTTGCAAAAAAATTCACAAATTAAATAGTTTTAAAAATTCTTACAAGACAGGAAGTAGGTTACACAGCAAGCACTAGTGTTATATGGTTTAGTGCAGTTACTCTTTAAATAAACAAAGAAATTATCTTTTGTCTAATTAAGCATTCCATTGAAGCAAAAGGCATTTTTGCATAAGGGTGTCAATAACTTAGATTCCTTTTTACACAATGGATAATAATTTAAACAAAACATCAGCGCTGAAAAAAAGCCTTTAATTTTTAGCACACATGTTGATGGTAATACTTAAAAGCAGCATCCCAGTTGTAACAGTTGGCTTACCGAGGTTCTCAGCATTATGTGAGTGAAAATGTTATTTACAGATGGAGAAAGAGAGAACATGTGTTTATTTCTGTGTGGTCCCCCACCCCTCGGTCCCCCCCAAGAGGCACGGTCCCACTTCCAATCCAGTTGCGGGTAAGAGTTACTTGAACTCTTGTGTGTTTTCCTCTCACGCACTGTCAGCTATTATTGATACAGTTTTTATGTTTTTTCCTGGCTAACTCTTTTTGTCACATGCTCATGGAAAACATGATGTCTTGTATGCCATATCTGCAATGAAAAGTGACCCTCTACTGCTACACGTTTCTTGATAAAGACTGCAGCGGAATTAAATCTAGAAAGAATAATGCCATGGGCAGCAAAAACAACACACAGGCAGCCAACAACAGACAAAAGTTTCTGATTTTACCGATACCGGTTTTACACCTACAGGATGCATAATTCAGGAGAAGAGTTATTATTTACACTCATGCAAACAAGATAAAGTTATTTTGAAAGAATTGTAATAATTAAATGTTTCATTATTTCTTTAAATAGATTGCTTCAAGGAATAAATTCTGAAGGTAATGGGAAGCATGGAAACAATATCCTAAACTTAAGCCCTAGGAGAACTGCTCGTATTCTAATCAACACATCACAAAGATAAATATTGCTAGCGATTAAAGGCTTAAATATTCAAGATTTGTTCGGTGTAATTAGTGAAGCAAAATTATTGACACATTGTCCTTGTATCAGCAGGTCTCCCTGCTTTTCTTCCCTGACTCCCCCCCCTCTTTTAAATATCTGGACCAACAGCTTAGATTTATTGATACTGGAAGCAAAGAAATTACTGTCTTTTGATATTTTATTATTATCTTTTACAGTTTTTGGTCTTCCAGAAGTATTCACATCAATCTGAAAGGATTCACCACCACTGCCACTAAGTGCTCAGTCTAGCTGGAAAACCCACCTCTGGTTGTTAAAAGGTTACCCGTGTATCCAAAACCAGGACTGTCTTCTCACAGCTCTCCAGTTAAAGGGGATGCTCCCACTACATGACTCACTTCTTTCTCCCAGGAACATAACTCTCTCTTTGTGTAGCGATAGCACAACTGTTTCCTTGCCATAACAAAGCAAACTCAAAATAACACTCTAATTGGATATAGTGTTGCTCTAATACTTTTATGTCAAAAACTCTTTTGTAAGCACATATGTTTCTGTAACTAATTCTACTGTATTCCAAGAATTACTTCATGCTTTCTGCATTCTGTGTTTCTGTGGCTGTACAACACTGATCGGTAACACAAGAGAGAAGCACAACATAATGGCTTTTAAGAAAACCAGCACAACATTTATAGCTATTCAGCGGTGGCATTTCTAAATCTTTCTCTAAGTCACACAGATACTGAGCCGAAGAAGTAAGACACAGCAGGTTGTATCTGAAGAGCATTTTAAAATTTACATGGAGATGTCAGAAATAGAGAAACTCACCGTAACCTGTCTGGGAGACGAGCTCAGCTGCCCCTCCGATGGGCTTTGTGAAGACACCCATGATTCCTTTCCCCACACCCGAGATGACCCCTCTGGCTTTATGCCCGGCTGAAGCTTGGGCCTCAGATACTCGCTGAAAATTCTGCATTGGCTGATCCACGATCCCAGCAATTGCACCTGAACAAACAAGAGTCCCCAGTAATTAGTGAAGATTAATATCCCAGAATAAGAGGAAATCTTACTACTGGACCTGAACGTTGCTTGGATTACAGACTGTACCCCACCCTTCTTATACAGCTATTTAACATGCGACCAATTAGCTAAACAATACCTTAGCCTCAGTTTAAGTTAAATCTCGACTTCCTTTTTTTTTTTTAATGTATTTTACTTCTTTAAACATTCAGATCACTTAACTTGACAGCATGTTTTCATCTTTCAAATACTTTTGCTAAATGCTTTTGCTGAGTTAGTTTAATTTAGCTCATTCTGTGTAGCATTTCTGAAAATGTTGGGCTTGGAATAAAATCCACCAGTTTGAGAAGACTTGAGCTGCTATGGAAATGAGATTTTCACGTAAGCCTAAGATTGACTTCATGAGAATAAAAACTGCCTGTATTCAATAGATCATTTTTATATCCTCTTCCACTGCCAGAAATGTTCATAAGCTAATGCAACTTCTGATATATTACTAAGATTAGCAGAATTAGACTTTGAGAGTTTTTGTTACTTTTTTGTGAAAACGATCATATTTTACTTTAATGCGCATGGGTCAAACTTTTACAAGTGACACAGTGACCTTCCCAGCTTTTAGTATCAACAGAGAACTCTGACTTAAATCTTCCTAAATGTAAACAGGTATGTGAGGTGGTACATTTCTTTGATCTTGAGTTTACTCCAGCCACTTAACCACAGACATGTCTCTAGTTATTGTAATTTTGATAGATAAGCTATTTGGAAATCACTAAGAGTACAAGGATTGGACAAAGTGACATCAGTTAGAAAACGGTCTGCCTGATCCGAGGTTCTTTGCTCAGTGAAAAGCAAGTTTGCAGGCTCCTCGTCTAGCTCTCGGTTTGCACCTTCAGCTGCAAATATCAAGATAAAACAATAATTTAAGGAGTAGGACCAAGTGTCACACTGGTAACCAGGCATTTTTACTGCAACCCAGACATCTTTGAAGATTCTGCTTTGTATGTGGAAGCAAATCCAGGCACAATTCCACAGATTCGGACAATCACAGCCAAGGTATTTGGCCCCATGTGTTTACCAGCGTGACACGCACTAGTCAGCTAGCTGCTAACCGGTTTTCAGATGGTTTTAGTTACTGTTACTGGATAAACGGAGAAGTTGCTGACTTTGAACAACAAGAACTAATATTGTACTTGTACACTGGTATCCTGTCCAAAGAAAAGATGAGGATGAGAAGCAGCACACTTTTCCCCAGATCCTGGTCCCTGGGATACTATCTATCAGCAATTCAAGAAACTTGCATCCCCCATAAATGCCTTCCTCTCCTCTTAGGCAGATTGCTTCCAACTTCTATATGTGTATCCTTTACTGATAAATGTATAGTGTTTCCCCAGAAAATGCTGGTCTATTTTTAATGCGATACCCGTTTTCTACTGAGCTCACTCACTGAAGCTGAGCACGCAGCTGAATGTTCACCCTTTGTACCACAAAGGCCATGAAGTTTCCTTAATGCCACGCCATGGAAATGATACAATTTTCAATTCAATTCTGTTTCATTAGTACTTACCAGCTGCTCCTGCTGCTTGACTAAAATAATACCCCAACACTGCATTACACAATTGGGATTGTTTGTCCAGTCTTTTCTTTTGTACGGTTGTGATGCATTTGAAGGCATAAAACAATACTTGGTGTTCTGCTAAGTTACAGTGTTACGTTACCCTGTGACCTCCTTCACCCTATCTATTGAGGTCATCCACAGCAACTGCACTTTCGGAACAGAAGTTATTGCCTTATTAAATGTAATCCACCTAAGTCCTAGCACTAGTAAATTATTTACTGCAATACACTTGAGCAATGTTATAAGGTAATAATAAATAAGAGACTACTCCAAAGGACCTGTGGTATGCTCCAGGCACTTCTCAGCTGGAATTAGGCCCAGAGGACAAGGAAACAGAATGAAAACTGCTATGACTGTGTTATATAAGATTATTTATATAGTACCCCAAATAATATATAGCTTAATTAGCCAGTTGTTTAGTACTTCCACACTTTGTTATTCTGCCATTTTATGCATGCTCTGAACTTGTCTGTGAAGCCATCGCCCTTTTGTACCTCAAATCCTTTTGCAAGCCCGGTCTTTCTACCTGCAAAAAATACAACCAATGATCTTCTCTTCCCTCTCTGCTCACCCCTTGGAATCCCTTATCTCGAACTGCCACTTACTGACATAACTTATTCACGTGCTGTGGTCATGCTCACAAATCACATAATAAACTATAACTCGACTCCTTTCATTAAGGAGTGGCTGGTCCTATCACCCTTGCACGGTGAAGCCAGATCTGCACAGCTCCTTCCCTGTGTGTGTCGTGTGTGGGCAAAGGAAAGAAAAAAATAGGTCAAAGGCTGAGCAACCTCAAAACCCAACAGCAGTGAGATAATGGTGACACACACGTGAGGTTCACTGCATATCTGAGCACCAGAAACAGTGTGAGGCAGATGTCCCCTGTGTCCATGTGGCTTCTTTCTTTCTAACATAAAGTTAGTGGTAGGAGCACCATGCTGGATGGACTTACCACAGAGGGTCTCTCCCGCGAGATTTCAGTGGGGTATCAGGGAAGCAGAGCATGGAACCACATGTAGTGGTTCCTCCCTTCCCACTCATTCTCACAGTCTAGAGACAGCTACGGTGTCCTACTGCTGTCCCTGTCCCTTCTCTGTAATGTCCCTTGCCCATTAATTTTTTTTTACTAAAATGAAACCATCCTCCATTTTTCTTTCCTTCCTTACCCTAGACATTCAATTTTATATGCATGTCCACATATGTATACACAGATTATGTATGTATAAAGAAAACCTCAATAAAATTAAACACTAAAGTAACAAAACAAAAACATATTCTTCCATTACTGGACCAAAGAGGTTCCAGCAACACCGTAACATCTGCTAAACATCAGCTGGGGTGCACTCTGGTTAATACATGTTGCTCAGTAACCATAAAAAAGATACTTTGATAACTACAAAATTCAGATAGTTCAGAGTATATCACTGTATTACTTCAAGAAGAATTTAATTACGGGCAGCAACTGGTTCGTGCACAGACTGACAATGTTTGGTGTACGTAGCATGGCTTACAGAACTTAGCAAAGCTCGGGTTCTTTGTGGCAAACTCCTTCAGACCAAGAAATAACTGGAAAAAATCCCCCACCAGGAGAAACTGGCCATGCTTTGCCATGAGGCTGGAAGCTAGCCAAGCTGAAACCGTTTCACTTCCTTTTCCTTTCTTTGTTGTCCTTCAGGATTGCTGTAAGTGTTTCACACCGAAAATACGGCTGAAGCATAGTCTCCTCACAGGAAACATCATGTAAAAATACAGCTAAAAGAAAAGAGCACCTGTTGGTGTGCATTAACATATTTGCAGAATTAATGTGTGGAATAGCACGCACCTTCAGGATTAGCACTGGATCTTAGTATCTCACTTGTAGATAGGCAAAGATAGGGTGGCCCCGATTCAGTGATAGCTGCACCGCAAGAACAATAGTGACCACCCTTAGTAACAAAAATTTGAGCTTCTGAAATCCAGCCTTTACATTCCCTAGCAGCACAGTTACACCGTCAGTCACTATTACTATCAATTCACTTTCCCCAAAAGCAGGGAGGAGTAACTGAAATGTCGAGCGCTTTTGCCATTGTGAAAAATGGCTTTTCTGATAGTTGTCAGCTTTTTGGTTTTTCAGAACCGCTCAACTTCCTAAAAGGAGCTACTTCAATACGATATTTTTCATTAGGACCAGTAGTTGAAAATCAAGCTGATAGTTTCAACATTCTCTTTTACATGGCTATAAATTATTATTTTAAGCTTGACCTCGTCATGCAAAATGCAAAAGATAGTTCCTTGGTGGGGAGTGCTGATCATCTAAATATTTTAAATACAATTTCACTGCATTTTTGTCTAATCATATAAAAGAAAACACACACCTGTCATAAGCTTTTGCTTCTTTTCACACACAAATGTTACTAAAATGACCTAGAAGTCTCCCCCAAATTAGAAAAGACGACGACAGCCGGCCAAAGATAACAATCAAATCAAACAACACCCTGACAGTGCTTGAGTCATTTAAAACGAGACAGGACAAAGCACTTAAGAATGTACCACAGGGAACAACTTGCACTGAGGAGGAGACAAGACTACATGATTTTGGCCCTGATTCAGCAAAGCTCTTAAGCACATGCTTAAGTGCTTTGCTGAATCAGGGCCACCATGAGCCAGATTTTCAGAAAAATTAGAAATGCAACTCTTCTTTCTGTATAGATACCATAATGTATCGGTGAACTGAGGGCTCTTACATGCCTGTGCCCAGGCATGAAATCTGCATTTGCAATTCTTTAAGCTGCTTGCATGAGTCAGATGGCTTTTACAAACTGTGACTATCCTAGAAATTTTTTTCACACTTCTCAATTTTACAATTAGAAAGTCATAGAAATTACGGCTTCAAAGGGTGTTGCTCTCCACATTCCTGTGCTCACCTGAACTCTTCATCCCTGTGAGGGAAAATAACATAGCAGCTCCGCTTCGTTTTGTTATGTATGAAGAATGTGGAAGTGTTTTTAGAGTAAGCATGTTCACGTTTACTCTGAACATGCTGTTGAAAAAAAGCAGCATGGTGATATCTCCTCTTAACTGTAACTGTTTTTTGGGGGGGAAGCCACAATGTTCTTTAAAATAAATAGTCGGGACAGAAACAGCTTTCTGACGCATTTGTAAAAATTGAAATGTAGGTCTATTCATCATTTAGGTCTTGACACAATTTACACAAATGCTGCTGTGTATACAGAAAAACCATGCTTTTAAAAAATCAGGTTTAAATAACAAAATTATGCCTGATAGAAATTCAGTGGAATATTTCTGATTCCTCCCTTAGTGAGAGGTCCCATACTTGTCATGTCTAGCTACACAGTAACCGTAGCTATTTTTCTGGGTGCTTTGTTGCCTCCACTGCTAAGAACAGAGGTATTTAGTAGGGAGGAATCTCTAAATAATATCAGCAGGAGTAAGAACAAGATCCTAGCTTGCGGAGGAGCACTGTTTAAATGTTACTATGAAGCTCTCAGTTTCTAGCATGAAGGCTGATTTCTTAGGAAATCAGGGACACTGAAACTCTCTTTTTTTTGGTTTTGTTTTTAACTCAGGCATACTCCCGCGAACAACGGAAGCCTTGTGCGCAGGGAGGTACAGGCACGGCGTATTTGTGCATGCATGTTACGAGTTCCCGGCTTTCCTGAACAACAGAAACTTTGCCTTGTTATAGCCAAAGCTACAAAGTTTTGCTCTTTGCTTCAGGCTGTACAGCTGATGTTTTTAGCTCTGAAGGGCTCTGGTGTGTCAGTGAAGGGGACAGCCACCACGTTATCTCGCTGTCTTATTAATAACTGAGCCAAGATCACCAGACCATTTCACCAGCACATATACACCAGGCTGACACAGTGCTTCTAAAAGTATAATCTTTCATTCAGCCACTCAACCTGACTGCCCTTAGCCCAATAAAACAAGAAGGAAAAATAAAACCTTCTCCGAACTGCCTTTGATTTGCAACACCAGTAACAGCTTACTATTGGGATAGTAGCTACTAATATATGAAATTTCTCCTTTATGCACATTTCTCCCAGGACACTCGCTTGCTGCTTTACAGGCATTATCAAATGACAGTGCTTCACATCATCTAATGTTATTGCTTAAAATAATTTCCAGTAACTTAACCCAAACTTGTAACATTTTTACCACTTCCTCTTTGGGGCTTTCAGGGTTGCGGTTGCAAATTTAGGAGTTGTGTACACTACTGAAGATTAGGAAAGAGGACAAATCCTTTCAAGCTTCAGCTCTGCTAACCTTTTGCACTGGACTGCTTTTGGTCACTTTGATCTCTAAGGGATTCATACTCTTTAATATGTACTGAGGAACTCTGCCAAACAATACAGTTCTGCATTCCTTTGCTGTGTGACAAGTAGAAGTAACCTAGAAAATCCAGCCCCTTACTGCAAAACTTCTCACAGAGATTTTTTCCAGTGTGGGTTAGTTTTCAAATTTTTAGGTACTATTTTGAAATGGCCAGAGTAATCTTCACTTCTAACCAAACCACTTGGCTGCTTGATGAATACAGTTACACTGAATCAAGATGATCTGGGTCTCTTTGTAAAAGCAGAATTCCTCATCAAAGCTTACTTAACATCTGCACTAAGTTCAAGCGGTTTTTGAGACAAAACCAAGAATCCCCGATATCTACAGTGCAGCAAAACCAAGCAGGTTCGGAAGGCATCCCTATAACTTATTGGAAAGTAAACATCAGCGTGATGACGTCTTTGTGCTGACTTAGTTACAAGTCACCCTGCCCAATGCAGAATTATTCCTTTCTTCTCAGATACATCATGTACCAATGAAAATATTATTTCATGAAGAGAGTGCAAGCTCGTTCTATATCTGCAATTATTTTATCAGCAAGAAACATATACATAAGTCACTAAACTTTGATAAAAAGAAACCGTATCTCATATAGGTACTGTGAGGCTATCTCACAAGAAAACACCGAAACAGACAGAATTTGCAGTTACAACTCAGATGTAGAAAAGGCTGGTGAGCAGATCAGAAAACAGTATTATCACTCAACTTGATATTTAATAGTACATTACCTAGAAGGCTAATGCCTAAACGAGAGAGCCCCTGCCTCAGTCCTTCTCCCAGGCTCTCTGGAAGCTGCCTTCTCCATTCTTCTTGTCTGTTGTAATGCTCCTCATCCAGTGACAGCCTATCCATATTCCGAGCAAGACTCGTTGCCAGATTGGTAATTGATGTCAGTGTACCTAAATACATGGAGATACACATTTGGGTCTGGATCAAAATGCTTTAATTTAAAACACGGAGACGTTCTATGCCTCACTGCAATACCGAGCTTACCAGCAGAACAGCAAATCAATCGAAAAGTCGCCCATGTGTAACATGCTTTACTATTTGTTAAGCATCACCACACTGCTGCTACGGTCGACGTCACGCCTTTTACATTAGCCTGCACCAGGTTTGCCTGGCCGGCGGGAACAGCAGCTCCTCCGAACATCCTTCCCCAGTTCCCCAACTTCTGTAAGGCTAACCGAAACGGAGCGGGGGGGCGACGGAAAGGCAAACAAATATTTACAGCAGGAGCCCGGGAGGACGCGTCCTGGGGGAGCCTGGAGCAGCGGCGAGCGCCCGGGGCGGCCGCGCCGCCGTCCGCCTCTCCCGGGCGGCCGAAGCCACGCGGTGGCACTCTTCGTACAGGCTTCGCAGAACAAAAGCCGCTCCTGGGCTCCGGCCAGCCCAGCCCCGCTGTCAAAACCTATCCACGTACTCACACGGTTATGACAACTGTATCTACCTTTTTTTTTTTCTTAAAAAGAAATAATAAATATGATGAGGCGACAGAGTGTAGAATTTCTGATGGTTAGCAGAAGTACAGAACACCTTTTAATATTTCTGCAGTTATCACACAAAGCACTGGCTGAGCCAATCCCTTTTCCCACTGGGGGTTTAAAATTCTGAAGTTTCTTAAACATTCTTACGCACCGTAGTTAAGCGGTGATCTGTTTAATACATAAGATGTTATATGTGAGCTTTGTTACCCTCCCAGCATTTTGCTGCAGCCTAGCAAGCCAAACAAAGCTGCAAGCAATATTGTTTAAAACTTTAACACATCCTTTAACAACACACGACAACAAAGCGGTAGTTGGAGCAACAAAGTGAAAGCTCTACCTTTGGAAATGTGTTTTACAAATGATGTTGTTCCTCTGGAAACTCCACTGACAAATGCTCCTGGGCCTCTGGTCAGCCCTTCGTAGGGGAGCCTAAAGAAATCGGCTATGCCGTTCCCTATGCTTCTCACCAGGCTAGCCGGGCTTCCAAGAATTTCCAGCGATCCGACAACCCAGCCTGTGTGGAGAAACAAGACACATGTTACGGCTGCAAAAACTGCAGAAGCAGCAGTTGTGAAAAGGTTATTCCTTAATTATCTTTTTCACACTAGAATCCATCGCATTATGAACTTCCTTTGAGCAAAACACAGGAAATAACTCATCCACTATGAATTCAGAAATGGCAATCTTTCATACTTCGTAAATCAAAGAAATCCTTTTGGCAAACTCACAAATAGCTTTAGAATGACTTCCTTCCAGGAGCTTCCCGTATTTCTGCTAAAAGTGTGCTAGGGAGGCGGATGCTAGAGCCTCACAGCTACGGAGGAGCGGGACCGCAAGTTCAGATCGCTGGCTCGGTTTTAGACGCTATAAGGCAGCAATGTGATTTCACATCCTTATGTGATAGAATTGTGACAGGGAGTTTACACTGGTACAATGTCCTGCTTTACGGGAGTGTGCAGGTCAATTGCTTGATGGAGTGTTAGGAAAGGGGATGCAGATTTTTGACAAGTGCTTAAGAAGTTATTTTAAATCCACCCCAACCCTTCTAAGCTGATCATTTTCTTTCAGAGTGCAGTGAAAGCCAGACAAATGTCTTTTGCTCAGTACAGTTGTGTAAACAGCAATGACATCTACATGCTGATTAGGTTACTCATAGGGGAGTATTCCTTATGCATATCCTAGGAGAGGTATCTGTGGATCTGGTTTCCTATATAAATGCAGGGTTGCCAGCAGCTTGCTGGATGGCCGAGTGTGCAGCAATCTGTTGCTGGAAAGCTGTTTGCAGGTCTTGTCTTTCTCAGGCTGGTTGGCAGCAGATTTATTAGGGAAATAGTGCTGCATAACTTTTTTTTTCGGCAGCCCTGAGAGAGCAATTCAGAAATGGCAATAAACGTTAAATGGGAACTGCCTGGTCTTTGAGCCCCTGTACCATGAATTTCAACTGGCACTGTCAGAGCGACACAAGGCGCAACAGGGCCAGGAGACTGAAAGATGGACAGACTGGCCTCCTGCTCTCCCGCCGAGGGCCCTTGATCTGCGCTGCCCTCCTCATTCCCATCTCATCACCGCAAACTCCTGCTATCCAGATGCTTTTCTTGTTTTCTATTAACCCCTCCCAGTCACTCCTGTGGAACGCTGAATCATGAAACTGAACAGAAGAGAAAATGTTACTCATATGAAATGAATTAATCTCATACTATCAGTCTAAGCTCCCGGAAAATCTATTATTCTTGTTGAAGCTGTCCCACATTTCAGCCCTGGCAGGTTGAGAACTCCAGTATATGTAGTATAAAAAGCAGGAACCACAGTGGACATAAGGGAGAGGGTGGGATGGACTATGAAAACAAGTAACAAGTACTACTGGCAACGCGATGAGCAGAGCAGCGACGAGTGCTGCAGCCCCGCGGTGCCTGCCCTGGAAAGGAGCGTCCCCCTGGCAGTCCTTCCCTGCTGTGGACCAGGGGAAGCCAGCGCTCCAGGCTGGGCCTGCGACTCCCTTGCTGTAGTATTTTTAATAAATTATCCTTGCCACTGTGTGAAGTGATGAAAAGCTGGAGGGGTGGGGAGACATGTACAGATGGAAGAGATGCTCTTTCTGCTTTTTCTGATCAATAATGTTGCAATAATCCCTTACAGCATTTTTTTTTTTTTTTTTTCCCTAAATATTCTTGGCATTGCTTGTCCTGAGGTGGTGGTGTGATGGAAAGGGGCTGCACGACACCATGGCTTAGTGCCTTGCTGTCCTGCAACACTCCCAGTAGGTACCACCAGGCTGGGACACAGGAGACTCCAACTCCACTCACCTGTTTGGCCAGCCAGCGTGTTCAGGAATGAAAATCGGACTAAAACCAGGAACGAAACCAGTTTAACACAAAGCTGAGGGGTTGCCTGGTATCCCGGGGATGGGCTGTTGCAGTCTGGCCCTGGCCTGCGGGCTATCAGTTTCGGGAAGCTCTGGAAGGAGCGTGCTCACCCTTGGAGAGTGCATGGGAGGAATGTGCAACCTGCAGCAAGGGTGACGCTCCTTGGCCAACGCCCAGAGCAAAACTAATGGCTCCTCACTGCCGGCATGGACCACCCAACCCAAGCAGGAAGGCGTGGGAGTAAGTCAGGCATAGGAGAATGATGAATCGGGAATAATCCCTCAATTCACAAGCTCTGTGCTACATTTTGCTTTGCAGAAATACAGTATCATGTCAGGTTACCATTTCCCAAAGTATGCTTAGTAATTATATCCACTAATATGAAATAATTATGACTATATTAGCAGAGAGCCACTGCATTTTCTTTATAGGCAACTATAGGGTTAGTTCTGGCTGATACCAGTAACATTTTTAAATAGAATTTTATTAACTTCTAAATAGAAGCCAACTTAATTAGAAAAGGATGGGAGATTTCCATTGCAAGTTTTGCTAATTTGAGACACGCAATGCTAATCGGTGTATTTGAGGAGAGCTCTCCAGCCCCATTCATTGCTTAGGAGACATGGATGCTGGCTGCTCCTTTGCAACATAGGGGGCAGCCTGATACAGCCCCTTTAGCAGCCTTTGGGGAAAATCCTGCCCCCTCCCGGAGGGCAGCGATGGTCTTGCACACAGCTAAGGGCAAAATGAGACTATATCCCACTTGGAGGATAAGGCATAGCTGTATGGGAATGCTGTTTGTGCAGATGCTACAACAATTTATGCATGGGACAGTGGTGAGCAGAAGGGGGTCAAACAACCCATTTTTTTTGCAGATTAATGTGGTTAAAATGCAGGAGAGTGAGGTCATCTTCCACAAGAGACCAATCCAAGAAGTGTAACTCACCTGATGGTGAGGAAAGGACTCAGGGTTTGCAGACCATATAAAGCCTTTTGCTTGATTTTTTCCTCCCTTTCAACTTTGTTGACACAGTCAGCCTTTTGACAAGTGTCACAAACTCTTCAAAATAAAGCATCTTCTTTGCCCAAACAAACATTAATCAATAAAATTCACGATTTTAATCATGGGAGCCCCTTTCAAACAATACATTTTAGTTTTAGTGCTTTGAGTGGGATTTAAGTAGTAATTAAATATATGCTTATGTATTTTCCTCAAGAGAAGTTCCACTGAAGCAAACCTTAATTTCTTAATGTTTAAACTCGCCTGATTTCAGCTCCATCATAAGCCCAGAGCAAGGGTAGCACAGGAGGAAAGACCAAGACCAGGCTCAGGAATCCCTAACCAGCATATGTACCTCACCTGGGATGTTGCGCATGAAAAGCCAGTATAACCCCAATTTCCTGCTGCAGTCTATCACCACTTGTATCACCACTCCTAGCCAGTTGTGGGGAGAAACATTCACACCGTGTACCATATTTGGCTACAGTTTCTTAATTAGCAAGAAACTAGATCTCCCTTGTTGTACTATGGGATTTGACTGTAAAACAAATCCAAACAAGTAGTAAAAAGAAAAACCTGCAAATTTTGCAAGGAAAATAATGCAAGAAAATAATGAATTGGTGCACAATGTTCTGGTCCACAATTGTGTACACAGTTGCCATAATCAGCTGTGAAAGTCAGGTATGCACACAGTGAAAGACCAGATCAGCATCTCACTATTTCTATTTATAAATATCTGAAATGCATGTGTACAATTTTGGAAACTGTGCACAGAAATCAGGTCGCAGCTGTGCTTGCAGCACATATTGAAGCATCAGGATTTCAGGAAAACTGACCATTACTATTTCAGGAAAATATATCCCACATTTCAGTGTTGACTACGTTGCCTGTGATCATGGAGGAGCTTCCTCCTGTCTCAGATACAAATTCTGCTCCACTCTAAGACATATCAGAGACCAAATTTCATGACTTCTAAATTAATATTTAAGGGAAACAGAATGTACCTGCTAACCTAATAGACTAATTGCTTACTATTGATCCTATATGGGAAAAAGTTAGTAACAGCAAACTTCATAGTTCTTGGATCAAAGGACAACAAACATCTGTGTGCCAGTTTAGCATGAAGGCTGTATGAAGAAAGACAGATTCCTAATCATAAACTGCAGCCAAAAGGAGGTTTAACAACAAAACAACATTCAGGGCTATAATTTACTTCTGAATGCAGAGCAACATGCTGAATAATTTGATTAAATGTAGTTTTGGGGAGTTTATGTGAGGAATGTGGGTTGATTCTGACTAGTGCTATAATATAAAATGACAAAACCTAAGCCAGCTAGAATACATTTTTATGCTGTGTTCAGGGTTTTGTAAAGCCTTCAGGCAGCTGGCTAATGTTTAGCACAACTTTACAAATCTTCACTGGTGTCTGCTCAGCCATTTTATTTCCCTTCTGTCGTATGGCAGGACATGAAAGGTGTCTGAAAATATCATTATCAAACAGTGTCTGAGGAAAACAGTAATTGTACAGCTAACATGTAGGTCATTCAGCTTGAGAGACAATCACAGAATCCTGGTACCTAATAAAAATGTTACAAGTTAAGGAAAAGTACTGACCTGCTCTGAAAAGTGCTCCAGCAGCATAATGCATGGCCAAGGCATGGACAAGTTGCCTGGCAGTGGTGAAGATGGGTCCTCGCTCAAACACAGAGAAGGACAGAGGGGTGTGATCTGAGGCTATATACAGTTTCAATGAAGCATGGATACTGACAAGGAGATTAACAGGTTGTATCGTTAATTTTCTTAACTTCACTGGCTTGACTAAAGCTCTTGCATGCTCTCTCACTTGTTCAGGCAGTATCAGGGCACTATCTGAAGTATTAATGGATTGACAAGGGGTTTTGTTTTCTGGAAGATATGTATCAAACAAAGTCTTAATGTAGTAAACAAAGGTGTCTTCCACATACAGCCTAGCTGGTTTGAGTTCAAAGCTGAGGTCATTCACGTGAAACATGAAATTCTCTTCCTTGGAAAAAGCAATGCAGAGTTTTAAAAAGCAGTTTTCCTTATAGCTTTCCAAATCTTTGTTACAAGCAATGAGGTTGTTCACTCTGGACCACTGCACAGTTTCATTTTTCTCTCCTTGGCATAGCAGGACTGCAAAATGGAAATTGGATTTGCTGTACAACTGATTGTCCAGTTGCAAGTCTTCACAATACACTTGGAGACTATGAAATTGTGGGAGGCCTTCCACAGCGTCCTGCTGGAACTCCTGTGACAGGGGTCTCAGGTAGCTGGTGGCTGGGGCCATGTGGAGGAAAACGTTGTCTGCTGTGAGGCGCAGAAGTTCAGATGACACTTTGTGGTTTGTAATATCATCAAATGCAGTGAGACTTAACTGACTGATGAACATTTTCAGTGACAGGGTCTGCTCTTGACTTCTAGACAGGGGGGAAAACAAGTTTTGTTACTTCATGTATTTTGAAGGCATCTTTCTTTCTCAAAAAGCTATCAGGAGAGACTTTCTCTATAATACATGGGAAACTCATTGTGCAAGTCCCATTAATGTTAATGGGATCTGGCAGCCCTAGTCACCACAGTGGATACCACCCAGGAGGTCTTCTAAGAAATGGGATATTACACATCTATGCCAGGTTTCTCTTTCTTTCTTATCAACAGGATAGTTTGGACAAGGACATCTCTATACACACAGTAATTCCCTATTAGATTTGCAACAAAGCCAGATATTAAAGCAGACAACAAACACAATTTTCTGATAATTCACATACAGTCTCAGCTGTCACAATATTTTCTGGGAGCCACTACTGAAGGTTACTATTATGCATAATTCATTTCACACCACACACAGCAAGTGCCCTCCAATGAAGCCACCACAACATTTTTATACTGACGGCATTGAGGGCCTCTCCACCCCCAGTATTAACTGCCCATTGCCAAGTTTAACTAGCAAGTGGGCTATTGTGTACTGCTGATGACCAGTTTCTTGGGGATTAATGCTTCATTACAGCACAAATAAAACCAGTACAACTAATTCCACTCTAATTGTAACAGCATTGCTGGAGGCCAGGCATTCTGCATCTTGGAAATAGGTAGTGTTATAACTGCACTTGAATGGAGGTGAGGACCAGGTTGCAGTGTGTAATGGAAGTGGGGAAGCCTTCTAAGGAAGAGTGTTATAATCAAGTACAGTTAATTACTGACTGTAAGACTATTTCTACAGCCCTTGCACATTAAGCTTCCTATCAATTTTAGTGGGAGCTTGTACGATTATGGATGGCAGGACCTGGCTAAATACATTTTAAACTGATGAACACACTCAAAATTAATTATGATGGAAAACATCTTTCTTAATGAACAACTCAGGACTTCTTTTTGTATCAGACATCTAGTGTTTACCCTAAAGTGATATGATTTTTCATGTTAGATTGTCCTTTTTTAACTGATATACAAAGCATAACATATGGTCTAAACATATGCCACAGAACATGCAGCAGTATTAAATAAAACGAACAGTTAAGCCAAAGTTTTTAAGTCAGTGAACACTTAGAAAGTTGACTGACCTCTCAGCACTGTTTGGCAATGCTTTTTATCATCTTTTATGTGCTTTATGTACCTGTTGAGGTTGATCTCGACGGGTCCCGCTCTTCCTTCTGGGGCCAAGGTTATAACTATTGTTCCACACTGATGGGCAATGTCCACATAAACATAGCCAAAGCCAGTTAAGAACACAATCTACCAGAGAGAGTTAGAAACACATGGAATGCTACTGAAATTACTATTTTTAATGTCATAATTTGAATTAATCCTATTAATGCCTTCTGGTTGAGATCTTTTACTCAAATCATGATACTGTTCAGGAAAAAAAGAAACAGATTTCAATACTTCAGAAAACAACAGCTCTCACACTTTAAGTATTTCAGTTGTACAGCAAGATGAAATTTGCACCTCATCATTTAACTGTATAACTGAATACCATTTAAATATGAAACTTCTCCAGAAATAAGCAAGATGTGCTGGGGGCAGGGGGAGGTTATAGGAGAACAGAATAAATAGGAGATTTTAATTTGTGATTTTGGATTAAGGAGAAAGGCATATTCCTGGAGCTCTGCAAAATCCCACCTTCTCCTCTGGAAAACAAGCCCTAAATTAACATTATGTTGCTATGCCCTAGCTCAGAGCTGGTTAGATGAATGGCTGATAGCATGATGCAAAACACATGAAGACTAAAAAATAAGTAACATTTTGGATTCATGAAGACTTGCTTAACAACTCAACACTGAATGCATTTTTAAGCCACCTAAACTGGTTTTGTGAGAACACCTTCACAAGCAAGGTGCTGCCACAAAGAAATGGCAAAAGTCTATTGGAAAGTGTAAAACATCTAAAAAGGTAGGAAAATGGGAACTTGACAACAGGTTCACGTCTTGCTTACAGATATGCAAACTTTCATTCTGAACATGTTGTCCTTAGGAATAAATATTCTACTTAAAGAAATGACATACTGTTTTTGGAGCTAAATTCTGTAATATTTCTGTGCAAGTTTTGTGTTTTTCCAGAATATAAAAGACTAAGGTGTTTTTAGGTTTGGGAAACTCACAGTAGTCCTCGTTAGAGCAAGCTGGCTTCTGTTTTCTTGTAGGGCTACTACAAATACAATTGTTTACTAGATTGTAATGACAGAAGTTATAATTTAAAGGAATCCAAACTCAAGAAATAACACAAAGATAATGGGCTAGCACAGGTAAAATAAACAGTTGTTTGTCTTGAAGATTCTTTCCTGCTGTTAACAAGTCACCAGAAGGAAAAACACTTGGAAGTTTAGTAGGATCAGCATTTAAACTGATTCTTGTTACATTATTTATAATAACCCTGCACAGATAATTAAATTTCATTCATCAAGTTATGTCTTATTCTTCTGAGAATTACATATAAAAGAATTTCTAATTTCAGTATGTCATTTTTAATCCTTTGCTTATCTGAAAGAGATTCAGAATCCTGCGTGATGGAATTGTAGAAAAAAGGACATTTACTGAATTTTCAATACACTCTCATTATTCTAAAAACCCCTCAATGATCTTAAAGATTGGTCATTTTAATTCCAATTTCAGATGATTCTGATGATAAATACCTTAATTTTAATAAATTAATAAAATCTTCTTTCTAATAGAATAGGAAGTAGCTCCCTGTGACTAGGTAGAAAGGGTATAAATTACTTAAGATCCTCTAAATCTCAGTTATTTCACAATCTGAACTGAGTTGTATGTGAAGTTATTAGCATATTCCTTATGTATTTACATTTATAGTTTTCTAAGAGAAAGACTGTTTGAGCAATCCTGGGGAAATTCTCTCCATGTAAACCCTAAAACTTCAATAACAGAAGGCTACACTTTTTATTTGGAGAGTTCTTCAAGTAGACAATGATCCCCAAATGTTGTCTTAGCATCTAATTCCTTCTAGGAGCCAGATACTTATAAAGAACCCTGGTCTGGCATAACATTAATGACTGAAATTTGAAACCTTGCATTGCTTGACTGGCTTGCTGAATGAAACTGAACTACTTGCTATATAACATAACACTCAATAATCAAGAGCATTTTGTGATTGGTCCCCAGGGAAAACATCTGAAACTAGTATTTCTTTCAAAGAGCCAAGCAGTTTATGTTGATTCCATGTAAACTAATGACTTCAAAGATGGAAAAAATTTCCATCAAAAAGAATCACTCCAGTCAAGGAAGTTTTCATTTACCTCAAAACAGGAGAAAAATAACAGAAGGAAAGAAAAGGGTTTTTTTGTTTTGTTTTAGAAAGACATGCGTAGCTTCTGTGAAGACACAGAGGGAGAATGACAGCGAAGATTCCTACAAGATGTAAAGATAAAAATCCTGTGATAATTAAGTTACCAAACAGAAGGATTTTCCTGCATCCCGGGGGATTCTTTGCTTACAGGGGCCAGAAATTTTCAGGACCGATTTTTCCAGGGAACACAAGGTTGATTAAAAAGAAGTGAAAAAATTCAGCGCTAGAAAGCCTGTATTTTTGATATAGCTATTTTTAAAAATGGCCAGTGAAGAAGGTAATCTGTATTCTAAAACTTCCACAAGAAGGGGCTTAGGAAGGAGAGCTCCCAAGACTTAAATAAAAAAACCTAAAACCAACAGAAAGGATATGCTTATTGCAGAGGAACAATATACTGTAAAGGTCAGGAAGACAACTATTTATGCTGTGAACTAGGAAACAGTTTATAATGGTTTACTTGTGTTCCTTGATTGTTGATGTCCACTAAATCACTCCATTCATTTACTAATTCATCGGACGACATCACTTTCAGAAGAATGCTGGGTAACAAATCTCTTGTTTTGCAATCTGGATAGCTGGAGACTTGATGGTAAAGTTCATGATGAACTGAACATTCAGCTGGAATCTTTCTACAATAAACTTCAAACTTTGGTGTATCTGAAATTGTATAAAATATACAAGGTTAGGGATTTCTAAAACCTGTATTAAATCAAAACTCACCTACGCTTACACAACTGAGGAAGTTTCTGTCTGAAATATCACTGACAAAAATATTACTTTCTAGTGGTTGGAATCTTATGTGTTTGGGTTTTTTCCTTTTCTTTTTTATGTCAGTAAGATTTACATAAATAATGTTCCACTAATCATTACATTAACATACTATAACTGGAATTTTGACAATATGTTTTGTGTTACATTTGCAAATCTGAGGAAATTTAAATGCTCCATGGGATTGAACTGATGTCAATGAAACTCCACTGCCTACTAGTTTCCTACAGCCAAGTCACCTTGATAGCTGGAACCAAGGAGACCCAAAAGCCTGGAGCCATGTAAGTTCATACTTCTGACCTCATGATCAGCTCCAATAGCTTCCAGGCTTCAGTATCTTTCAGAGCCTCTCACTTTGAGACAGACCTTTATGAGGGCAACAAGTTCTTGTCGTAACCAAAACACATACTGAACTCAACTTTGTATTGGAGATACAGTAAAATAATTTATACTACAACAGTGCACTGTTTCTAATTACTGCATACTACCTACCTTTGAAGTTCTCTTTTACAAGCAATGGAATGGAGCACCTATTGTGGATAATTATACGAGGACTAGGATCTTCTGTAAGTGTTAGGTACGTCACGCCAAGATGCTCTTGATAAGTCAGTGCTATAGCTCTAAAACAGAAGCAGATATCTTTGGTGAAATCTACGTCTTATTACTCTGGACAATTAAAAACATTCAAAACTAGCATCTGTAAGATTCTTTATGATCAAGTTCCAATTCCACAGATACTTATATACATTTAGGCAAGTACATATCTCCACTGAGAATTATATTTAAACAGAAGAACACGTGGAAATAGCACAAAAAACAACATTAGAGAAGAAATCACTTCATAGAGACTACTCATGAGTTAAATTGAGCACGTGTGTTTGCAAGATGAGAGCCCTATCCAGCAGAGATTTATATTAAATTAAAAACATGAGATTGTAGGCCCGAATTTTCAACATAAATCTTTAAAAATTTCCAGAGGAATTTGCACGCATACTTCTCTGATATACGTGAAAGATATTTTTAACAAATACATAAATCTGTAACTGACTGCTCCCCTGGAATGATCCACAATGCTATCACCCTCTCATATGTTAATGTTATGAATCATCATTACATAAATTTCCAAAGTGAAAATAAATTAATTTAGTTCTGCTCATTAGCCACATAAAATGTCTTCACAGATAAACACAAATTCTTTTTTTTGTTGTGCAAATTTATTGGCTATTTCTGAAAAACTTCGCCTCATGGTGATTTCAACAATCCAAACAGTCTGAAAATTTGATTAGGAACATGAGATCCTCTATGCCTGTCTCAGAATTATAAGGAATCCCTTCCTTGTTTTTCCCATTAAAAAATTTTTTTCATCTGAAGTCTGTGTGAGAATCTTTAGTGTCCACAGTGTCATCTCTTAGACTCCGCAGAGGAACTGTATGAGGGTTTGAACGATATCAAGCACTTCAGGCAAGAGAAAGATCATATGGCTGGTAATATATACTGATGTATATATTTCTCTGATTTCAGCGGATTGTTTCTTGTTTACCAGTATAAGCATGAATAGATTCAGATATCAGGTCTGAGAACTGAAGTTGGGCATCTGACAAGTCATTGGACTGTTATTTTTAACTAGCTGGATGCATTTATTTGTAAGTGGAATGCACATTTGGATATTTCAAGCTTTAAAATTTGGAAATCTTTCCTTGTTGTAGTCTCAAAATAGTTTCATCCCTTTTTTTGCTTTTCCTGTTTATCCTCATTATTCTTACTAAAATATACTTTTACCTTTTATAAACAAAACATAAATTTTTCTATTTTATTATTTCACCCCGTTATTGAACTCTTAAATTGTTACCACAAATTAAAAAAGACCATAATCTTGAATATAAACTTTTCATGCTCTTACTTTGTATGCATGTAAAAAAATAACAGCCCATACATTATAAAAATTGTACAAGTTGTACACGGTTATAACATTAAACCATTTATAATAAAAGCATCAAAACCATCAAAAGATAACAATTTTTAAATTAAAGTAAGACTTGCCTTTACATATGGGGGGCATCTGTTACTCTGACTTTTGCATTAATCTCTTACTGTTTGTTACTAGCTGAGGCTTGATAGCAACAAGCAAAGTTCATTATGTATGACCGTTCAGTGTACAGTACCTGGTACAAAATCCACTTTCACTACAAACCCCTGTGGGCACTGCCACGCTCTGTCTAGGAAACTCCTGTTTAATGACAGCTGGTAGGCTCCACAGCTCACAACTCCCAGCGCAGCCGCACGGACTGAAACTCAGCAGCATGCGTTTTTCAGTAAGAGGTGCCCCTGACGTTAAGGGACTGGTGTCCGACATCAGGTCCCAGCAGGGCACAGTGCTCAGCGTCTTGCTGGGTGGTGCCCCAGCTGGACTGACGCTGAACACTGTACTGTCTGGCGAGTGGAAGTTCTGGAAAGAAAAAAGATGGTGGTAGCACGACATGCTGGCTCCTAACAGGCAGTTTATTCATGTTGATCTTGCACAGAACAGTCTCAAGTAGCCAATGACCACAACTAACTAAAGGTTGCACTGAGTCCATTGCGTTAAAAGCTCTTTGGCCAAATTCTCTCTTCAGGCATAGTTATGCACTTAACTGAGCACAGTTGTCTACCGTCCACTCTCAGTTGCACAACATAACTCTACCAAAAGTAAGTTACATCACTGTAACATAACTGTGAGAAGAAAATCCATTTATAGATATAAAACTAAGAATGGATTTTAGCCTCAACATTATTCCAATTCCCCAACCCATAAGACCGCCACAAAATGCGCAATGCACAAATGTAGACACCGATGTGAAGAAAACTAATGCAGAAGGAAAACAATACAGAAATAGAGAACTTAAAAAATTTGTTTATCTGCCAACTCCTCTAGCAAGTTTGACCCTGAGAATTCTTTCCACATATTTGACTATAAATGTAATCTTCAATAAATACGTATAAATGGTTGATTAAAATATATTGACCATGCATACATTTTGGTTCCTGTAAGCTAGTCCTTAAATATACTGTGTGATTATTAGAAAACTGATATTCACAATTTGATGCAGTTCGCTGAAATACATAAACCTTGGGCACGTCTCTAGTTCTGCAGCTTTGTTCAGATAACTGGAATCTTCCCAAAAGGATAACAAAAAATTTTCAGCCTGCCAGGCCAATATACCTCTTTTACACGCAAACTCAGTAAAAATTCTGAGAACAATTTCAACAGCTACTACAGATTACACTGCTTATTTTACAGAAATGGCCATTAGTGCCTGAACAGATGGAGAACAGGCAGAACTAATTCTGCAATGTGCAAGAATCTCCTGCTTTGCACAGATTTCTGATGACAGTTAATTACGAGAGTTTAATTTACCCAAGATTCTGTATTTTAAATTAAAATGATATAAAATACTTTGTCATTATTACGTCTAAATATTTCTGTTCAAGCTCTGCTATATGCAGTTGAGACCATAAAAATCTAAACACCCGTGTACCACAGACAAATAAGAACAGTATCCACAGTGTTTTACCTCTTCTCCTGAGTGGGGTTTGGATACAGAGAGCTGTGGCCTATAATAGATTTGATATGATGTATCATTGATTATTGTTGTCTTATCTTCTATCTGTAGAATTTGTATACCTTGCCGAACCATCGAAGAAATGCAGAATTGACACAGCTGTAAGACAATAAAAAACGATTATGAGGTCACACAGAAAACCACAGAAGGTATTGAAATATAGGGACAGAACTGCCATTTTCTTTTTAACTGTGGAGATCCTGTCTATATTCATGCACTTTATAACTGGAGGCACATCACATACTTTTGAAGTTACATCTGTCAAAGTTTTCCAAACAAGATTGAGAATTCATTAATTCTTTTTCCAGGAGATATTGCATTACCTTGATGAATTGGGCAGAATGTTTTTGGTGATCTAATTCTTTAAATTATACTTCATATATTGTTTACACCCTCATTATGTTTTACATGTATTAACATAATTAGGGAGGAGCTTTTACACTGCATAGCAATTGATTGTTTTCATGTGCTGTATGACTTTGTTTTTAAATGATAAAGTTATAAATCATGATAATTTTCTTCTAACCTTTTGATGACCTGGGAAAGCACCAAGTTTTATTTCAGCTTCAACAAAACCTTCTTCGTCCAACGTTACCACTTCCCCATTATCGGCATCCTTCCATTTCGGGGAGGTCATATTATGAACCAGTTTAATTGCCACTGATTTGTGCACAGTATTAGAGTTTGCCCAGTATATTCCAACCTGAAAAGCTTCCTGCAAGTGAAAAATGACTTATTATCACTTGTTGACAATTCGATACACTTCTACTAGAGTTAAACGTAGCTTCCAATATGAAGTCTGCCTCCTTTCCTCCTTTTCTCCCTCCAATTTTTTTTTATGTGGTACAAGGATAGATGAAACCACAATATGGATATGGGGCTGATCCTCACAGTGGAATCAAGACCATAGTCTACACTGAGACGTGTTAACAGGCAGACCTTTTGTTTATTAACTGACATACGCGGAGGAGGGGGAGATGGCAAAATAAACAGGAAGTATCAGATTGTCCAGTTGGAATTGACAAGCTGCTGTGTCAAATTATTTTAATTCTTTCAAAAATAAAGAATATTGGGATTGTAATAAAAAAGTATGTGCACGGCCAAGCTAAGGTATGTGAGAAGATACATTACACAAAACTCTGAATTCAGGAAGGCAGGCATCCTAAAGAATCTTCCTTGTTTGTAATTCACCCTATCTCATTATCAAAGCTTTCTTAGTAGCATATGAGCTATGAAACAACTCGACCTAAAACACTCTCAAACCAAACATTTCTTCCGGGCTGTCAGTTTTGCTGCTGTTGTCAACACATTTCCCAAGTGTCAGGTCGGCACAGCTGGGGCCAAAGTCTATATTTGGCCTTCACACCAATTTGCTTGGGCTGCTGCATTATGCCCACGTTGCGGATTCATTGGCTGAATTGGGAGGAAGGAGAGAAGGCTGCTGAATCAGACAGCATGCAGGTCGTCTTCTTACAGTGTCTTACCAACAATTTTTAACTATGCATCTTTAAGACATGCTGTGCTTCAAACATTGCTATCACGTATGTCGTGCTACCCGCTGCTCAGTCAGTGTGGCAAATTTCTATTGCTCTTTCTACTCCTCATCATATGACTAAAAGACACATTGACGAGAAAGTGGGAATCATCTGGATTAATAACCATTCTTCAGAATCGCACTGTTTAACAGAACTGTGCCCGTTAATGTGAATGGCAAAGTTACCTCGAAGTTGGGAGGTATAATTACTTTCCCAGTAGGTACTTGAAGAACGATCTTCTCTCCTTCAAACAGCCAGAGGTCCCACTTGGACTGATTGATAAGCAAAGCCCAGGGCAGGAGTTCTATCAGCAGAGTTTTAACACACGGTTTCCACACTGACAGCTTTACCCGCATTGGGCTATCCCATTGGGAGAGTTGTTCATTGCTGTTCAGAAACAAATAAACAAAAAGATAAAGTCAAAGGAATAATGAATTCAAGATTACAAATGATAAGCCATCATTTTCAGAAATTTGCAAGGCTTTTCTGGTTTTGAAATAAAAAAACCAATCTCCTTACCTTACCTTATCATTTTGGAACATACTGAGATGCTGTATGATGGATCTAGCTACACGTAGGCTATAAAGACATTTTTTTAACCGCATAAGCTCAACCTAAATTTGGTCAATTAAAGAAACGCCTTAACAGAATAACCACTATCCTTCAGAACTAAACCTGTGACTTTTGTAGTCATAAAATCACACTTCCTTTTTTTTTTTCAGCAGCTCCTCCTACAGCAACTCCCTGTTTCTGTACTGAAACAAACAGCTACTGAATAAACCACAGCCTCTAGAGCTGCAGTAAAGAAGGTGCATTCACAAAAAAATAGTTCCATTTTTTAATCCTTGCTGATGCAATCTTCTCAGTATAATCAAGGCCAGCCCTAGGTTGACCTCAATTTTTTCCCACCTGCAACAGATTCTGCAGCTTACATACAGGAATCATGTAATTACTGAAAACATATTCAATGTTGATCACATATAGTCTTCTTGAACATGGTTTCAGTTTATTTGAAAAGGCAATGCAATAACCATGAAGAAAATTTAGCAAAGAATTACCTGTCTGAATCCTTCCTATTATATGGCCATGCAGGCTGGGGAGAATTAGCGGTGCCATAGAACTCGGACAGTATTTGGTTGACATTGTCACCTGGATGGGATTTAGTTGCTATCTGTTTAATTAGCGTGGTTGAGATAGGGACTGCGCACTCTGATGGATCATCTTCCTCCCTGTCATTGAAAACAGATTCAGTCACTTACACAACAAGATCAAGCATTAGTAGCACTAACATTTTCTTTAATGAAACTTTCCAAGTGTACTCTGCAGTAGGAACACTCTCAAGGTAATCATGGATGAATCAAGTTACGATGTCTAACAAGTTCCTGAGCATTAACTGACATGCATGAATTTGTTATGACACTGTAATGACCTTTGTGTCTGAGACCCTAGAAACTCTTCAGTATTCTCAAAAAACATTTCAAGATCATTTAGGAATTTATTTTTCAAAACACAAAAATGTAGACTGCTTAAGCAAACAAATGCCAATGTGCTTAGGATAGTTATACCAAATTTAATATTTCCTATCATATCATTTCAGGCCACATATGCTTGTTCTGCTGTATGTCCTCTGCATATGCCATACTTTTGGAAAAATACACCAGAAGTTAAAGTGTAAATTATTCCTTCTTTTCCATACGAATGAACCGTTTTGAAGGAAAGCAAGTATTTTACCTGGCTTGAAATGTCAGGTGGTGTGTAAGATCAGGTTCTATATTTTGCAGTGCTTTCTCCTGTCCTTTCCCTGGAATCACTTGTGTTTCATTCAATCCCAGGCTTCTTTTCTCTAAATGTATGATAATTGGGTCTGGTAGATGGCTCCTTACAATGAAAAGAGGGCTGAAAACAATCTACAAAAAGAAAAGAATATACCAATTTAAGGCTAATTTTATTCCAGTATTACAACTGTTGAAACAATCTATTAATAAAGTGGGTCATTCTGTCCTTAATTTATTATGTAACATGTTAAGGCATAAACATTTAGATTTCAGAGACATTACATGTACTTACTAATCGTTGCTGCACATGAGAGTTGGGCTCTAAAGTCAAAATTGTGCACCACACATATGTAATCGAACTCTTTGAAGATGGTACCTGTATGCAGAGAGATCAACAGCATTACACTAAAATTATTCTAGGATGATAATGTTCAACATTTCATCATATCAAATAGAAGTCCAAATGCAAAGTCCCAAGTTCGGTCAGACATTTTTTTAATGCTATACTCCATATACCTATTTCTAGTCATACCTGAATGACAGTGCTGTGTTCTGTATGTTTAGAACTCAAACACACGTCTCGGGACCAGTCTTCATCTCCTGTAGCTTTCACACTCAGCTCGGTGAGCTCATTGTTTTCTAGTACATAGGAAGGCAACTTCTGCTTGGCTGCAAGGCAGTTGATGTGTTCTTTAACAACGGCCTGTCCATCCTGACTAACATAATGCTGAACCACTTTCAGTTCAATACTTTCGGAGAGGTAACTACAGACTGTCTGTCTTCCACAGATTAGAATCTAAAACACACAAAAATATGCAGCTCATATATAAACAATTGTGAAAAAGAAAGGTCAAAATTGAATTATAGAGTGAAAACCTGTACAAGAATAACCTCCCTATTTTAGGTTTTCCCAAGCACTGCTGAAGGCAGTGAATGGTAAAACATTATTTTTATTGGCCAAATGTATGTGCAATTTCATAGAAACCTAGGCATTAAAACACTTGAAATATTGCTAAGGCAGTATCTGAGCTTGAAAGAAACATGTAACATATCCACTTTCGTTCCCACTGAACTCAGCAGTACTGCCCACGGCTGACATAGCTCTGGTTTGGATTTTAAGAGTACTGTGATGGTCTCTGAATGCTGAGCCCTTTCTGAGCAGACACAGTGATGTACTTCAGAAGAAAGGTTTCTACTGACACCTCACACTCTCAACACAATCCAGTGATCCAGACCTTTCAGTATGTTTGCTGTTTAAAAGCTTGTAATTCAATTAAATGGCTGTACCATATTTCTGTATTTAAGTGCACCCACCTAAAAAATGACCAAATTAGACTCAGAGTTGTTGCTGTCCAACTGCAGTGGCTGGCATCAGTATAATATATAATTACACCATATTTATAATTATGCTGTATATAATCATAATCCATACATGAATTATTTACCACAGAACATATATCTGACTTCTTCTAAGCTATACCAAGGAACAGCATTCCACGTGTATCCCTGCTACAACCATCTTCATTTGCTTTTCATTAATGAGGGTGCACACCATAGCTACAACCTACCAAGCAAAATCTCAGCAGGGCTTTCAGTGACACCAGGCACTGTTCTTGTCTGATCAGCTGTATTTCTGTTGCGCAACATAACATTATGTCCACCACATGCTCTGGCTTCTGCCAACACAGGCAAAATGACTGCAGTGTTATTATTACAGATCTCTTTGCAAAGATAGTATGTGAAAAGTTACTGCACAGCAGCCCATTTTCAAATGTTAATTTTCTCAGTACTTCTTTCTCTTTTAACAATACAAGACCTGAATTACAACCCAGAATAAGATATGAACACTTTCTTAAAAAAAAAAATATAAATTCTGCTTCTCAAGAGCTTAAAACATGCACGAGATTGTGTAACAGCACTGTCAGAACTTACAAACCACGCAAGGGGATGTTTACTGGAACATGTTAAATACGTAGTGGTAATTGAGCTTTTAAATGCTAAGATCCATACCAAAGTGAAGGAAAGAGTTGTAAAAACTCCTGAAAATGCCCCCAGAAGACTGTTATACTTGGTTTTTTGCAGATCCCAGTAAGAGAGAATAAATAATAAGGTAACTAATTTGTGAATAGATAACAGTTTAAATTACTCGTTATTTTTTCCAAACTGGATCAAATACTTACTTGCTTTTGCACTCCACTGAGCTGCTGAACCTTGATAATAAGTGATGCTGTCCGGCCCTTGTACTGAATGGTACGAATAAAGGTCCCTGTATTGTCCACACTGAATGGTTCGGACCACCGCCAGTTTCCCCAGCCTTCAATACAGATGTGTAACAGCTGGAAAGAAAGCAATTACTACTTCAATATATAACTGGGGAAAAAAAAGCCTTGCAGTAGGATAGGATTTCCCATGACAGAGAAATATTCTTGGTTTTAAAACTCAGCAATGCTAACTAAGCACACCAGTTGTCTGAATGATCCACTCATTCTGTGATTCTGTGATTTCAGATAGAAACAGAATAATCAACAATACCGTAAGATGGCTCTGCATCATGTATTTCTATAAATTACCTGCTTTAACAGTGTATTTAGGATGGTAAAAATCCAGCACACAACTGTTCAGAAAAAAGGCTATGTAGACTATAAAACAGGAAATAAGAGATTTTCTTTACTGCCCTTGAAATTGTTCTAGAAATCCACCCTCTTTATTACCAGCAAGGTGATATGGAACGCAGGTCCAGGCCAGATTTTCGGCCTTCAGAATAAGACAGAAAATTACAAATACCCTTCGCTTCAAAATAAAGAAGGATGCAAATCTATTTGCATGTATACTTGTATAGCTCACATATATATGTCTTAAACGTAGAACTTAACATACTACTGAGAGATGGGAAACATTTCATTTCTTACACAAATGTGGTGGCAAGTTCAAGCTTGACTGCATGAGAAGAAATTTAACTGCATAATTATACTCCCTGTGTGATTTATTCCGGAAAAGGAGTGGCTTTTTTCCAGTTTAACTTAAATCACTTCCAGAGCAATATAGTCTTTCATCATTTGAAGAGCCTTTCATCCATTTACCCACCATACGCACTTACCTCTATCCCATGGAGATTCTTTAAGCCAGACTAGTGAAAATTGGTACTGTTCCATGTAGGTCAATGAAGTTACATAAATTTACGCCAGCTGAAGATCTGGCTATTTAGCTCTGTATAGACCTTTTGTGGCTGAGCAAACTTAAGAATGTGAGTTATATATAAGGGATCAAAGCAATAGGCATTCTGGGTAAAATTTATTCTTTGCAGAGGGCCAGCACAGAGCCTAAGCATCACTTAAGTCCTTTAAAACAGTTATATAAAGGCCTTGTGGGAATTCTCTCTCGAGGGTTGAATTTCACTCTGATTTCGGACATCTGTCATTAATTAATCGAAGTAATTGAGAACAGGATCAGGCCCAAAGTTTGATTATTTACGCGAGCAAAAATTGAAACTTGTAAGTAGTCTGTTCTCCTGTGATTTGTTTCCAAAAAGAGATAGCACTAGCCATAGATCTGGCCAGTTGCACTTAGTGAATGGCTGGATGTTGGGTTTTTTTTACATTGTTTTAAGAAACAACCGCAGCAACAACTTTCAAAGATATTACAACTCAGTAGCCTGTTTGCAATTTGTGGTATCCTCAGCACAAGTTACACACAGAACAATAACATCCATTCAGTGGGTGGCTTTTGAATTTGCAAGAGTGATGACTGTTGCATTCAGATTCAAATTAGTTTTACGCTGGAAGCACAAAGGCTAATATGTGCCAGTGCACACATGGGCATGCATCTGGATGTGCACATGCGTGGGCACAGCTTTAGATTCAAGAATACATTGAGGGAAGCTGTGCACTAGGACAGTCAAACTCATAAACAAACATGTCGCTTTGATTCTTAAGTATTAGTTACAGAAAAGGAAAAACAAAATAAAACAAAAAAATCCAACTGCAGTGGCTGGCATCAGTTCAGTTTCTTACAGAGGCAGCTGGGAATAAATCTCATCACATATGAAAACTAAGAGAAACAAGAAAACTGTTTACTTTGGAGAGACTGGTAGCTGGAAATGACAGCCAAATAATGAGAAAAGGTACTAAGTGGTCAGTCTCAGCTAGAAGGCACACAAAATATGGCATGCTCCAAAGATAGATGTCATTTAAATGCCATAATTGATGATTAGTAATTGTATGTAGCTCCAACATTAGGATGTCTCCCACCCTGTATAAACAGCTTTGCTCACGAGTTGAACATTCCCAAGGAACATGCTGTCAGCTTTCCCTGAGCAGTCATTAGCTCCCAAACGCTGCCTTACTAATTTTCTTTGTAGCACAATGATTAGTCTGCATTTAACTTCAAGGCTCAGAAAGAAAAATAAAAAAGAGCTATTATCATATATTGGCAATTTTTTATTTTATAAACATACTATTTGTATACTGGTAAATGCTACATACAAAGGGAATAGCCTTCGTCAGTTATTTTAAAGATATCTAATATATTTGTGTTAATGACACAACAGTATAAGAATTGGGTACCGCATAAGTTTACTTTTGAGCCAAGAAACTGCATTCCATGAAAATGCAAAGGGATCTCTGGGCGAATCAGTTATTTAAATGTGAGATTTCTGGAAAACATGGCTAGAAGTAATTAGCAAATGACATTAAGTGATACAGAGATATATGGCAGGAAACAAAAAATTGAAGTAATTTTAGAAAATTAAGTAATCAGGTGTTAACATTATTTTAGCAGAAGACTTCATAATAGATGGTGGTAGATACTCAACAAGGCAGACCTCTAATGTTATAAAACTGACTTAATACTACAGATTCATGGTAATTGCCATGTAACTCCCTTTCATTTATCAAGCTTTAAGTAAATTCTAAGTATTTATTAGACACTCTGCTTAAAAAAAGTTCAACAAGTATAGCTAAGTATCGTACCTATATCAGGAGAAAAGAGAAGTCATTGCAAAAAGGTACAAAAAATATTCAATGGACTTCAAAAGCATTCTAACAAATATTATCCAGTGATGAGTGGCAATTTACAGCTAAGAGAGAATTTAAAATAGACTATCTACTGTGTATGTGAAGATAGGCACTCATTTGTGAAACCATTTGATTTCTGGATTTTCTGTTAGGGAAACATATCAACAGATAACACAGAGTTTTTTGTTTTGACTAGACTTTTCTGGGGTTTGGATTTGTAATTCTGAGCCATTATGGACTTCCGTTTTGAGAGGGAAAAAAACCTGCCTTCAGGGAGGCAGACTAAGATGAAGCTGCACCTATTGGAGCAAATGGCTAGAAAAGCTGTATTCTTTATCACGTCTCTTCACAGAATGTTTCTATGCACTCCTCAAAATTTACTTAGGTTTTCAGCTAGATGTGTGAGTGAAGAATACGATCTGAGTAAATAAAGCTAAGTGTCATATGACAAGGCATGAAGACTAAAATGGGGGATTAGAAATGAGACTAAGAATGGAGCCTGTCCAGAAAAGGCAGCATTTTCCAGCTGTAGAAGTAATTTAAAGCTCGTGCCCTCAAAATGCTTAGTGATACAAATTTGATTTCTACTTTGCTTGTAGATGCACCAAAGTTAATTTAGTTTCACTGTAGTTAGATTATATCTGTCTTCTAGGTGAAACTAGAAAATGCTTTTTGGGAAGAATAAGGGTTATTGCTCTCAACTCTGAGAGACTGGGAGAAATCAAGTGAGGACCTGGCTGATGGTATGGAAGCAGTTGGTTATTTTAAAAGGTACAAGATAGTAAAATAAAGATACAAGATAGTAAAATAAAAGCTGTGATGATGCAGCAGCACAGAAGAAATGGGGACCTGGAGATGGGAGCTGAATTCTAAGACTTGAAGCTAAAGCAAATTTTCATTGAAAAATTGAAGGAGAAGGATGATCAGTGTTTTTCGGTTGTGTTTTCAGGATACAAGGTAGCCCTTGACCAGGATTAGGACTTAGAACAATAAAACCAATTAATACTTGGGAAAACGCTGAATGAAATGTTCATTCTGCACATTGTCAGCTGTAGCCATGGCCAAAGCAGTTTGAATTTCAGTTTGGCTTCATTTTCTCATGGGACCTGGGAGATCTGACCAGTTCTATGCCACCGGCCCTTGTAAGACAGAAGGCCAGTACGGAGCTTGGGACAAAGCAATTTCTATCACCCCCATGCTGGCTAGTAGAAAAAAGGTCACACTCAGCAGATAAACTCTGACCCTTGTGGGTCCTGGAGGTGTTGCAAGACTCAACACAACCTGCAAAGCAGGCCTGAACCTTGCAGGGACAAACTAGCTCTACACACTGTGGAAAAGAAGAGTCTTTTGGTTAAGGAACAGTAACCAAATTATGAGGGTTCATGTGATTCATGGATAATATCAATCCTTATCTGCCCCAGATATTATCTAGAAAGTCAATTACATATAATATAGTATAACCATTGATTTCAAATGCAGGACCCCAGAGGAAAGCAGTATATTTCTCACTACTCGAACAGTGTAAAATAACATAGAATTTTTTTTTTCCCTGATGTTGTTCTGTAAATGACCTGGGGAGGATTATGTAAAGTACAAAAGGTTGTGCAGCGAATCTGTAACATCTCTAAACAATAAAACAGGAAAATATCCCGATAATAACTGATATACAAGTCATAGTTTCTAAGTTTGAACTCACAGAGTACTGTATATCATCTTACACTTATATAACCCAATACCTGAAAGAATGGCAACTTGGAAATAGATAACAATGAGTTATGATCCTGCTGGAAATGCAACATAAATTGAAATTTGGCTTCAGTCTTTTTTTTTTGTAGGAGAACAAGGAGGAGGTTCTTAAAGCTATTTCCAAATCTACAACTGCCTTTAAAAATTATGTTTATAAAATTCTAGCATAAGTTGTGCTTTACAGGCACACTATTCAAAATAAGAGAAGAAAAACTTTAAATGGGTTCCAGTGAAGGTATTACTAATATACAAACCACTACTAATATCTATTCAAGAATTTATAAGTGTACATTCAGGAGAACAGAAAAGCAAATGATAGATATTGCTTCCCTTGAATTCTATATAAGTAGCACTAAAGTGGCACAGAGCTGTTTCAGGCACATTTACCTACTTTGATAAGAAATGAATCTGTTTTGTTTATAACCAGTAACTTGGCCACATTCTCATTGACATCATTGCCCAAATCAACATAGGAACTGATTTTTACCTACTATACCTGCTGCTTCAAGTTAAGGACGGTGAAAAGTGAAAATGGGCTGTTATCATAACCCTGGGAGAAGACTCTGGAGAAAGGTTTGGGAGCTGCTACTGTAAATGCAGACTTCCCCCATGCAACATTATGTTTTGCATAGAAAGCAAAATAATGAATTTAGATCCATTATTCTTTGCTTCTTCAGAGGACTCTGCTGAAGTTTGACTGTGGGGAAAATAACTAGTAATAACTAGCATGTTATAGAAGATTTTTGCTGTTTATTCACAAGCAAACATTCTCTGCAGAATACATTCAGGGGACTCTCACATGAATAGCTGGTTTTTACATTTGCTGTGATCCCTAGTGGGACCCTCTGACTGCCTACTGTCTTGCAAGACAGAATTCCTTAACTCTGAGTAAATTGCTAGGAAGATCTGATCTCTTCTAACTTCAGAGTTTCACCCTATGTATCATATGCGCCAGTTCTTCTAAAAAACACAGCTGTCTTGGAGACAAACATGACTTTTGACATAACTGGGGCCCATCCCACAAAGCAACTTGAAGATCAAGATAAGGAGTGCAGGCAGGATCCAATAATAACGTAGGAGCCAGTGTTGTTTGTAGAGCACAGGAGTGATGTAGCTTCTCTTCCCTTTTAATGATATCTAACAGACCTCTAACTTTCATTAAAAATCTGCAGAAGGAACTCACAAGGTCTGGCAACTTTTGCTAGAATTGCTTAAAGCCTCAAATATCATCAGTTTTGGACTTACCCCAACTCTGAAAGGGACTATAGAGTTGGGGGTGTCTTATCCCTAAGGAAGGTCAAAACCTCATGAAATCTGAGGAAAACATGGGGGATGGAGCGGAGTAGAAGAGCTAGCATCACCCCTCAGACTTATTACTGAAATATTAGCCAAACTAGCGAGACTTGCAGGAATCAGAGTGAAAGTTAAAAGGGAAAGGTTAGGTTCCCTGAAATGTAGAAGATCCGGGCTGGGAAAAAATGAAGGAAGGAAGGAGCTTTAAGTTAAGCCAAACAGTTGGAGGGACACCATCAATAGCTGATAAATCCAAATCCTTAGTGTGCTATAGCATGTTTTTGTAACATACAACTTTTGTAACATGAAAAAGTTGAATAATTTTTAATTATAGCCTATAATAGCCTCAGTAATATTAAAATTAATTCCAAATATAAATAAAACATTATATAAATATCTGCTACTATGAAAATAACTTATTTCAGGTATATATATTTAATTGTGTTAAGTAATTCAAATGGGCAATTACTGCATCTCTCACTATGCTTAATTAGCAAAAGAAAAATGGAGAATTTTATTGATGTGAATGTAAAAGAAATACAATCCTTTTAAAACTATTTATTTTCATTTAACTGAACTGCCTTGCCGTACTTAAAAAACATTTTGCAGAGGTTAAATAAAGTATTTCATGGCAACCACTGCTTCTTAGTGCCTGTGTAACAAGAAACATGAGCCAGCCGAAGTTGTGCAAGTTGGTTTTCTTTCCCAGTAAGAGAATGTGGTATCTAAGACCTTGTCCTAACTAATTTTATCCCCAAGAGTAAGTCAAGTAAGTCAAGTATGAACTAATGCCTGGAGGGAAGTCCCTGACTCCAGAAGTATGGATTATTTCACATTTATCTTACAATCTGCTCTCAGAGTTCTTAAAATTCACTAACTTGGCAAGTTGGGAATTATCATGAGAAATGAAATAATTTCATAACTATGAAGTCATCTAGCATTCCATGAATATGACACTTGGAGGGTTTGTCCATGCTTGGGCATTATTCTGACCTTTGGATAATAAGCTGTTAGATAGTTTTGCATGGAAACAATTAGAAAAGTGCCATAGCATAATAGGGACAACCTGATGTCTTAATCTGAGTTGTCATTTTCATTTCAAGGATTTGTATTAATCACTGAGAAAATTTACATGACAACATTTGTGATAACATTTAAACAAACTTATTTCGCATGATCTAAAATGACAAAAGATTGTGCTGTTTAGATGAACTGCTGTTCTGAAGCATGGTAAACTTAGTGATTTTTATTTAGCATTAACCAAATGAACAAAGCTTATAGATGGATGCCAAGATTCTCTGACCTTTGTAAAGAAAATTTGCTTCTATCTCAACAGTGTGTGGAAAGCCTGTGCTCCCATAGATTTTCAGTGAAATTGCCTCAGTACTATTTTTTAGTTTCTAAATTTCCCAGCAAGAGGTGGCTGTTGAAAAATGTTAAAAGAGCAGAAATATTCTTGAAATTATTCCAAGGGCTGGGCCAAGGGAGGTATAGCCCCCCCTACTAGAAGAGCCTGCTGGCCGGCTATGTGGTTGAGTCAGGAGGCGTGAGCTGTTAGCTTCGCCATCTCCTGGGACATGGGAATCCAACATGACACTCCTGACTGTATCAGCCCAATTCTTCAGTGAATCTGAATCCGATCAGAGCAAAATGGAATGGGGAAACCCTTGACATCACCAACTCTCAGCTGAAGAATTAATATCTGAAAAATTAATCTGAAGTTCCTACTGTCACCTCACCTACTCCCTAACGTATGATTTGGTTTTCTGTTGGACTTTTCCACCTTTCATCCTGCACTTTATTTTTCATTTAATAAGAAACTTACATTGCAGCCATGAAAATGGAATATTTTGCACTGCTCAAATCTGTGCCTGAAAGGACAAGCTAAAGATCAACATTTTAATACTGAAGTTCTCCAAGTGTTGGATGGCTAATGCCATATGTGGTGCTGGTGGTCTTGAGCAGCTCGGCTGCAACTGACAGAAACTATCCGTAACAAGCTGCGATTTTAACTCTTCTACCTTCCACTTTGCTTGAGATAATCCTCATTTTCAAAACTTTTTCCAGTTTGCACCACTATCGGAAGAACATCATTATTAGAAACACACCATAATCAGAACTACATCATTATTACAACCATCTAGAATGATGGTCAAAAAGAGGACTCTCCCAACTGAATAATTGTATATACATAACCAGAAAACAGATAAGAAGAATTAAGAGGAAAGCCTTACTTAGTTTTGGTTTTATTTATAATTGCTTTAAACGTTTCCTTCTTTTTCCATGTCTTTATGAAAAGGTTTAAATGATTTTTTGGGTGGTCCCTACGAAAGCAAGTGATAATCGCTTATGAAATATAGGTCACATTTAGCTAGCTTTCTATAAGCCTGGTTGTTCTTTCTCCCTCACACAACCAGAGGGAGTTATGTCAAGCGTAACCCAAGGGTGAGTACTGTCAGCTGATGAGTGGGGATCCTGTCATGCGATCTGACACTTGCCCAATTGCACAGAGTACAGTCACCCATTTGCACTGCTCACCTGTGGGCTGGGGCAGAACAGGCATTTTGTGTGTATGAGAAAACATGACAAGGGACGTACAGTACTCCAGTGTCTCTAAGTCTCCAAAGGTCCCCCTCTGTGCACTATTACAGCAGCACACACCGTTTATAACAACTCCTCTGTCACTGGGGTGAGACCGTCCTTTATTAGCCTGCCTTCCTCTTAACTTACACCTTGACTTCTGCAAATGTTTACTCTGGCTGAATTTGCTCTGCACAGATTACCACATTCATGTAAAATTCAGTAGTTTTGCATATCTACCAATTGACATATGAATGAAAAACACAGTAAATTTGCCATCTCTGCTTCCCAGTGAAACCTGAAACTTGTCAGCAGTGAAAGCGGGCACAGCTCCTGTTTAGAATTACCATCCAAATTTCACCTTCTTTCTTACACGCTAAGGCTAGTATTTTCCAGGGCTCTAGAGGAGTTAGGAACCCCCACCCACTACACTTCTCCTAGGATCTGTAAAAATTTTAGTAACTCTTCAGCGCAAGACTGCTGCTCAGCAAGTGAGGTGGCACAGGTGTCTAGTCTCCCACTCAGCAGGAGCTGGGTATATATTAAAAAGAGAGAAGAAATGGCTTTGCTGCCTCATAAACTCTTTTTTTTTTAGATTTAAATTCTTGCCCTGTCTTGAATCAAGACAAAAAGTCCATTTTTCACCACCACTCAAGAAAACCAACGACATGGTTTCATTGAAATATTTCCTGTTGGTAATTTTTAAATATTTTATTTCAGTTTCAGTGTTTATCCTTAAAAAAACACCCAAGAAACAGAAACTGCATTATTTAAACTATATAAGTGGGATGTTTCTGACAATTTCAAATCTTTTCTAATGCATGCACATGCTGAGTTGAGAGATTTGTCCAGTTTGACCCTGGTCTGCAAACAATTTCAGTGAACAGATGCTTCTGGTAAAAACAATTCATTAAAAAAATTCCCCAATCCTCTAATGTACATCACAGAAAACAGACACTGATCACTTAGTTATAAAAACCTGGCAAGCGATCTTCTTTTGCTTTTTTTCAGAAGCTTCAGTTTCCACAACCGCTCAGTTTTACAAAAAGCGGTCATGTACATCCAGTTCTACCCTCGAGTAACTTCTAAACACTTCTGGCTTTCCTCACTCTTTGTTTACCTTTCCTCTGTGATGCAGCCCCAGTGTGTGACTCCTGAAGGAACTGGAGCATTAGAGATAGTTGAGACCACAGAGAAAACCAAAGAATCAATGCATAAAGCCACCAGTCAGCTTTAGCAATTGCTGCATTCGAAGGGCTGTTTCTGACATACCTGCGGGGACTTGTGAGAGCGCCAGCTGTACTGGTGACTGTGGAGACTAGCCAGCAATATATTTTCATCAGTATCCACCTGGCCAAACCGCAGTGTCTCTTGTGTGTCATTACAGATCACAAAATGGCTGAAGACCAACTCCTCTGCCTCAGGGCATTGGTTCTGAAAGGAAAGGGATATGAAAGCCAGTAAGCATCAGATTAATTGCAAGGCATTTGGCAGCTGTCTGCCCAGTGGTGACCGTTACAACACAGAAATGCTTCAAGATCTCTTGCCATTAGCTTTGGTCTCACAGTACTCTACTCACTGCAAAAAGTAGTGCTTGGGTTGACAAAATACATCCTAAGACTTAACATATTTTACTTTATGTTCCTGTAATGCAAATATTAAAGATTTAAAACTACAATAAAAACTAGATTTTCTAACTTACGTAAAAGACTTCAACAAAATTAAATTCAGTGGGAAATGACAGGTCACATAGGGCAGATGGGGCACTACAGGCTGAGCAGAGAGGCATGAAGAGGTTTCTCCATGCTTGACAACTGATCTCTCAGGCCAACAGGCTGCACTTCCTCTTCCCCAGCTGCTGCTTCTACTTTGAAATGTTGCTGTGGGTCAGCAGCAGCAGATTCTCTCTCCTGATACCACAACACTTTAAAAAATAACTAGAGAAAAAGCAAGAGACATGGGGAGAGTATTTTCACAGCCCCACGAGGATAGTTTGAAAATGCATCATGCATTTGACAGTCTAATAGGAAAAATCAAGAACTATCATGGGTTTTAAAAGTCTTTTAGATTCTACAATACTTCTTCTCCTGCCTGCAGCATCCTTCCACCCCTCTCTTTCTGCTTTTCATCTGGCTGCTTGTCACTCTGTTGACACAATGAGACTATATGATAGTCATAAAAATTACCAGAGCTACAGGTCTTCCGCTCCTGAAGGCACGAACTATAATCCCCTATACAGGAGAGGTCAGAGTGTGACTGACAATTTGATTTGGAGATCATCTCTCATTTATTTCTGTCCTAGTCACTACTGGCCTGGCACCTTCCACTTACAAGCAACTATCTAGCAGCCATAACAATTACTCCAAGAAAGGACCATTTAGATAATCTTCATGCAATTTAATGGGTATAACACACTGAATTCATCTTCTTGTGCTTTTTGTTACCTCTTTTTGACCCATCTTTCCTAGCACATGCTTTTGACAATGCTTTATTGTTGGTTGGTTCCCTTCTCTCCACAATATAGCCCAGCTGCTCTTTTCTCATCCTTTCTTCCCATGACATTTTTTCTAACTTATGGGACCTCCACGATCTTTGAGAGCTGATTCTGTTTCCCCTCCTTGCTCTCTCAGTGGACCTTTTGAAGGGACATAATGAAGCTAGCACGTCCTCTGTCTATGATCATATGGGTCTCTAGTCCTTTGATAACAATGTGCCTGGAAGCCTGCGGAAATTCAGAGATCAAACAAGAGAGAGAGAGAAAAATATTTCCCCATAGATCCCTATGGACCCTTAGTTATCCATGAAAAACAGTTTGGTACACTGCTTGTAGCACATTGCTGGGTGATACATGTGGAACAGATTTTCTGAAAAGTGAAGTGTGCAAGGTATGTCCAATTTAGCATCCTTGAATGCATGTTCACTACTGTTATTAACTTCAGAAGAACCTAAGGTGCACGCCTACAGGCAGGTTGTGATTCCCTTTGTGACTGAACGTCAGAATGGCTGGCTGAGAGCGTTTGTGCAAAAAAATTATTCACCCTAGCAGTATTTAAGCATGAGATTATTTAGATTAAAGCTTCTCTCCAAATCTCATTAATTCTTCTGCATAAGAACAGGTATCTTCTGTGAAACAAGAGTAATGCAAAATCTCTCTTTTTCAAAGAGACCAATATGTCTGTATCACATTCAGTAGCAGATCTGGGTATGCTAAGGGCTGACATTTACAGTGCCACTTCAGAGTGCAGAGTTTATTTTGGCATTTTCTAGTGGTGGATCTATGACTTTTTACTGTCAAGCTGCCATACCCACATACCCGTAAGTCTACCACAAATATATATACATTTTCCTGTTACAGCTTTGCAAAATGTTCTTTTTAAAAAGGAGGATTTACTATCCACAGAGCTCAGCATGTTGTTATAGTCAAACCTAGATATTATCCCAGGGGAATTTAAGAAATTTTTTTTTTACTCCAATACATTTTCTTGCTGATTACACAGGGACCGGAAGAGCAACACCAGGAGATGATGAACTTCCTTCTTTTTACCTGACTAACTAACTTAGTTTCAAGTAAGTTAACACAAACTGTACGTTCTTGCATTTTCTGGAGGGAAAAGAGAATCTAGCAAGTTTTTGGCATGCATAGAACTCCTACATTATACTGGGGGAATGTTATCCCATCAGGGATTATTAACAGACATTTTGGTGCTGATGAATGACTGCCATTAATCGTTAGTCTTAAATGCTAGATTTGCTACTAGAATCCACTGCTTTTAACAGCAACACTTCTCAAAGTTAAGCAAAAGAGGTATTTTAAGCTCAATTTTATAACAGTTCCAAAGTTGCTCCATGCTGCCAGGCTTAAGAGAGAGCTACTGATGCCTCAACTCTTGATAATAACAGCTGACTAAAGGATCATCAAGGAAGCTTGGGGATGCTTTAACTCAGTACGGCAACTACGCTATTTGTGTGGCAATGATGCTGAAGGGCTCAATGATGACTCCAGGAGCTGCAAACACCTAAGCGTGGATTAGGAAAAAAATTCCCTCTCTGAATTAAAACAGCAAATCAAAAGAATCAGCAAAAGATCAACAGCCTGAACCAGATACAGATTAGGGTCAGTTCCTGGGGGACAATTTCCTGCCCCTCTTTAGGTCATTTTTTAGCTGTTCTTTTCTCCGAGAGGCCTGGAAAGTGTCTCTCCTTTATTGGGCTTTCAAATACTTTGTGAATTCTATTCAGAGAGGGGAAAACCACCCCACATAATACTAGTCACCAGGCTTTCCCTGTCTCACGACTTTCTGCTCACATCTCAGCTCACAGCTATTTCAAAGCATTTCTGGATCTCGGGGAAAAAACCTATAAAAGCCTAGGCCTCTTTATATGCACAGAGTTATTTTCTGTGTACTTCACAAGCTACCAAAGACCTGTGCAAGCCTTCTCCTCCCTGCCCCACGCCCCCGTAAAGTTTTTTGGACAGGAAGTCTTTAGCAATTTCTTATCTCCCTCAAAGTTCCTCTAAGAGAAATGAACACTTTCCTTCTGATTGTTTAAACATCATTCTCATGGCAGTATCCTGACATTATCAGCTAGGAAGTTAAATTGAAGCTACATGCAAATTTTCCATACCCTTTTCCTTTGTTCTTTGTGCTTATGGTAGAAAGATGAGGAAACTACTGTGATCACAAATGTCATTTTGACTGATCCCAGGTCATTAAGAAAACTTATGCAACTGCCAACAGAAATGTTAAGCACCACGCGGACCTTGAGGAAAAGAAGTTCTAATGTTTTAAAACACGTTTAAAACAAGAGCTTTTATAACTTCTGAGGGGTTTAGGAAAACATTTGCAGTGTGAGACCACAAAGGAATAGTTTTTTCCCCAGGAATACTCACTTAGTACCATACCTGGGGAGCTGTTTCTCAGCTGTTCCTGTGTCTCTAGATATCACAAAGCACTAATGCTATAAAACAATTTGTGAAGGCTTAAATACCCAAATAAAGGGGAAAAAACCAAGCACCCCCCATGTATATTCACAGGAGACACACATTTTCTATCTCACTTGATACTCGGTATGCTATTATTAAATAATAAAACTAAATGAATAACAATCTTGAAGTTCCCTGCCCAGTTATTTGATAATTAAAAGCATTACTTTAGCTTTGCATTTAGATGTGCATCAGCCTGTTACTGCTTGTATTTAAACAGGGATTTCAGATTAGACAGTGAAATATGTCAAAAGGGGAAACTGTTTTTAAAAAGTGCTAATCCTCTCAGATTTTCAGCATGTGACTTAGAAGTATAAAGCAAGTTGTATGCTTGGTGTTTTTTAGGCTTAATCTACTTTCAAAATGTTCATCATTACTTAAACAAAAAAAAAACCCCAAATCAGTCCATATCTAGGAAACAAAGACACTGACAGAGGCTTCTGTTAATCCTGAACTTTTGACCTAAAGGTGCAGGGCCAAATTGTTTCATGCTTCATCTGCCTGTCCACTGACTACAACATCATTTGTTTCAGATATTAATCCAGTAAAAAGTATGTGGAGAATTCAAATAACCTTTCCTGCTTATTAAATTCATGCTTCTAGTTGGCAGCATTTACATTCTCTTTTGCGTGAAGAGCAAACATCAAACAATGCTTATCATTGGGAAATTCAGTCCCTCCCTGTGCAGTGTGTGCCACCCCCCCAATCTGGAGGTAAAGCCACATACAAAACATCTTGGTAACAATTAATTTAATAAGCTGTTTTGAACCCACTTGTGTGTTAACTGTTCCCTAATTTCAAAGCGATGCAAGTTTTTTAATCTTGAATACTCAGGGCTAGATATCCACCACATCAGAACATGGTGGCAAGTACCCTTGACATGAGAGGAAACGAGAAAATTACAGCAACAATTACAGAAGTATATCCTCCTGTGGCTCATGTTAACATTGCCAAATCCATGTATAAATCAGTACCAACTATTCATAGAATGTACCTGTCAGCAATATACTATGCGACATATGGCTCTACTTAATCAAATATACAATTCCATTTTTTCAACTCAGAATATTCCTTCAAGGCACAGAGTAGTCAGTCAGTCATTCACACTGTGATGTGGTTTAAAACATTTAAATATTTATGCACCATATTTTATTTATATGTATAGCTATGTCTGAGAGAGCTTTTTTTTTTCCATCCTAAGAGGAAACTGACCTTTCTGAAGGCCATTTTGCAGTAGTTGCCACACATGTCTTAGATGAGGGACTAGTACTAAGTCAGAAATATTTTGGGTTTAAACAGCCTACCAAAGACTCTCTTATACTTTCTATGTTTGTTTTTTATTAAAAGCATTGTTCAAAATATGACAAAAAACAGAAATTGGAGCTACAAAGATTTTTGTTCACATTGATATTTGAGCCAGCTGTAAAGATTTAAATCACACTAGATCTTGTTTTATGAATGTCCTTTTGCAACAAGAAAACCATGGAATGCCCTTAAAAAAGATTTTTTTGATATAAAACAGATGTTTTATCCTTTTTTGGGGGCTTTGTTATTGTAGTGCCATGATAGGTAATTAATTCCCAGGCTCCACATAGGTCTTCAGGCAGATGAAGAGAATGATTTGATTTCAAGGCTATAGTGAGTAAGGGAATTACAGGCCTTCGAGGGGTCATTGCAGAAGCAAGGTTCCTTATGCTGGGACTGACTTCAGCCGTTAATGCTGCTTGCACAGAATGTAATGTGAAACTAGTGTTGAACTTCAATAAGGATAGAAGTAGTAGCTGGAAACAATATGCTCTACCGCTCAGCCTGAGCTGTACTTACATATCATGCATCACTCACCTTTTCATAAATTAACAGAATATTAAGCCTTTCAAGACCAAGATTCTGATTGTTCTGATATAAATCCATGTAGTTTCACTGAAACTCAAACAGTTCTGGCTACTTTTACCTTTACATATAGCATTCATTGTCTCCTAATTTTCATTGCTATCATGGAATTAATGTTTATTAGTAAAAAACACTTCTAGTGTAAATTAAAGCTTTTACATCTTGGAATATTTTTAATGAATGCAGTTGGTATTCTAATTTGCTATTAAATTAATCACAATAGCTACACTTCTTCTCACTGTTGTATTCACATACCTGCTGCCAAGCTTGAATTGCTGTGTTTAGAGAATGAAGTGCATATTGGCCAAAGTCGATGAAAACTGGGTCCACCATAATTGTGCAGTCCAATAGCCTTCCTACTGTGCTGCTGGAAATAGCAATCTGCCCCCAGATTTTGAAAGGTTTCACAACACTCTGCATAGTCACATTTCGGCACTCCAAAAGTTTACAGTTGGCTTGAGTTGAAAACTGGATCTCCTGGAACATCGACTCATCACTCCACTGACGAAGATATACATGAGGCTTATCAAAGGAAATTATCATGTATTCTAGTTCAGATGGCATGTTCTTATCAGATAAAAACGGCTGAAGAAACTTTGGTGGTGCTGAAAAGTGAAAGAACAAACAAGACTAGAACATCACCATTGCCACATTCTATATGTTTTTGTAAATTGTGTTTTAACTGCTTGTACATGTGATGAAAACAAGTAAAATTCATAAAAGAGTCGACATTTCTGAAATCGGAAATTAATCTTGTTCACACTGTTTATTAGATGTAAAATAGAACTGTAATTAATAGCAGCTGCAAACAAAAAGTATCTGCAAACCTAAATCTTTTCATGGCAAATAGACCAGCCAGCCAAACTTAATCTACATACTGCACAACACTTCAGATTGCCACCTATTTGGAGCAGAGACCATATTTCTGTGAGAATTTTTGCTATAGTAGATGTATATGTTATTCCACACATAGCACATTATGAATATAATTAGCATTATAGTATTTGCTGACATGTGACTGTGCAGGCTAACAGGCTCCACAATGAAAATTGTCTTTGCTGCAATCACAGAGAGTTCAAGACCACAAACACACTGAGATGTGACATATTACCCCATAATAATAGAAATTAAACAAAACAGTATCCCGAGACTAAAGCATGAGAAATATATCATAAAAAAGATTTTATCGCGTTCACTGAAGTCTCAGTCCTGCAAAGTGCTGAGCACTGTGGCAGCAGACACTGCAAGGCACGTACACCACTTGTGCAACATTAAGCATGAGAGTATAACCATTGATGTTGTTATTTATGTTGCTGGAACTACTCACATGCTTAAAATTAGCATATGCTCAAGTGCTCTACAGATTTGGAACCAAAACACTCATCACTTTCCAGGATCAAGCCCTATTATTCTACAAAATCATAATGGATACAATAACTTTTGTGCTCCCTTTGCATATAACATAGCACAACAGAGCCCCAAAACTTAAGGCCTTTAGGTGCTATAACAAGAACAACAGCAGCATCAGCATAAACTCAGTCGCTGTTAAGAAATGAAACAGCTGGGTTTGATTTTAATCTGATTTTTGCTTTTTCCAGTACATGTAATTTTAAAGATCCAGCATCTGGAATTGGAGTGTAATAGTGAGGAAGATTATGTACTGATAGAGGTAGCTGATAGACAAGAAATTATTTGCTAGACGTTGAGTGTCAGTCTTACTATGATTTGATAATGAATGTATTATAATACCTGCAGAGACACAAAAACTACTCATGAAGCAAGCTGTCCCTGTCAAAATTATCTAAGATATTTGCTCATCTTCCATGGAAAGCATTCCTGGCATTTGAAAATCAGACAATAATCTAAAGATTTCTTGGAATGTATTTGCCATTAATGCAATGACAGAGAGCACTGAACAAAACCAGATGTAGCTCCAAAAGTAATCATAATTGAAATAACAGTTAAATCTGCAGTTCTCAGAGCTCTACCAAGGAATTCTTACTAAGGGGGTTGCAAAATCTTCAAATATTTTAATAGTACTGTTAATATGCTGGAAAATTTGAAAGATTAAATTCATCCACTAAGATGGCTCAAAACTGAAGTGGCACCTGCTGTCACTAATCAGACTACGAAAAACGGATGGCTTCTACAGTTACCCATTCCAGAGGGAGGAAGGGGGCTGACCAGTCAGCCCCACTGCCTACTGGATGTACTTTCTCAATGCATGGAAGTCATCAGTTTTACCCTGAAGTCTGTACCACTGGTGGCTGCTGGTGATAATTTATTTCAAGAATGCCTGTTTGAATGAGGAAATGGGGACTACAGACAGCAAACCAGTCATTAAGCAGCATGTATGAACTATATGCTTTTATTATTCTACATAAAGGAGTACATACCTGTGCCTAGTTGATCAAGATGATGGCAGAGGTGGACTTCCAAATAAGTAAACTGGATCAATACACTTAGTGATGGCACAAACCAAGGAGTAAAACAGGAGTCAACCCTGGTACAGGCCGCTAACGCCGTGGGGGTTACAAGCTGATCGCACATGCTTTGTGAGCCAGATTCACTGTCTGAGCTGCAGAAGGTAGATAACAAAGTAGTAGTTCAGCACTTCCAGGACTTTATTGCTTTACAGTAGGACTTGACCATGTTCCATGTCGGTTTTCTGACACAGCCAATGTCATTGTTTTCTTTTAACTGCTAATGTTAGTGCATGTACTTTTTCCCAAGCAAAACATAGCAGACAAGATTGCAATCCAACAACGCTTTTGTCACACTGCACTTTCAATTTACAAACTGAAACACTTGAACCACAGAAGTGAAGCATATTTACAGAAAAGAAAACCAAAATATACTGCGTATCTTTAATTCTTGAAAGAGATAAACAGAGTACATTACCATTATTAAAGCTATAAGAATGAGCTGAAAGTTAATCTTTTCAAGAGAATTATTTTTTTCATTTTATTTTAAGGAAACCAACTCACAACCATCAAACTACTTCTACACATAAACCCGGTCCCTGTAAGCTTTCTTTCCTTTGCCCTTCTCACTCTACAGTCATCATTTAAAAAGAATCTCCAAGTGTTATAAGCTCAGCCTGGAGCCTTTTACTAGCACCTATTACAACATATTAACTATACATTTAAAATGCCACCCCACTGATTTTTTTTTCATAGCCGTGCTCCTGACGCCATGAATTTCCAAGCATTATCTTTCAGTCTCTTGAGAGAAACTAACACTACATCACAATTCCATAGGTTGCTAAGACACCACTGAAGTACAAATAAACTTTCTAATTTAAGCCAAATCTATCCTTAATGTTCCTTATTCTCACTCCCTTTGCAGTTTGGCACTAAAGAGTTTTAGTTTAAAAGCACAGACTTGATTCAAGAAAACTAAATCCACATCCTCAGTCAAATACTGCTTTTATTTTTAAAATAAATTTTAACAAAGGATTAACTAAGGCCAACTTACTATTTTTGTCAGAAAGTAATTACCTTGTATAAAGCACCATGAATAGATTTTCACTGACATTTTAAACATATTTTAAATTCAAACTCAAGGTTAAATTTGAACATTGGCTTTCAACGCAACGTCTTATGCTTTTAGGACCAAATTTTTCATCATTCCATGCATGTTACTGCAAAATTATGCACAAATATAGTAGGTACTCAAAACATTCAGCTGCAAATGTGTAGAATTCCACGGATAGGTAAATTTATCAGTATTATTTTGTATTATGGTAACTAGCTAGTATGGTATTTATTTATGGAGCTTAAATCCAACTTCAGATTTGGGAACATGAATTAAAATACTTGTGTGGCAGTAAAAGCCAACTAAAATTAGATAATTATCAAAGAATCAAGACAGGATATCAAGAATGGATTAGGTTGGTGAAGGATGAAAAATAGATCAATTAATCAGATTTTTAGCTGCTTTCTTGTGCTCCTTTACCTCTTCAACTTGCCTGTTCACATTTCAAAAGTGGTGTTGTAAGCCTTTTGATAGCTGGCATCTTTGGAAATAAAATTATTCTTTGTATTCACATGATAAAACATCTGTGGGACTGGACTAGGGTCAGAGAAATGGGATGCTTTTCTTTGCTCTGCCATGGATATTCTTTAGATTGTTGGAACAAAGCATGGAGGCAAATCCAAAAGCCACCAAAATTCATATGCTGATTTAGACCATGAAATATTTTTTAATCTGTGAAACTGGTTAGTTCTCTCAGAATAACTGTCAATATTTTAAGAATTTTTGCTCATTGCATTTTGATTAGGAACAGAAGTTCAGGGACATATGGAATGAAAACAGAAAAAGGGTAGAGGGGTGCAAACAAATGTTAACCAAACTACGAGGAACTTTAAAAAAAATAATTACACTTTGACATTCTAAATTAAGACTTAATTTGCACAAACAGCTATAATACTAACTGCAGTAAAAAGGAAGGATATTTATTTCTGAAATTTGAGGTTTATTCTGAAATTATAAATTTCTTTTCCTTGGAAACCGATTCCTTGAGTCACCTCTCAGTGACTTAGCATTTTTATTTCCTTAGATATGGTTTTTTGGAGATGAATATTTTCATAAAATAAAAACCAAACAAACCCCTCCAAATTCTTATTTAATATACCTGTTTTTTTATTTATCGAGCATTTTACTGTGATGGGACCTTTGTCATTTCTTACTCATAACCACAATGATTACAGGGCAACATGACATGCTTGATGCAGGAGGAAATGTGGCAGAAGCTTCACACCAGGGAAAAAGTTTAAAGCATTTACCCATACATTACTCCAATTTTTCTGTCCCACAAGCAGCAGACCAAGCAGAGGTAATATTCTGGAACTTAAAATGTTTGGAACAAAAAGATTCAAAACTGCTTTTTGTTTCTTCATGGAGAGTCACCTTAGAAACCCAAAAGACCCACCACTAAAACAATTCCCTAACAAAGTTCAGAGTCCAACCACATGCTTAAAAATCTAAACAGAGAGAAACAGCAAATGCAGGTGGGACAATGTTACTCCCTGGGACAGCACTGGCCTTGCAACCTTTCCTGTGCTAGGGAGGGACAAGGACTGGCTGTGGAGGACTGAGAGGAGCAGGACAGTGTGGGCTAGACCATGTTTTAGAAGGGAAAGTCACTCTACAGAGAGAAGATCACCTTCTAGAAATCATCTGAAAAGAAATGCAACACGGATTCTTTCATCACTGTTCTTTTATCTGCCCAGACTTTGTTCAAGTGTTACTGTTTTATCTGTGAAGGGGTTAATTTGATTTTTACTCAACCAGAAACCATATCCAGAATTACAGTCCTCATGTCGTTATGAAAATAAAAACAGAGTAACAGTATAAACCAGTTACAGTACAAAATATACTAAAGAGCAGCATCCAAATTACTATAGTATTGCCTTAAAAAAGAACTGTAATCAGAGATCATAATATTGAATGAACAGTTTTTAAAGGGTGAGTGTAGTCCTTACCATCATTACTATGACCCTCCAATTTTAAATTAAATGCCATTTAAACTTTTTGCCTAGGTAGACTTCCATCAGACTTTTAGCACTGTTACCTTCTCCTTTTACCTTGCATACAACACAGAAATCAAAGACACAGTCCTTCATCACATGCTGTGCACAAACAGAAAATAAAGCAGTGTTAGCTGAAAACCCAGGAAACTTCTATTAAGTCTTGGTGAACAACAGTAGGAGCATTAATATCAGCGGTAGATCTGACTGTGAAATCAAAATCTGTGCACCATATGAATACAATATACCCCCCCCCCACCCCCCACCCCCCTTCTCTTGGCTGCTTTGGAGCTACAAAACGCAGTGTGGACTGCCCAGTTTTTCAGCTGGGGAGAAAAGGAATAACCAGCTTCTACTGCTTTGTGTTTGGCACAACGTGCTGAGGGGTGGGTGTAGCAAAACCAGAGGAAATTCTAAATAAAACTGACCTGACTTTAATACCAGAAATTTTTTTTCTTTCCTTTTTTTTTTTTTCAATCCTGTGAAATACCAGAATTTTTAAAATGGAAAATACCTACATTCAAAGTCATTATATGTTATAGAGTATGATAGTTTCAAATCATGCAAAGCGGTTCAAGTTAAATATATGACAACTGGGAACAATGACTTAACATTGACCTGCATTATTCTTGTTATTTTAAGAGTGGAATATTTAAACCAAAACTGCCATTTGTGATGAAACCACAACATGGGAAAATATCCACTGGGAAGAAGAAAGAGACCACTTAACTCATTTAATTTATGACTCAAATGCTGGTCTGAACCCAAATTGTTAGAGGTCAAAATCCAGTACATCATTTACATTGAATAAAAGCTAAAACAATTAGTAAGAAACATGATCATGATTCCTCACTTTAATTTTAAAAAAGTAGCAATTTAAGGCTTATTTAAAAGTTTTTGTACTTGTTTCATGGTTTGTATCTTAAGGCATTTTCAATTACTATTTCACATTAGTATGTCAGTAATTATATAAATACTGTTTACATTCCACAGGAGATGCACAAATATATAAAACATCTTGTAACATAACCCATTTAAACAAAGGATGATAAACCCCTCCCAACCAAACCAGGGAGGAGCTTTAGTGTCTCACCAACCAAACAGAGCTTTAAGTAAAAGTAATTTTATTATAATTTGCTAATCCTGCAACATGAAAATGCAACCTATAAAAATAACTTATTCTGTGATAATTTCCTTTTAATCCTCCATTTTAAGGTCTTCCATAAACAGTCATTTATGCCATATATAATTCCTTCCATAGACACTATACTTAATCCCCAATGGGATGCTAAATTATTTTACTCAGGACTTCAGATTTGTTCATTCATTGAATAAACATACATAAATGTTCATTCAAACCTTCTACATTCATTGAATAATGAATGGTCTACAAAATTCTTAAAAATAAACAACATACACATATATACTATGTCCTTAACCAGATAGCTCCTTGATTTTTATACTTCTAGTTAGTTCCTGATCAATCTCAGAAAGAGCTTGCATACCACAGGATTTGGATCATGACATCTCTGCATATTCCCATATTCATTATTGGTTGATATACATCACCCTGCCAGCTACTGCTCAACATATCAGCTGGATCCACATCTTCTCACAAACCTCGTTTTCCTGTCACAGGAGCCACGTAAGTTTCATACTTTACAACTGATGTTAGGAATCAGTAATAAAGTACTTAAAACATAAGTGATCAGCTCTCTGGTATTAATAATTAGCATATCATAGAGGTTACCACAAAAGAAACCCTGCAGAATTTGAAGAAAAAATATTATCATTGAGCAGCAGCTGCATGCATATGGCAGCTGTTACCGAGTCTGACCCAAAATACAAGATCAAACTAAGAAAATAAACTTCAACAAGACTATACTTTACAATTTATAGTGAATTAAATTTGCTAATCAATCATATGGTTACAGCATATAATTAATGTCAAATCATCACGAGTCTCCAGCAAAACCAAGATCAACTTTTATACAGTCTTCGCTTCTCGCTCTCACTTGCAGATCCCCCAGCCGTGAAGTTCCCTGGTCTAACACTCGGCACCAGCTTTAAGAACAGCTCCTTGTGGCTCTTCTCACAAGTCTGGAAGAGCTCATGTTAAACGCTTGCTTTAGGAACAAGCCTAACATTGAAATTTACCATGACATGGGGCTGTGTCTCTTTCTCTCTCAAACCCAAAAATGTTTGGCATTTTGCGGTCAAGCAGAATCCAGAATACATTTTAGGGGGCTTGGTCACAAGAAAATATCCATACTGGTAGCATTATGTTTGTTTCATGAAGCCACAGTTTCAGCAAAGTTACTGCCAACATGGACTTCCTATACACTACTAGGAGTCCTGAAAGGTTGGCCTTCTTTGCAGGACCACCGTATCTGTCACCACCTCCTAAACAAGGCTTCCCTTTAACAGAACATGATCCTTTGGGGCCTAAATGTTACCTTAAACTTGTTCTGTAGCTGTAACTATATGTATGTCAGTGCTTGTGAACTATCTCAAAACCTCCAGGTCAGTGACATGTGACTGGCATGATTTGCTCTGTCTCCAAGAAGGAGACAGTGTGCCTCAAACACCACAGGTCAAAGCCTCATCTCTGAGGGACAGCTGCTCTTTTTCTGACCTGTCAAGTTTCTCTGAGAAGGATCACCCCAGGCTGGTCAGGACTACTTCCACACCAGTCCTTCCTGGAGCCATCCTTAAGAAAGCTTGCAGTGCAGCCTTGTTTGAAGTTCGTATAAAGAGAGATCAGTTTGAATTTCTATATGAAATTGCTGCTGAGGCAGGGAATATAACCTTTTCTCTTCTCTGGTTGAAATCAGAGGTTTTCTTCACGTACCCCACAGGTTTCTGGCTTCTGGTTGGAGTTCACCCTGACCTACATGAATCTTTAAATTTCCAGACTACTGTTAGTTCATGTAGGTGTAAACTACACCTCTTAAAACTATTCCTCAGGCCATCAAAAGTATCAGGACTAGTGACTCTGCAGTCTCTGTACACGTGCCTAAGGAGCTGGCAGTTCAAGACACTTTCCCTTGACTTCCCTCTTTCTCTTCTGTTTATTTACCTTCAAATGCTTCAGTAGAGTGGCACATGTTTTTTGCTGCCTTCTTTCCTCTCCTGCTATCCCTATTCAGTGAACTGTTAGTGCTTCAGTTTAATTCCTGTTCTTTCAGTTGTAGTTTTTGCTTTAGCTTTTTGCATACACACACAATCTGGAGGACATAGTGCTTCTAACATCACTGCTGTGGACAGAGCAATTGTCTTCCTTGGAGTGTTCTGGTACCTCCAGGCCATTAGGATATTTCTACCCCTTTATAATTAAACACTCCGATACCACTGAGGATTGTTGCTATTGTGGAGCAGGCCTGCAGCCTCCCAGCTGAAAACTCAGGAGTTTAGACCTTCTAGGCAGGTGAACTCATGTGCTGTAAAATGTTTCTGACGTTAGTCACAGTCCAAACTGGTTTTATATTGTTTTTTACTTATTTGTATTTCATTTTAACCCTAGCCTTTTTCTGAACAATTACAACTCATTAGCTTATCAGAGCTCCCTGAATGAAATTGCATATAGTGATGAACCCTATTTGAGCAGAAAACAATAAATGTGATTACAGTGCCAAATGCCTCGATGGAAAAAATCTACTAAATTTCAGTACTTCATTTTCAGTTCCCACCGAGTTCACATTTCTGTGGTGTTAAGCTGACCAGGAAGGCAATTTTGCCAAGGTCCCACATTCAGAGGAATTAACCTTGTCTAAAACACTTAACTTCTCAATGATGAAAATGCATTCTTTCACAATTAACATCAAGAAATCACTTCCAACCTGATACTATTAATGGAAACCAGATGTTTAATTGTCTTCATTGATTTTGTTAGCCATGTTCATATTTCCTGATTTCTCTGAATTCTGTAGCTTCACATAACATATATGTGGATGCTACACACTCATTCAAGCATGTGTTCATACACAGGCAGCAACAATCAGCAAATACCAACGATCCAACAGGGTAATTCTGGGTTTTCTGCTCTAACTATAAAAAGTTAAGAAAGTCTTTGAAAGCAATTCCATTGCTGTTTGTGGGGAGAGCTTGTACTCATTTCTTCTTACTCTACATATGAATCAAAACTGAATGAATGCAAACAGAGTGAATATCTGTCATTGTACGTTGTTTCCAGCTGTAAACATAATGAAAAATGGATCCCCAGTGTTTGAAAACACCGATTAAATTTTTTTACTGTTAGCACAGTAAGCAAGCTGTGTGAATAATAATGCTCTTTAAGTACTAAAGTTTTGTTTAGCATATTTAAAATAGACACTTGGCTTATTTTAGTAATTGACTTGCACTGAGGACAGAATAAAGGTGATGTATGGGAGTGTATGGAAGAAGAATGTTTACTATTACATTACACAATGGATTGCGCCTCATCCTTCTTTAGTTAATTAGCTAATTTTATTGCGTTGTGCAGCTAAGAGGTTTCAGGATATGGCCTATTTGTCTTCAGTAACCCTTGTATTCAGAAAATAGATGAATATGATGCTGCCAGGCTGCCTATAAAGCTGAAAGAGAGCTCTTTTTGTGCACACTTCATGCCCTTGCGTGAAGGTGAACTACAGTCTGAAGCTCATTTAAGACCAGCTACTCTTACCACATATGAAAACAGTATCTTATTTCCTAAGTCTCTTGAAAAAGATCTCTCAAGGGTGTAGCATTAGATTTCTGGTTTTTCCTTCTCCTTTAAAATTACCTTTGGTCATCAGCCACGTTCTGACTGCTGTTCAGGACAATCCTCCACAGATCGGAGGCTATGAGCTCTTTCTGATCATTCACAAGGTTGATGCTGGGCAGCTGTAGTTCACAGACTTTGCTTTCTGATAGACTGAATTCCCGGAATGCAACAAATGATTTCTGAAGCTCATCCCAGTACTCCAAGCTGCAAGGAATCTGTGATAAAAGGGAGAAGGCATAATTACTTTATGCTTGATTGCAAATATAATGGGATTTACTGTACATGCTAAAAGTGCAAGACTAACTAAACTAAATAAAGTAAGCTGTCATATAGAAAATCAGAATTGTAACCATTACTTAGATGCTGTGCTGTCTTGACTTAAATTAACATGTTTTTAGAACGTCATTGCAGTATAACACTCCAAACTTTCTCTTACTAGGTACAGAAGTTGTTACTTGTTCCACAGAACCTAAGGATAACAAAGACAATTCAACTAATCATTATTTGTATTATGCAGCTGAAAAATCCACCAGATGTCATCAAATCATAGTATCAAGGACATTCTAATCATCATTAAAATTTTTTTTTGCTTGAACTAGCTCTTTTAATTTTATTGCATAACAAAATATCAATTTAGTAATTACCCATTTATTGTCATATTAAAATTATCAAAGATGGAGAGTAAAAATGATGAGAGGCAAAACAATGCCTTGTGGAGGGCCAACACATGAATAAAAATCCTGGGACAAATCATGAAGTACTTGTAATCACATGATCTTTTCTTTTATGGAATGTGCTATTTAGACAACTGTGTGATTTTGAGAATCGAAACCCAATGAATACATAGTAGCTTCTGTTTAATCACATCCCTAATTTTAAGTCTGTAAATAAGCCACTTGGATTATTCCTGGATGCATCACTGAACTGGAGAGAAAGTTATTAGAGACATTTCTAAAGACAATAGCAAACAAATTTTAATAAAAGCATAGATTTTAAAGGTTTATGTCTTAGGCTGCCTTTTTTGGAGTGGGGGTGGTAATAGCATGAAAGTGAATGAGAATATGAATTTAAAATCAATGCAAACTCAGTAAGATATAAAGATTTTAGAATTAAGATACAGAAATCCACAGTTACGGCACTTGTACATGCTCAAGAAATATTAAAAGGCAAGTTGACATAAAGCAAATAGTAAAAAAATGAATGTGTATGTGCTATTACCTTTTTTATCCCTGTGTGTCTGTGTGTAGACATACATACATAAATATATATAACCAGGAAAAAAGTAAGAATGTGGCAGAGATGCAAGTAAATGGAGGCACAGCTAGAAAAAGCTCTGTAAGTATTCTTCCTTGTTACTCAGTAAGGACTATAATGCACATGGAGGCGACAGCAGGCTGATTAATTAACAGGAATGAAGGTTAAGAAGGAAAATTCAGGGCGCTCAGTAGTTCAAGCTGGGGAGGGCAAGGGAACATAAATAATCACCAAAGAATTCTGGAAGAATTAACATGTGGAACCACAGAGCTTGAAACATGGATTTTTACTACATCTGTCAAGTCACAATGATACCTGAAGATTGAAAAAAGCAACCACACTCACTAAATTTTTTCTTAGGTCAGGACAGAAGGGAAAAAAGAAAAAAGAAAAAAGCACTTGATAACTGCCAGCAAAATTCTGATGCCAGTCACATACGTAACACAGAGTAGCATAGCAGTATCAATCAGGAATGCTGATTTAATTTCAAAGGCTAGAGTCTGAGAAAAAGGGATTGATTTAACATTAAAAAGCACACATCATATATGTAAAGATAGCAGCACATTTGTTTATAAGCTGCATATTCAATTGGAAATGGTGAAGATATGTAAATGTCAGCTGGAAAACTATGAGGCAGTATGATGATGCCTGGAAAAAGTAAATGCTATCCTGAGAGACATCAGGTGAGATATTTCCAAAAGTCAAGGACAAATATTAATTGAGTTGTATAAGACACCAGTGGGGCCTCGCCTGAAATATGGCACACAATTCCAAATCTTCATGTTAAAACTGTGTTAACTCACACTGGGATCTGTGCAGAGTTGAGGACCAAATGAAGGAAAACAAAAAGGAACATGATTGCTCTACCCAGACACCTCAGCAGAGAAACAGTTAAGAGAGGAAAATGTCTATAGAAATTATGGGTCAAAACTGAGTTGCTCTGTGAATAAAGTGTAAGGCTAGAAAGCCAAACAGAAAAAGATAAGGAAGTTTAAGGACAGCCTTGGTGCTCATGACAGCTGCTTTTAAAAGCTTGATTTGTTAATAAGATGGAGACAGTAACAAGCATTGCCCTGATAGGAGGAGGCTGGGCTTGATGACCCAGAAAATATCTTTCTTGGTTCAGTGTTGCTAACTCTACAATGGTGCTGTGCACAACAGCAGCAATATGAAATATTACATTATTGTGTTTGTAGCCATATTTCAAAGTCACACTATATTACATATATTCTTTTTGCTCTTAGTGTCACTATGGAGTTCTAGATTTCTTCAAAACTTCTCAGTGCTGAATTATTTTAACCTTTAATGCCTGTGGACAAATACTCAAAATTGCAGCACCACAGTAATGTTCCTACCCTTCAATTATGGATATACCCAAGGAATTCCCCTATGTTAACTATGAACACATAAACAGCAACTTCCAGTATCCGCTATCTTTCATACTACATTGTGGAGTCATTCACATACTTCTTTTCTAAACCTCCACAGGTTCCACTGGTGATAAAACTTTTTATTTTATTTAAAATATTGCAATACTTGGCATATTTCCTATAGCATAAGGTCTTGGAATTATATCATTACTAAAGGATCTGTATCATTTCTGACAAAAGGTTGCAGCCTTTCATGGTTGCACAGGTACTTCTGCATACAGCAGTATATATTTCTGCATATTTTTAAATCTCAGTCTTTAAAATACCTTGAGAGTTTTTAAGAGTCTTATTCAATATATTTGAATACTTGGTTTGGTCTTGAGCTTCCCATTGCCTATCAAGACGTAAGTTATCTTTTCTTGTCAATGCTGTTGAGTAACACATGTGCAACAAAACTCTTGTAAAGCTATCCTATTATTTAGGATATTTATTTCTTTTAGATTACATCTCACAACAAAGCTTTTTTTTTTAATATACAAGTCTCCCTAATGAGAATCTCACAAAATTGGATCAGAATGGCAAGTAGTGGGCATTTTAAAAGAGGCTAAGCAAGGTGATGAATTCTATTCCCAATAAGATTAATGAGCTGGAAGAACAAGTTAAAGAGCACAGTAAAGGAATTTCATAAGTGGCACTACAATATGAAAAACATAAAACTATCAGTAAGGCTAGAGGAAAGTAATATAGAGAGATTGAAAATAAAGATTGAAAATAAAGGCAGATCAAAACTTGAAAAAAACCACAAAACAGATTTCATAGATACTGTTAAAAAAAAAAAAAAAAAGGTATGTACTTCAATATTTCCACCCACTCAGTAGGTGGTAGAAATACTGAAACTTATCTTGAGGAAAATATGGCAAAATAAAATGATCAAAACAATTATTATGCCATAAAGAAGTAATAACTCCTCTTCAGGCTCTGGTATAACCTAACATAATGTATTTGCCTTTTAGAAACTTCATGGTAACCTCTTAAGTGAATTATGAAGAATTTGGAAAGGCACAGGAATGACTGCTGGACTCAGCAGTAGCCAGAAAGAACCTATCACCTAACAATTAAAGCAGGCTGGTAAGCATGTTGAAAAGATTATTCCTCTTTATTTTTCCTCGTGAATTTTTTCCTAGCTGTGTTGTAATATGTCAAGAAATCTACCAGAGCAAGAGACAGTATGTTTCAAGGCATCATCTGCACATTAGAAGTAAAAAGTCAAAGTCACGCTTTATGCGATTGCCTATACAAAATACAGCTCATGCTTTGGGACTGTCCAAACTGTAAGCCTTCTAGTTTGAAGCTTGCAAAAGACTTAGTTGACTTAGAATCTTTGATTCCTACATATCTAACTTTATTTGTTCTAAGGGGTTTATTACTAATGCCTGATCTGGATAAGTTTAAGGAAAGATGGTAGCTCTGGGCAATATTAGCTGCCAAAAATAATAGTTGTGAAAGCCTGGAAATGGGCTATAACGCCAGAACTGAGTCATAGGCAGTGGGAATAAGTGAATTAGCTGCAACAAAAAATTCCCCATATGTAGAATTAAATATGGTACTTTTACCTTAAAATATTTGAATAAAACCTAAGCTATAATTCAGATAATTGTTACTCTCAGAAAATGTGACTGCTAGTGTTGCCTCTATAAAACTAAACACTAATGAAGCATATCTAACCACAAACTTCTTTGCTAAACAACAAGCATGCTTCTGCAACAGACACTTCTCTATAGCTTTTTGTCATCTCTCCTAGCTCTCAAAGAAAGTTTTAATTGCAATGATTTTATTCACCTGTAAAACGCAAACAGAACCATTACTGTACAGCCCCTGTCACTTACGTGTGCATAAAACTATTATTTAACTGTGGGCTCAGATTTAACAAAGACTGTCCAAGTTCCATTTTGCAAGAAAACCACGTACTATGGCACAAACACTTATTTAGAAGGATGATTATGGCAGTAGAGAGCAAAACAGCAGTCAAATGCCTTTTTTTTCCCCAGCAGCATTAACAACAGAGATCAGAAGCAGTAGTGAAAAGCTACATGAAAACAGCCTAAACTCTACTTATAACAAAAGCTGTTAATAAGATAAATACATTTAAAACAAAGCAGAGAATTTGAAGATTCCTCCTTTTTCTCTTTACTGCTGTGGACTGTAGACATGGGAGAGCCGAAAATTGAGTGGCACTGTTCTGGTGAAGAATGAAAATGGTGTATTAACAAATTCTGATAGGAGGGAAAGCAGTTGCCTCCAAGTGACAGTTCCAGTCCTGCTCCTTGTGAGTGCAGGACACAAAGAAACAACTCAGCTGAAATAGTTTCCTGGGAACAGCAATCTTTTTAATTAGGAGAGTGTGGATTCCTATTCTCTGTGAATCTCTCATTTTGCTCTATTTTAAGAAAAAAACCTTCATATATATTACACTAACATAGACATGATGAGAATCACCTCTGTGAACATACATCAGCTCTCTACAAATAGAGCCTGTCTCAATTTCAGCAGAGCTGAAACCTCCATCATATATGTTTCCCCAAAAAAGAAAAACCCCAAACAAAAAGAAACTAAAAAATCCCCTTAAAAACCTACACCCTTCAAGTAATTTCCTGCTTGTTAACCTATCAGCTAATAACCAACATGAAGTATTCCCACTAATGCACTACAATGTGATAGATCTTTCTTCTTATTATTCATCATATATTGTTTCACACAGTATCTGTACCAGAATCGTTTAATTCCTATTTGGAAACTAGGGGTCAAGAAATGCTACAGAATCTATTAACGCTATGTTACATATTAATATTTTCATCCATGTGTTGTACACCCTAATGACCACATGGATACTCCTTATTCCCACTTAAAGTTATGTCTAATAATAAGACACAATGGAAGAGAAGTAACTGTCGATCCATATGTGCTTTTAAAAGGCTTTCATGGTCATGAATGCTTCTAGATTTTCCTGTGACCTGATGTTATCCTCCCAGCTTTAGACTACTTTGCTAATTTGGACTTGCAAAGTCTTGGGTGCACACCACTTATAAGTAGGTATGTTTCTATAGCTGAGCTCTCTAGCTGAGCAGAGGGCCAATACCAGTCCACTTCCACAAGCTGTCATGTTACCATAAATGATCATACCTATTATTCACTATACATATTGTCATAATGCCAACAGGTCTCAGACACAGACATCATTACCATTTACACAGACAAATAATTAAGATATCTCAATTTCTTAGCCAATCCCATCTTTTTCACAGACATCTTTTTTGTCTCTAGGAAAAAGCTACAGCCATCTGCCTATGGCTTTGAGATTGCCGAAAGAAGGGTATATAAAGTATTACTGTTTTATTATTTAAATACTGGTGCATATATTTTTTAAACTCAATATAAAAAATGGACCTTTAACTATACACATGCAGATTTCTTAGGCTGCAAAATGCATCTTGCCCAGCTGAGAAAGAAAGAAAGAAAGATATTAGCAGCTGGGTTACAGAATGTGCTTAACGTTGCTTTCAGCGATGCTTCCTTTTGATTCATGTTTTTGGTAGAAAATAGGCTTCTACAGAATAAATGTTCATTTCTTGAATCTCAGTCCCTCAGATGGTGGGCGCTTCCTCTTGGAAACGAAATTATTCTTGTTCCAGAAACAACTACTGTACAAGAAAACGCACACAGAAGACAGGAAGTGTGTGTGTGTTTTATCTTCTCCGAGCAGGGCCACCTAAGTGAATGAGAGGCAGAATACAATACAAACTAGCACTTTGTGTCAGACGCCAACCCATGCTGAGATTTTAACTCCAGCTTCCTGAGCATGAATAAACTGATTGCTCTGTAATAAAGCTATTCTGTTATTAGGATATTTTACTGGTTTAGGGCCAACTGCCTTAAAAATACAATTCTCCCATTAGGTGAACAGAAGTCGCAGTAGTAGGAAATAAAAAGCCTTATCCAGATTTTTATTAGGGAAAAATTCTTGGCAATAACTACCAAGAACACTACTTTAAAATATGATTTTACAGTATTATTTATATAAAAATAGCAAAAGAACCTTGCAGAAAAATGTATTATGTAGAAAATATGCTCAAAATAAAATGAATATTAAATACAATAAAACCTCTGTAATATGCTTGTTCACACGACACACACAATCCAATCTGACCAATGGAACAACATTTTGGACAACTGTAGGATACTTCAACATCCACATTCCTGTTTATCTTATGTGACTGACATCGTGAAATTGTGCTACAAACCAAAATGCCCGTTGGACAACATTTTTTTTAGCCTTCCTGAGGGCTAAGATTGTATCATATCAGTGTGGAAAACAGCCTCTCCTGGCACAGCTACAGACCACCAATTTTCTCTTTTCATGAAGGTCCAAATAAAAAAAAAAGGACTTGGTGGCTTACAGTGAGGTAAAAATTTAGCCTAGTATTAGTAGTTAGGATTAGCAGTAGTACTAGCACTAAAAACATTCTAGCTGTAGAAAGTATTTGCTATCCCCCCACCTCAATATCCTTTGTATTTTCATTATGGTTTTCTGTACTTTGACATAATTTTGACATGTTACGTACCCGTATATTTTGGACAGTAAAAGTTATTCCACTATGGTGCACTCTCAATTTTCAACACTCAGGAATAATCAGAAGCCACCACTGGAGAAGTTTTTCAACATATAATTTCTTCACAGAATTTGTTTTACTTCTCTTTGAATTTGATTTAACAAATTTTGTCCTAAAGCTAGAACATTTACATCATAAATACTCCCTTTAAAATTGGATATGCAATATCTGCTTAATTTAATTCCCCCCCCATCCATACTGAGCTCTTTGGCTGAACAATGAAAATAACTACTATTTTGCTTTCTGAGTAATAATATATCTCTCGGCTCTTTCAACTCCATTTAACAAATTTATTTATGGTCCTATTAGCATATTTATTTAATTTTATTTAAATTTACATCTGTACTGCAGTTTATAAAATAAATATTAAATAGAGTTGTAATAAAGAGATGTGAAAGAAAACTCCTGTCTTCTGAGAGAAATTGTTCTTTAAAAATACATAACTGCCTTTTAGCTGACTTTGGAAAAAAGCTTCTATACATCTTCAACTAATAGAAGCTATAAAAAACCCTTTGTAATATTGGAACCAGTTGAGAAACCACAAGTATTCAAATGCAGGAAATCATGATTTTATAACATTTTAATGTGATCTACTCTTGGGAAACAAAGTTAACCAAGCCCTATTTCTGTACAGGAAATATTCCACTGTACAGTTGTAATACATTGTGGTGAGGGGTACAGCTGCAATTTTTTCACCTGTAATGCCCCACTGGTATTGTGGCTTACTGAATTGCATCAAGATTGCCTTCCTGTCCGGAAAGCCCTCTAAGTACAAACAAGACTCTAAGCCCAGGTTTTATTTTCCCTTGGTATCAGAATATGGTAATTTAAGAGCCCTGAGAAATGCTTTTTAACCTTTTAGAAGAAATATGTAGCATTCCTTTATTAGCAACTATGTTCTTTGCCTTTTTAAAACAACATGTGACCAACTTATCTTATCAATTTATCAGGCTAGCAGGTTTAGAGCGAATGCAGGTGTGTATAGTAATGTAATCTGTCACAGATACTGGCTTTTTTCATTATGGAAAAATTACTCTAAACACACTAACAGCTTTCGTTAAGAAAGCACAGAATAGCTCTATGCTATAACTGAGAAGATTTCTGCAGGACTTTTTAAACAGGAAAATGTATGTACTATTAAGTGTCAAACCCATTTTTTTCTACTAACTGTCATTCATCTTGAGACTGAGTTTATGTGAAGAACAATCGCTTTTCTAATAGCAAAAGCAACAGTATTTAATTTATTAGGGTCTTAATTTATTGTTGCAAGTATCGAGAAACAAAAGTATATAGATATGAGATCTTACATTAGGGACTTACCTACTTCTTGCAATACTCCTTATTCTCTTTTTCTGATACAGGAACAATCTTCCAGATTTTATTTAAGGCTTTTCATTTTCTAAGCTTCAGCATTTATTAATACTATAAGCACTATGCTGTTGAAACGTAGTCACCTCTGGGATTGAGGGTAGCGGTCTATTAATACATAAAGTACTGCGTAATTTTCGGTATACGGGTTATTTTGACCACATATTCTCACCACAGTAAAGCCTGACTCCTACAAGAAGTGCCACAAGATCAGCATACAGGAGGAAGGACTTGGGTTTGCAAAGTTTCATAAATCAGAGTTACAAAATCTGAAAAATACAGAACACGAGGAAAGTGTAAATCTGTCATTAAGATAATCTGATGGTTTTGTCAGTCCTCTGGCACCCGGTAGAATTTTCACTGGCTCAGTAACCCCAAAGGGTAAATTTCAGTGTGATGCACAGGCAAATTATGCACAACTTCCATTAACATTCCCAACGAGTTACGCTTAACTCCCTGCAGACTGCACAGAAACTGTAGGCCAAACGATACAGTCTCATCTCAATGCAGTGAACACTAAGATCACACAGCACAATAATTAAGATTATACACACAAAATACAGTAACAAAATAGTAAAGTCTGAGATAATCCTACTCTCAGGCAAGGAAGTTCACAAATAATGTTTAAGGCTGGAATTCCTAAAGAGAACGGGCTCTGTTTCAACATCTGCTTAAGACTCACTGTGTAACACTGCAACTCCTTTAGCCCCTACTTCCTTTCTTGCAAGAAAATGAAGACAATACTTATCATTAATAGCCAGAGTCTTAACTTTAAAAACATGTGCAAAACCCTGCCCAGTATCACAAATCTTGCTCGCATCCAGATCATCTGAAGTGTAAGTGGCTCAGGCTACAAGCAAGCCTACAGCCCTTACACAGACCAGTTGTTTACTTGATGACCTGCATACATTTTTGTACAGATGCATGGATGTAAACACTGCTTCTACTGACGGGAAAGCAGCTTCCTAGATTAGAATAAAAGGCATTCATTACAGTTCTAGTTTATGATCAGATATGTTCAATAATTATACTGTATTATTTTGTTTCAAGCTTGTTGCAACTCTTCACACAGTAGATGTCATAAAAACACTATATAAAGTCTATGTATAGTAGTAGTATGAGTTGTACAGTAATTTTGAATAACATCAAAAGGTAGAATTAAGAAGAAATATAAGTTTTAAAAAGCAGAATCCCAGACAAAGCACCAAATCTGCCTTCTGAGCAATTCACAACAGCTAGACAAATCATTTCACCATCCATCTAAAAAGTCTGATTATTTGAAGACAGTACTGAACTGCATGGCAGTCGATTCAAAAATTTGCAATCCGACAGGTTTATCGATAAGCATGGTTGAACTTTACAGATTATTATCTAATAACACTATGAACTTAAATCACTAACCTGTCACACACAAATCATCTGGATTTCCAAAATAGTTGTTGCTTTGGGAATGTAAGAAATAAATCAAACATGAATAAAATTTGTGGTTTCCCAAAAAGCTTTTTTCCCAGACTCTCAAATGCCCAGCTGAACACTGTAGCCCCAACAGGGAATGCAAAGTAAAAAGGAAGCAGACCCAGCCAAAAATGAGGTATTCTCTGTTAAAAGGAAAAATGAATGTCTTTGACATTGATCATAATTCTTTTCCTGTTGACTGTCATGTCAAATCTTTCCTGGAATAATGACTTACAGTAGGTCTAATGTCAGTCATTCTTAAGCTCATGCTTCCTTAAGCCACTGTTTAAACAACCACAAGGTGTTAGAAAATGACTGTTTATTGGCTGACAGTGTTGAAAAAAATCAAATTCCAGACTGCAGTTTGCAAATGCTTGTAAGGCAATGCAACAGACAATTTTTTGAATCCTCACCTTTTGAAGCTGGAAATCTTTTATGTTCTCCTAAAAGAGATTTCACCATCTCAGCAAACGCTCCAAGTGAATTTTACCAGAGTGGTTTTATTTACCTAGTCTTACTAAATTTCAGTTAAACCCTTGCAACCTCAGAACTATACTCACTGCCCTAATTTTCTCCAGTAGACCTTGAGATTTGCTTAATTTAATCACCACTTTTCTAAACCAGGAATAAGTGCTCTGTTTATTAGGACACTATATAAGGAAGAAAGGCCAAAAAAGGAGACCTCAGTACATATTCATCTTTTCATCAGCTGTTATAATGCTGACTACACGTGCATGCAATAGGAATCCTGGCAGGTACACAAGTGAAACATCCTCAAATACAAAGACCTGTCAGGGTTATAGTTCAGTAGATATTTTATTTTAACTGCATATGGAGAAATGAACAAATGCCATAGATTATCTTCCTTTTGTCTTGTAAGCTTTAACAGCTTGTACCTCTCACTGGATGACAATCCAGGAGAAAGAATTATAAGTCTGTGTTGGTGATGCAGCTTAAATAAATGAGAGAGCTCAGAATTTGGAGCATTACACATTATACGATTACTTTGATTAGACAAATGTGGTTTTCTCCACCTTTTAAATCCATGGCCACTTGTGTAAATGCTCTTGTGACAATACACACCTTTTTGTTTGAGATACGGGGCAGTGCTAGCAATATCCCTTATTGGAAAGATAACTCTACGATGGAATGGCAAACACTGAGCATCTCTGTAAAAAGTTCACTAGCTAAAACAGGCCTCCAGCTGTACAGGAAATCATTTGCATGTCCTGTTCACCTGCTTGCACAGAAAAACAGAATACTTCCTTGATAGTATACAAATTGCTTTCCTATCTTGGTGAGCCCCTCCCAATCTTTGCTCTCTCCCCTGCCAATCCAAACCTGTCAACCTTGTTCTTGGTAAAGATAAAGGATATAAAAATGTGGCCCAGATGAAATCAGAAAGTAAAACAACATAGGCTAATCAGAGGCAAAGACAACCATAAATCTGGGATTCTCCAGACTGCAGGAAGACACAGAAAGACTTCGGGAAACTAGATGCATAGTGCAAGTACAGTTTTAAGCCCCACAGCACAGGTACCCAACAGCACTTTCTTTGAGCTTAAAGGTAGCTAACTCCATATTGTATCTGTACAATTTGAAAGTCACTTCTGAATCACTAACATAATTTTTCCTGCAACTCTCTCCTTCAAATTGTAAAAATACCACAGAAATGAAGAACACTTATCCTTTCTCAAATGCTGCAACCTGACAGATCCAAGGAACTGTACAAGCATGGTTGAATTTAGCATTAAATGACAGCTCTGAAATACAGTTCCTTGTTATGATGTGGAATATATTCTTCTTCAATTGTTCTTTATGTTCTGGGACAGTGGCATTATCTGCATAACCATAAACTATTTCCTGTTCCTGAGTTGCTCACGTATCTTCTACAATGCTGATATCCCTGCAGGAAACATTTTTATATACCTTATAAAACATATTCTGCTTGAAGGCTATTACCATGCTTCAAAGTCCTCAATGGAAGACATTTTATGGACAGATTCACAAGAATAAGAATCGTCAGCACCAACAGATTCCAACTTTAACTGCTATGAAACAAGAACATCATAGAGCAAATAAAAGATTTGTTGCGCTATAACGACGAGCTGGTTGCCTTGTAGAACACAGTTTACTGTTAAACTGGGAAACTGAGGCATATCTTAAGTCTTCACACGTGAATACTTGCTGAGACAAATCTATAAACATCTGCACAATTTTTACTATAGAAATGATCTGCGCAAGAGAGTGTCCTAAATGTAACATTAACTGTTTTGGAGCAAGAACAGTAGGCTTTTTCTCTCTGGTTTTGTGTACATATTTTCTTTAAGTACATAATAAAATAGGGTTTTAAAGTTGCTCATCCACCTATCTTCAACCACAAGAGCTTCTCTTACCAGTAATCTACTTGAATGATTTAAAAGTTTCATCTGTTGTAACTGAGAAAGTCTCAGAGAGCATCCTTTTTGCTGTACCAATATCAATCTTCAGTATTTTAAAGTAGTGCCATTGCTACTTCATCTTGCTTATTATCTTTTGAATTAATTTTGTGAAATTTTTCCAAGTTTGGACTTACCTCTGCTCCTGAGGTGTGAATACAATTCTCAGATCAACAACATTCTACCCTTTGCCCTTGCTGATTTGCGCAGTAATAGATCACTCTGGTTTCTATCATATTAGATGGAGTGAGCGCTGTGATTAATTTCACTCTTATGAAATGTGTGCTCTTAAGTGAAGTTATCAGTGCAATATGCTTTTTCTTCTCCATGTATTTTAAAAATAATATTAGCAATAGTCAATATCAAAAGGGTATGCCTTACCAACATCTGAGTTGCTTCCTGAAGGTCTTTTCTGTAGATCCCCTTTACACAAGGGGTACATTAGTGGTGGCTTAGAGCAGAATTTATCACAGTACTTGGACAAGACAAAGCCTGTTTACTTTTCTTCTTAGGAGAACATGAAACTACTGCTCCTGTGTGTATATTCCTTCACCCCACATCGACCTTTAGTAAGATATTTAGCTGTATCTAGAGCTTTCTAAACACCAATCAAAAAAATCTCACAACTTGGAAAACAGGCAACCATTAGTAGAAATGAAACAGAAGCTGATAGAACAGACAAGAGTTAATAGTTTTGATCAAGGAACTAGAGTGATGTTCAGTATAAAAGACTGAGGAATATTCTACATCCATAGCACATCTCTTTCTTGACATAGAGTCCAGTATTAACTTTTTTTTTTTTCAGTTAGCTATACAAGGTTGCACCCAAACCACTTGTAAGCACAGTGGCAAATTGGTTTTGCTTCACTTAATTGATTTTGTGTTCCAAAAATAATACCCATGTATGTCCTTTCTTCAATAGTAGGAACTTGCAAATACTACTATATAAACTTTAAAACAGTCTTAAGAAGATGTATTCAGAAAAGATCTTGGCAGTGATGTAGACATAAGGGGAGTAAAATAAGAAAAGGTCTCCAGGTCAAAAAGGGCTAGCAGTGATGCCAGACAGTGGCTTTAGTACCTGAAGATAAGAAACACCTTACACCATTGAACAGGAACTCCTTAAAAAATTAAGAAGAGGTACCAGGGAAGTCTAAAGATGTTTCATCAAATGCTAGTTATCTGAAAGAACGGTAAATCCCATAGATCCAAAGAACATTTGTAGCATGTGAAAATGGGACAATGAAGGATTAAAAATTAAATAGAAAGGGGCTGCAATGTCTGGTAAATAGGAAGAACAACAAGTTCAGATACTCTCAATCTCCTAAAATCTCCTAAACAATCCTGATGCAGTTTCTTGCAAGTGCATCTAGGATTCTCTCTCACTTCCTTCAAACAAATAGATCAAACTGCTATTTCAAATCACTAAAGAAAATGCAACATGCTATGCCATGGCAGAAACATCAGTTCCTCCTTTTCCCTCCACAAATAAAGGCAACAATGTTGGGATTGTAAAAAAGTAAAGTGTTAGAAACTTGACCGGTGAAACTGCTTACCTTTGCAACAACGCAAGTAAAAGCACAAGAAAATAAGCTTTTGGGACAATCTAGAAATAGCACCAAGGTAAGGTTTTACAGAAACAATACAGTTCATATCACACTCTTATAATCTGAAGCTGTTCACTTATCCTTTGGCCGCAGCAGATGACACACAACTTCAATATCTAGAAAAATTCTCTTTACGGTGAAGCTTTTGCAAGTTCCAGGAATTTGAAGAATAGCTATAAAACCAAAGAGACTTCTAAAACCTACCCATGATTAAAACGATATGCCAGAAGTTTAACAAAGATAGAAAGCTAGATGAAATGTCACAGCAACTTACTCGGAAAGAAAGAACATGCAACTGGAAAACTTTTAATTCAAGACAAACTACAGAATTGCACCTTTGCCTGGATTTATGTGAAGTAAAGGATTAAGGGAGACTGGCAACACAGCTGGTGACATTATGGGTCCTCCTAGCATTTGAACATATACACAATCCTGGGAAAGTTTTTAAAATATACTTTTAATATACTTTGATATCATTATTGTCTTTATATTTAGATCCTTTTTTTCAAAAAAGCTGAAGTCTTTGGCTTGCAGATGTTCCTCTAATGTTTCATGTCAAGAAGTGAATAAAAGTGTTGTTTTGTCTTTTTTCTCTTTATATTTTGTGAATTTTCCATATGCACTAAATACGCAGTATATAAAGAAACAGACATATATCCATACGGGGAAAAAAGTGGAGCTGATGAAAGGCCTCCTGATTAATTTAAATCAGAACCTAAAGTTTCAGATGAGTATTTGGTAAATGTAGTTTACCTACAGAATTTGAAAATTGACTCTGTATTACTTATTCCACCCACATATCGATGTTAGACTAATAAAAAAATGCATACTGTCCATGTTTAAAATGGTTGTTTACCTACATTGTGCGGAGCTGCTCCGTGTAGGTGCACGACCATTTCTGGAAAATGTGATAAAACACCACCTAGAGCCAGGCAACAGTTACTGCAATAATTAGTGGCCCACTACCAAATGTGGATCCTCTTGTAGGCATTTGTGCACTCCATGTGGCCCAGAGCACAGTTTTTGAATAGATGTCCTCTAATTTGGCTGATATCTTTCATCTCTTCCCTTGTAATTAAAAGCCCAAGGTAGTAATGTAAGACTTACTAAGAATTAATCATAAAATTGACAGACCTTAAGAAGACAGCATGCCACAGTAAAAAGCATCATGGAGGGAAGGTATACAGGGACGCTTGACCACAAACTTAAACCGAGACTGATGGAAACAGTTCCCTGTGGTCAATGTATAAGATTGAATGCAACTCTGAAGAATTACATGAAGACCACTAGAAGCTGACAGACTGAACACTGGTAACTGAATGCTTCTCGGTTTCTATCTTACTGTCCAAGGCGATTGCAGGGGAAATGAAAGAGGACTGCAACTACCTTCTTTTTGCTAGACGATAGCATGGAAGCACAAAGCAGCAGAACATGTGTGCTACTAGAAGTCCAGCTGCATATGCCCACTTGAAGAAGAACCGATATTCCCCCTGTACAGGGTCATATTAAGTACACAAGTAGATACATTAGGTCCATGATGTCTGACATCTATAATGGGAGCTTAATGTAATTATACCAAAAGCTTGGTGTGCTGTGCTCTGAAAATACCATCCTGAAAGAAGGCAAATTGCTGGCTTTCATAGCAACCTAATAGGGTCATCAAGACAGCATACAATAACACAATTTTGATCTTTGATTCAAACCTCATGCCAAGTGGAGCTGATTTTTTTCCATTTAATTTTAATTTTCATATAACTGAAAGGAGCTGACATTTGGCTGTCTAGAGGGCAGAGAAATTGGCAGGACACTTACATGATCTCACTAACAGTATGTGCACGGTAATAACATTATACCATTTATCTGAGGAAGATTATCCTACTTATCTGTAACTCAAAGCATATTGTTGCATAATTCAATTTTAAAAGCAATATTTAACGTTATAGCAATAATGAAATATAATTCAACATTTCTGAACAAATAGGAAGAATTGGGAGATATTTATTTCCCTTGACTCACAACAGCACTACTGTGATTAACAAGAAGATTGAAATTAAAAAAAATAATGACAGATCCAATCTGTAATACAAAAAGGAAACTGAGATTAACAAAATTAAAACTGAGTTAAAATCAAAATAGGTATGCAAGGAGTAAGTGAATTTCTAAAGATGAATTACACTAGACATGAGAGAATGTAACTACCTGATTGTGTATTTTAAAAAGCAAAAATTCTCCGAGTTACGGATCAGTGTAACTGTGAGGTATGGTCTATTCGGGGCAGAGAGTCACACAGCTGCAGCACTCAGCCCTCCTTTGAAGGGCAGTTCCATGATCTCACACAAACTGGACTGCCCACTTCAACCCTCTCTAAGCAAAACAAGAGAAAATAGACCCTTTGTCTCTACCCTGTGGGTCTTACTAGAAGAACCACAGCCAACTGCCATCACAGACACAGGAGAGGATGGCCAGATTGGAGATTTGAGTTCAATGATTCCACTGAATCTTGGCAATTTCAAACCAGGTTTTTCCTTACATGTTTCAGTTTCAAATCAAATGAAGTCTTTAAGTAAAGACTGATGGATGAAATCACAGGAAGCCAGAATAAAAGCTGCATACTTGCAAACTAGAACTGAAAATTTGGCTATAGCTTATTATGTCATGGAAAAACTTTACAGGTAAGTGGTTAAAACGTTTGCACAAGTAGTTTAAAACTAAAGATGTGCTCAAGCTGTGGAATTTACCTCTTATTTTATAGAGCTCCTGACATTTGTTTTGTGCTCATTTTTAATAAAGCAAAGTTTGAAAACATTCACTTTACAGCAGTAACGTTTTCTTTTGTTAATGAAAGTAGAAAACTCTCATTACCCACCTGAAGAACATCTCCAAGGTCAGCAGTGCTAATATCTGGGTCTTCAGTGGTATTAAAAGGAACAGGGTTAATTCTTACAAGAGTGAGCACTCTGGGTTCTGGATATCTCCACAACATCATTCCTGGACTATCCTCAGTTTCATTGTAAAACACAACTTCATAGGCACTGGGCAGTTTTTGTGCTTCTGTCAAATGAAAGAAACCTATAATCTGTTATATAATTTCTAGAAAGAAACATGCTGGTTTATGAGACAAAAGTAGTTAAAAATAAACCCCTCAGGATCAAAAGGAGAGAAAATAAAAAAGCAATTTCCCTGACTTTTAAAAGATCACAGCTTAATGGAAAGAAATCAAAAAAGTATTTTTTTTTTTCATTCTAGCAGATGTCTTTGCAACTGCTTTTCCAAAAAACGTAAAGTAATTCATTGTAAGAGGCAAATAATCTTTAATAGGTTACTACTGTATTTACTTTAAAATTTAAAAAAAAAAAAGAGCAATAATATTCTTCTTACCTGCATCTTGTATATACTGGAATAGGCCTGTTCTTAGATCATCTGAGGTATGCTCAGTTTTTGAGACCTGATTCTTTCCCATAGAAAAACAAGTGGGGTGTGTACATTCAGATACCAATGTCTCTACGCTGCCCTTTTTAGTAAGGTACTGCCATAGAAGCTCCTGGAGAAGAACTAAACAGTTCAAATGCTCTTGACCCCAGAAAACCTTTAAAAACAATAAAAAAAAGAAAAAAGAAAGAGAAAAGACAAAACAATTACATACAAATATTCAGTCATTTTTGAAGGAAAAAACCTGCCCCAGCTTTCAGCCTGCTCTACTTATACCTTAATTGCTTGCAAGTATCCTTTATGTGAAAAAAAAATAGGAACAACAAAAAAATCTCTACAAAACCATTTGGCAAATTTATTCTTTTCATCATTCGAAGGAAAGCATTAATTCTTACCACTTACAATTGATACTGCTGCTGCCTGAAGAGCACAGATCTTAAAAGTCATATGCAAGAACTTACAGCTGAGTGCAGTACATAGTGCTAGGACTGGTCACAGGTTTTGCAGTTTAAGATATGACAAAAAAACCCTTAAAGATGCAAAGTTTAAACTGTTCAAAGAACTTGTTGCTCCAAAGGTGGAATTCTGGAATGCATTAAAAACCTGAGTAAGTGACACAGCAAAGATGATGACCAGAAAAACATACGAAAGGTCATCTCAAACACAAATACTGAGTATATAGAGCATATGAATTGGATGTGCTGCAAGTTCTCAGAGCGAGGTTTAAAAGTTTAAAGTTTTTTGAAGTTTAAAACAGAAATTTAGAAAAATATCTAATAAAACTGGCATTCGAAGTCCAGAAGATTCATGCACTTTATAGCAAAATAAAAGGCAAGTAAACATTCCCCTCTCCCAGCTTTGACAAGCAGTGCTGCTTTTCTCAAATCAAAAACTCCTCAAAAATCTTGTTTGAGAGAATCACGTTAACAGCGACAAGTCCTTTAGTCTTCATGTGCAGAAGTGGGCCCAGAAGCAACAGGGAAGACAAGGAAGTAACTAGCAATTAATAAAGAAATAAGACTTAGAACCAGTTTGGGATGAAATCAAAATCACCAGACAGTAACTTAAAAGTCCATGGTAAGGGTAGGTCAGGTGTGCACATAAAGAGTAGTGCAACTTTTTTCACTGGGGAATACCAATTTTCAAATATGAAAAAAAGCAGAAGATGCCTAAACAGAGTGTAGCACATCTGTCAAGAAGGAAGCTTTTCCTTCCCCTGCATCTACATGTAAGCCCATGGAATAAAGTAAGACCCTCCTGAAACACAGCTACAGCCAGTCCTGAGCTAAATACTCCCGGGCTACCAAGGTCAACTCCCTAATTTAGTGCATCTCTACTGCAGCTTCTAGAGTACCTCTGGGCTCAGGGTCCCACACTTGGTCTAGCACCACCTAAGCAGCTGGAACTCTGGAGCATGGAACTCCTACAGTATTCACAGATGAGGCACCAATTTCACATAAGCTCTCTCGGCTCTGCTGCAATACAAATTAACAGTGGTAGAAGATGAGGTCATGTTTAGAGCTGGTAAAATCATTAGCTGTAAATAAATTAATTTGAAACAGAATTGCTAATGCTTTTATCAGCATTCTCAAATCTATTCTGCCAGACCAAATACTTAATTGTTTTCTGCAAAAGCTAATTATCCCAGAGTATACTCTAACAATAAATGGCTTTCTCAGATTTATAGATACTTTTCTAGTCTTCGTCAAAACCCCAAAATTTTGCCCCCCCCCCCCCTTTTTTTAATTAACAACACGTAGAGGTAGTCAGCCAAGTACCTGTGAATAACAAATAAAAAAGAAGCAGAGAAACAAACTGACTTTATTTATTCATTAAGATACAATTTTTTATAATTCGTATTATTCAATTAGCCCTATTCCCAGTGCTGTGGTTTTAAGAACTTCTAATGCCGATTCTGGGAAAAGACCTAATGACATGACTAAATGTCAAAATTGCCTTTTTGTGTTTTATATGCTTGATTTATATATTTATTTTAAAACATTTGGTGTGTATAGATACTACAATAAAAATAATTAAAACAAGACATATCTTAAAGCCCACTTGTTTAAGCCCCCCAGAATCTATTTTTCATTTCAAGAACTCCCATGCTTCTTGGACTGGTTTCAAGTTGTGGGCACTTCCAAAAAGGAGAGGATAGCATGGAAAACTGAGTATTAATTGCTACAACCAACAGTTTATAATTACTCCCCTGAGAAATTGGTGTAAGTTTAAAAAGAAAGGATATGTATTTCTTAAAGCTACCCCTAGGCGTTACAGACACATAGCTCATGGACAGACAAACACACACACATCAGAACAGGGTCCTAGATATTAAGTGTTAGTAATTTGATCCAGTGGTTTTAAGGGAACACACACATACAGCTACAATACATGGCTTAAGCGGTATTTAAAAAAAAAACAAAACACTGTACACAATTTTTCAATCAACAGTTTACATGAAAGAATAGATACTTATTTTAAAAGGTAATATAAAAACCAACCAAAACAAATAAGCAAAAAACCCCAACCCAATGAACTGTTGTAGGCTGCAAAGCTTTACAGGCTTTCATGCAATTTATTTATGAAATCTCAATCATCCAAAGCCAGTCCAGCTCAATAGCAGAACCATAAGCATCTCATACAGACCTGCAGCAGTCCTCCTCTCAAATCGATGTATATTTTTGGAATAGATTGCTCTGGGCCAGGATCACCACTGTGCTTACACCACTTGGCTTCCACATTAACAGAGCAGCAAAAAGGGCCCATCAGAGATCTGGCTCTTTCTTTGAGACTTGTTTTAAGTAGGAAATCTTTTATGTCAAGGACAAAAGATGATCCATGGATTCCTAAAAAGAGAGGGAGACAATTAATCCCGCTGGTAGTTATTCTCCCAACATTTGCGTGCTTATCTCCTGAATTCACTTTACCACGAGCCTGGGAATCTCTGCCCACAAGCAATTACTCACACAAGTAGTCCCGCTGACTTTCATGGAAACACTTGTGTGGACAGTCACTCTCCTCTCCAAGCAAGAGCATCGCAGCTGGGTCACAAGACTTGTGATTTTTTTTTTTTTACCTTGCTCTTCTGACACTATTGAGCATGCTTTATACAGTGTTGCAGCTATGGAGCAGGTATGTTTCATGCACATTCCTTACAAAGAACTATTTGCCAAAACATTATGACTTTTTACATGTGTGATTATTTTAAGCTTTATGAGAAGAGACATTTTTCATTAAACTATGAACTTTTTTTCAAAAGAGTATATTAAGAACAAGAACAGCTGCTTCTCTTGATTGTATTTTAAACTGATCGGAAATAGCTATTTTGAACGATTCTCTCTGCTTTTGTTCAGGTTAGTTATTATAAAATATTGCCAGCCTTTAGAGTGCTTAGCAGGAGAATAATGGTAATGTTTGAATTCAAATAATTCAAAACAATTACTGTAACTCAAAATATATAACGTGTGTTTACCAAAAAACCAGTTTAATCTAAACTTTTCACATCATAACCATTTGCTACTTTACACAGCTTTATAAAAGATAAAAATGATAATGGGAGGTTAGATTTATGACAGAACTTATGTACTCTCATTAAAGATGCAAATATTTTTAGGAACGAAACATCATCCAGAAACGTCACATCTCTTGCGAATTTAACTTACTGCAAATCACTGTTTAATAGAAGAAACCATACTTAATATCTCTGTATTTCTTTTGTATATTTACATGAAAAGTACTACATCTGAGGTTGGGTTAACTTTTTTCTCTTCTAGTGCTCGTACTTGGACTTAACACTCAGAATATTGAATGTCACCATACTTTATAATGCCCACAGCTTATTTTTCTAATGAAACTGGATATTTACAGAAGGCAAAAGATTGAAAAACACCTAAGGCTTACATACAGATGTTTCAAGGTACAGTTCCATTTTATATTTTCATACCTTTGCTGGCAGAAAAATCCCACAAAAACACTACTCGCTGTTTTGAATACATGCAGTAAAACTTCTATGAATCTCTTCTAGAATCCAGAAAGTCTGTCTGCATCCTGGGAGTTATGATTTCATAATACCAAGAAATATTTTATACAATGGAAGAAAATATGTTGGATCTCTTTTTTTTTTTTTTTTAAATCCAGCATCCACTAGGAAGGTGGTCCAACAGTCCCCATAGCGATAATGGCATTGAAGTGTATCCAACCTGAGTAGGAACCGCACACAAGAAGAATCTGTCCCTTGGGCAATCTGGATTTTATTAAGAATGATCAAGGGGTTGAGCAACCTTTGTCCCATGCCAATCAACAGGACCATTGTCTCCAATTGGGAGAGGGGTTTTAGCTCTGGGTCATTTAGGCTGGCTTCTGAACCCCTGGGTCTCGTCTCATATGTAACAGGTTTATATGACAGAAGCTGTTCAGTGGTTTTTTGACACTGAGCTTCAGTGATAATCATAAAAACTAACATCAACGCACCCTGACGCCTCTCCTTTTGGTAATGGTTCAGACTTGATTCTGTAAACTGTGGCATGAAGCAGTTTCACATACAGTTTTAAACCAAGAAAAAGAGGTGTTTTTACAGGAAGGGCTCACCCTCACCCTGCTATGCTCAGTTTAGTTATTTTAAGAGGCACTACAATATTTGGAAATTCAAAATTTTTTTATACTGTACATGGAATTTTGATTTTAGAGAGGAGAAGTTCTCAGTAACTATTGCACAATTCTGCAATATACAGAAATGTTCTACAGTTTTATTGGAACATGTGCCAAGTTGCAGAAATAACAAAAGGGAAAAAGGAATGCCAGAGCATGACTGGTTTTATTTATGTTTTCTTTCACTGGGATTACACTTGGAAGGATTATGCTTTGCAGTCTTTTTCTGCTGTCATCTCAGCTCCACAAAGTACAAAGAAAACACAATATCCAACAGCTTAGAAACAGAACTGAATATTCGGCACATAATACTGCTGGTTGAAAATCAGCAGTGCCTTTCTCAAATGCTATGTAAACAATGAGAAATGAAGACGCAATTAAGAATAAGGAAGTGTTGGTAAATTTTAAATAAATGAAATATTACAAGACACATCCATGGATTGTGTCCTACAAATACCAGGAAAAGCTCAGAGACTCAATGAGAGATTTTTCTTTTTCTTGCTGCAACCCAGATTGCTCTTGTATAGGCAAGAATCTCACCCTCATCCTTCCTAGCAGTTATATCTACATGCCCTTTTGGGGATGAAGCAACTCTTAGTATAAAAACCACTGTGCTCTTAATAAAAAAAAATGCAGAGAGCATTCAGAAAAACTTGCACAAAGTGATGACTTGAGGAAGCTTAAAAAAAACAAATGAAGATCAACAAGTATGCACAATCCCTAAAAAGCAATAGTAAATAGAGAGATCTCTGGGCCGGAGAGAAGCTTCAATGAGGTACCATTACTACAGAAATCCTAAAAGGCTGACATTAGAAAAGAAATAATCTTACATCCTAAGGGAAGGGTGTGAAGAAATACCAGTATGCACTAGAAGGGAGCTTATTTTAAGATTGCTAAATGCCATACTAACATTCAAAGTATACGCTCAGTTACTGAAGTTGCTTTCCTGTGACTAAAGCAATCATCTCAGAAAGGTAAAAATGCAAAATAATTATAATCTGTTTTTTTCCCCTCCCTGACACTGTTTTCAGTCAGTCCTTTCAGGTATCTCTCACAAACTTCTATTGTAGAATTCTAACTTCAGTTGAAACAGATTAAATCAAAGTCTCCATTTGAAGTGAACTTGAGATGGCACTACACGGAAGTAATATATCTTCATAAACGATTGTTGTGACGTGCAGAAGTTAACTTGATCTGTTTGGATTATTACTTATGAACACCAACACACTTTTCAGTATGTGCAATAATTTACTTCTGAGAACAAATAGTTTCATGACTTCTAAAATACTCCTCCAAGAGACTAATAAATATAAAGCACTTGCTTCGGACGGTGTTTAAAAAATGCTGCCAGCCCTCCATTGTCAGACTCCACCCAAACCCACAATAGCACTGCAATATGCCGCCACGCTAACTGAGCAAAATACAGCTTACAGCAGGCTTCTGCATGCCATTGGAAGGATTACCTTTATGATGACATATGCTCAAAAGGAATATCCAGATATTTTTATACAGTTGGAAATAATGTAGGAAGGTTTGAAAAAAAGCTAGCACTTGCTTGGTAATGTCAAGAAATTAACTTGCTCAGAAGTTAAAGATGGAGATCATTACGAAAGAATAGTGAAGAAAATTTACTAAAAGACAACGTTTGCTTTGATATTCTAACACCTTTCTTTTTTTAGTCAGTAGAGACTTGATTTATGCTAACATTTACAAAGACATCTCATAGAATCTGAATACCCTAATACAGTTATAAATATAGTTATATTAGAGTTTATATATAACTATAATATAGTTATATTAGTGTTTACCAATAACAGGAGGCTTCATGTTTGTTAAACTGCCCTGTGTGCATAAATCTATTTGTGTGTACAGAAAAAAAAGAGCAAGACCATTTTAATAGATGCAGCAAATACATTAAAACAACCTTTGCCTTACAATCTCTTAGTGTTTAGGCAAAACAGGTGTTAAAAAAGAGTTCTGTTATTTTTCCTGGTTCACAGACAAAGGGGGAGACAATGTTTTGACATTAACTATGGACTTTCTGTTTTCAAAAATATTTTAAAATACTGATATTTGAATCAATGCCAAATGAAACAAGTAGAAATGTAGCAGGAGTTTTTTTCCTTCTATTATGCTCTGTGCATTTACTCTTCCTTAGATAGCTGCAAATCCTGTTTGGTTCACTGAACTGTCACCTAATACAACATAGAGCACGATTTTAATTGGCAAACTTCTATATGGGAAAAGAGTTTTAAGAAAACGGAAACACATGTATTATAATAAACATAGCACATGGCACTGGACTATATTCGAGCTGTCTTTTGAAAAGCCTCCTGCAAGCTAGTAGCTTTGCTACAAACTGTAGCGCTAGGAACAAAATTGCTTTTCTGAGTTTGGGGCAGCTCAGAAGCAAGACTGTGTCCCAGAGCACAGACACTGCCACACTGCTTTGGACTGGGCAAGATGCATGCGAGTGATATATGTGGTCTGCACCGACCGCCGCAGCTGGCAGACTGCATTCCCACCCAAAGGATCACGGTGCACTCTGAAAGAAGAAGTCCAGGCTCCCCCATGGGCCCTCCGTGCCTGGGCGGCAGCGATACAATCTGGCTGTTGAAAGTTAATTAGCAAGTGGTTTTCCTTACTACCTTCTGCTTTAATGTCACGCATTACTTAAGTGATAATCTGTGATATTTGCTTCTGAGCATTCACTCTTTGTATTTGCAACTTCAGTAGCTAGTTTAAAGTTGCCAAAGATACTAAGACAGCTTTGAATACGTAAATATGTTATTACATCTAATATATTGATAGAATTATCTATGTGGTTTTTTTCCTCTTGAGAAAACTTTAGATACATCAGGTAATGAGTAGCTATACTACAGTTACACTGCTCTGTTGACAGGTATCCTCTGCAAAGCAGCTTCTAAGAAAAAAGAGTAACAAAGCTATGAAAATAATTACAGGGGAAATACTGCAGTTAATATAAGAGTCAGCCAATTTATTCAAGTCTGGAAACAGCAGTAGCAAACAAATTTTGAGATGTAGTAAAGGACAATTTTCCAGGAGAGATTTAGTTAACAATCCACTGACTGCACTGGATTTCTCATCAGTGTCGAGCTGAATCTTATGATAGTTCATTCTCCCCACGAGAACAATATTTACACATTACCAATTAACTATTCTTTAGTGAAAGAGAGTTTTTCAGTATTACATGGGGACACATGTGGGCTCTGTAAAAACATGAGATGTGTAACACACGGTAAACAGAAAGTAATGATCTTAAACAGGCCAAACCCTTGAATTCGTCACTAATAAATGTCCCCATGCATTCAGCAGTTCTGGCTGCTGGGAGCCTGTTTTCTTCAAACACTTCAAACACTAAAATCCAGGAACATTTATTATTTTAATCCATTACAGGCAGTGCTTGATTTAACTTTATTGGTTGTGGTGGTGGTAGTAGTTATAGTGGGGGTAAAGCTATGTTCTTTTACACATCATTTCAAAAGGGCTTAATTATATTTTATAGCTCAGGCCAGGAATCCTGCTTGTTTTGTGTCTAACAAGGTTCAAATGGAGTTCAGGTCAGTGATGAATCAGAAGAGAAGTCAAAGATGGTTATCTATTTGAAATGAGCTCATCTCCCTTAAAGAATAACTGGGCAGGTACATAATGTTCATTACACTACTGCATACTAAATAGCTGAAAAATGTCAATTTGCTTGTTGATTTGGTAATTTTCGATTTTGCAATGCCTGATCAGAGAGGGCATATTAAAGTAAAGATCTAAAGGGATTTTCATTTTTGGTCAAGGCTGTCTTTGGTATACAATGATTTGGAACACATTTGTAAAGCTCTATCTTATTCTAATTAAGTAGAGAAACATGCATAATGGAACCCAACAAAAACAGTGTTCATTTTGCACCCATGAGTCCAGCTTTCAAAACTGAGTGTTGTACTGACATGAGTAATACTTGGTTCTTGTATCATAAACATTTTATTTTTAGATATCAGCAGTTTTCAGAAAAGTGACTAGACATTCATTCCAGCTTACAGATGGGCATGGAGAGGTTCTTCAATTGAAAAAAAAAAAAAAAATCTATGTATTTTCACATCTTAATTTTAGGTGGTTGGTTGAAAACTTTGGTTTATTTTCAGGAGATAGCTGGTACCTACAACTGTCACTGATGTACAAAGTTGTAGATACTTAGCACTACAAAAAAAATCAGACATTGAATGGTTGCACAGTAAATGAAGCATTACAAAATAGTGGATGCCACTCAAAATGTAGCCCTATATAACTGCCACAAGGTTGAATTAGAATTACAGCTTTGGTGTCTTGCTCCTCTGCTCTACACTTGATTCACTCGATTTCAACTGCTTTAATAAACTAACTAGTCCATGAACTAGAGGGTAACTTTTCTTTACAAATAACCATCCTGAAGATAGTGCCTGGCAGCACCTGATCTGTTTGAGCCTCTATAACCCCCTGAATCATGCTTGTGGGAGTCCAAGACTTGACAGATATACCCAGGCCACACAAACTGAACAGGTTTCCCTGCACTCTCAGGATGTGTTTCCCCAGGCTTAAGGCCAGTGTGGGTCCAGGCTCCTACCTTCCAATCTTCTCCTCCCTTCGATCCTTCCTCCCCCTCCCTCCTTTATATACTTCTCTGAATTCTCTTTTGTGCCAGCATGGTCATTAAAGTGTACCTGTCCAGTGAGCCAGCTGAAGGAGATGATTTTGCTGGAAACTTTTCTTTCCTGTTGTGTTATCTTTCAGACAGAGCAGTGCCCTGACTCAACTCAATGAACAGCTGCCTGAGTAACAGAGCTAGCACAAGGCAGAGCGTGGAAACATGCAGCCACAGTAACCTAAACTTCCTATGGAACTGCACCTTTTGTTTGGGCAGCAAGCTGGTGATCTCATCCCATAAAAAATATTCTTGTCATAGAAAATGAAGAAACTTGTCGCCAGTACGCCAACAATTTAAACAACTTAAGGAAGTAGTCCGTAAGACCGGCCAATAATGCCTAATCTCTGTGTTCTGTACCTCACGCTGCAAAATGTAGATTTAACTGGAGGAATTGCACAGAAAGCATAAAATGTACAAAGAAAACATTCAGCTTTCACTGTTATCTGTATTTCCTCGTGAATGTAAATATTCTACAGAATTAACTACCACGAAAATGCTGTATCACCTACTACTGCCACATATAGCACTGGGATCCACATAACAAAAGAAATTCCAGTCTCAAAATAATATGCAATTACTTTCAGAATAAAAGCTGAAGAGATTACAAAAACAACCGTATTTGTTCAGAATTGAATTTCATTTGGAGTCTACTTTTAAAGTCAAGTTATTTAAACTGTAAATACAGTTCTACAAAATTAGTGCACACTGTCTTGAATCAACAACCTACAACTAACTTTTTTTTCCTCCCCTGAGTTAACATGCTAGTTCATCAGTAGCAATTCTGAACGCTGTTACAAAGTACTAGTAGGGAATCTGACCAGGATTAATAGTGGTACTCAGTCCTGGGATTAGGTGGTGTCTTGTTTCATGGATTTTAGGCCATCTGTTCTTCCCTCCTACATTATACTCCTGCAGAACTATAAACGCACCTCCACCTCAGGGACTATAGAAAGGAATTAGAATTCTTCTGCTTTTCATTATCACAAGATTCAGTAACTCATTTCATTGTCAGGATAATCCCCTTTTACTCTTTCTTTTGCGCTTGCAGGGTATGCCAAAATGACAAATAAAATCCCAGATGTTAGAGACCTGATGAGGTCTCCACCTTTTCTTGAGTGTTGGGTTTAAGCTACTTGGGACATGGTGTCAAATCTGACAGGACCCTGATGCCCACACCCAATATTTATTAAGGTTTGTTAGTGATTTGTATAGCTGTCTACAAGCTGCACTTCCACCTCAATCCTCAGTGGCCATTTAAATATTTAGTTTGTCCTCTGGCTTTTACTGACAAAGAATTAATTTCCTATTGTTCAAGTGTTGGAAAGAGTTTATATTTCTTTCTAAAAGTAACAAAGGTCTTCTGGGTGTTGTAAATGGCTTGTTACTGCTGCATATTATTTTAGGTAGTCATATCTAATTTAATGTTTTATTTCCCCATGGGCTAACTTGCATATCTGTAGCATCCAAAGGCTATGACAACGCCTTAGCAGAGTTTTCTCGAGAGAGTCTGTTAACTCCAAAACGAAGTTTGGTCTTTGCTCCACACCAATTAATAGCTGCATTTGATTTTTAATATTTCTGTAAAGTATCTTAAGTATGTAATTTCTTTCAGGTTTAGTAAAAATACTTGCGATTATCATATGCTCAACTAGTGTTTATTTTTCCCCCTTATTTATATGCTAAAGTAATCATCTCTGTATACGGGACGAAGGGCTGGGGAATTCTGTCTATGATCTTTGGAATATTTTATGTCTGTAACTCTCTCAGTTCAGACACTGAACAGCAAGACTTCCCTCCTGTGTCCAGCCACAGCAAAATAAGGCTCCACCGAGAGGCTACAGGCTTCTTGCTGTCTTTCACTCTGGGGAGAGTACAGTTCTCAACTTCTCTCATTTATCTGCTCTTTTGGCAGGTAGGTAGTGCTAATTTCAACACCAAACCTAAATTAACTGAAAGCCATATGTTTAGAATTGCATTCTATTTCCTAGTATTTATTGCTAAAAATTCTTTCAACTTTAATGGCATGTGAGTGTTCTGGAGTGAGCTACATACCTCAAGTGTGTGATACCAAGCAATTTCAAATCTGACTAGGTACATGGCACTCGAGACCTCTAGCCACTTTGTACAAGATGCCACATACTTCAGAGGACAAAAATCACTGAACCAGGTCTAACAATAATTCTTGAACTTGGGGTTTTTGTCAACAGTACAAATAAGCTGCCAAAAATGAGCCAAATGTTTGTTATTTGCTTGTATGAAATGGGTACAAGTTTTAACTTGTAACTCCAAGCCACAAAATATAAAATGACTACAGATAATTATTTTATTTAACATCAGTACAACTTAAACTCCTGCCCTTAAGGGTATCAGAAAAACTATACTGGTAGCCTCTTCTAAAGTAAAATTAATAATATCTGTTTTTCAAAAAGGGATTTTGTTTTGGTTTGTTTTTTGCCAATACACTGCATCACATTCTACAACAGTATTACTTTACGAAAACCAAAATAGTCAGGATTTCACCATAAGTACAGAGGAGAACATAAGTATTCTAGCAGAAATAGTAACCATGTTGTTATAAGTAACTGTTGTATTAAAACATGAAAAATGTCCAAAAAATGAAGTCCCTTGACACGCTAAAGGTTTGGGGTTGTATAACAGTGCAGCAGGATATGTAGAAATAGAGGTGTTTTAATTTGATCCAACTGCAATGTGAGTGTTCAACACTTACAATTTGTTTTGTTAGAAGTGAAATAATTCAACTAATTAGCCCCTGTGTTTTTCAGAAGCTACATCTTATTACTTTCCTAAGAAATTAAGAAACAGAAGGCCTTTAGCTTCCATGATTAAACCAGGAAAGTCTAGAGGGAAAACTGATAATTAAAAAAAAGTTATATGGCAAGCTTCTTTCTTAATTTCAGCTAAAAAAATCGAAGCATTACACAAGGTCACGCACTTTTGTTTTCCCCCTATAAGGGAGGCAAAATACCGACAATACATTCTTGTGAGGTTTTTTTTGCTAAATAATTCCTAGCAAATAGGATTCCTTACGAACCAACTTCATCTACATTAAAACTCATCTGGAAAAGGGGTCGTTTACACTGTTTATAAAACAATGCCACATAAAATGTGTAAAAAAACATATTTCCCTAAAAATAGCTTGCGTAAGTAAGGGATTAGAGTAGTTTCTACTGCTATAATTGTTCCTTTGTAGTTTTTTCCATGATATTTTTGAACAGTGTTTTTGACTATGTTTATTAAAGTCAGCACATCAAAAAGGATCAAAGAGAAAGCTAGTGAGAACCAAAGGAACCCCAAGCGTATTGTGTTGTCTCACTGGGGAGTTATGCAGATTCAAGTAAACAAGTGCAAATTGTTGAGGTTTTAATGAAAATTTTCTACAATTATTGTATCTGAAGTCATTCTATATAATAACATCTGTACAGCAGATGGCCATACTGTACAAAAGGCAAGCAATGCTCCTTTTTCTTCCTCTGTTTTAACTGTACATCTGAGATGACTACTTTTGTCATTGTGCTTAGTTTGGTTCAGCAAATAATTCGTAAAATGCAGCTGCTGCAGATGGTCACAATAGTTATTTGACTGTAAAATCAAAGACACAGTGAAGTATTTGCGTATTAGTTTCATTCTGTAAAAAAAAAAATCTGATATTAAGCCTGTTCAGCTCAAAAGGTATATCTATAAAACCTTTTGTAAAAAAAAAACTAGTGAAGAACTGACATATTTAAATAGTCCTTGCTCCCAAGGCACAGCTACTAGACTTTTTTTTTCAAATTGAGTTAGCTTGCATGATTTCTTTGCAATAATAAACCAAATCTAGTTAGTAACTGTGGTATTCTCCTGAAGTATTTTTTACACAAGGTTATAACACCCTTTCCCCCCATACTGAGTAATTTATCTTCTTTCCTGAAGTTATAATTTCCACTATTGGTTTCTATCGGCACTTTAATTTCAAATTAATAATTTTAAATAAAAATCCAAACAATTTATTAAAAGAATTATTGACAGTTTCAATCAGTTTTGTGGAAGTGTGTTTTTCGCACTTCTTGAAACTTAAAACAATTTATTGCACTGTCGCAATAGCATGCAAACCTCATGCACATGTATTTTTCTTTTTATAAAGCAAAGATAAGGCAACTTTAACTGGAAAAAAATGTGAAAAGCGTCTGTTGATGTCTATTTATTGTCTGGTTATGAAAGTTCTTCATACAGAATAATTTCCATTTTCATTAGATTCAGCATCAGTATTGCTTTACTTAACAATGCTTGCCAGACTACAAACCGAAGATTCATTTATAGCTTGTGACATTAAAAAAAGAGATTGGCTTCCTCAGACTGCCAGAAGAATTAAGAAACAGAACTTTGTAGCAGAATGTTTCTGAGGCTTAATGTGCAAGGCAAGGTACATCCTCCTTCTGGAAGGATGAAAAACTCCAGGGTAAGTGATACACATTGCTGAGTTTGCCAAATTGCTTTATAAATACAGTGACGGAACGGGCTCGGCTTTGATTTATCAAAGCTTGCTGTGGACACCATAATGTACCATGGGACGGATAATATATAAATGATAGAGGGGAAGTGATGGAAGGAAAGAGGATTATTACACAGAAGGAAAACTAGAACTATTTAAAGGACATTAGAAAGGCCTTTTACTCAGCTGCAGTGCTTTCTATGCTAGGGTTGCAATCCGATTGGAAAAGCGTGGGAATGCAGGCACTGCTCCTGCCTGTACTGCTGTTTATTTATGGATAAATCAAGAGTTTCAGGCTCCAGCACTTTCACAGGCTTTCATGTCCTATGAACCTTAAATTTTTCATTTTTAACTTTTAAAACAATAAAGAAGTACTGAAACTTGCTGGCCTGAGAAGAAATATTTCTGATGAAACAGAAATAAATCACCACCTCGCTTGGCCTACAACTTGTTCCTCTCAGCTACAGACCGTTTTACCTCACAAGATACTCTGCCAACTACCTACATCTGGCTCATCTCCACATCATGGAAATGTACCATCTTATTAATTTTATTAAAAGACTAATAAAACAGTTTACAAAGACACTCAAAATGTCTTCATTTTAAATGAGTCTCTGGTATCCTTTTAATTGTACCCAAAGTGTAAAGTTTCCTTGCAGTTCTACAGTAATGAGGCTGGAGCGCCCATTTCCCCTGTGTGACTCTCAGCTGTGCAGAGGAAGCATGTAAAAATTTAAAACTTCTTAAGCCTGGAGGAGAATAATGGTATGACCCAGTATTTACATAGTAGCGTATGTCAGGGCTCTGAACAATTATTTCTGTATTTTTTCTAAACAGAAATATAGGGTCCTAACAAGAAAATGTAGTTATAGAGTGAAAACTGTCAAAAATTTGCCCTTTGAAATATGTGCTGAATTATCAGAATACCAGAATAGTGGTTCTTGTAACCACTATTCCAGCCAGAATTCCACCAATAAATTAGTAACTACAAGCTAGGGGATATTAACTACAAAATTAAGCACTCTTGGGTGCTGCCTCACTGAAAGGAAAACTCAGGTAATGGAGTCTATCAGGGATTTGCTATTTTCCGTTGTGGATTTATGATGTTAGCTAGAGGAGTTCCCCTCAATGGCCCACACTTTAAAATGGTTACTAGACCACCACTTAACAAATCAGTAGCACTTCCAACTTTCAAAAACTCTTACCTGCAGTTTTATGTCCACTTTTAATATTCAGGCTCCCACTAAGGTTTGATAAAGAGACTAACATACAAGGTTTACTAGGATGTGGGATGGTTTCCATCGAAACAACCATCTGAACGGTGTGAATGGAAATTTTCTGGAAGTAAGAAAGGGCTCGCCACAAGTTTTCTTGTACTGAAGCCTTTTGTGCAGCATTGGTGTGCACTGCAGGTAGCAAATCCTTTGTACTGGGGTGTTTGGTTATCAAAATGACATCCTCATCTGGAATAACGCCAGCTGACGGAGCAGACTCCTTCCTGGGCTCATCATCATTTGTGGTTATGATTTTCTTCAAAAACTGGTTTATTTGATCAAGTCTGACAAAACTGAGATTTGCTTTCAAAGGTTTTGATATGTCCACATTTATGTCAGCTGTAGGAGGAAATTGGAGAAAGAAATATGAGAAGCTATAGTGCAATTATTCAAGCAATGTAAAAATATTAGGCATTTAGTGGAGAGAAGGTTATTTCTACCGTTTCATTAAAAGGACTGAATCAATGGTAAAACAAAATGAAACAATATTTTTAGGAATAAATCTGAATTAAAACATCATGAAAAGTACTATAAGCAATCTTCACTATATACAGTTTTAAAGGAAGAAACATGTCACAATGTCGATCTTATTTCCTGATTTCTTCCCAGAGATCACCACAGCCATCTGAAAGACACGCACTTTATTTGAGTGTGCAGGAGGGTAAATTCATTAGTCCTTTTGTGTCAGAATGAAAATATACTTCATGTTCTCTTGAGTTTTACATCCAGTAGAACTATTTGACTAAACTCCAAAGCCAACAGTGAACATTTTCAACACATTTAAATGAGTGAATAACATGTATATTTTGTTGTTTCCTACACAACTAATATGCAGTATTCTTCAATATCTTTTCAAGATGAAATGTGAAATAAAAAGCAAATATAAAAACTGAGGTATGTTTAGATTTGTTTGTTTTCCAGGGAGATTGGAATAACCTAATATTTTTAAAACATTCTTTGTCTCCTTAGTAAAGGATTTTGGTACTTCCCAGACTGCTAAAAGTCTTACAGAATTTTTAGAAATCACAACTAATATGAACAACATTGACAATAGTGATAAATTTAGTAGCTGAGATGTTGCAATTACCCAGATTATTTCACGGATGGGAAGCAGGATTTTACGATAGCTGAAACTTATTTCTCTGCTGCTATCTCCCTTTTTATCAGTACATTACACTTCATTACAGAAATTCAGCTTTTACTTAGTTTTTAAAATTTTTCATTTTAAATTTGGCTTTCAACCTTAATGAGACAGCTACCCTGGGCAGGGGGAAAACTTTGCTTTTCACTTTGCTGTTTGATTCCCACCACCCCACCTCCAAGTACCAGAAATGATTAAAATTCTGTGCATATATCTAAACTAGTTTAAATGTTCAGAGAAAACAGCACCACTTAGTTTCAAGTTTCATTATAAATATGTATAGGAAACACTGTTGAAGGTTTTACACAGATTAATGAGTATTTCACCAAAATTAGGACCTAGTTTCAAGTTGTCCAGGATCACATTCTACTCTTAATGTTGATGCAAACTGATGAGCTTGATTCTCGCACTCTTTAGGTAAATTACAAGTTTTTACAATGTTAAAGGGCTGCAGGAGCAGAGCTTCGGAGGTGCTCTTAAGCATAGGTTTATACTGACTTCAGAGAGTTCCAGGCACATGACAAAGCACTTTTCTGACTCCCCAAAATATCTGGGGCTTCTAAATTTTATTTAGATGCTTTGGTATCTGAACAGATAAGTCTCTGAATTATAAACTAGCACTTTTTCTACAGAGATAAGAGAAACTTATTAATGGCCATGTAAGATTTGTTATGGCTAAACTAAAAACCCCCAACCAATCTTAGAAAAAAGTCTGTAGTACTCCACAGCTAACCAAAATTTAAGACTGAAAACCTATTTTAATTGTCACTTACAATTTTAATTAATGGTTTTCTAAAATTTTTTTGTGTGTGTTAAAGCCTTCCACACTGAACTAGAAACTGTGGCAAAACACTAGCTAACACGTGGGCCTAGTAGAAAGGCAAGTACCAAAGCTAGTAAGCTGGACATTAGAAGAGAGCAAGATTTTTAGGCATCCAAAACCACACAGGAGCAACTTGGAAGATTTTTCAAAACATTTATGTACTGATATTTTTAATTAAAACCAAGGGAAGAAAAATGTCATAACACTTTTGAAAATCCCTCCACCCTTCTTGGCGCTAAAGAATACCCCCACACTTGCCTACATTTTTGCACACATCCTTGGTTCTCTCGTCCCTTTGAATAGAGAAAGGAGACTTATGAAGAAAGTAGAGACCCATGTGACATCATGATATTAATGTACTTATGATAGTCAAATGGAAAGAAGTGTTATTCTAATGAAATGTTTAAAAAAAAAAAAAAATGACCACAAAACCCTAAACAAACAAATGAGCAGTATTTTTAAAATGATCCAAGTTTGCAATCCAACTTGCACTAGGATTTGGGTTTCTGAACCATTTAGGCACTCTCAAAAGAAGTTCCTTATTGACTTAATTTTCTCCATTACTGATGTAGTAATAAAGGAGTAAAATGGAATAGATGTTCTTGGCTTTGCTACATAATTAAGTCTGTAAGTTAGTAAATGAGGAAAGGACCCTTATTGCTTGGTGTGACAGCTTTCATGTCTAACTGCTTTGTCAAAGGCACATTTTATTGCCAACACTTTCCTATGGTAGTATAGTCCAGAAGAGGAAAAAACAACAAAAACCCCTACAACCCCCAAACTGCTAAGATATAAGTAGATAGAATAGGTGTCAAGTTAAAGCCAGAGAGTAAACTGAGAGAGAAAGATTTAAAAGGAGATGAATATGAGAGCAATAGTTCTCTCTTGGGCTTCCGCAGACCAGGGCAGAGAAGACGCAAGGGCACTGGTGAAGCTCAGCGGTGGAACATGCATGGCACCTGTGATCCTGAGCCTGTGTTTTATCACTGCTCTTACTCATTTGTTTTCATAAACACCATGCTCATCCAAGACAGCAATAAAAAAATGGACACGAGGACACCAGAGAAAGGCAAATGACTTCCCTGTATTCTGTTTGGAAACTGCGTGTCACACAGAAAAATGTTGTCACGACTGATAACTTAACAAAGGTTTGTATTAAGTTATTATTATCCAGTGAATCAGCCCCGCCAGAAGGTGGTGGCAGCCAGAAGCATAATTGCAGAAAATGTAACTCTGGAACTTTCACTGCAAATATTTTAACTATCTCATAATGACATAGGTTATTTTTACAACTGGAGAAAGATTATGTAAGGAGATTCTTTGGCATTTTAAGTAAAACATTCAAAAAATAAAAATCCAATTGAGCAATCAACATGTTTTTAGTCTTTGTCCTGTTTTACAATTTATACTTAGAACTGTAAAAGAAACTTCAACATTCCTTCTAAGAAAAACATATTTAAGTGATTGACAGAAACTGTGAAAACTGATGAAATATGAAGAGCTATTTATAGCAGTTGATAAAGATAGGTGTTCAGCAGCTTCTCCAGTCACTCAAAGTGGGCTAAAAAGAGATGTTACAATGTAAAGGGTCACCTAGACCCAACTGGAACAAAATTTCCAGGGTGCAAAATCCAAGGATAACAGTCTTTTTTAGATGATTTTAAACACCTTGGGAAGCACACCACACAACACTGTGAAGATTCTGTGCCGGTAGGAAAACACAAGTTCCTATAATTCAAACAACTCTTTAAATTGTCCGAAATTACATTGGAATCAGGACAGGGCAAAAGGTAGCTCAAAGCCACCTTTAACTCCTTGATTACATCAGTCTCTCCATTGCCTACTAGTGACTGGCTACCACAGTTATACCCCAATACTTTCTTTAGATTTAAGACATAATAGCAATAACTTATTTTGTTAGGTATTATCTATTTTCAGCAAATAAATAGTAAAGAGATCATGGTGCTTGTAAACAGACTGTGTTCAAGTAAGTTATTTCTGTTTATGTTTAAATCATACTGAACTAGATGATATCAAAGCAGTATTTTTTTCATTACAGTGTAGCATTTGAGTGTAGAATTTGAATTGTTCTTCCTCTCTCTCAATTTCTTCACTTTATCTCTTTAGATTAACCAGTAAATCCATGTATGTCAATTACTAGTTTCTAATTACCGTTCACAACTTTCTGAACAGCTACTAGGAAACAGAATGATGAAATAACTATTGAGTTAAAAGGAGATTAGATAAATATAAATAAATTACTCTTATTATGTGCTCCCACCACACTAGGAGATGACTTAACAGTGAAAGGAAAAGAATCATGTTGCAATAATGAAATCAGAGAGGGAATTCAGGTCCCAGAGGCGATTCTACAGAGTTTATGTTAATGTACACCTTGTGGGGGACCAAAAATCAACTGGAATAGTTTCCTGAAAACTGTTTCCAGCTATTTTCTCATTTAAAAAGTTCCAACTTCACTTGACCCATTAGTCATCATATTACTTACATTTATTATGTATTTTGAAATCTATTACAAAAAACCCAATGGATTCAATATGGCCTGTTTGAACAAAATCATAACATCTATAAAAGAAAACCTATGAGCAGCACTCTGAAATTTCTGTCTGAAACAATTTCTTTCTTTGTCATTTTATTACTTAGAGCTTCAGATAAAAAATTTCAAGGTTATGAGTATTTTACCCTTGTTCTCCATAACATTCAGATTTGTACTGTGAAGATATAATTTTATTCTGTGAACTTGGGATAATGATATTACTCAGAAGGACTTTTTATTTGGTGGGCTGAGGATGAATAAGCAACACAAAAATCACAGAGCTCCTAGCAAGTTACTTTAGGTCAATCCCAGCTCTTACTTATTCTAATATATGCCATACTTAATATACACCAGGTTATTATTTCTATGACTAGTAAACTATCATAGTATACTCTTAATCTGACAACCCACAAAGTAAACTCCATGAAAATTATTTATAAGCTTTATTTATAAGACTGGGATCTTTTCACAGACTGTGAGAAATGTTGATATCTGAGAGAGAAAAATATGGCATTTTCCAAGAATTTGTTCACTTCTCATACCCCTCATTTTGCAGTGGATCTTTTATTTCTCATAGCTAATATAGAAAAGGCCAGGTCTCTCTTCCTCAGGCTGGACATGGGTCCTGCTCTCCCCTACTCCAAGAAGGCTGTAAAATATTAAACTTCTTAATAAATACTACTGCTATAGAAGAAACTACTATTTGCCCTAAACTCTTACGAGGATTGAATTTCCTAGTCCTAAACAGGAGAGGAGCAGACAACAGGCATGAAACATTTTACCACCAGTAATATTCTTTCTCTGGGAGCTGATGTCAGGAGTCTAACAGAGGAAATCTGAGGAAGGTAAAGGTAATCTGGAGCCCTGATTCTGATTTGGAGTCAGGGTGGCCCTTCAGTAACAGGGAAATGGCTGAATTGCAAAAATTAAATTTATAAAAATAGGAAAGAGACAGACATGTAAAGAAAAGACTAGCTGTACTGTTCTCAATTGTCCCTGGTCAGGCATCAAAAGAGAGACAAATTAAAAGAAATTGAAAAGTAAGAAGAATACAAACGAATTGTTTTTATCCTCTAATTCATCGTTCCCAATTTGGATCAAGGGAAAAGAAGGAAGAAACTTGAGACAAGGCTTCAGAGGCCATCTGCAGTCCATCTTGTATTCTGCTTCTGTGAGACAGATGCCAATTAGTCTGGAAGACGCTGGTAGTCACTGCTCAGTATTTCTACCTACTGCCGTCTGCGTGCTGCAGCCCCACAGAAGCAGCTCTCTAAGGCCAATATGGCAAACTACAGCTTTCAGGGAGCTTAATCAACTTGAGCCATGTGGGGTGTTCCTCAGCGGTAACAACTCCTACTTCCACAAACTAGTATGTCATTCACATTACACAAAGGAGACACCAAGACATTAACAGTTCTATCTAGCCAGTGCTTGGGTTTGAGATCCCAGACAAAGCTCAGTGTGATGTAATTCTATTAATATTTTTAAATTGTCACAACTGAACCGAAATCAATTGTTGTAGGTCAAGAAGACCAAAGATACCATTAATAAAGGATGGAGGGTTACTGCTATTCATAGGATGTTGACTGAAATTAAGCAACAGTGCAACTACCAAATACACTACAGAAGTGTGTGAAGAGTTGGGTGGCAAGGCTGAAAACTACAAAGGGGGCATTGGGAGGCACTACTATGAAAGGAAAGCCCTAGCTAAGGGAAACATTAATTCTCTCAACAGAGAGTCAGGGAAGTTGAAGCACAATACAGTGAGATGAAACAAATTGTTGCAGGTCATGGAGCACATTTGTGGAAAAGAACCCATAAATACTAACTCTCTCTTATCTGCTTAGCTGCTGAATAATACATCTATATTAAGACATACATGAAAAAAGAAAGAGGATTTCAGAAAATTGAGCAAATGTTTGAAATAAGTTTTAGAAGAATGCCAATACACTGAAAAACATACCAAGAAAATATTTTCCAACTTATCCATGTGGCTTTGGTGCGCAGTTTTCATTTTCAGTACTTAGGCATTTAAGAAACTAAATTTAAAGTAAGTGCTGTAGACGCTGCTTTTAGAAAGGTACTTTGATAATTTTACGCATTATTACACTGATATTACAGACAATAGATGTGTCAAAACCAAAGCAATACCTACAGGCTGGTACACCTGTTTGGAATATTTCTCTTTGCCCTCTTAATCAAATAAATATCATTTCATGGCTACAGTGTCAGTGCTTTAAAAACTTGTTTGTAAAAGAGCAAAGGGAAAAAAAACTACTAGAAAGCTCAAAAGTTTTGCAAATGACCCAGAGTTAATTAGAAAAGTCTGCACCCTGGCTAGTTCCCCTTCTCACGTGTCAGCTCTCATTAAATCAAAAAATTCTCATTTCAAAGTTAACAAACACCATGGTTAACAAAACTGTTAAACTGGGATCAAGTGGACACATTCCTAGGTTTATATATGATGTCATGCTAAGCAGCCCACAGCTGAACTTGCAAGTAGTATGAATGATTTTTCAATATATTAAGTATCTGATCTAATGCTAATTTTCTCTCTATAGGCTAACTGTGCTGGGAACAGGTGGCCCTGCTTTCAATTACGGAGGGCTAACATGCCAGTGTGAGGCCTGGATTAGTTCACCTTCTCACAGGGAATTTGCCTCGGTTGGGAATGGATTTATTATGGCTTCACACATGGAACGGAGCTCATGTCAGCTGAGGGCAGTGATACATCATATGATTCAAATTAACCTGCTGTGGACTGTTCCGCAGGGCTGATATTCTGTATTAAAATGACGACATTTTTAAAACAGCTTGAAAGAAACCAGGATTGCTGAAGTGCAATGGTTCCAATTTGTTCCAACTAATCTATCACCTGCTGGAGATATTATTCTAGTGGGTTTCTGGTAGCTGCTATTTTCCAGGTTTCTCCAAACCACTGACCTTGCTAATGGATACAATTGTTGCCTCTGCAAATAGGGGGAAAAAAGCTGGAGAGAGTGCCATGGTGCAGTTTTGTTTGTTGCTTTTTACACGTAACCCTAGATCCAGTGCTGTGCCCCTCGCAGTGTCCAAACCGTGCCATGGAGGGACTGGCAGGAAAGAGCAATCCCCCAGTTCTCACTTTATCTTTCAGTGGGACAAGGCATTTCTTAGTTAGTCTGGATAGTTTCTGCTGTAGAAATTATTTTGAAAGGTGAAGTATCAAGGACTGCAGTTATTTCACACCTAGCCTAATGTCTTCCCACAAAACTGCTGGGGGAAGAGGACTTTGGCATAAACTGTCTATATTTTGCATGTGTAAGTACTTTAAGGCAATATTTTGTATCATTTGCATGCAGAAAGAATACATCAAAAGGACAGCTTTTATACCTAAGAAAGCATAGTTGATTTAAAAAAAAAAATATCCAAAGAAAGGACTGGAGGATAAAGAGGATAAATTTTCAAAACCTATTAAAACAAGATGGTCATATTTGTTCCTCACCTAATGAATAATATGTAACGCTGAAGCAACAAATAGTTCACTTATATGTATTAGACAAGAATTAGATGTACAATCCACTAACAGCCTGAATATAAAAGAGAGACGGTCATGTAAACTGATGTAGATGGAATTTAAAAAATTTTAAATAATTAGTTACTGTAGAAAAAGAAAGAATAGTCCTTTAATACATTGTGGGGTTAAAGTTGAGGTCTGTTCCCACAGGCCTGATGATGAATGCTTATTTCTCCTAGGATCCTATTACCTTAAATCTGGAAGAAATATCATTTTTCTTTAGTTGCCAAAAATGTACAAAATAATCAACTCATGTGGCAAGAAGTGCATTAATGTATCCTGTTATTCTCATTTAATTAGTGGTTTCCAAGTTTAGCTACTTGCTGTAGTTTTTTGATCTCCGAGCTAATATGGACTGACAACCTGGTTTCCTGTGTGGTGAAGCCATACGATTTTTTTATGGAACACTATCTACTTATCTACTTCAGCTGACAAACTATTTACAAGGAGTACCGGTTTTATCTAACACAGCAAACACTGGGAACCACTTGCAGATTTTTTGACTGCTTGCATAGTAGTTTGCATCATAAAACATAGGCATGTTTGACTTACATTTGAAATTTAACCTCAGCAAACCAACAATGTATTTCGTAAGAAAAATGACATTACAATTAAACCACTGAACTTTGAACACTTAAAATCTATACAGAAAACCGTATATTTATCCCAACTGCTACGTCCAGATTTTTGTCTGCATAGGCACAGCTTTTAAAAATGTGCTAACTTTTCAGAACAGCAGATGAGCTGTACCTAACAGGTAGCACCTACTAGTGCATCCAATGCATTTTAATAATTTACTTAGTGCAGTTATAAAACACATATACATAAATGTATGAAAACACACAGTATGTCCTTAGAAAGTATGCCAGTTAGTAGCAGCATTATTTGCCAAATGTTCACCAAAAAAGAGTAGGCCTTCAAGGCCTGCAACATAAGCGTACTCTAGCAGTGCCTTTGTTTATTCAATTTATTAACTATGATGTCTCCCATCACAAATATCATTTGTCTTATGACCTTACAAGAGTTCTCAGGAGTTTCGCTGAGGATCTTGTCCTCAATAAACAACTGCCAGCTTAATTAGGATCTGGTGATGTAGACACTTTCTCCAGGCCTGCTGAGGGCCAAACTACCTCACCCTGCAAGAAGTTGTGGTTAGAGGACTTTCCCCCCAGGAGAGTTAGTAACTTATTTTCCAGTAGCCTGCTGAGGAGCTGTCAAGCTTTCATAACTTCTTGCATGTGCTGTTCTGACGCAATCGCATGCAGAAAGCGCCTTCCATTAGTCATCCAATGAAACCTCCAGCCCCCAAGGAAGGTTTCTTGGTGAAGGTTAGTTTATTTGAGGAGGATCTCATAGTGGCAACAGCTGAGGTTAGAAAAATCTGCAAAGGAACGCAGAGCTGTTTTGTTATATTACACCAGCAAAACACTTCATTAAAATTCAGAGTAATTACTGTTGAGTCATGTGTAATGATAGTTCCAATTAGCAGCAAAAAGACGATTAAAAAAATGCCTTTTGGCTAAGAAGAGATCCTGGATGAAATCTCTGAAGTTTTATATGCTTAGTGAGAATAAAGAGACTGAAGCTTTTCATGCATTAATTTACGTTTTTTCAGTTTCCTTATTAGCCAAATACCATGGAGGAGAGAGATTTAACACCGATTCGAGATCTGACTGAATTGTTGAGAATGGGTTAGTCACTTAGACTACTTGTGAATATATACTTTGCAAGCTGGTACCAACTTCCATGTTTGCTAGTTTAGTTAGAAGTCTGTCCTACTGACAGGAGAGCATCAGGGAAACACCTTCAGGTGCGTAATAAATTAAATAAAAAGGCTGTGCCAGGAAACTACAGTGAGAACCTTGAGAAAAGGGGAATGCACAGACGAATGGTCTGGGAATATGGGAATCTGCCAGATGTGGGAAAAGAGGACACAAAAGAATTGAAGGAAAAAAAAAAAGAATAAAAGAAAACCAATCTGGCAGCAGTGACCAAAAGGCCACTGATAGTAGGTGCCTCTACCCCTCTTGTGCTGGTCATGATCAGAATGAAAATCTACTATTATTATCAACTAATCCTTCAGTTCAAATGGCAGTAGAACATGCAGTAGGTCTGAAGGTTCAAAGCCCTCTTAATGAAGCTAAATAGGGATCAATATAACAAAAGCTCTGCATTGTCAGGTGGTTTTAAAATCTTCCCTTAAAATAATGCTTTTAAGGCAGCACAGAGAACCAGAAAAGGGGTTGTTCACCTACTTGATTCTTTCCTTGAGACTCCTGCCTGCCTCCATGCAAAAAATGGATTTGCAGGTTACTTAACCACAGTATTTATAGTCAGTGGGTAAATATGTGTGTCTCATTCTCTGGTTGTGCAATTTGATGTCCTGAGGTCTGATATGCAGAAGTGATTACTGCTTCACCCAAAGACAATATGACCTGTGTTTCCAAAATCTAAATTTCTATATTTTTAAGTACCTTGGAAAACTAAATTGTGTGTTTTAAATTGGTAACCTTAATATAATGAGAAAACCTTAAATTTCCCTGTGCCTTAGTTACCTTCCGTGAAATGGCAAGGGCATACTATTCCATCACCCATGGAAGGGTTGTGCAGGTAAATTAGTATTTCTGTAGTGCTCAGATCCTAAAGCAGGAAGCAATGCAGAGGAAATAAGTAATTCTGCTGTAGACCAAGGTTTAGGTAGTGTGCTGTAAGACTGTATGAATAGGTAACTGAATGAATAAGAAAACCCAGTACTGAAGAGTTGCTCTCTAAATGACTGATTAACAGCTCATTCTGTAAGCTGAGTAAAGTAAGGATATTCAGAGGGGAAAAAAAAAAAAGTGTTACACAATTTAACAAATTGTAACAAGTATGCATAAGAGAAATGAATTATGATGACATAGGTAAATGTAAATGTATTTTCTAGCTTTTAATGTAACCTTAATTATATTCTGCATAGTAATGTAGTTATAAACACATAATTCACAAAATAGAGAATGTATAACATAATTCAATTTGCAGGCGTTTCTGACACTCTAGGAGTGAAACTTCAAGTCACTTTATTTTAATTAAATGCTAATAAACCTTCATACTACACCACTTATATTCTGTGTTAATTAAAGAAACACAATATCACTATTTTTTAAATATTACAGTATCAACACTTTAGATTGTAGGAATTTGCAATGCCAGGTATCCAGATTCCAAAGAACCCAAGAGTAGGCGGCTTATAAAAATCTTCAGAAACATTTTAAAAGTCAGCTTTTATAAACATAACTGTAATAAAATTTCAGTTGTTCTAGGGCTAGAAGCAGGTAGGTTTCAGTCCGTTGGAAATTTGCCAACCTCAGCCTTCTTGAAGAGCAAAATTTCTAAATTTACTTTGGGAAGAAAATAAATAATTAGACCTTAAACCTATGACTGGTCCAGGACAGACCATTCCTCAATTTTGATTTCAATTCAGGGTAATTGCTGGAGGAAAATTTCACATTCATTAGCAAGGAATACAACATTTTTCTGATGATCTAATGTGTGTGTCTGTGTGTGCATATCTGCAAATAGATTACATTAGAAAATAGAGCTTAAAGTGCAACGTTTACCTGGTCCATTAAGGAAGTCTTTAATTTGCACAGTGATAAGAGGAGGCGGAATACCACTTTTAGGATCTACCTCTCCTGCTACTGTCTGCAACCAAATCTTGCAATAATCCAGAGCTTCCGGTAGAGTCTTCCCAGGATCTACAGGTAATAATGATCATAGTCATTAATGATATTCCAGGAATATGATACATAACAAAATGCTACATACAAAATTGATTAAATAAAATTAAAAAGTTTAAAATGTAACACAGTAAATAATATTCCTACTACGACTGTTATACATAGCATTTGTGCCTACAGACAGATGCACGTGTGTAACAATGCATGCATACATAGGCGAGAGGGCAAAGCTGCTATTACACAAAATGTAGAAAACCTGCAAAAATACCAAGTAAAATATGAGTAAAAGACTTCAGTTACCACAAGATGACTTTAAATAGCACACAATTTTAGCTTTAATTATGATGACACTTAAGCAGTCCTTACAAGAGAATCTGTGCTCAAAACCTGCTACTTCTAGATTGTATTTTCATTGCCAGATAGAGAAAATAATAACGGAAAGATAAATGATAAAGGCTAAAAGACCAGAATGCTACAAGGTCTCAGCAATAGAGCATAATGACAACATGGTTATATCATTCTCTTTGGAGTTTCACTCAGTAGCTAATCAGTAGCTATTGTTGCATACCACCTTGAATTGTATTCCTCTGATCAGTTTATAATATTATAATAATACATTAAAACTAATTTCCTCCAAGTGCTATTCTTGTCTTCATTTTCCGTGTATCACTAATAGCAAGAATAGTACTGTAAAAAGGCTTTTTAATCTTTAGCAATTCATGACCTTCCTTATAATAGTCTTCAAGTCTGGCACTACAAATCTTAAATTCTAAATAATTTTTCTTTATTATCAAGACTGCTATGTTAATTATTGAATGCCTGCCTCATCCTTAATGATTTAAGGAGATTTTCTTGATGTTATTCTCTCCCATTTTCAGTCAAGTAAAAACTGTTATAATTGCTTTATTTGAGTTTTACTGAATGGATTCCTTTCAAGAACAGTATTTACATACCCACTATTATAGTCAACATATGGTATCGCGGTATCACAGTCATATGTGGACTGGGTATATAAAGTCAGCTTTGGAATTTGTATTTCTTGACCTTATCATGTGATTCATATAAAACTTGGCACATATGAACCCTTATGTGATTTCAAAGAACCTACTGAAACCAATTGATCATGACTTTAGATCTATATGTAAAAGATCAAAAGTTAGTACATTCTTCTGTTTTTATTTGATCAATTTTCAGGCAATGACTTTACAGCAGTATTTGTACTGCATGGCATATACATTACAGCCTTTCCTTCCCTTTATTCCCGCTATACATTTATAAAGTCAGCTCTCAACAGTTATTTAAGAGCTGTCACTGCAAACAACGGATTTGTATATTTTCCATGTGAATTTGTACATTTTTATGGTTCTTAGCCCTTTCCTTTAATTACATTAACCAGAATGGTGTGGCACACTCCCTTTTCTATATAACTGCTTTAGGGAATATCTTGTTTCCTGTCTGGAGTTTGCCTAGTATACTGAAAATAATAATAATAATAAAAAAATCTTTACCACCAAAGTACACATCTTTTCCAAAATATAGTTTTGCAGTTATTCTGAACAAGGATGTTATCTCTGACTTGGATCTATACCATAATATCTTGTTTTGTGCTGATAGCTCATCATAAGTAATATGCTAATGTTTTTCAGAATATATAGTGTAAAGCACTATAAAAATTACTGAACATTGTGCAACGAAGACCACTGAATCAATTAAATTGATCTCTTAAGTTATTGTTCTTTCAGAAGTATTAGTATAAACATTTAGGGGCAAAATGTTGCAATATGCCAGTATTTTGTCTCATTTCTGAAAGATACCATCACATACTATATACAGCAACCTAGATCATCTACCGGCTTTTCAGAAAACCCAGCAAATTTAGTCAAACATTTCTTTTGAAGAATACATTTACAGCTATTCCTATTTATCCTAAGATGTGTTTATGTTGTAAAATACCTAATAATTATTTCAAAGTTGTAGCTGTTTAAAGATGAAAATATCTCTGATGAAAAGAACATACATAGCAGAAAACCCTTGCATGACATAATACATTAGCTATACAAACACTGCCCTCAGGGCACTGGGAATTGCAGCATGTAAGCACAGAAATCAAAAAAATAAAGGAACCATGCGGCTCTCAGGAGATTATTTTGCTCTGTCATGTCTCCAAGGAGCGCAGCAACATCACCTCTTCATTACCTTGGGGGCACTGCAGGACTGGGATACATGTATAACAAGGACTCCAGAATTTACACATTAGGAACACAACACAAAGAAACCTCAATGCACAAAATTAGCCTGAGTCCAACAAAATATATTACTTTTAACACAGCACTGGCCTTACTGATTTCAAGTTCGGTTTTTTTTTTTTTTTAATTATCTTTTTAGTTCAAGTGAAACTGTGTTATTCTGAAACTGAGGTAATTCTGGAAGCAGGATAGTTGCATTGACACAATTTTGCATTGGAGGCAATAATCCCAAAGGGCCATGCAAAGAATTAGTTTGAGTGCTTCCAAGCCCATGGCATATGATTAATTTGGAACCTGGGTAACAGACTTGACCGTACATCCAAATATGCCAGATACAGATCAATAAATAAGTTTTAACATAATGAGAAGAAAGCTAAAATCCAGAAGTTTCAGAACTGACTGTGCTGGTGTGTATCTCAAAAACTTGAAGGGAGTTCCAAATAGGAGCTATAAGATGTATCTGGGTAAGAGAAGTTCATTTACATCAAAGGTCTAAAGACTGAAATATGCATATCTTGATTAAAGTACCTTCTCAGGTAGAAAACAGCATATGCATTTTCATAGGATTAAGGATCAGGAAAGGAATAAAACAATATCAATCAGTCCCTATGCCAAGGGCAATGGAATTGCCAGAGAAGCAATCGAATGCAAAGGAGAAAATTTAGGCTGAAAAGTGGGGAAATCCTGATGGGGACAGCTGTTAGAAAAAGGACTCTTCTCCCTCAAGGAAATGATGGAAACGTTCAGAATGTTTAAAAATACACTTGACAGAACACTATAAAATATACAATAGGGAACAATTATGCATCAGCAGGGAACTGGTCTGAATAATGTATTATAATAGGTCATTTCCATTTCCATTTTCTATGATTCTCCCAAAAATCAACACTTAAATTTGCAGTTATTTGTATAAAGAAAATGCTGGAGAAAACCCAAGGGATGCATATATAAGTAAAAGGAGAGGCTAGAATTACTCCACAGCAAGCCAAGAGAGAGAAAAGAAAGGGTTGAGAAGTGAAGAGCAGTGAAGACGGCCAGAAATTCTATCCTCTACACCATGTGAAAAATTTGTCTGTGGCAGCAAAAGAAAAATGGTGAGACAACTATCACAGATTGACAACCAAGACTGTAATTTAAAATCTGTAAGACTGAGAAGCCAAGGCCTTCAATACATCCACATTTCCCTCCATGTCTTTTTTTTTTTTTTTTTTAGAAAAAAAGAATCTCTGGCTATTTTTGAATCCACCCAAACATTCAAAGCCACTTTTAGTCTTGCTAAGATCCAGACCTCAGCTCCAAATGTCACAGTTTATGAAGTATCTTCCTAAACTTGATTTGAATGTGCAAACTTTTGATTTCACCTGCTACGCCCTCATTCTTATGTTAACAGCAGACAGCAAACCCCAAACTTCTGAAGAGAAAGGGGAGTAAGGGGAAACAAAAGGAAGGAGGCAGGAGAAATTTCACGTCTTGAAGATTTTCATTCTCCAAAATGTGGTTTGTTCCAGTTTGTAGCTGAGAGCCAGGGCAGCCCGTGGGAGGCTTTAATGGTGGGGCTCAGCGATTCACAGCCCCCCAGCAGCCACCAGGCAGGGGACAGGGCTGCCGAGCGTGTGCACGGGACAGCAACTTGGCCTGTTCAGCTGGAACTTTACCCAGACCCAATGAGCTCTGCAAGATGCTTTTATTTCAATGGATGAATCATATTTTGGTCTGCAGTCAATTTTAAAAGCCAGTACGATGCTGCAATCATCTCTGCATTTCAAACTCTGAAGTGGAACGTTCGGTCTTGTTTTAAAGATGGTTTCCATTGGAATTTAAAGAACACAAGTGGGAAAACATTTCTACTAGCGCACTCACAAGTCCTGCGTCAGGAAGTTCAAAAATGAGCACTTACAATAACCTGAGGAATGTACATTCCCAGGCCAGCTTGTCTTTATGGGTGGGGGCTGCACCGACCCCCCCGTCCATGGATGCAGATGTACTGGACAATAAATATACTCGGAGGGGAACAGGTGACACTCCAGCAGAACTCCCTCAATGCTGTGCTAGGAAACAGCCTTAAATCCTCTCTCCGCCTTGTAGGAAGCACAGGCTGACAGAGAGGCAGTGAATCAGACTTCCTGCCAGAGCCAGCCCGCGTTGCTCTCCATGCAGCCTGGGCTTTCCATTAGATCAGAGGTTACATGTGGTCTTAGCTACTGCATCTGCTCTTCATGGACCCCCTGCCATCAAAGGCGTGGGTGTAAAAAAAAATATAAAATGGAATAAAATAAAAATCAAGAATAATTCTGGATGGCCTCACAATGCCTGTTTTTTGCAAATGCTTTGTTGGCGGAAGTTGAAGAAATTCCATGCATAACAGATATTTACTGAGAAATTTCTCTCCCTTAAAACAACCAAGCACCACAACCTCCTCTTTGAAAGTAAACAAACAAACAAATAGAAAAAAGATTTTTCAAGAATGCCCAGAGCACAATGCTCAGGAAATGAGGCAATTTTGTATCTGGATTACATTACCTGAAACAAAGCAAATAAAGATTTAAAAAAATATTTATAAAAGCGGCTTATGAGATTACATTAAAAACAATTGCACCCACTTTTATTTAAGTGGAAATGGCCAATGCTCTGTTTGCAAAAACTAACGGTTAGCAGATGCCTTTTTGTTAAATGTAGGATGAGCACTGACTAAAAAAAAGCGTTGTTTTATAGTATCTTTCAGGCCATTTATACAGAATCTTACAAGTAAACTCAGGGAGCAACTACTCTTTTTAATGGTGCTTATTAAGCAGTTAATATTTATTCCATTAATTTATTTACTTTGATTTGAAGTTCCTATACCTGGCAGTAGCATAACTGCAATCAAACTGTGCAATTACAAAAATAATTTAAAACACAAATGAAGCAGTTTAGCACAACCATAATAAAATTGAGCTAACATTTTAATAACCTAATAAGTCTCCTCCTCCTACAAATTGACTTGCCAGTGGACTTGGTTGGAGAGAAAGACTGAGGAAATTGAAAGCACAACCATCAGGTCTTTCACTCCAAGACAGGCAAATGCTCCCACATACAGACACTGGCCTGATGGAAATGTGCTGCTACTAACTGCTAATTAACACATTAACAATACTTCACTTTAAAATAGCCTATTTCCTCCTATTTTATTCATAAGTTCTTATTTCTTTCACGTTTCAGAACCTAAGCAAAAAATAACACAGCCAGTGACAGAGGAGCCAAGTTCCTTGGATGAAGTTTGGTGTTTCAGCCACTGTGCAATACTCTCTCACACAAAAAAAGAGTGATAGCTTAATGTGCAAGATCCTGAATTTTAAGCTCTACTAACTTGAAATCTGTCAAAAATAAGAACAAAATGTAACAATATTAAAAACTTCATTTCTACATATGTTCAAAGCAGTAAACCATCATAAGGCAGTAAGCTTAGTTTTGTCACCAGCCCAGGATTAGCTCTTAAAAATTCATGCTGGTGCAGTTTTACAAGATAATCTCCCTATTTTATTCAAAGCCTCATAAACCAGACTCTCATCAAACTACCTGTTAGAAGCATTTCTAAATTCTAGAGTATTTTGTTGACTTACAGCTGAACAACATGTTTCTTCAAAATACACTAATGGGAGGTGAGGGATGGAAAACATAACTAGATCCAAACTATTACCAGCTTTTCTTTACACTAAAGTTTTTTTTGGAACTAACATCCATCAAAAAATAAGACCTTCCTAGTTTCACTATAGAATTTTATATTTGCTTCTGCCTTGCAAGATTTGAGAGTTGTTTCAGAACTGTAGATTTTGTTCACTTAGAAAAGCCGTAAGAAATTATAGCACAGTATTTCATAACACTTGAATCTACTGCTGTTGAACTAACAGTAGTCATCTTCCAAATTACACAACAAAATTGATTCAAAACAATTTTTCCAAACACTTCAAAACATTCCTAAAATATTCTTTTGCAGTGTATATGGTGTATATATATATACACAGAATGATGATTTGAAATGGCAGAGTTTTTATTAGTATGTCTTGGATCTAATCACATATTTCATATATAGCTTAACTATCTAAGCTTAACTCTGTTAGTATAAGTAATGAGAAGCCACCCCCCCAGGAATACCAATAAAACTTTATAACAAACATCATATATTTTTCCTTTTGCCCAGACAAGTCTCAATTTTTTAGGTTTTGATGAAATTTGCTATGTTATAGGCCCGACCTTCTGAGCTGCTGCTGTGCTGTTGCCTATCTCCATCATGTAATGTAATGTACACAATGTTTTCATCAGGCCTGCTTGCTCAGTCCCAGTGTTTAAATGTTTGGGTTTTTTTAAGGGGGAATATGCTCCATCAGTTCTTACAATCCAGTTAAAATATATCTTTTATATTTAGCTTGTGTCCTCTTCCCCATCCTACCTTAGATAATGGAGACATAGTAGCATGCATACATACAGACACAAGAAGAGCAGTCTTCTAGAGACTCAAACTAGAAATATTCTTAAGCAACATTCACTGTAAATTAAACATCATTTATGCCTTCTTCTCACCCTCCACTCCTTGATATACAGATAAGTACAGGGATATAGTGCATACCTATTGTACAGAGAGAGAGAAGCTAACTTACTTCTTTCAAATAAACTTTATATTGTTCTTCATTTGGATGATACACCTCTTTCAGATAAAACTGTCAGCAAATAGTCACAACATCAAGAAAAATTGACGTGATTGATGAAATCGACCGCTGCAGCACAGAAAATGCCATGCAAAGCTCCAGATGCTGTATTATATGATATACAATATATAGAGTGTGCATATATATATATATATATATACAAACACATATATGTAACACAGAGTACATGGCTGTTTTCCCTCAAATACATGTGCTAGAAATGAAAAATAGAAATTTCCAAAATTAACATGTCACTACAGTGATATGACAACATTAATCCTGGACGATGTAACTACAAGCACGGCAGGTCTTCCTAAACAAGAGGCAATAAAAACTTTATACTACCTATTTTGCTGTGTGAATTAGTGTGTGACTTGAAGTGTGGATTAGTTTTATTAACTTATTAATACATTTAGAATGGTGTTTTGAGGCACTAGAACTTTGGCACCCACCTCTCAAACTCTTTTGAAGAGAGCCCTAACAGTCCAGTAGCAAGCACATGATTCTGTCTTATACATGAGTAAGGTACTTACTACTGCCCACAAAGGCAGCAGGATGAGACCAGAACTTCTGCCTTCACATAATGTCTGACTCCTGCCTCCACACTCTTTTACCTTTGCCTGACATGGAGACAAAAAGCCAAAGAAAAGGGTAAGACCCAGGTAGGGCTAATCTTTGGTCCTCCAAGACGACCTCTTTGGGTGTCACTTGAACAACTGCTGGTGACTGAGGAATTCTAAGGCTGTATGTTCCTACTATCTTTATTATTTAAATTTCTTGCCATGCTTTTGTGCTCTCTAATCCAGTTTCAATTTGTAGGAAGACTTTATTACAGCTTGTGTTTTCTAGAATTGCTCCCGTAGACATGAAGATGGTGAAACACTTCAGAAGTTAATTGTAGGAGCAGAATGGAGAGAACTTTGGCCAGTTTATTGGTAATGTGGTGGCAGCTTGTATAAGGACACACTTGAATGCCTCAGACATGAGAAATGAAGAAGTTCTATTGCATCTTTCCAAAAACACTAAGTTAATGAAGTTGTGATCTTTAACTTACAACTACTCCAATTTTCCTTCAAGCTTTGCTTTGTTAATTGATTTGTTAGTTCTTTCCACGTTGATTGCTACAATGACCACCTTTCATATAGTATTTACCAAATACATATGGGAATCTGGAGTAAAACGAATACATGACACAGCTGTGTTTCTGTCAAGACAGGACAGCAACAGCAGAGAAAGACGAAAATGGAAGAATGATAAAATAAAATGTGGCAGAGAACAAATCTCCCTATTTTAAGTATCTTCTCTCTAGCTGTCTACCTCACTGTTTAATCCCTCTTAAAAGTTCCACTATAATTCAGATTTCTGAAAAAAAGTTAAGATCTATTAAAAATAGCATTTTTAGTCTTGTGCATGAGCATATAATTTTAATGCCAATTTTCAAAAGATACAATCTCATTGAGCAAAGATTTGATATAGCTGCACAAAAAACCTGTATACTTTTCACAACTAGTGTCCTGTATTAACCCTGGCAAGAAAAAACTAGCAATGTTTTTTACTTACAGCTCTCATTCAGTGAACCATTTAAAACCCCATACTTTTCTGGCTGCGTGTTCAGCAGATCTCTGCATCCTGATTTACACTTTTTTGGGGTAACACTCTGTAATGATATATCTCATTAAATTCTTATACCCAGTACTGGCTGCCACAAAAATGAATTGCAATCATTTGATTTCACTCTTCAGCAGTACAAATAAGACAGAAAAAGAAAATTTCAGAATATCTTCTACTGAACAGTTATTCTGATATTTCTTATTATAAGCTTTGCATATGAAATGGGAAAAAAACCCACCCATTCATTAAGAGAAGGAAATTCTTACAAAACCCTATTACTCAGCTGAATGAAAACTTAAAATAGATGACATCATTAGATGCCATTTGGAAGATCACTATAATTTTCTTACAGTTTATGATCAAAACACCAGGTGCTTCTACAATGTTTATCTTTAAATTTTATCAGTAGGCTAGTATAGGAAAATATTGTGATATTCAGTCATAAAAAATGCTTTTTATGAAATCAGCTTGGCTTACGATTCTTACTTCCTTAGAGAACATTAAGAAGTTAGAGTAATGCAACAATCCCTATCGCAATCTGGTAATGAGAAAGTAATATTGAGGAACAGGAAGAACTGGTTGCTAAAAGGTTAGATCTTAATTAATTTAAAACATTTTACACACTTAACTTGATTCAGCTGTGGGGTATAATCCTAAAAATATGTATATTTACCGATTGATTTTCAAAGACATCCTAAAAGTCTCTCAGCTGTTTTCCACCACTCTAGTAACTTTGAGATGTGCGATTATTTTGGCAGTTATAACTAGGACTGAATGTTAAATGCTCTTACCTGTACACTTGTAGTCTGAGGCTACTCCTTTAAGACCAGCATCGAAGACTGATATTTCTACCTTTTGCTTTCTGTGGTGGCAGCTCAGGAGCACAGAGGGCTGTGATACAACAAGGTAGAGAAATGGCTGTAGCTCTATGTCCCCAGTTCCCCTGCGACCAGGCTGCCGAACAATAGTTATGCCCAGGGCTTGTCGAGCAGAGGATCTTGTGGAAGCATGAAGACTTTCCAGTGACAAAAGACCTGTTTTTCTCCCAGTAGACAGGGGAACATTACTGTTCAAAAGATCATCTGCTGTGACAGAGGAAATGCATGGCTGACTGGGCTTCTTGGTATCATGGCTGCCACCTAAGGCGGCTTCCGGAAGGTTCAAGGAGCTTTTGCTTATTTTCTCACCATCTTTCTGATCTTGTACTGATTTTGATTTAGGTAAGGCAGTGCATGAGTAAGTCATCAGGGAGATTCGACTTGCTGTAACAAAAATGTCAAAGGGAATGAAATTGAGATTCTTTACAATGGAAGACTGGCGGGAAGGACGGGCAATGCGGTGCTGGCTGGTACCACTGTGCTGCTCGATCTGAACGATTCTGATCTTAACACTGTCGCTGCCAATTCCACTGTCCTGTGCCCCGCTATAACGGGAAGAAGTCTCAACCGTTCCTCCATCAGACACATCCATTTTTTTCTGGTCTTGTTTGGAATCCTGCAAAGGAAAATATTATATTAACTTATGATATCCATATCCCAACTCTTTCCATTTCAGTGGCAGCAAACAATCACTATATAAACATGATGGCAAAAAAGAGAATTATAAAAAAAATCTGCCAAGTTAACTTTAACACAGTAATCACTCATGAAAACACAGCAGGTATTTGTTCTAATGAAATGATGACTCACAACAGATGAAGTGCCAAAAGAACATGTGAAGGAAAAAAAAAGGAGTAATGATTTCTAAGCTTAAATTACTTTTTTTTTTTTTAATTTAAATTCTTTCTTTAAACTCTAAAGAATCTACAAGAAATTTATGGCTTAATGTAAAACCATATCTCTGTGAAATAATGCATTGTAAATAAAAAGCCTAGTCAGAATTGTTTTCCAGTTTCAACCACTGATGCTCAAAAAGTCCTCTTTGGCACTAAAATATACAGTGATTAGATGAAACAGAATGTAATATTAATCTACCACAAGATCAAAAAAAGACTAAATAGGAATTCGAAGCTGAAATGTATATTATGTTGTAGAAAAAAATATTTTTCTTAAGAGTTATGGAAATGACAGCTGCCTTATATAAAACACCAAAGTTGAAGGAAACATCAGCACTATCTAAAGACTGGCTCTGTGACGGGGTACTAGTTGTTAGATTACCAAGGCTCACCAAAGCTACATATGATCTCGGCTGTCACATTCACAGGGTTTCACATAAGAAATCACTGCATATAGAAATATTTCAAAGAAAACACAACCACTGATAAATAGAAAAAAGAACGTTGCTTCTATCACAGGAAATGCAAGAGTGAAACAAAAAGTTGCAAGGCTGTGTCCAGGGACCACCACATAGTACCAGGTCAAGAGGCAGAGATATCCAAGATAAGCAAGTGCTTCAAGAAGAAAACACTTTTAATAATGCTCATGAAACAAGCAGAAATCCTACAAAGAGCTTGAGGACAAGGTGGAGAGCATATGCTAAAATATTTGGAAAAAAACCTGCAGAAATTGAATAACAATAATGGTGATGATGATGTATGGCCAACTCCTCAGATTCATATGGAGTTTAGAGTCATACATTCGCCTTGTATAGCTTCCACAGCTTAACTTACACTTCCATCTGTGCTGCCCAGAAGAAGTGTTTCTGCTCTGCTCTGTACAAGAGCTAACAAGAAATGCCCAACTCAGATTCGTGACCCATCCAGCCCAGTACGCTGTTTCTGACAGCACTAGGAGGAGACTCTGTCAAGTGAGACTGTGGACCCTGGCCACTTCCTGCAATCTGTTCCTCTCCTACTCCCCAAGCATCCACAGCTGTTGCATTTGGGATGCCAGTGGTACATGCCTGTGTAGTCATTTTAGTAACTATTTCTGGACTTCTTGTCCATTAATTTGCCCACTTCCTTTTTGAATATGCTGACAGTGTCTGGCCTCCACAACCTTCTGGGGTAACAAGTTCCAATTTTTTTTTTCTTTGGCTTAAACCAATCTACTAGTGTCATTGTAATTCCCTGATCTTTTGTAGTGCATGATTTGAACGTTCAGGTCCACATTCAGCTTTATCACTGTTGCTATGACTTTGTAAACCTTGATCATAGTCCCCCTCAGCCTTCTCCTCTCCAGACAGGGAAATCCCAGGCTTTTTATCTCTCCTCACAGAGGAGCTGCTGCAGCACCTTTAATAATTTTAGCTTCCCTTCTCTACTTCTGTAACTCCACTATGCACTTCTTGAGTACTCTACACAGTATTCAAGAAGTGGGATCACTCTGGTTTTATATAGCAGTAAAAAGATGGCCTTCTGTCTTGTTCTTAATCTCCACCCTGATGATGTCCAATGTTTTGCTGGTTTTTTTTGGCTGCCACTGCATATTGACTCAATCATTTAATTTCTTTGTTCCAGGACCTACTTCAATAGTTTCTTTTTATCTTTTTCACCCTAGTCAATCTTTGAAAAGGGACATATAAACTAGGACAGACCATATCTTAACTTCCTCTTGAAAAATATAATAATGAATTACAAGTACTTACAAAATTCATCAGCAACCCAACTATAGGAATGAAGAGCAGTGAATTACTGAATTTCTTCAAACTTTGGTCTTTATGCAGCAATATTAATAGATTCTACACATACTGCAGGAATTGGGTTGTGGGGGAGTTAAAGAAAAGCAGGTTTTTTTAAACGTTCCTTTATATTGTGCTTTATGAAACAAAGGGAGCAAGCCCCTTTCCTTTTCTTTAAAGGAATGAACATACTAGAAAAAAGTATTACAGAGGAAATCCTAAAACAAAACCATTAACTAGCTGAGATTTTCTTTGAAAAGGTTTTTGCCAGCTCTGGTTACAATCTTTTCAGATTCACTCATGTACATATTTTTCAAACAGCCAATAAAATTCCTTGCAGCTGATTTCTATGGCAGACTCGTATCACTGACTTGTAAATGTGATACCACTTCTAATGCAGCCTCTGTAAAAATAACTAGAGACCATTTTAATGAATTACTACATTGTGAGCCAAGAAATCCTGATTCCTCCTGATACCCTAGCAAAGATAGGCTATTTGCACCTCAGCCTCTCTGTCTGGTAAACTATAAAGTGCTTCACCCATATCCTGCACTGATGGCACTCTCAAAAATGGTATAGATGGTTCTACCGCTCATGTATTGAGGGTGAGCAGAAGGCAGGAAGGATGGAGCTGTGAAACAATCTTGCCACATCATTTAATGGAAATGCTGCCTGAAACGAAGTAGAGGGCATAATACTGCTAAACCCAGCAATTTTTAGTTGCTCCATAGTCATCAGTTCAGTCTGATCAAAAATCTTTTTAGAAAGCATGGTTCTGTAGTGAATGACGCTCTTACAGGTACTACATGGTATTCTCTTGTTCTCTATGCAGCAGAAATTTCTACAGCTACCTAACATTTAGGTTAAGCTTGACTTGGCTAGAGGGATTGAAAATACAATGTCATCCACTAAATGATAATCTTCCAGGGAGAAAAGCATTGCATGTGTATGACTGAGTGGAGGGAGAAAGGACAGTACTTCTGGTTTCTAAACAGATCCTGTCTTCTCACACCTAAGTAGATTTGACTTGAAGCCTAGTTCTTTTCTTTTGCCTCTTTTTATAATTATTTATTAAATGTGCTCGTCTATCTAAAGCACCTCAAGGAAGGTAAGAAAGTAGCTCTGCCTCCATCCCCATTCAGATTATAGTTTCTCTGTGAAGACTACTGCAGAGGTGCTAATTGGTCCCAACTGCTGAGTTTCCTGTTATGCGGACATTCAACTACAGAAACTTTACTGAGACCCCAAATCAATTCATGCAGGTCACCAAACAGCAGTCAGATGGTAACTTCTGCTCAGTACTAAGCAGTATGGAATATGAACCAGTGCCCAAAAGGTGAAAGACACCATATCCTATTACAGTTTTCCATGCCATCCGGTTCCACAATGAAACTTTGACTTATGGATGCTCTTACCACATATATTATAAAGGCTGGGACAAGTGAGTAATGATTTGCAAGACAGCTTTATATAACACAACTGGGTACAAAATTAAAGTGCAGAAGTACCACTGGAACTTCTTGCATCAATTTCAGCTCAGTAAGCATCAAGCCTTCTAACCAAGTTTCACAGTTAACCTGAAAATAGGCCTAGTAATAAACCTGGGAATCATTTAGGTATTCCTCTAACGGGATAAGGAGATGAGAGGGAATGACTCTCAGTTTAGCAAGTCTAAAAAGATTCTTTGCTTTATTATGGAATAAATGGGCCAATACTTTAAAGATGTCATGAACAGCAATATCAGCTTGCTGTTGGCAAATGTAATGGTAACATTTATCATTGGGCTGTATTATATCAATACTCTTACTCTTTACATAACCCATTTAAAATGAACAATAAAAGTTTTCTTTAATTAGCTACTGGTGTGCATTAACATGATCATGATTAAACCATAAAAACCAACCGTACATTACTCTGGTCCCCTATCCCATGTGTTTTAAATTATTTTAGTTGAAAATGTACTTTGAGTCCCTTTTAAAAGTTCGACCTTCTGCTTTCAGAGAATTAAATGCATATTACTGTAGTGGAGAAGATAATGTTTCAGACCTCCAGGCATATATTAAACACACTGGCAGCACATTAGACAAAATGCTTTACTTATTAGATACTTCCTATTCTAAACAGTGTCATCAAAGGCTAAAAACAAAATCCATATAAAAGCTGCACAATGCTTCCACACAGAACCTGTGCCAAAATCCCTGTACTTTCCAACTAATGAGGAAAGGATGTGTACTCTTAACATATGAATGTAAGATTTTCCAAGCATTCACTTTAGGAAACAGGACTATTGATTCCACATGGCTTATGTTAAATGAAACTGTATTGGTAAAATAACCTTTAAGATATTTGGCATGATAACTATAATTAAACAGTATTCAAAGGAATAAAACAAAAGGGAATTTGGTTCCACAATGGCTAATTAAAATAAAATGAAAAAACACAGCATGTCATCTATCAAGATAAATTGTTATTGTTTAAGAACTATTTAAATACTGTTAAAATATACTTTTAGATAAAATCTGAAAGGACTGGAAAAATATTTGTGGCTTAAAAATGGATAGTTTGGCGAAGAAAAAAGTATAGGACGCTGAAATTTTATGCTGAGATAATAGCTTTAAAGGTTTGAGCATAACCAGATGGTACTTAAATCAGAGGAATTCTACAGTTTCACTGTCAGAACGAGTTGCAATATGGAAAGGTTTTCAATAGCTAGAAAAAACATGTCAAGATGATAGTTTACTTCTTAGATCACTTCAGTGCATTTTCTCGTCCTTTCACAGTTATATATCCTATCAATACTAGACACCATAGTGAAAAGGTGTTGAAAGCTGCACTAGTAGCTAGGGAACTGTGGCTAATTCTTCCTTTTCATGTGTTGAGATAGGTAACTTTACTAGCTTAACCCCTTGAGTTCAATAGGGCATATGACACATATATCTATCTAGTGAAAGGGCATGGAAATAGCATGTCCTGTAGAACACACACAGATAAGCACATCATAAAATCAAGGGTAAATAAATACATTTGCTTTTCGTAATTGGCAAACAGTCCAATCTGAGGTCACTGCCATCTTAACCAGGTAACTCTTATTTATTTTCCACTCCTGATAAAAGTATTTAGATGGTAGAGACATGTCTTCAAAGTTTTCACTCCATAAAGAGAGGCAATAAAACCATCAAGGTAAACACACAACCTAATACTTTAGACCAATAATTAACACATTTTCCAAATCAGAGAGAGGTATTTTACAACAATTGGCAGCATTTTTTCATCATATTTTTACTTCCTTAATCTCTCAAGAGTTTTCAGTGATAACAAATGCAAGCATGTGCAAATTTCACTATAAATGTTTCTATCAGTTTTTATTTTCTTTCTCTGATACTTTACAGGATAATTCTTTAATTAATAGAATAAGTGTTAGCAACAATCTTTGGAAGCACAGCTCTCTAGATCAAAAGCATGTACATGTGCATAATTTTTCCAGCTTCTCATAGTAATTATGGTTTTATAATGACACTATTGAAGTAAAATTTCCAGCCTTCTGCATAGCCGTTCCTTAACTCTGATCAAAACCCTTCAGCCAATCATGAGATCATTCTTCACATTACATAAATTATGGAAAGAGTCACAAGTGTGAAACCACAGTATCAAAGTGCCAATCACATCTGCTCCATCACCATGGCATGTGACCTAGTTTTATTTCTTTTGCTAAAAAGTAGTAATATTTTCATGGAAATAAAAATCTTGCCTACCGCACAAACTGAGCTACAGAAAAGGAATATGTTCCTTTTTTTTTTTTTTTTTTTCCTGTTATGCTTAAACTGGAATTACGAAGAAAACACTGCATGTTTCTTTCTGGCTTTGTTCTAAATAATTCATCCTCCATCAAAGAGTCTCCAACAGTTTAGATATGTATTTGACGTACCATTGTTATCTAAAGAACCTTTTTTTTGGTTAACCAAAGTTTGCTACATTGTTCTACTGAACACTTCAACTAAACCAATTTTATTTTGTTTTGCATATGAGTTATACAATTTACTTTAATTCTGACCATTATCAAAATTATTTTGTAAATTGACGTATTAATCTCACATGGAGAATATAATGAAAGACACACATAAAAGCATATTAGACTGCTAAATTATGTCTTCCAGTCTAATAAAGTTTCTCTTTTAAGTTTTAAATTAAAACTTCAGTCCTAGCATTTAATCCAGACAGACTCGCTTCTACTTGTATCAATCCAACTGCAGAAAGTTCTGTATAACATGAATCCAAAGGTGTCCTCCAAAAAGGGAACTATTAAATCAAGCCAAAATGAGGCAACAAAAATATCAGAAACGTCTGAAATAGTTTATTCCATATAAAAGTCAAATGTACTTCTTCCACTAAGGAATTTTCTTTTTAACCAGAATTTGCTGGAAAAAGAAATGATGCTACTTTGAAGTGCAGTGCTATATATGAGCTCCCAGACCGACAGAAATACTCCTGACAGGAATTTAATTGTAATTTTCACAATACTCCAGGAATTATGTGAAAGATGTGATGGCAAGGAGCAATACAAACTCAGCTGCTTTGTGCAATGTTTTTCCAGCTCCTCCAAAGTAGAGTAAGAGGGTACATTCTGTTAAACACTGATCCAAATATTCATAAATCAAAGCTGTGCCAAATGTTCCAATTGTAACATGGGTATATGCAAATGCTAAATCCTTTCTAATGCCAACAGAATTATTTTTTTTAATCTTAATACAAACAGTTTATTTTGCTACCCTATAAAAGGCCAGTAAGAAACTTTTGTGTTCATCCCCCCCCCCCCCCCCCAATGCTTTCTATTTAAAAAGACCAGGCTGAAATCTGGCAGAGTACTTTGTCCAACAGTAATTTTTCATTATTATTTTTACCAAAAGTATTAGCTTTTTTCATGTTACTTTTCAAATTTAATTTCAGAATTTTAAGTTCTATCTTTGCTTTTATATGAAAAAATCTGGATTAAAATAAATACACATATTTACTTTAGATAAGGTGAGGGTTTGGTCATTTTTGCACATTCTTTTCTTTTAGTTAAAGCCAAGAAACAGTGTTTTTCCATGGGAGTCTGCATGCATATTTCACTTGGACACTTTAAAAAGCAGTAGTTGAAATTTCAGCTTGATTTTGCATTACATTCTCTAACATTTCAGCATTAAGATTTCAGTATAAGACTGCAGTTTTACCAGTCTCAGTTTTGGGTCACATTTCCATACAGAAAGATATACTCAACTAAATGGTGGTTTAATGTTGATCTGATCTTACAGAAAGCAACTTTGTCTCATCAAGCTAGCTGAACCTTTCAGGGGGCTGAACTAACTCTCATTCACTGGTGTGCCTAAGCACATCGAGAAAAAAGCCCCACAACAAAAAACATTCAAGGACTTCCAATTTTAAGTCATTAAGGCTGTGGTTTCACAACAGAAAGCTTGCTCTCAAACACTAGAGACAGACCAATTACCCAATTCAGTGCCCAGTATGGCTGTATAAACAAGTTTGCCATTGCAATTGGCACGTCACAGCCTGCAGTGGGATTATTTTAAGTGGTGTTGCCAGTGACCAGTTCTGGGAAATCACAGAGCTACTGGGTGACACCTACCACAATACCGGGCTTAGGTGCAAAAAATCCTGGGTTCTACACATTGATGTTTTCTTGACCAGGCATTCAATCATGGATCAAATACTTTCTCACGTGATGAGTATGTTTAAAGTAAGAATTCGCTGAACAATTCTTGGTTGCAAGAGTTTAAATAATTTAATAATATTAAATAAGGATATATCAGATGATTCACTGTTATGACATAAGAAGATGAGAAATTTAACAAAGTTATTTACTCCCGTTGGAGTAAACTGGAATATTCTCCCATTGACTAATATTCAGTGTTCTGTAAAATAAATGAAAAGATGGAGAAGCAAATGCCAAATACCCTGGCAGTAATTCAAAGCAGGATTCAACAAAGCCTCAGAATGCAAATTTAGGCATCATTTTCTAGGATAGGATGAATGAATGTGCGAACAATGAAAAGAGTCATTAATATAATGCAGTAAAGTAACTTGGTACTGCAGCCTCTTAAATGAATAAGTGTACAGTTAAATGAACTATTCCCCAAAATCAAATGCAACAATCTTTTCCTTAATATATATTAGAGCCTTTATCTGTTTTGAGCATCTTAAAGGCAATTAACTAAATCCACAGCAGATTAGAAGATGTCATGTACAAACATTGCCCAACTAAACAAACTTCCTTCTACATTATTTCTAGTAATGTAAGTCAGACTGAGTCAGACTATATGCCACAAGTAGAAAAATCCACAGTACAGGAGTCTCCAGTGAGAAATGTCCAACTGCTGGCACACGATTGCTCACTGGAATGTGTGCTGGGATCTCGAGTGCCCCAGGTTTTAAAGCTTCCAGATGTCTGGAAGACTATCTTTTCTGCCTTACTGCCTTTTTTATTTTTTTTAAATTTTTTTTTTATGTCATTACATCTCACCTGTATCAAGCCAAATAAACTTGTATCTAGCCTAATGTTTGACTAAATCATGTTTCAATTTGTTGAGAGTATCTTACAAAAAGACTACACAAGGAAGTAAAGCTCATGAAGTGGCACGTGAACTAAAGACTAGGAAATTAAGAATTCCAGAATATGTTTTTTTGGTAACAAGGCCATCACAAAATATCCCCATTTTTAGCAAGTTGTTTGTCACAGCCTCAGTGTGCAATTCCATGCTAGACTGAATTTGTGTCTCATTTGTGCCTTGTATGATTGTGTGAAACAGCCAGTTCAGGGTCTTGAAGCATCCAAAAAATAATCCCAGAAAAAAACCCAACAACTAAAACCAAGAAAAAAAACCTGAGAAAAAAGGTACTTGGTTTTTTGGCCTGTTCTGTTCCCTGCACTGGCTCATTGTACTACTACAAAGCAGAGAAGGAAAAGGACAGACTGTGGCAGCCCAGCTTGGATTAGCTTAATAAGCCTCAAAATTGCATCCTAAATTGTGCTTTCTGAACTTGTTTAAAAATAATAAAAATAAAGAAAAGAATTGTGGTATTGGAGCAGGAATGAAAGGTCAGGAACAGGACTTTTGTAAGCCCACTTCAGGAGTAGATGACACATGGAGCTGCATCTTCAGGCTTTTCTGACTAATCAAGCCTGGCAGTCTTCCAACTGCCTTAGTCTCTCAGTGCTAGGAGGCTGCTTCAAAGCACCCAGCACTCAAACCATGCTGAGATTTGACTTTATACCTTACTGGAGAGTCAACGGAGAATTATTATGAAACACATCCTGCAGCAGTCTGCCATTTTCAAAGCTTCTAACAGCAGCGCTAAGATTTCATTGGAGCCATCTAACTGTGGGCTGATAGCAACGTTAAAGACAATTACAGGGTCTACATACAAAGACAAGTTTTCTTCTTAATGAAAAACACGTTTGGCCTTTACATGCTTTTATATGGCATTATTATGGTGTTTTATATTAAAGATGCAAAAAAATGCAGATATTACTGAGTATTATTTACATATACTGTTTTTTCACAAAACTAATGTTTTTCCAATTTGGGGCTATGAAGTTCCCGTTGGTTCACTAACAATTGCTGGGTTTTTCTGCTTTTTTCCTACTCATTGAATGTTATTAAAATACTTTCTTAAATATTATTCTAAGTACAATTTTTTAAATTATGCAACTGCTGCAGTGGCCATGCATAAAGTATACACTGTTGTAAATGGAATTGCACACAGCATAAGAACAATATGTCTGTGGTCCATACTTTCAAAATATTTGTGAGGTGCTGCTTTAAAGCTAGTGCTCCAAATAGCTTCTAATTCAGCTGTATAGGCTGTGCAAGGTATTCCTTTCTGCACACCATTTAAAAAACGTTGGTTCTCATTCCTAGTACTGAAAAAATAACCTTTGAAAAGCAAGGTTAGGATGGCCCATCTTCTGGAATCTCCAGACAGCCCAAACAAGTAATGGACAGAACTGCCTTATCTATTTAACACGTGGTAAAATTTGACATTTGTAAATGTTATTTGAAATGTTCATCCTTTAGTGTACTGCTATGGAATATTTTATCAAAAACAAACTTTGAGGAAGTATCTTAGCATTTTCTCTTCTGTCTCTAAAGCCTTTTTAAGATACTAGACCTGCAGTACACGCAGTAGTATGACACAGCTATGAACTACTTTTAATCACATCTTTAATCTACAGCAAAATAGAAGATAGGGAGAAGCATAAAATTAATGAATGGAACCAAAAAACCCCTCCATATAAGGGACCAATGTTATGCTTGAATTATTACATAAATACTAACAAGCTTTAACTGTTCAGAGTGATGATCATTATTATGTATGTGTATATATAATCATATATACAAATATGAAGTACAAAAAATCTATAGGTTTTTTTTGTTTGTTTGTTTGTTTCTTGTTTTTTTTTTAGTTAGTTCTCAGTTTTACAGCACCTATTGGAAAATTCCCAGTCTGTCAGAATGCAGCACATAAGAATCTGGGAAACTTGCTACCTGTCCTAGTTTCAGCTGGGATAGAGTTAACTGTCTTCCTAGTAGCTGGTACGGTGCTATGTTTTGAGTTCAGTATGTGAAGAATGTTGATAACACTGATGTTTTCAGTTGTTGCTAAGTAGTGTTTAGACTAATGTCAAGGATTTTTCAGCTTCTCATGCCCAGACACCGAGAAAGCTGGAGGGGCACAAGAAGTTGGGAGGGGACACAGCCAAGGCACCTGACCTGAACTGGCCAACAGGGTATTCCATACCGTGTGACGTCCCATCTAGTATAGGAACTGGGGAGTGGGGGCGGGGAATCGCCGCTCGGGGACTAGCTGGGTGCCGGTCGGTGGGTGGTGAGCGATTGCACTGTGTATCATTTGTACATTCCAATCCTTTCATTATTGCTGTTGTCATTTTATTAGTGTTATCATTATCATTATTAGTTTCTTCTTTTCTGTTCTATTAAACTGTTCTTATCTCAACCCGTGGGTTTTGCTTCTTTTTTCCCGATTTTCTCCCCCATCCCCCTGGGTGGGGGGGGAGTGAGTGAGCGGCTGCGTGGTGCTTAGTTGCTGGCTGGGGTTAAACCATGACACTACCGAATTCAGGTTCAACTTGCTAAGAAATACATGAAGCCTTGTTCAAACAGCCAGGATGCGCAACTTAGTCAAGCTAACTTTCTGACTTTTATTATTTTGGTAGCTGGGCCATACTGATCCTGGGCATAAATTCATTTGCCATTGTGGGGCTTCATCATGGACAAATCTGGACAAACATGAAGGATCCAATAGACACAATGGGTAAAAGCCCCAGATGTTCAATGTGTAATAAACATTTATCTGGGGAAAATGCCTTACTGCCAGATAGAATGAATATTATGAAAAACAGGGAGATGTTCAAGAGCATGTAGATCAGTCAGGTGCCCATCTCCTACTGAAAAAATAAGTTTGGCATATAATTTATTTGTGATTCTGAATCTCTCCTACTCTCTTCTGTCCCTGTTTTGGAAGGCAAAGAATCAGCAAAACCAGCTGATCTGTGGAGAACAGATTGCATATTCTAGTAGGAAAGCAAAAAAGACATACAAATTACTGCAAGAACACAGGGGAACTCATGCAAACACACAGACCTAATTATCCCTGTAGCTATGTGAAGAAAAAATCCCTGACTTCTTAAAATACTGTCTTAACTCAGACTGTTCTTCAGTCAAACAGGAGTTTCATGAAACCTGTAGGCAGGATCCCTACTCAGTAAAGCTAACAGATTTTCAGTTTTATGGATTCTCTATTTTAACCAACTTTCCAATAATTTGAAATTGTCACTTTTAATTTCTGAGAATACTCTACTAAGTCACTATTACTTCTGTGCTTTGATGGAGAAAGTTAAAATTGGTGGAAATGTTTACTTAGGAGGGGTCAAGAATGAAGCTTTCAGTCTTGATTCATGCAATGAATCACAGGTAATTTGGGGGGAAGGTACAGTCTCAGTGAAATGAAGAGTTGGAAATACTGCCTAGACACATGCACTGAGGAAAAAAATTCTAATATGCAAGTTTATTAAGCAAACCCATTAAGCACAGCAGAAACACCAAGAGTTGCATACCATGTATACTTTAGATAGGTACTGGTGGCCAATTATCTGCAGAAATAAGTTCACAGTAATTAGAAATGGCTGCAAACCTGAATTTGGTTCAGTAAATGTTATTAGTATCGTGTGCATGACTCATATCAGCGTCTTATCACAATCATAATCTACGATTTCACTGTTTGATATAGCAACCAGTAACTCAATCAGAGTGAAGCTAGCTGTAAAAATGTAAAAGTGGACGTATTGTCCTGCTCTTTTATCTCCTCCGTACTCACCAGAAACACTCTGCAACATAAGTCAGTGTGACAACTACCTCTACTATCTAAATGGGAGTACAAACAGTACCAGATTTTATCATGCTTATCAAAGCCACAGAACCTATGCATGTACTTCGTGGCCTTGTCACCAAAGGGTGACACTGTACTAAAATGCAGTTCACTGCAGTCTGAACACTGTCTGTCCAGGAAGAAACGCTATTACATTCTCTGCCTCATTCAACGAAAGTCCAGCGCAACATTCAAATGTTTAAGACGAGTGGAAAATTATTATTACTGAGACAAGTGAACTTCCCTGCAAGCAGGGCATAGAACAAAAGTGAATTGTTGGGATTCAGAGAGGCTCAGAAGCCCACATAATCCCAGAAATTAATGTTGCTAATCAGGGTGAGGATATTAATATCAGAAAATTATTGTCTACTTTTGGAAACCTCAATTGAAGTGTAAAGTTCAAACTACATTCTTCCATTCAAAATACCTAGTTTAAATTCAGCCATCTCAAAATTTTCATGGTGTGACCATGGATGCAACTTGTGCAGCATTGTAGGGGGATGAATGAAACTCTCCAAAGCAATTTAAAATATGTTAAAAAACCTGTTTAGATTTGAAGTGTAAAACTAAATTGTGCATTTCTACAAATTCCAGGCTAATACAAAACTCAAAGTATTTTTCATGAGAGGTTTTTGCTGTGTGAAATTTCTGTGCATGTGTGCACATCCACATACATGCATATGTCCTTTTGAGTAATCCTCATGTGTTTTGCCTTCATATCTGCAAAATGGACCTTTTCTCTTAAGGCTTCCTATTTTAGTGTGAATTTAGTTCAGTCCCTCACCTCTTTTTTGCTTTGTTGAAAAGTAAGATTTCTGCTTTGAAGAGTCTTAGTAAAATCACAGCCATTTTCTCAATACAAGAATTGCATCTAGGTTTCTACTGGAATGAATATGTTTCCTCATAGGAAGTATCAAAAAGTACTGCACAGCTCTTCAAATAGATTATCTCCCTGATGTTTTTGGCAGCAAAATTGAATGATGAGACAAAGCTTCCTAACAATGGAAACATGGCATGGCGATGACTCAAGATACTGGCAAGGACTTTATTTTGATAGTGTCCTTGAACTAACCAAAGATCACTCTATTTTCAGGAAAACATCCAATAAGTGGCTATGTGGGAATCCAAGTACTGGTAAAACTACCAGGAAAATGATGCAAGTATTATTCAGCTATTCCAGCTAAGGGTTTTTATTGGCATTCTCAAGAAGTTACACTTTTGGGACTCTCTCTGATACTATCAAGCTACAAGTTTACTCTACATTTAAAAACGTATGAACAGAATAGCTCAACGGTAAAAATTATCAGAAGACAATTAATGTCATTTATATTTCAAAAGATTTAGCCATTCCACAAAACTTAAGTACTGCATTAAAAGCAAGACTCTACAGAAACCAAAATAATGTCCAGACCACCAGACAAACCAAAATAATACATAGTCTATTTGTCCAAAATAATACAAATAGTCTATTTGTCTTCATCTGAACTACTAACATGTCAATGTGTCAAAGAAATGAAGATGACTTGGCTCAATGGAAATTGTAAAGCAAGAATCTAATGCAAAAAACTTACATCTACTTTTAACAAAGATGGGGAGACACTTTTTTGCCTTCCCAAGAAAGGGAGGAGTCCTCACTAAGTTTTTCTCAATTGTAAAGAAAACCCACTTCAGATTCACCAGAGTCAGAAACCTTCTTTGTGCAAGACCATTATTTACAGATTTTCAAGGTTAGTTTCTCTTTGGCCTGTGACTTTCATTCAGGTGTGAATACTCTATATGAGGTACAATTTCAGCATTGCTAGAATAGCGTCCCACCTACAACATGAAATAAGATTCTACTGTATTGCAAGCCATATCAAACTATAGGCATCCACAATGGAAAAAACTAAGAGGGCAATAATTTTCCTACCTCAAGGGAAAGAAAGTGTTTGTTAGACATCAAGATATTTGGATTTGAATTTTATTAGACTCTTTCTTGTCATAAGAGAACTCTCATGAAATTTAAAGGATTAAATCTAGTAAGTCTACTTACTACCTAAGTGGATAAGATTAATCTGTAGAACAACCTGTACTAAGAAAATGAAGTTACACATGGTGCAAATTTTGACCATAAATTCTATGCACACGTATGTCTCAAATGTTTTAACTTTTTACACGTATCTTCTTGTTGTTATGTGTTTGGAAAAAACCACACAGACATCAAATTAACACATACAGATTCCTTTCACATTTCAAGGTTTCAGGTCTTTAACATGAACAGAAATATGAAATGTATGTCACCTTACAATTAAACATTCATTATCTTACAAAGGTGCTGCAGAACACAGATTTTCAAATTTAGATGAGACTGATTCAGATGCCATTCTTTTACTAAGGTCTAATGAATAAAGAATGCTGATCACAGATTGGAAATTTTTTAGTTTAAACATTACAAAAATTATGAAACTATAATATGGCTGTAGCTAATCCTGCTCAGCATACAACTGGTTTTAACTAGCCCAAGGATACTATTGCAGGTCAGACTCATGCAAATTCATTTGAGATAAAACAGTAAACACCACTCAAGTCTGTCCAATAAAAAACTTGGACCTCTTGAACATCTTTGCATCCATTTCATTTTATATACATAGAAGGCTATGGCTATTCTCTTATATTTAAACTCACTACCAATAAAAAGAAAATTTATTCATATGAGTATTCTTGTCACTCTTCAAACAGCATGAAAAGCTCTTGAATTTCTGCTAGAACAAGCAAATGAGTTTTTGAGAAAATACCCATATTTGTTTCCTGCCAAAATCTCTGGCATGAGCTACAGGATATATCATTCTATTAGGCAGTCTCAGATGATGCAGCATAACCTGAATCTGAAAACAGACTACAGCTGGCCAGAAAAATTGAAAAAATAGTAAGGCAGTTAATATGATTAACAACAGTACACTGAAAAAATATGCCTCACTGCTCAAGAGACAGCGTAGTACTAAAGTGAAATTCTGGCCGTAAGAAAATCAGTACAAAATTAAGCAGCATATTTATCCCTAGTTGACCACCCAGTCCATACAAGCCCCACAAGTGGCCAAACAATGTCTACTGTCAGCTATTGAATAACAGCTTTCCCTCAGTGGCAACACCTGTTTTGGTTTCTCACCATCCATTTCCTGATTTTCACAAAACAGATAAAAAAATTAATTAACATTGAGACGTCTGTTCTGCTTTTTAATTTGGCTGAGAACACAAAATATTACGTATTATTTGAGGAAGACTGACATACAGAGTGATCATATTAGATTTATTTACTTCTAAAAATAAGTTAAATGCATGAAAAAGACTGTTCCTCATGAGGGAATGCCAGCAAAAAGTGAGGATCCTTCCCACAAAGAAAACAGGGCAGTTCAAAATCAAAATTGCTCCCTGCCCACTGAGTATAACTTCAATTAACTCTTTACTGGCTTCAACTATACTTTCTCCTTTTACTCCTCAGCTTTCCCTTTAAGAAAAAATGTATTATTTCGCTTCAAAATGAAGAGAATTACAGAATCCATGTGTTTATAATTACTGTCAAGAATCAAGTTTTCTGCACTACCAAGCAGGTGATGTTCCATATAGGGAAGAAACTCTAACTGGCACTGTCTAAAGGTAATGTTGCCACAGCATCAAACTCTACTGTATAAGAGCGTTAGATGACTCAAAGGAGAAGATTAGTCAAGATCAAAGAATGCAGAACCCTCAGTCATACATTGTGTGACCTAACACTCAAACTTTCGTCTCCTCATCAGATGATTAAGCAAATCATCACTATGACACATTCAATGTCCACAGTGTGAGAAAGTCCAAGCACGTGTTCTCTCACACTTCTGTTTAGGGCAAGTTTGAGCCACCGTGTTTGTCTTTATTGATTCTGTCCTGCCTACGTTTCAACAACCAAATATACTTGTTATTTATGGCAAAACTATAATAATTCTTACAGTTTCTTGTTTTCTAATCCTTTTTTTTTTTTTTGCAAAAGTGAACCAATATGATTTCTTGCACATGTTTTGTAATTTATAGAACAGTTTGAATTTTGGACCTATTTAATAACAATATTTTTATTATCTCTGTAATGAATACTTCAGATTTTTTGGTTAATACATTAAATGATCTGAAATGGCAAAGTTTTAACTTTACATACCATTGAGTTATTAAAAGCATTTTATTTTGATAAGAAAGTACAATAATATTTAAGTTATTGATAATAATAATATCCAAAAGTTATGTTCAAAATATTGCTAGGCAGAGATTGGACAGAACATTTATATCTTTTAGACTATTCCACTAAGGGTAGTATGAGACAGAAGAAATGTAATTCATAGAGCAGAGACATGAAGGTCTGGTTCAGATAATCAAGTACTGTAGGCTAAGGGGAAAAAAAAAGTGGACCAAACCCCTAACTTGCACTTAAATCTCATGTAAAAATTGTTCTATCTCATGAGGCTCCATCTTAAAACACTTAGAAAAATACCAAAAGAGAAAAGAAAAAAAAACCCAAACCCTGAGAGATTAATTACTATTAATAAGAACATAGAGGAAAATCAACGCTTTGGTCTTTTTGTTTGTTTGTTTCTTTCTTTTTTATTGTAAGTTTTTTATTTTGCTGTTATAATTTATTTTTTCCAGAAAATAACAACAGTCCCTATGAGATATTTTCCCATTAGCTATGTTCCAGCATGGCAGTTTCATTACAGTTTAAGAAAGTAGAAAGTCTTTAAACACTATTGATATGAAGCTTCACAGTATTCTGATGAAAAACTTGTATTTTTCCTTTCATTAACAATAAAAAACGTCTTTTGATGTTGAAGTAATATTCTTTGGAGTGTTCACGCAAGGAAAATTTGGAAGCGTGCCTATAATTCATAAAGTTATTTGCAGATTATTGTTTTGGATAAATACCTCCCCAGCTATATTTTATGTGAAATTTTCATATGCATGAACATCTTACCACCTTAGTTTAAGTGGTCACAGAAAATGTTAAGGAAAATGTCAGAATGGAAGAAAATGGTCCTGAAATTGGACCACACTGTTTAAATGGCTATGGGATACAACTTCCCATTTTTTTCCACAGTTTGTGTACTTGTGGACATCAAAAACTAGCAGGAAAAGTAGTTTCTTGCTAGCAAAAAGGAAATACACTTTGAATCTATAATTTCAAGTTTGGTTTTACTATATTAGGAATTCTTTACCTTGTAAGTTTAATATGTATCTTATTTCATATGTTTGTTGATCTTTCTGAACTACGTAAGTCAGAATGCTTATTGAACAGACACTTCATTGTAAAATAAAAATTTTCTTAGCTTTGTATCTCAAAGAGAGACCATAAAGTCTATTTTTTCACTTTAATTTTATATTTGCAGAAGTTGAGCAAGAAGATCTCTTCAATATAGCCATTTTGGTTGCAAGAATCAGTTTGGAACATCAGTTTTTTTCTAGTAAATCTAGGACAGAAGCTGAAGATCACATATATTTATAGCAAAACAGATCTCCTTTGTTTCCTGGTTCTTAATTTTCCTTTTTCACATTCTGAGGACATTACTCAGATTGGTATGAAATGCCATTCCTCCCTATCAAAATTGTAGGTTATGGAATTGATCCTCTTTTACAAATTCATATGGGGTGTACAAGGCATAATCTGGATTTAAGGCACACAGAAGTGGCCTCACTATACAGGAATGGAAGCATGAGACATCTCCTAATGCTGGTGACACAAATTAGAGCTACTTTGGAGACCTAGTTGTGGTGTGTGCTTAGGAACTACAACTTTCCGCAATCCTTCTCATATGAGAAAACGTTTCTCTGGAAATAGTCTGTTATTTCTAAAGCCATAAAATAAACACAGTGAGAATAACCAAGCCTAATTTTAAGCTAACCCTTGTCAAACTGCTTGAGAACCTCTGTCAAACTGCTTCAAATCTAGATAATCTAAATCTTGTTACTTCCTCTTTACCTTGTTTCTTAGGGCTGTTATCTTAAACTTTACACTTTCTAACTGTCATGGTTTAACCCCAGCCAGCAACTAAGCACCACACAGCCACTCACTCACTCTTCCCACCCACCCTGTGGGATGGGGGAGAGAATCAGGAAAAAAAAAGTAAAACACATGGGTTGAGATAAGAATAGTTTAACAGAACAGCAAAGAAGAAACTAACAATGATAACGATAACACTAATAAAATAACAACAGTAAAAATAGGATTTGAATATACAAATGATGCATAATGCAATTACTCACCAATCGATGCCGCCCAGTTAGTCCCCGAGTGGCAATCCGCCTACCCCCATTCCCCCCAGTTTATATACTGGGCATGACATCACATGGTATGGAATACCCCTTTCGCCAGTTTGGGTCAGCTGTCCTGGCTGTGTCCCCTCCCAGCTTCTTGTGCCCCTCCAGCCTTCCTGCTGGTTGGGCATCAGAAGCTGAAAAATCCTTGACTTTAGACTAATTACTTAGCAACAACTAAAAACATCAGTGTGTTATCAACATTCTTCTCAACATTCTAACTCAAAAACACAGCACTATGCCAGCTACTAGGAAGACAATTAACTCTATCCCAGCTGAAACCAAGACAGTAACCTAATTAGAAGTTTTATAATACCTCATGCTTTTAAATGTGAAATCGTGAAAAGAAAAAAGAAAAGGAAGCTACATTTACTGATTATTCACACAAAAATACAGTCCACACATCCAGGTAATGAGATCATTGCTAACAATTTTATTAATAAATTAAACAAATTAACCAGCTGCAATAACTTTGTGATTCTCCAATTACTGTAGTCCTAACCCACCAGAAAGCATCTTATAACCCAGGATATCAAAGATATGGTCCAACATGCTGTGTGATCTGCTGTTCCCTGAAATGAAAATTTGAAGCTTTAAAACATGGGGCAAAACTGAGCAGATAGGCAAAGTCTGATCAGTAATTGTGCAAACTACAAGAAATACAAAATTCTCTGAGAAGTATTTTATTGGTTCACATTTCGATACCTACTGTTTCTGGGACATTACTGTTACACACTAAATTTGCTCTGCTTCTAGTCATTGCAACAAATTTCAAAGGCATAATGAAAAAAGTCTTTAAACCCTCAGGAAGTTATCTTCACACAACATTACCTTTTTTAAGTGCCAACACACTTCTGGATATCAAGACATACCTAAATTCGTCTGATCTATATAAAATACAGAAACCAAGACTGTTTTGGCTCTCTAACATTGATTACCTTGGACTTCAGGAATCAAAAGAAAAAAGATAAACAGCTTCTTCAAAAGAAACTTGTAAATGAGGATGCCAACTTCTCAAAGTTTCAACATACTAAAAATACTTCCAATTACACAAGCTTTCCATAAGGATACTAACCAGTCAACAGAACATCTGTGCAACATGTGCATCTGCCACTTCACACTTTGGCTGTCTGGCTTCTTAAGTAGTATTATCTGGAACTTGTTTTACCAGTTCTCTGATTGTTATTATTTTTAAACAAAATGCAAATGGAAAACAAATTTATGTTTGTTTTCAACAAAAAATATGCTCCTTTTTGATTTTTTTCATTCTCCACAGAGCTAATACATTGATAACCTTGACTAAAGTTTAATTAAATTGCTCTTCACCTGAAAGCTTGCTCTGTTAAAGTACCATTGGCAAGAAAGACTGCTACAAACTCCATTAGCTATCATTCCGTCAAATTGTGTGATACAATAGTAATAGCACTTTCGTACAGACTGCCTGCTGATCATGTTCTTTAACTTACGGTGAAGTTATAGCAACAACAGAAGGTTGATGAAATTGCCATAAACAGAAATAAACTACAAAAGAACATAAGAATGGTCCTACTGGGTCAGACCAAAGGTCCTTCTAGACTCCTGTTCTCTGACAGCAGCCGTAAATGGATGCTTAGGAAAAAAAATAAATAAATAAAGCAAGCGTAGAGAAATATTTCTTCAGCATACTCTTCCAGACTTCCTGAGTCAGCATATTACAGGGCATTATATTTATCAGAAATGCTTTCTAAAGCCTAATCTGCACCGATAGAGAATGACTCACATCTGCAGATATTACTGCAATGCCTTTAATGTGACAAAGCAGTACACAGTTTGATTCAACCAGGCTAGAAAGGAATCAGCTGCTACAGATGAGTTTTCTATGCCTTCTCTCTTTTGGAGACCTCGCAGTTAACAATTAGTTTGCTGTAATTAGTGTGTTGCCTATTGCTTACTGAGGCTTTTGCTGATTTTGTTTGGGTATCTGAGCACACAGGAGCCATACTTCCCCCAGCCTTTCCCATTATTGGGATGATTACAAGTAACATTCTGCTCACTATGAAATACCCAGTCTTTACATTAGTTAGACTCCAAAAATAATTTTTGTGGTAAAAGAACAAAATGCCAAAGTTGAAACAACTTTTTCTTCCCCCCACCCAGTATTATCATCATTTATTCAGGAAGCTGGTGAGTTGTCTTTGCAATTTATCAGAACATGGGGGTTAGCCTTATGGAACATGTAACATCTGCTGGTGGGGTTTACTCAAAGTGATTGGCCAAGAGCCAGGTCTAGAAGCAAAATATCATCTGGCAGGCTTACGAACACTGCTGAGGCCAGTGCTTGGGTAGGCTAGATGGAGTGCTTGAAAGTCGAATACCTAGAAGCAGGTATTACAAAAGCAGAAAACATTAGCCAGTAGGTCATGCCTTGAATTTCTGAAAGAAAACAAAGATCTGCCCACAACAGGTTTCCCCAATTTTTGCTCAACACTGCCCCAGGTGAATGACAGCTTGTGTCCACTGGCTGTTGGCTCTGACTGCAAATTATGCTTGAAATATATATCAGTTATGAATAAAAATTCCAGACAGACACTTCAGTCCCAGGTCATTCTTTGTGTGACCATTTTACCTGTACATCCGAGTCCATCCTTCACCAGCTCAATTGTTAAATGCAGTTTCTCCTCAAGTTTAACAAGATTATTTTTTTCGTATATTTTGGGGGAAGAAGTAACTTTTTAAGCATCAAATTTGTGCAGGACCTACTGTATTCTAGTGGCTAGCAACACACAGTTACAGTAACAGCAAGTACATTGAAGAATTTTGGAAGCTTTGTTCATTGCTTGGACAAAAATAACAGAACCCAGAAAGGGGCAGGCGAGGTCTGAGAGGGATCCAAAACAGGCATAATTTTTTGGTTTCTACTTATACTGTGAGCAAATATTTCCATATCTGTAACAACTGATTGTTGAGTGCTGCATTCCTTACTGCAACTAAAAACTTGTGAATAAGAAAAGCATGATGGATGAAAAAGATAATGAATTTGGGTATGATTCTTTCAGGAAGTAGCTTATGCTGTTTTTTATTAGTATATTAGCTACCTGTCTGAATTTCAGATTGTACGGGATAGGCATGGACATGTAGCATACTAAAGCATGCATTTGGGGCAACAGAAAATAAACAAACAAGACTATGTAACCTGACAAATAGGGATGGACGGGATAAGGAGAAAAACACTGGCAAGAGACAGAAAATGGGTGAAGGCTTTAGTTGACATCCTCTGGAAAATACTTCAGATGTTTAACTTGCCTTGAATTTTAAAAGCAAGCATCTTGTGTTCACTAGTGTAACTGATTTCTCTCCTACAGCCATAATCCTCACAGACATTTTGTGAAGAAAAAGAAAGCATTTGAGAGTACCTTTTAAGTTCCTCAAGGAAGATAAAAAATAACTGCGCTTTGTATTCATTACCTCCAATATAGATAGTTAGTAGACAGGAACATTGTTTAGGGTAAATTTAAGCAAAATTATTATTTTGCAGAAATTAATATTTTTCCAAAAGTCTAGCCTTACTCTGAGGCTTATGGAAGAGTACTTTGTACAAAAAATAGTTGGTAATAACCTCAATGGCCATATTTGGCTGTTAAGTATAAGATTTACTGACTTGCAGTAAGATATGTTACCCATCCATGCGTGCCTACATGGACAGCAGCAGACCAAGATGAGTGCTGGTTTGTATTTAATTTCTTTTTCAAAGAGGAGTTCTTGTATTTTACACTTCTAAATGCTAGTATAACAAATAAATGCTCTCTTGCCAAAAATCTCCAGGTGGTAAGTGATGGACACCAGGAAATGGATTTGCCAGATTAAGAAATAAACTCCTTGAGAACTCACCTGTTCTATCACTGATCAGCAGTAAAACTAGTTATCATTTATATTGGAAAGACTTTTACCAGAATATTAAAAATTCTTTTAAGAATGAGGACATATAGTCCTTTTATTAACATTGCACCTACAATCTTGGGTGCATCACTGAACAAAATCAGGACATTAACTGCACTTCACTCCTATATTTGTGTTTCTTTTCCTAACGCTTCTGTTTCTGTTCTCCATGTGCAGGTATTACACCTTCTTCTTGCAAGAGTTTGGCATATATTAATTCTGAAAAAGTGAATAATTATGAAAAGGCAGCAACATTCTTTGCCCCTCAGGTAATTTATCAAACACCACATATGTGTCCCTACTCTAAACCTGTCAAGCAGATCAAAGCAATATTCTTTGCAATAAGAGACTATACTTTATGAAGAAGCCAGTACAATAGGTCTACTGTACATCAAAGATGAATTTATAACAGAGTATAAAGCTAGGGCTTATAATAAGTAAAAACACAGCACTAGAGACCTGGCATGAAACTCTTTACAGAATATTAAAACACTTAAAGAAAAAAAAAATTACCCATAAATCATCACTTCTTTATTATTTTTGTCTACACTAATCTTTACAACATTGCCCTATAAACCACCAAATATAGTCCATTTGGAAATCACACCTTTAAAGTTTAAACAAGGGGTTGCTCCTTTGATGACTGTCTATATTTATGTAACCAAAGCATAAAACAGAGAACCACAGTGTATTTTATTTTTGAGGTAGGAGGCAATTATTTAATCCTTCTATTTACCAAGAACTTCCACTGAAATCAAGCTTTCTAACTAAGATTAATGATGTTTATAGTTGTTCAACAATCCTCAGGAATTATATAGTCAAATATTTGGAAGGGAATGAATTTTTTTCACATCTTAAATGCTGCTTTTTTCTCCATTTTTTCTCATTCTTCTCCTTCAATACACATGAAAAACATTTTTCCAATGAGATTCAAAGCCAATATATATCCAGTGTATTTTCTCTTTATTCTTCCAGCTTTAAAATATAGTTAGCTATTTCAAATATGGTTTCCAGACAAAAGGAAGAAGAGGTAACACAACATTTGGGCATTATTAACATAATTAACAGCAATTATTGAATTTCTAAAGTCATAGATTGTAATTTTTAAACAAGAAATAAGATGCACTTTCTTTAACTGGAAAATAATTACTTATTGGAAAAGTTTATGAATGACTATAGTGGATTCTCAATCACTGAATTATTTTATTACTTTTAGAAAAACTATTTATGTAACAGACAATCATTTAAAAATCTCTCTAATTAAAAATCTCTCATCTAAAGATGAATTAATTGAAGGACATCTTACGATCTGAGGTAATTCCAATTCTCCACTGTCACCTTAATCAAAGTTTCTGTAAAACTCTGAATTATCAGAAACCCCTAACAATAGAAAAGCTAGCACACCTGTCAGCTTTGCTTCAATGTTAGACAGCCTTCCAAAGGACATCCTCTTTATTTGCCCAAATCAGTTTTAAAGTTATTTCTTTAAGCCTTAACGCAAAGTACTAGTCTCATTCAGGCTACTCATATGACTTACCTGTCTGAAATTGCACCCCTACCTATTTTCCAACTAATACTTTTAATTTCATTTTGGCGATTCATCTGTTTTCATTAAAGTTTGTTAAATCTCCTAATTTGCTTAAGTTCATAAATCAGTAAAAATTCCAGTCGTTAGTTCTACCTTAAATAGTGACTAAAATCGAACAAATCCAGTATCAATACCAATCCTTCAAAGCCTACTTGGCATCTCCAACAAAAGCCATGTGCACTGATGAGTAGATAATCCCTTAATGAAGTCAGACTCATTGCGATTAATGAAACAGTGTCATTCAGTGTAACCATGTTTGCAAAAAATTAAGAGCAAGTGGATTGGCTTAAGTTACTGAATTAATTATTGGTTATTTATTTATTGAATAGGCACCTACGATGAACCTGCAATGCTGAACTGTTGAAAGAAGAAAGTTAAGAACAGCTCTTGGCACTTGGAAGATTATAGTAGGCTAATCAGTAAGTTAAACAGAACTCTTAACAATCCTTATTATTCTGCTTATATAGTCACAATAAAATACTCCACAAATTCAGCAATGCCAAAACTTCAACTTTTCTGTTTCACTAATATAGCAATTATAACTTACAACTATATTTTGATCTTATGTTCAAGGCACACATACAGAATTCTATTTTTAATTGTAGTGTTCTGACAAAAACTAACAACCGTCAGTATTAATGTCTTCTAACCCTACTAACCAACTTTTTATGGCAGCAGAATCAGAGATTAATCCATCTAGTTGAATTCACATTGAGAAGAAAAAGCATTTTCTGAGAAATCATAGTCTTACTAACTGAATAACTGCAGTTTACTGGATTAAGGTATGTCTGTGGGTTTTGAGACCCATACACAGATTGTTCCTAATTATGAACATATTTAAAGGAAAACTCAGACATACTATAAAAGGTACTATAATTCTAATAATTGAGAGAAGCTGGCAAAAAGCCTACCTTTATCTGAATAGTTACACACAGAGATAGTTTTATTTCCTGCACTATTAGATGTTCTTTGTAACCTTCCATTAATTACACTTACTTTTAAAACTCTTCAAATGTCTTTGCAAAAAGCACATGATAAATTCCTGAGTATTGTCAAATCAAAACATGCTAAATCATTGTCTAGCTTTGTCAGATAATCCAGTGGTAAAAAAGGAGAGCTCTTCCCATTCAAGTCTAAAAAGCAAAATTATAAATTCAGCTTTCAAGACTGCCTTGAAGAACTGATTGCAACAGATTCCCAGTAATAACAAAAGCAAATAAATGTAAAGACATAGAAATATTTTAATACTGGTCTCATTTGAGGGTCAATATTCATTTTTATACATTGTGAAAACAGAGTTAAAATTCAAAAGGAATCCAAAAGATCCTCTCTAGCAGACATCAAGTTTTGCTGACTATCATAAAAAATAACTTTAGGATGAGACCTCTGCTCTATTTTTGTATTTCAGAGAGTCTTTAAAAACAGGGCCTACATTTTTTAGGTTTGTGAAGTTATTGGTAGGAACATAAAGCTATTAGGCACAGAAAGACTTGTAGTTTTCTCTTTGCATGCTTTTTAAGGGGACAAAATAAATTTGTTGCTCCTACTTTGCACCAAAGAGGACCTGATTAGAAATGTCATTAATATAGCAATATACATTACTAGAATATAATTGCCCTAACTGGAGTGGTAGTAGAGCTAGTTTCTCTTCCCATTTACACCAAGTAGCAGTGCACTTTATCAAGAGTAAGATAAGCCTCATTCAATCTACACTAGTAGCTTCTAGTAATGTTTTCAAACACTGAGAGATTACAGCAATATCTATTATTAAGGGCAGGCATACTCTAAATTACAAATATATACTGACTCTCACAAAAGATTGTGAAGTACTTAGAACATGTACAAGTCATGTTATATATGTTACCTAGCACATATCACCAAGGATTAAAACATAGTTAATTTATATTGAGAGTGAGATCCAGGCAGAAACTGTTAAAAGTATTTTGTGCTGAAAACTTATCCATTGTAATACTGCTGACTCGTGCTCATTTCCTACAAGTCAACAAGAATACGGGGAAAAGACAACCATTGCATTCTTCCCTTTCTCTTTAGAAAAAGAATATCACTGCTCACAGCCAGACATGTAATGACATTCCCATAAGTTATTTATTCCTATAAATAATGAGCTGCACACGTGCTTTTTTTGGACTGAATGCTAAGTGGATTATTGCCTTTCCAAGACTTGAACCTGAAGTTCTTAATTCTGTCTGAAACCCAGCTTTAGCCATCATGCTGCCACAGAAGGCTGGGGGAGGAAAAGCACAAATACAAATTTCCTATTTGTCTAAAACCTTAAAAAACCCACCACAATTGCTTCCCTGACTCCAAAGGAAAATGTTTATTAACACATCAAAACAGGCACCTGTAAACTCAGGGTATTTCCAGTCTTAATTACTCGATTGTTTAAAACCCCATCCGTAAGTTTATCATAATCAAGTACGGATTGTTATTATAATTTATAACCTGAAATTTTACACTTCAAATTCATATATGTACATATAGTCCCAGGCTAAAGGCAGGGATCAAAAAAAATCCATTTACAATAACCATTACATTTTAAAAAGATAGATTACTAGTATCCCATTAGATTACTGCTGGATTTTTACTACCAGTACAGTTAGACAAAGTTTAATTATATAGCTTTAAGATTTTTCAATTTGACTTAGAAACAGAAATGACTTTATTTTCGAATGCAATGTCCACTGCTAAACGAACACACACACTGCTAGAGAACCCTACATTTCTCTATAAAACATTAATTTTGTTGGCTGAACAGCAGGGATGAGTGTGCATTTCTGTAAAATTTATATAAGAAAATTAGTTCTATTTTCAGTGTGTGAGACACATGTGTAATATCCACGATACCTAATGCAAAACATCAAAAGAAAAAATGTTTTCCTTCCAGTGACTGGTGTCAGGCAGGTCATATCCCTTTATGGTACTAAACATCTGTTGGGTGTGAATTAATTTCAGTGGCATAGGTTTTCTTAATGAGTGATGTGCCAAAATTATGATACAATGTGGATAGCCACCTGCTTTCAATCTGCTTAAATCCAGTCCCTAGAAAACTTTCCATCCCTTTCCTCAGTATATCCTCATATACTCATTAAAAAAGGCAAATGAAATCTTAATTCTATAACATCAAGAATTCAACTCAGAATAATACGGACAGAAATATTCAGGAATGTCACAGTTTTGCCTCTGTAATTTTTTTTTTTTTTAACTATGCTACGCTTGCTTGCCTAAAGGATACTTCATTTCTTTCCTTTAAAAATGAAGAACAAACAAGCTCTTCAACTCCTGCTTTTGAAGAGCCACAAATGGCTGTTCAACTCAGCCACTAAAAGATTGCTTTCTTTCCAACAAAAGAGGTTAAATACTTAAGAAAAAGCTCCCTAGGCATAAGCCCCAGTCAGGTGCAACAGAGAGGAGGTGCTGAGAAACCTGCTGGTTCTCTGAAGTTTGTTTACAGCTGAGGCCTCAGGGACCAATGAATAAATATATCTGCAGTAGGCTGTCTTCTCACAAGTAATTATATTACTGACAAGTAATTATATTACTTGTGAGAAGTAATTACAAGATCATTGTAATTGTCAGAAGTATTATTACAAGATAATTTCTCACTGTTTATCCAGGGTAAAATAAACTAGATAAAGCATAGAATGCAAATCCATGTTTCTAAGTTACAGTGAAAATGTTTCAGATTTAACTCAAAACTGCAAAGTTTGTAGCTGACAAAACAAGTAATGAGCAAATTAAAAAAAAACAACCCTGAAAATTCATCATGGAAACGGGAATGGCTGTATCATTGCTAAGAAGATTAATTTCAGAGGGAAGAGGAAAAGAGGAGGAATAGCCATATTGTCAGCTGACTGAGCTGAACTTCAAATTAAATTTTAAAATGTTGGGGTTGTTTATTTTAAGTTCTGACTGTTTTGGACAGTGACTTAAGAGCAAGACACATGAAAAATCAGAACTGTATCAGGCAACAAGCTCACAACAGATAAGCATGTCTCTGATTTCAAACCTGCTCCCCATTTTGATGGCTTTTCTCATCAGACTTGGAATACTGTATACAGAGAGTATGTTGTAAGATTGTGGCTTTCGGTAATTGAGAGAAAAGTCTGTTCTGAAGATAAAAGATTCCCACTATTGATAAGCAATGCGCTAGCTGGGAACAAGAGCTCAAGAAAGAGCATATGTGTCTAGTCAACTAAGTTTCTGTGGGATAAGGAAGAAAGTCCTCACCTAGATAAATAATTGGTCAATTAGTCTAGATTAATCAACTGTGAGTAAGAGTACAAGGCCAATTTAATGATTTGTGGTTATCAGTGTACTCTCACATTGATCTACGCCGGGGCTGAACACATTCAATATATTCAAGAATGGAAAAAGGAATGAAGATCAATGTGAGAAATTTTTCTAAGTATATTAAATTATTCAGGGTAATAATGACAAGGGCCAACTGTGAAGAACTGAATACCCTTAGAATGCTGAATGACAGGGCAATAAAATAGCAGATTAAAAACAATATAGGTAAGTGTAAAGTGATGCAAGCATGAAAAAACCCCACCTAAAAGGAATGTAAAAAAGATGGCTTCCAAGTTGACTATTGTCACATAAAACCAAGTTCTTAACCTTATTACAGACAGTTCTATGAAAGGGTCAGGTAGCAGGAAAAGGATCAGTAGCAGACATAAAACCCCAATTCTCTTACCAAGAATTACAGGAAAAGGAGATGGAACAAAAGGAAGACTATCACTATGCCAACATACAAATCCATGTGTGCCTGTCTGTATTTTGAATATTGGGTGCAATTCTGGTCTGAGCGTCCAATTCTGGTCCGGACCATGCCCCACTTATTCCTCAAAAACAGACACTGTAAAACTGAAGAAGGGCCAGAACAGGTTAACAAAAATAGCTAATGGAATGGAACAGTTTGTAGGGAACAATCCTAGTTAAAAAAAACCCTAGGATTCTTCAACCTGGAAGAAGAGAGACACTGAAAACAGGGTATGATCCAAGCATGTAAGATAAAATGGCCCAGAGATGGTGACTAAGAAATATCCTTTTTTTCCTAAGATAAGAACTTGATGCAAGATAAGTAAAAAGAAATTAAATAATAATAAAAAAAAATTTAAAAAGGGGGTGGTGGTGTTTCCACTGCGTATAGTTAGCTGTGGAACTCCTTCCCACACTTTATGGCAGATGATGAAAGTTCAGATGAGTTTCAAAGGCAACTGGACGTATCCATGAGAAAAAAAACCTGAAGACTATCAAGTACATAGACATCACCACTATCTCTACAAGTGCCTGAGCTGCAAACACTACATTACAGCTGGGAAAATTTTGTAGGGATACATAATTAATGTATCTGTTCTTATAGTGTTTCTAAGTCACATGCTAATGTAGGGCTAAATAAATGAGCCTCAGTTTAAGCCACTACGGCCATTACTGTATTATGTGCCTCAAATACCAACTATATTTACCTAGTCATGACAATCATATTTATCTAGTAATGGGTCTGAAATCTTTGTATTAATTCCTTTCTACATTCTGTGCAGTAAGTTCAAAAATATTGATGAATTTGTCACAGGTAATACTTGTGAAAATTTAGGGTGCTTAAAAAACACAAGACCACCAAGCTAAAGATTTATAATGGTGCTTTCCAGGCTTAACAAAACAAAACCCCCCAGGATAATATGGTACAAAAGGAATAAGTACGCCATCCCTTCCAAAAGATGATCCCAGAAAAACCCAACAGATTTTGAGCAAAAGCAAATCTGGCAGTAAAACTATCAAGCACCAAAGAAAATCTTCAGATCTGTTTCCTTACTATAGCCTTTTAAGATAAGAAACAAAACCGCAGAAGGTATCATGATATTCTGAAGAATTTTTATTCCTGTATGAGAAACAGGAGAAGCCTTCAAATAATTTCAGAAGACACAAAACCACATTTATCCTTGCTTTTATTACTTAATTTCTAAAACAAAGCAACTCTGCGCAATGAAAACTGGAGAACTGCATATGAATATCTTGAGTGAGTCAGGTCAAGATTGCTGGAAGTTAAAACACTTCTGTGTGAATTTCTGAAACAAAGTAGACTGTAGGAAACCAAGAAGAAAGAGTGGAGTCAGGAGACTGGTAGAAGGAAAGAATATTATATTAGCTTTATGACTTAAGGGTGGGTTTTTCTGTGGGATACTGGGCAGAATACATACGTAGATCAAAGAGCACCCCCATCTCTGGCTTTCTTAATGATGTGGTTCATCCCTGCCCCCTTAGAATATGTTTTTTATTTTGTTAAAAAGTATAAATATTTAACTTGCTTGAAAACACTGGTTTCAAAAATAGTCATGTGTTATTCTTTATATATGGTTGTTTTTAAAGTAGACTTAATGTGATGATTACTTGATATTAATGAATAACAAAGGAATTACTGTTGGTAAATCCACATGCCCCAGGCAGTTTTAATACACTGAAGTTCCTCTTTATCTAATAAAAAAAGATTTACCTGCTTAATGATTTTTAGGCTTCAGAGAATGCAATTCACTAATTTTTGCCATTTTAACTAAGTGTGGCTTTTTTTTTTTTTTAAATCCAAAGCAGATGAATAGAATTTACTGAACTCAAAATCACATAAATTAGAAATTGATAGGGGGCTGTTATGATTAGTTAGAGATTATAACATTAGAACCAGTTCAATCATAAAACCACAGCAGGTACTCTTCTCCTGATCTGAAAAATCAGTGGAATGACCCTATCTCAACATCTTTTTGTCATGTCCCTTGGCAGTGTTCTACACCAAATAAGATCTTTCCTAACATCCAAACTTGAATAATGTTTCCTTTCATTTTTAATCATACAACTCCTTCTATATCTCTATAATTCTTTATACAACTCTAGATGATTCTACTTCAGCCTTGATGTTTGCACTTCTCAAATATTTGTGGCTTCACAGCTCCAAAACAGTCATCTTGCAGCCAAGGTGTATGCATTTGACTCTTATGATCCACCCCCTGCCCCATAAATCATACCCAGAATCCCCAAATATTTTGTTGTCTTTTCTTTGGAATACTGGTTAGCTTCAAAGAGCTGCTTGCTGGAAGAGCTGTCATCAGCCCACATAGTTGGGACCCTGGAGTGCTCACCTTGCTGGAGAAAGAATCAGCAGGGAGCCTACAGAAAGAGTGCTAGAGAGAAGCAGAAAGAGACAAGCTTTATATATTCATAGTTTTTACTTGGGCATTTACTGCAAGCAATAGAAACCATTGGCTTTGAAAAAGTGTAAAGCATTGCTAAGTATCAAACAAGATGAACACAGCTAAGTGACAAAACTAAGATGAACAAAGCAAAGCTTCTGACTGACATGCTTTGCCCTTCCTGAGAATCCACAAAGCAGATACCTATCAGATTACCTGATTACCTTCTATGATAAAATGGCTGGATCTGTGGACAAGGGTAGAGCAGTGGATATAATTTACCTCAACTTCCACAAGGCTTTTAACGCTTCCACAATACTCTTGTGTCTAAATTTGGACATTACAATCTGGATGGGTGAACTACCAGATGGATATAAAACTAATTGAATGATTAAGCTCAGAGGGTATTGATTAATGGGAAGCAGTGAATATGTGCAAGGGCAGGGCTGCTATCCACAGGAACCTAGACAGGGTAGATGAATGAGCCAAACAGAAACCTTAGGATGTTAAACAAGCAGAAATGCGAAGTCCTGTACCTGGGAAGGAAGAACCTCAGCAATGATACAAGCTAGTTGCAGAGCAGTCCTGGTGGACATGAGCCAGTGATGTGTCTGGGCAGCAAAGGTAGCCAGCAGCATCTTGGACTGTATTGGCAGAAGCATGGTCAGTAGACTTGAGGGAAGTGATGATTGCCCTTTACTCAGCACTCGTGACACCACATCTGGAATACTGTGTCCAGTTTTGGTCCCCACAGTACAAGAAAAATATCAACTCAGCTCAACAGAGGGCAACCAAAATGGCTGCAAAATCAAGACAGCAATATCAGAAGATGACAAAAAGTTTAATGAGATGGCATCCATGGGCATGTGTACAACTACCTGATTGCAGTCCATAGAGAAGATGGTGCCAGACTCTTCTCAGAGATGCCTGGTGGTAGTATGAGAAGCAACGGACACAAGTGGGAACACAAGAAAATCCAATTACATATTAGGATCTTGTTTTTTTAACCATTTGGGTGGTCAACTAGGCTGCTGTGATGGGTTGACCCTGGCTGGATGCCAGGTGCCCACCAAAGCCATTCTATCACTCCCCCTCCTCAGCTGGACAGAGGAGAGAAAATATAACAAAGAGCTTGTGGGTCGAGATAACGACAGGAGAGAGATCACTCACCAATTACCGTCACGGGCAAAACAGACTGAGCTTAGGGAAAATTAACTCACTTTATTACAAATCAACCAGAGCAGGGTAATGAGAAATAAAACCAAAACTCAGAACACGTTCCCTCCACCCCTCCCTTCTTCCCGGGCACAACTTCACTCCCGGATTCTCTACCAACCCCCCCAGCGGCACAGCGGGACGGGGAATGGGGTTTACAGTCAGTTCATCATACATTATTTTCTGCCGCTTCATCCTCCTCAGGGGGAGGACTCATCACACTCTTCCCCTGCTCCAGCATGGGGTCCCTCCCACGGGAGACAGTCCTCCACAAACTTCTCCAACGTGGGTCCTTCCCACGGGCTGCAGTTCTTCACGAACTGCTCCAGCATGGGTCCTTTCCACGGTGTGCAGTCCTTCAGGAGCACATTGCTCCAGCGTGGGTCCCCCGTGGGGTCACAAGTCCTGCCAGAAAACCTGCTCCGTGGGCTCCTCTCTCCACAGATCCGCAGGTCCTGCCAGGAGCCTGCTCCAGTGTGGGGTTCCCATGGGGTCACAGCCTCCTTTGGGAACCCACCTGCTCCGGCGTGGGGTCCTCCATGGGCTGCAGGTGGATATCTGCTCCACCGTGGACCTCCCTGGGCTGCAGGGGGACAGCCTGCCTCACCATGGTCTTCACCACGGGCTGCAGGGGAATCTCTGCTCTGGCGCCTGGAGCATCTCCTCCCCCTCCTTCTTCACTGACCTGGGGGTCTCCAGGGTTGTTTCTCTTACATGTTCTCACTCCTCTCTCCGGCTGCCGTTTTCTGTCTGTCCCAACTTTTTTTCCTTCTTAAAAATGTTATCACAGAGGAGTTGCCACTATCGCTGATTGGCTCGGCCTTGGCCGGCGGCGGGTCCGTCTTAGAGCCGGCTGGTATTGGCTCTCTCTCGAACACAGGGGAAGCTTCCAGCAGCTTCTTACAGAAGCCACCCCTGTAACCCCCCCCCCAGCCCCGCTACCAAAACCTTGCCACACAAAGCCAATACAGCTGCCCAGAGAGGTTGTGTAATTTCTACCTCTGGAGGTATTCAAGACTTGATTGAAGCCCTAGAGCAACCTGATCTAATAAGGCCTTCTGTAAGCAGGGGCCTGGACTATATGAACCCTGTAGGTCCCTTCCAACCTAAATTATTCCATGATTCTATCCTACCTTAAGTTTTGTATGCTAAAAAGCAAATCAACTGTAACTATACACATATGCATAACTGTGTTTGAACAGACACTAACAGGAAACAATGAGATAAATATACAATTCATCACTACCGACTTTTCCTTTAAATAAGGTGTCATACTGTAAAAATAGCTTTCTGAAAACAGATTAAACACCACATCTTTAAATGTGGTTGAACAGCTTGCCTGCAGGAAAGATACACAATCTAGATTATTATCTTAACTAGTAATAATGGGAGTGCCTTAAGAAAGCCAAGCAAATACACTCATTGCCTTAAATCACTGTCATACAAAATTCCATTCATAATCTGAGTTCCAATCCAACCTTCCTTTTGAATCCCAACCCTGGTGCTCAAAAGTCCCTTCAGACCTTAAATTTCCCTAAACCTTTTCATTAAGCCTGAACAATGATTCTGTGTATTCTATATGCTGGATTGTTTTTTCTTTAAAAAGACTAAATCCCTACTAGAAATGCAGAATTTTCAATCAACAGGACACTTTTGGAAACTAGAATTTTTTGCAACTTGCAGTAGTCCATGATCAGATCTGTAAAAATTCAAATGCATTTCTAGTTCTTTCAATATTTCATCTGTAGTGTCTTTAAAGTGGCACCAGTGCATAAAAAAACCCATGAAGGATTTACCATTCTTGTTCACTTCCTTCATTCAGGCAACTCTTGAATCCTACAGCTTCTGTTACAGTTCATTTTTCAGTACTGAAGCACACTTTTTGACAGATACAGACTTGTCAGAGATTTTGTTGAGTATCTCAATCTTTTCATTATTCTAATAGAAAAAAGGACAATCAATAAAACCAATTTCACTTACAGTCAGTTATCTCAAGAAATTCAAGGCATTCCTTTATTCCCTTTCTTATTCAGAGAACGCCTCTGCACTGTTTTTACATACTTTTGTTTATTGTGGGGTTACTCATTTATTCATGAGTCCCTGAAGAGAAGCATTGTATGTGCGTAGGTTCTGAATACCCTTGAAAATAACTGAAAAAGTACTTAATGCAAACAGTTCAGTGGTGTAAATTAATGTACAAATACCAAAATAATATTTATTCAAAACTGTTCTCTTCCTTTCAACTTCAAAAAAAGTCACTGCCATGCTATCTTGGGGTAGGTTTGGAAGACAGGTTTCATACATTCTGATTTAGAAATGCAAACTTTCTTGGTTTTTCCATTTCATTTTATATTTTCCCATGGGGAATACAGTTTCTTCTGTTTTTTCCTACTCTTCTGTTAATCATGCTTAAGCATCTAATAGAAATATTGGTGAAAATCCTCAAATGCTACAAACCAGAAGCTCTAAATCTGCAAAGCAAATAGGCACTGTGAGAAAAAAAAAAAAACCATCTTAAAGCTATTTTCTGTGAATTGTCTTGCTGAATAAGACTGTGATGAATCAAAATGCAAGAGGAACACTGCAGCAGGAGAAAGAGAGCACAGGTTCTGTGTATTACTATAACCTGCGTAACAGCCTAGGTAATTTGCAATACTTTAGGAAAGCCTTTGGAGGATGGGTAACCAGCTCAACTTTTCTCTTAAAATATCAGACAGAACACATCCAAAGGTGTTTGAGGAACTGGCTAGTGCCACTGCTGGGATCCTCCATACCATATGTGAAAGGACATGTTGTCTGGGAGAGCCTTTGATATCTGGAAAACAGTAAACGTCATACCTATCTTCAAAAAGAGCCAGGAGGAGGGTCCAGGGAACTACTTGATAGTCAGACTCATTGTAGTCCTTGGGAAAGGGACAGAATACATTTTCACAGAAGCCAATTCCAGGCATTTCAAGGGCAAAAAAATTTTGGGGAACAAACAACACCTATTTACCAAAAGGCAAATCATGACTTACCATAATCTGATTGCCTCCTATGATGAGATGATTGATTCTCTGGATGAGTAGTGGAAGCTGTTTTCTTCGACCTTAGCAAAGTTTAGACAGAGTCTTCCACAGCAGACTTGTATCCAGACTGTTAAGTGTGAACTGAATGGGTGGACTACAAGGTGGATAAAAACCACACTGGATCTCTAAAGTCAGAGAGTAATGGCCACTGTTCCAAAGTGCAGCTGAACTCTACTTAGAGAGTGACATTCTCCAAAGTTTGATCATGTTTAATGTCTTTATTAAAGACCTTAGCAATGATACAACACATACCCAAAGAAAGTTCACAGATGACACCAAACTGGGGGGACTTGTCGATACACTGAGGGGTAGGGCTGACATTCAGAGGGACACTGACAAAATGGAGGAATGGTTTAACAGAAGCCTCATGAAGGTCAAAGGTAAAACGTAAAGTCCTGCACCTGAGATGGAAAAATCCCAAACCAAATACAGGCTGGAGGCCAACTACTACAGAGTAGCTTTGCAGAAAAGAACCCAAGGGCCTGGTGGACAACCAATTGAACATGTGATAGCAGCATGCCCCCGTACTGTTGAAGGCTAAGCACCTACTGGGCAGCATTAACAACAGCCAGTAGGTCAGATGTGAGATTATTTCCTTTTATTAGATACTTGTGAGTCCACATCTAGAGTATTATCTCTAGCTTTAAGCTCAACAGTAGAAGAAAAAGATTGACAAACCTGAGTGGGCGGAGGATCATCACGAGGGTTAACAGGTTAAAGCACAGGGTTTATGAGGAGAAGGTGAGAGAGCTAGGTTTGTTCAGATGGAAAAAGAGAAGTCTAAGGATGGTGGTGGGGTATCAAATTGCTCTTTCCAGTTACCTAAAGCAGGGTCATGAGGCAGATGAAGTCAGACTGTTCGTGGAGATGCAGAGTGAAATGTTGAGAGGCTATGGTTAAAAGTTGTATCAAGCAAAATTCTGAATGGATATAGAGACAAAAATTTGCCAGAGTGAGGGTAGCACACAGGACAATTACCTAGAGGGGCAGTGCAACCTTCTTCCTTGGAGATAAAGAAAGATTTGACTGAACAATGTGCTGGAAAGCCTGATCTAGCTTTGACATTAGTGTTCTTTTGAGCAAAAGAATGGTCTCCAGAGGTGCCTTCCAACCTAAATTATGTTTTGATTCTTGCAATGATATAATTAGCAGGTGTGAAGTATGAATGGCCATGTGCAGGCTCCATTCACTGAGATGAAAACAGCAGCATACCATCAGTGTATTATGTTTCTCTCTGCTGACTAAAGGAGAAACATGAGGATAATAATAAATGTGCATATATTAGAGGGGTGGTTTCATATAGGCACATGAGACTACAGAACATTGATGAAAGAACTCAACAAAAAGTAACCAACTATTGGATTTTACATTTTCAGTATAGTAAATCAAGACACAGTTCTACAACTTATTAAAGAAAAGGCAACTACCACCTTGAACCAGAAATACTCCCGTTACTCATTACAGGAGACTTCAATAATGCAAGGGAGATATCACTGAAGAACAAATAGGTATCTTGGGATGTAGTCAACAAAAAGCTTTCTGAAATTATGTAGTAAATTGCTTTTAAGTTTGTACAGTGCACATCAGTCATGCAGCACTTCTGCACAGTGCCAACTCAAAATTAAAATTCTTGGCAGCCATTCAAATCTTCTGATTCTATCCATTCCACTGACAATGGGAAAACAGTGCTCCACAAATTATTTATTGAAGATATTCCCACATATACTTATTTATAATGTTCATCTCCAAAAGAGGCCCTATGTCTGCAAAGTATCCAAGGAAAAGAAAAATATGCCGCATTTCTTTTCTACAACTTTCATGTTTCAACATGGTAATGAAACAACACCCTTTATTTCCCTCTATCCTTGGGAAGGGATAAAGGAGCGGCGGGGTGATGTGATGCATAGATTAGCAGATACATATAACTTCTGGGGTTTTGACAAGGTGAGGGAGAAAGGACTATAAGCAGTTTGGCTGCTTTAGAGCATTCCTCACTTCCACCCAGACTCACATGTATGCTAAATCTGAGATTCAGGAAAGGAAGGAGGAAAGTTTCTTCAGCTCTCCCATTAGCCAGATTCTTGATTGTGTCTTGCTCTTTAACTCTCTCCCTAAATCTTGTTCTTATTTGTGAAGATTTCTCAATGGGTCCAACAGCCATTCCAGTGGACTTGTCACATATTAAGTTCTACTGTCTTAAAGATGCCATCAGCCTGACTAGATTCCTGGTTTTGAAGATAAGAAATACTTATTTTTTCTTAGGACAAAGTTTTCACTTTCTTTTCTCCTATCTTTTTTTTGTATCAGCCCAGAAGTTTAATAATTTAACTTACAAGTCTGTCACAGTTAGTGACTGGCCTTCAATGCAAACTGAGGTATCAACTTCCAGAAATAAAGAAGAATGACAAATTCAAGAGATGGTTGCTGAACACTGTAAGATTCCAGAAAAAAGGAGAGATTAATTGTTCAGAAGATGAAGGACCCTTCATGATGTACCCATCATCATTCTTAATGAAGAAGTATGAGAATATTCAGAGGTGGATTGAATCTCAGGGACTTGGGTGAAGACAGTTAATGTGAGTAGTGGTTACCAGGCACAAAGAAAATTCTACAGTTTACTGGCTTTAGCGAAGCACAGTGTAGTACGTGAACTCATGAGAAGATGCCAAAGTTTCAATAAAAGTTAAAAGTGAAATGTCAAACAACCTCAAAAACCTACTTCAAAATTTATTTCCTTCATCATTTACGTAATTGTCCTTGTACATGAGATGTTGCAGAACCACCTTAGTCCAATTTACTGAATAATATTCATGCTAAAACAACACTCATCCTATTGTTAGAACAACATAAGAATGCATTTTAAAGCTGACCAAACAAACAATAATAAAACATGTATTTCATTTACCTATATAATTTTGTCTAGATGATGCAAACACCTGATCAGAGCTATGGTACTCTAAAGAAAACCGGCTGCAAACCAGGGAAAAACCTACCTCGGTGGTGCTACTGGAAGGTTCCAGTCCAACCATATTGGCTTGTACGAGCTGCTGAAGAAGTTGTACTTGACCCACATTGAGGAAGAAATCCAGGTTTGTTGTCACATTCACCTCCAAAGAATGACCACATACCAAAATTTCCTGTGGAGAAATTAGGGAAAATACTAGATAACAGCTACTGGGGAAATAATTTTCAGCTTTTATATAACTGTATTTTGATTATCTGCTGTAGTCAATGCTTCAACATTGTATATAGTATTAATTTGGTCTTTTTAGAAGAAAGTGGTGTCTCAAGCTTCTAAACAAGGATATGGCTTATTCTTTGCTTTGCTTTCAACAGCATGATTATCAAGACAAATTTTGCAAGAAAAGCATCTCATGTGTGAGGTCTTGTTTCCATCTCTTGGTAGTATCAAACAGTGGACTGTCAGATTTTGGTTTTTATTTCCTTGGCAATGACTCCTATTCTCCTTTCCTTCCAAGAAAAGGATGTGCTTTTTTTAAAAAAAAACAAACAAAAAAACCAAACCATAAACTCTGCTCGATTTACAATGAAATTTTGTGTTGGAACTCACTGATAACCAACCTAATTGATTTCTCTTTGCCTGGAAACCATTGCTAATACCTTGGCAGAGCTAGCTGGATGGCCACTGTTTTATTGGTGTTATCTAGCACAAAAAAAAGCTCTTCACCACTGTTGGCAAGCGATAAAGAGATGAAAAACAGAACCAATGAAGAAGGGTTGCTTAGTAAGTAAAAGTACTGCCCCTTCTCATGAGAAGGTTGCACAATGTTCGAGCTCTTCATAATCTAAACTAGACCTCTTCCTTCATTAGTGAACGTCATCCAGGGAATAGATAACAAGAAGAATGTATGTATAAAAAACACTGAAATTCTTGAACATAAGCATTAGTAAAGCTCAGAGATTTTTTTTTTTAATTGAATAACTTCTATGCATCCTAGCCAACCCCTAAGCTTTTTATTTCTTTTTTACATTAAATAATTTTCCATCTGCCCTTGTGATGACCCTTTACACAAAATATGAAGCTGTCAATTTTTTCTTTCTATGCCCATTAGCTATTATTTTCCAACAATGTACACCTACTGCATGTTGCAATACACACCTAATACCCTTTATACTCATGTACCAGTTTTGCTCTTACCAGGAGGTAGCTGTTATGAGAAATACTCCTTGTCAGCTGACAAAAACTTTCTGATATTTCCCCTACATAATATGTTTTAAATTCTTGAGCTAAAAGCCAATGTCAAAAAGTGAGCCAATACCTTTTGTGTATAACATGCTTCACAGACTAATCATTGACAAGCTGACCCACAGATGGGTAAAAGTGATTGTTAAATCTGGAGTACCTTGAAATACCAACAGTAATGGTTGGGGAGTGGATGCTTTGTGGCAACCTGTGGGCTTGAAAAATCTGGCTAAAAGAAGTCAGCTCAACTTTCTTCTTCTAGATAGTGTATAGATTGCATTCTCAGGCTTCTTTATGAAAGCTTGTGAATACAATGTTTTGTAATAATAGCACTTCTTCTCAACACGCTTCCATCACAAATATTTTTAAAATATCACTGGAAATCATTAAAGGATTCCCATTTTCTGAATTGCAAACAGGTTTATCTACCTTTGGACAGGCTGCCTTAAATATCGAATGCTATACACAAATTCTTTCTCCTGTAGAGAAAGAACATTTCAGCTAGTGACTAAGACTTTTGTTTTTCCTCCCTGGTTGGCGATATCTGTGTTTGAAAACACACCTGTACACTTCAAATGGTGGAACAGTACAATATTAAGATTGTCCACATATTAAAAGTTATGCTATTTCTGTTCACATTTTGTACTAACCTCTGGGTGTAAATTCTCCGCAGCATCAATTTTTGTAAAAATAATCGCAGGAGCTGCAGTTATTCGAACTGTGAAATCTGTCAAAATTGGAGTTAAAATTGCTCTCCTTTCCTGATGCCGCCTTATGCTAAAAAAAAAAAAAAAAAAAAAGAAACATGAAATTACATTATAAATTGTTGAAGGGCAAAAACTGCTCATATTCTTCTTTACATCCAGCGTGTAGCACAAAACTGCTTCAATACCAGTTTGGCATTTGATTGTTACCTCAATAAGCATTAAATATCACCATTATTAATCATGTTAATTCCAATCCTGAAGGCAGACTTCTACCTTCATTTCACAGAAAAGATATGTCTAAATATTTGACTCTTCAACCCATCTCCAGGTAGACAACTTTGACATTTGACATTGCTGCTTCTACTGTTTAACGAACTATAGAAAATCATTTGAACAAAACTACAAACTTTATTATCAGTATTTTTCAAACTCGCCTGTGGATGCCCTTCACTTTAGGGCATGAATAGCTGTCATGAACCCTGCATGATATTTGAATTCATGCATTAAAACTCTGTGGTGAAAAAATTCTGCACAAAACAACATAACTGACACAAAAAGACACGAAAAATCATACTAGCAAATCCTATGAAACTCTCACACATTAAATGTGTAATAACTATTGCCCAAGATGTTTAAAATGCCTTGAAAATAGAGGGCTATCAGTTTTCCTCCACTGCTGCTGTCACTGGTCGTTCTTAGTTGGTACCTTTTAATCTAAGTATCAACACTTGCTTGCCAAGAATATTTGTTCCATTAAACTTGATAATTACATTTGTTTTCCAGCTGGGTGTTTTTTTTTTTTTTTTTCCTTTAACCAAATACTAAGCCTAGAGGCACAACTCTGTTATAGATGGATCACTAATAGCTTATGACAACCCATTCCAACTAGCCAGAATCTTCTGGGTCAGGTCAAATAAACTATTGCCACAAAATGCCATCTGAGAGCCTCTGATCAGGGTAAAAAAAATGTAATGGGATCAAGATGGTGTTCAGCCCCTAAAGAGGATACAGTTCAAATTCCTGGGAGAACCCTTCCATCAAGACAGTTTTTTGATAATTCTTTTTACCTATCATCATGTATAGAAATGTTAAATACCTGTATTTCACTAAGAACTCCTCTAAAAATCATCAAGAAGTTATTGGCCCATGGTAAGTTTTCCTATGCTTGCAAAATAGAAAATTATCAACTGTGTAACAATGCAAGTTAGAAGTATATATTAAATCATGCAACTATCTATCACAATACAATATAAAAGACAGAACTACACTGCCATATAGAAGAAGAAAACAGATCTATGCAGAACTCCTCAGACATATCTGCATGTCAGCTAGGGATACCTGTATTACCTTTCGTCTCACCATCTCCTGTCCAGTAATGGAGATGCAGCAGTTCAGACATCAGCATAAATCGCACAAGTGAGCCAGACACATGAACTATGCAATTAGACAATTAGTTCTTATCATCAGCTAGAGCTATCCATGTTAATGTCATTAAACAATATGGTTATATGCCTGTCTATGCAGAAATCTCTGGACTACATGTGGAATAGGTAATTAAACCTCTCGATTAAGAATGGGTATCAATATACATAGTCTAGTAAAAGGTAATGGTTCTGAAATGGATTATGCTGAAGAGTAAACAATCTCAAATGCTGATGGTTTGTAGGCCAAGGGTTAGGCCAAAAAGAAATTAAATAGATATCAACATGGCTGTAATTCAGTCAACTTCAAAAGATTCAAAATCCATAGATGATCATTTACTGCTTACAACTGTTTCTATTTTGATGCTTCAAATTCTACTAACAATTTGCTTAAGTGTCCTCAAAACATGTAGAAAGCATGGCAATCTACAAGGGAATATAAACTGTCGAGGGTAGGCCTTAAAGCTTTTAAATTTATTTGGGGCAACAGTATACAGAAGTTAACAGCAGATGCTACAGAGCACAGAGCTAGTATTTACTGAGCACAAGTCTAATAAACTTTTGCTTCAAATGACCTTCACAAACATGGCTGAACAGGCTGCCTGCTACCGTGAGTAGTACGCAGTGTGCTTAAGAGCAAGCCAATTAATGAGTGTGAGAAAACTACCATCTTATATTAAAAGCTTTAACATTTTAGTCAGCTGTAGCTCTGCTGATCTCGAATGATGGTTTTAAAAGCAAGATTAGTCTAATTAGATCCCCAAATTAGAAAGCAGACCTGTTAGTGGTTAGCATACACCTTCAACGGAGAAAATGATTTTAGATTTTGCCAGTTCTACAAATGCTTCTCTCCCTGCCATCACCTTCATTTTAAATTTAAACCAGATGGCTTTCTACCCAATTCCTATTTCCCTTTCTCAATAGGATAAGAAAGAAACGCCTACCTTTTTGAAGAAAATGAAGGAGCTAAGTAGTAGAAAAATTCTATGAAAGAACACACAGCTATACAATAGAAAACTTCCAACTGAAGGGGCATAAAAATGCTAGTAAGTATGATTTCAACATATGAAACAGAGCTGTAAAAGCAAGTTATTTGTTGAACCCTAAACACACAACTGGCTCTCTTCAATCATTGTTCAAATTATTTTTCAGCTCATACATATTCCCATTTCTTAATTTTCAGATGTTATTCTGGTAGATATCCAGTACACTGCATCTTAAAAGACTTTTTTGGTAATATAGCTGGATTGCTGATTTTTTTATGTTATTTTTTTTAAATCATCTTTACATGGTATCCCTGTCCTGCTCTACTTCTTTCCGCATTTCTACTTGGTGAATTTGAAGCTCAGCCAAATCAAGTATTAGCAAAATAATCGTAAGTACAAACAGAAGGCAAACAGAGCACAGTAAATAATGAAGGGAGAGGATATGAGAAAGAGCACAAAAGGAACAAAGAAACAAATTCCACTTTGAATTATTAAGTCTTCCACACTGCACCTAAGTGCACCGTTAACTTAACACAGGTGTACGCCACATGAGCTTATGAAAAAACTTGATTGTGAAGAGTGTAATGATGGCTCTATGTCTGCAGCACATTCATTCCATGGTTCATTTATGCATCTGTTATATATTTGTCTTGGAAAAAAAAGCAAAAGCTAGTACTTTTAGAGATGTTAAAGCAGTTGATCATCTACACTTAAAAGTACAGCACATTTGAAAGACCATATGCTAACGCAAAGCAACAAGGCAGCAAAGCAGTTGTGATAAGGCCTGGAGGTGCCTTTTACTCAGTGATGAATTTGGGCTATATCTGTACAATAACATGAACTCTGCTTATGGACCACAGATCCCCATTGTAAAAGCACAGGACAAAAATGGTCTCTGTCCTCAAAGGCTTACAATTTAAGTATAAGAAAAAATGCACCCTCAGACAGGGAAGTAAAAGGGAACAACTAACAGCGCCATAGCTAACGATATCCGTACAGTGACAACCTGAAAGCTGTCTTAAGAATTTTTGTATTACAGTATAATAGAAACAAATTTTTTTGGAAGGATTTGGAAGACGACAATGCAATAACTTTGTGAATGTTCACAGGAAATGCCTTTAGAACAGACAGATTAGCCTAGGAGCGAGCAAGAAGTGCTTTCTTGAAAATTAAATGCGACAGCCCTGGTAACTGGTGTGATGAGGTCTGATGAGCATTGAGTGTAGATGAGTCAATGTAAATGAAAGAAGGCACATAAGGGGAAATGGACAGACATAGCAGTCTGGAAGTACCTTGAAAGCAAAGACATATCTAATGATTAATACGACAAAAAATGTTGTGGGAAGAAGAGAGAAAAAAATGTGAAGAACAGAATTTTGGAATCAAAGCAACAACACTTGATTACATCAAATCAAATCATCCGTATTTGATTACATCCACTCAGAAGCATGTTGAATTTATATGAGGAGGAAGGACTGCCAAAGAGTTGATGCTGCACTAACTAAGGAGGTGTGATCATGTGAGACTGGATAAGTTGTGAAAATGCACAAGAAGGACTATAACTTGGCTTCTTATGTGGAAAAAACTAATTGAAACAAACAGACAAAACTGGCCAGTAAGAGCTAAACATAACCTAGATGTGAAACTTGAAAATATTTGCCTTATTCTTAATTATAATTTTTTTCTTAATAACACCTTACTTAATCTAGAGTTTGAGCCCTTATATACTTAAAAAAATACATAGGTCATGGAGAAGCTCATATACATTCAATACATGAATGACAATCAAGAGGTCATTTATGCCATGTAAGTTTAGTATCTACAGAGAGATGAATCCTCACAAAGAATTTTGCGACTTGATAAAGCAAAAACCCCAAGTACTAGCATGGAATAGGCCTTCTCTAGTATGTTGTTAACTTAGGACTACAAAAGATTTTTCTCTTGCAGGTTTCCCATGTAGTTGTACAAATCAGTTAATCCCTGACCCACAAATGTATTAGGATATCAAACTACTAACATCATCATGCCTCAGGCCTCCATCTCCCAGTGGGAAGAATAGTTCACATCCTTTCAGCTGTCTGAGGTGTTGCAAAGACACATCACAAGACAGCAAAATAGCATAGTAACATTTTGAGGACTACCTAATGACCAAAATTAGACAATGAACAAATGTATACCATCTGGCTATACAGAATGACTATTGTTATATAATTATGCCTCAGTAAAGCTGATTTTCCTCTTAAGAATGCTGTACAAGATTTCTTTGCTGTGGATTAATAAAGAAAATAACATACTCCATCTTATTGAGTAAGACTTTGTACAGTATGAATACAAGCATGACTTCAGGTACAATAAACACAGCAACTGAAATACAGGACTGAATAAAAATGTATTGCATTTTATTCCAAAAGATTCACAGGGAATGCCCTTACTTCCCCCTACACGTGGATCTACAGATAATTTTTTTCTGGTCTTCCTTATTAGAGCTTGGCAAGCTGCACAACTTTCCAAAAAAGCACGAAAATGAAAACTACTCAAAGAAGAATCTGCAGGAAACCTTTCTGAGGATCCTTGCAAAGCAAGAGTGGTATTTTGTTCAGTTTTGTACAACAGATCATTGGCTCCCTGACATACTCAATGAGAGTCGCAGAGAGCTGTTCCAGATGGTGGTACGCCAAGGACAAAACTGTAACGCAGTATATTGCCACACTCAAGTCATTACCACACAGAGAAGTAATGCTTTTAAGCTCAATTAATTTTTTTTTTAAACAGAGTTTATTCAGGCTGCAGGAAGCAGAAGTTGCTGCTGGGAGCTGTAGAAGGATTGCACAGGGACGGGGGCGAGGCCTCAAGAGAGGATATATTTCTTTATTTCCTTCAGGGCTGTTGTTTTTTCCATTGAGAGGAGGGAGAGGGAGGAGGAGATCTGCAAGCTGAAAAAGGAGTTTTCAATCAAGAAAACTTCTTTTGGTTAAGTACTCCCAGTTCCCCACATGCTGTTTAGTAAAGGGAATAAATGCGGACAGGTTTCATTTGTACATAACCTTATTAGAACTGTCTGACTGTTTCCAGTATTCTTTTTATATATTACACCATTAGGGAGCTTTTTATAACATCTACAGTGAAGTATAAACATTTCATAATGGAAAGAGTTATGAACTCTGATCCTCAGTACAGCACAGCATTTGGACATTTTTTTCTGAGAGATGGCATCCACCCTACCGGAGTGCTCCAGTTCCCCCATTCTTCTTGGGGTGATCTGCGAAGGCACAGGAGGCATCACAGCAGCACTTCACAATAGCCCCTCATGAAGAAATTTACACTAAACACCTTGAAATATTCCAACACTCAGTCTCGAAACTTGAAGCAAGACTGCTTACTTTCCACATTACAATGTAAAAGTTTAAAAAAAATTCGAACCCATGAGATATTAAATGCTAGGAATATGGAACTCCAGAAAAAGTGGTGGGAAAATTTGAAGGATTCACTTTCTGTGTAAGGATTGTTAAAGCATTTAAAAGATAAATTACGTCAAAAGCTTTCAAATATTTCTTTGTATGATATCCATAGGTCTTACATTTAGAGTGATTTGGTTTTCATGTGAATTTTTAAAACAAGACCAAATTTCAACCCCATAGACTAAATTACAATATAATCTATTTCAGAATTTTTACGACTTTAATTTATATTAAAAAAATACAGTAATGCTTTTAGAAATGGGAATGGAAAATGAATGGCTAGTATCTACGCTGAAGTTTTCTGTAAAGTAACTATATGAAATACTTGGATATAGGTTGTATTCTATACTGCACCACATAGCATCTAAGAATTAAAAAAATGAGGAAAAAGGTTCTCAGAAAAGAATCTTAAACCCCAGTGAACCTAACAAACCATAATACTGGTTCTAAACCATAAGTAAAACCAAATAGAAGTATATTAAAACCAAACAAAGAAATTAACCCTAAAATAACTAAGTAAAAATAATTCATTATGTTCCAGGTTAAAAATGTCTAAGAAACTTAAAGAATTAAAAAGGAAAATGGTATCACAAATAGGTCAAGGAATAAAGCTTCTGTGGTGGCTGCAGGAAATCTTAAGATAAACTTCACCCTGAAAACACTAAGCACTATGTAAAACACCATGTAGCCACTCTCTTGGTGTGTGCTGGAAATATCTCAGTGGATGGCAGAGTTCAATGCAGATTCTTCCAGTTCTCAGCACACCACTTCCACAGATCATAAAATAAACCCAGATGCAGCAAAAATGACTGCCAGCTAAAAAGCAAAAATGCTAACAACCTGAAAAAGAACTGTAGTAAATGTGTAAAATTTTAAGCCAAAAGGACAAGAAAAGCCTCATACCAACTTTCTCTTTAAGCAAATTCAAGCTGGAATTAAAATATTGTATTGCATAGCAGGAAGGAAAAGCTAATGTATTTAATTACCACTGATCTAAATTAAAACCCAAGTAGAAGATTCATTCAAAAGCAATTTCAAAACAAACATACTTATCTGTGAAATATATTCTAATCAAATTTTATTTTGGAAGTCTGCTGAGGAAAAGAAGAATGTCCAAGCAGTTATTAAGAAGGAAAAAAAAAAAAAAAAAGAAAAAAAGAGAACTCATCGAGTATCTGTAATAGCTGCTTCCCTTATTCTTTATCTCAACAGCTTTTCAGGAATCCCACCAAATTTCCTATCCAAACTATAACCATAAAGCTCAGACCAAAGTGTGCTGGCAATATGATTTCAGCCACCAATGGGAAGGAAAAGGAAAGCCAGTTCCTCAGTGGCTGGTTTTGCTATGTTAGCATAACTTGTGATTGGCTAGAAGTCCTTTGGAGATTAATGTCATCCTATCTTTCAAGAAATGCCAGTGGCTCTACGTTGTTTCGTGAGAAAGAACTTGATGGGCAACTTGCCCAAAATCAAGGCCCCACTAGAAGGTCATACACATTTTTTCAAGTCTAAGAATTTAAAAGAAAAATGGTCTATGGAATTATGTTACTTAAAAAAAAAAAGAAAAAAAATCGTTAAAAAACAGGAGATGATCTTATAAATGAAGAACAGATACTATTACTGTGTTTAAATTTTTATCTGTACTCCTGTCACTCCTTGTGGTTTTATCATTACTTTGGATAGATCTGCTTTTCCTGCCCTGTATTTTTCAGTGATAAACTGGAATTTATTCTTGATCACATCTTTTTCCTGCACGCACGCCTCCAGAGTGAGCTTATTTGCTCTCTTGGTCTTTCATCAATACATCAGTTAAAAAGCTCAGTCTGCATGCCCTCCTCACACAGCTGCTTTTGCTACAGTTTGCCTCACTTTTAGAAACATCTCCAAGTCCTCTCGTCTCTCCTTTTTTTAAACATTAAACCAGCAATAGTTCAATTTTTGTCTTTCCTTATGATTCTTCCTGTTTTTCTGCATCACTTTTACGAACTCATCCCTCAATTCCGATTGGAATCTTACCTTAGGAACCATAAAATCATGCACGCATGTCATAAAAATTGGATTGTTTTTGCATGAATTAGACATAAAGGACTTCTAAATGAAAATAAATAAATAAATGTGTGGGCAAACAGGCATCTTCTAGCAGAAATGCTTCTAAATCCAGAAAGTGACTTTTGAAGGCTTGCTCTTGGCCATCAGACCTTATTCCTGTCAGTTTGAAAAGAGAACTCTGACTGCTACACAGTCTATAAAAATTTAGTTTTAAACCACCTGTATGAATTTTGAAGTATAAAAAAGTATATTGAACCTAAAATAAAATTTTCAATTTTTCATAAATTACAAATTTAAAAAACCTATTTTATATGTGAAAACTTTAAAATCTAAAATACCATGCAAGTGTACGCATGTTTTAGCTTTCAACCCTGTTTAACTAGAGGGTAGGGCTTCGCATGCGCATATCATACAATATACAATAAGGGAAACTCAGTTGAAATAGCTCATTCTCAAAATTCATCTGGTTTTAGTTACAGAAGTGCAAAAAACAGTTCAGAACCAATAGGAAGAAGTTCTACTTTATCCTCCTCTAACTTAGAAACGTCTAAGCTGGCTTTACTCAAGCTTTGTAAAAATACAAACAAAAGAAGTTAAAAAAAAAACCCCAAACAACTAAACACAACAACAGCAACAAAAAAGCAAATACCAAACCCAAAACCTCCCATTGCTTGTAGACTGAGAAGCTGAAGTCTCAGCCCTGGAGTTATTTTTATGGACATACAGTCAGCCACTCAGAAAAGAGCTTATAATGGAAACAAAGGCACACAATAACTAGATAGTAACTACAGTGTAACAATAACAATACTATGCACTTCAAATGTATAATCCAAAACTCCATGGAAATGTGCTTGTAATGCAAAGCAAAAACAATACAGAATTATTTGATTCAGGTATACTGTGAATGATATCTGCAGTGTTTGTGCTGTGTAATTCTAGAAAAAGAGTAAGTTAAAAAAAACTTCCTACCTACTGGCCATGTTCCATTCAAGCGCTGGATTTTGAGAATTTCTTTCACTCTCTGTCAAAACCCCTCCTTTTCCATTTTCCTTCTCTGGTTTCAACTGATTCCAATGAGCAGTACCAATGTTTATAGATTGAAGATCTATTTGATATTGCCTGTCTTCAACCTCTGATCCAGGGTCTCGAAGTATTCCTAGATTCAGTGCTCTCCTGTAATGCCAAAGGAAAAAAAAAAAAAAAAAAAAAAAATCAGCAACAAAGGTCAAAATTAGACCAATCAGATATTCATTAAGATACAAAATTAAGAAAATTAAGGTATCAATTTTGCCATTCTTGATTACATCTAAGCATTATTTTAAGTCCAGATCCTCAGAAGTATCCAGCTGCCTCGTTCCTATGGTATTCAATTGGACATACGCAAATAAATATATTCCAAAATTTAGCCAGATCCACCAAAGTTGATGTGAGATCAGTCCATTGACTTCACTGCACTTTTGATCAGGTTCATATCACCAGCCTTATGGGGAAGCAGGACTAATCCGTACCTACTGAACAGATAAAGGATATCACATTCAAGTCCTCAAAAAGTACAGCTATGTATCAGTATTACGAACAACTTTATTGTGAGACAATTGTTCCACTGTTCAAACTTCTCAAAGAATAAAAATTAAAAAGAATATTCCAAGATGATAGAAAAACAATTCAATCTTTTTAACATGGAATTTCAGTACCGTGCTTTGTTATTAAAATTTTTCTGAAAAGTGAGAAAAAAGCATTTTTGAGTAAACCATGTTACTTGTGGATTCTGTTAAATTCTACTACATTAGATTTTACGAAATATTTCAATCTTGAGCTAAGCTTGGGAAACAGTCATACCCAACTTCAACAGAACATACAAGAGCTATTGAGGCTGCTGAGACCATTCCGTTTTACCAGTCACCAGTATCAGAGGAGTCTCCTACTACCATTTGTCTTCTGCTAATAAGCACTAGTAAATCTTTCAGAAAATTATCTTGCTCTTTCTACGCTGGGAACAATATACCTTTATGTGCACTGCTCATCTGATATTATAACAAAAATGCGCAATTGAATTTATCACTGCTTTTCAAAACAAGCCAGTAAAGGGAGCAAGGGGATCTTAAATTTTTTTGCTTTGAATCTGTGATCACGTCGAATTGTAGTCTGTTTTTATTGATTTCATACATCTGAGTTGAAGCTTAAGCTTCTTATTTGCATATGCCATCCAACATACTGTTCCATTCTAGGTTGTTGTCTTATGCCAGAGTTGTTATTTAGTATATAACTACTGTCTCCAGAGAGAACTTAATAACTCTGCAATTTATTTAATCATTCATGCTAACAATCTAAAAATAAATAAGGATTAAAGCAGCACAACTCAACCTGTGATGCAGGCACTGCATGCAATCTGTAAGTATACATATGCAACCTATTTCAAAGTGCAATCCCAATGCTGCCCAAATCCAAACACAGTTGAAACTGCTAATACAATTGCTATTGTCACCAATGGATTATGCTAGCAATTAAGAAAATTAAATAATTAATCATATCTACCTGCAGAGGCATGTGAATGGCAGGAAAGCTGTTTTGATCAAGTCATTCCTGGTGAGGCAGTGTGATGGCATTGTTCAGTAGCCCTGTAACTTTCTTAAATGCTTAGCAGAAATACACTGAAAATCTGTTATGTCAGTAGCACTATTTTGAAATTAAATGTGGTTTCTTAAAACTCAAGAATGTGTTTGTCAACTTTCCACACAGAGAGATCTAACCACAACAACTGTGTCTTTTATTATTGTTTCTAGGCATTATTTCATCAATATGAATGCAGTTCTGGTTTTGTTTGTTTGTTTGGGTTTTTTTTAAATAAACATGGTAGATTATTATATGACCCAGTGTCTATTTACATACTTTATCTATTGCAAGTAAATATTGGAATATATGTTTTGTGAAATATTACTGAAAAAAGCATGAAATTATGTATTTTATGAAATCTGCTTAAGTATATAAAATAGAGAATATGATACTAATTTCACCTGCATAATGAATTCTTCTCTCCTGTACTTCACAGTAAAGAATATTTTTCATTCATTCCTTTATGAGCAGCTTGATAACTTGCATTAAGCTGTACCTAGCACTATATTCCTTAGGCTCGTTTGGCACAACCATGACCTTGTGAACTGCATTCCTAGAGCAAAATGTGGCTGTATGCGCCAGTCTGAAACTCCCCATTGTGACAATGGCTATCTTCCCCTCAAATTAACTTATTTAAATAAAAAAACCAATGAAATCACTCTTTGGCACACATTTTTAGGTGCAGCAAAATACACAGAGGTACTACTCAGACATAAGGTAGTAGTAGTACATTGCATTGCTGGTATAAGATTTATCCATTGGATCTTTATTTATTTGATCCAATTAATTTTGTAAAATCTCAAGAACTGAATAATGTTTGTACTCCTTTGGGGTATTGCAGCCTAATACTTCCACACTGATATAAAAACTGCATTTTCATTCTGTTCCTACTATTAACAATCTCCTATATACAATACAAAACTCTTCCTCTGATCCTTTAGATACACCTTTGAAATCCAAGCAAACAAATTGTGTTTCTGTAGATTACCCATTTCAAGAAACACATATTTTACACATGCATGTAAAATACAAGGAATAGTTATTAATGCCTTGACGTTTTGACTAAGCTGATTATTGCTCTCAGAAAGTACATCCTGCCAGTTTTATACAAGGATCAAAATATAGCTTTTTCCCAAATAAATTATATACATACAGGCATTTACATAAGCATTCATTTCTGGTTTTTCATATCAACTATTTTCCTAAGTAAGCCCCCAATTTATTAGTTGTATACTTCCTAGAAGGATGAGAATAAGTTAAACCACAGCAGAACTGGCCTAATCTTAAGCATACATGCTATGTATGAACTCTGCAGCCTTTCTGATTCTGCAGCTTCCGAAATCCTTGTAGCAAATAAAATCAGGGAAACTGAGTAAGCCAAATTAATGACTTTTCTATCCCTAGCATAAACACTGTTTTACCAGCTGAAATGTACTGTAGGGGTTGTGGTTTTAATTGCTTCCCCCTTCTGAAAACAACTTCACTATCCCATCTAAACCTTTCGGCAGGTGGTGTAGAATACAACAGTTGGTCAATAATACAGGAAGATCATAAGCAACCAAAGACGACCATAAGCATGTAACAGGAAACATAGCTTTAATGTTTTTCTTTTAAAAATTGATTTAGTCTGGGTCAGGCTTTTTCTGTGTTTATATAAGGAACAGCTCATGTTGAACCAGTTACTACATGCTGCTGAATAGGCATAATTCTGAGACCCACTGCAAAGAAGTTAAATCTATTCACTTATAGCTCATCTGAGGCCTACCAAAAGCTAAACAAGCCAGGAAAATGGCATTTAAAGACTACACATTATGTAACGATTAAGAAATATTCGCAGACTTTACACACAACAGCTAATTTTAGTTAGAACTTACTACATCTGTGTGCACTGATTTCCACTTCCAGGTACAGAGATGACACACCTATCTATACAAATTTCAATTATTAAAGGTTTTGTCTGGTGGTAAAAGATTCTTCCTATTCTAATTTAAAAAGGAAACAGACAGTGAGCTTGGATCAATATATACCCTCTACTTTATAGGGATAAAACCAGTGGCACCTTGTTGGACCTGGATATAGATGCTATGCAAGAGGACCACTTCCTCTTCTGCTTAAGCTTGTGGGGTCCCAGGCCAAAGGTAGTCTGAAAGCCCATCACCTATGAATGAGACGTAACTGAACTAGTGCAGAAATCACAGCAGTATTTATCACTGACCTAATACTCCTTAACTGCCTTTTTCCCAATTCAATTCAATAAAGTTTCCTAACTTATCCTCCTCAACAAGGCCACTGAATGTGTTATACCAAATAGGTGAAATTGAAACAACTGTTTCTTAGGGAAGCAATGGACCACAGCTCCATTTGGAGTGAGATGCTATAGATGTTAAGAAGGGCACAGAACAAAAATGTGCTAAACCTAGAGCATCTATAACAATACTGGCCTTTGAAAATGCTGAGCTTCTACCAGTGAAACCCCAGACGGGGATCAGCTTTCCAAAGAAAGGCAACTGTTTTGGGTTTTGTTTGTTTTTGGTTTTTTTTTTGTTTGTTTGTTTGTTTTTAAATTATAGCAAGTAGTTGACCCTGTCACAGGTGAAGAAGCTAACGCTTGAGCCACTGGGAGAGAAAGAGAACATCCCAAGGATATTAAAAATTCTCGAGAGCTACTGTAATTAGCCTGGAGGAGAAGGGGAAGATGAAGGAAGGTGTCTCCCCCATGGCTTGGCTCTCCGGAGAGAAAAAATAAAAAGTGTAATTATTAATAGTTTCCTATAGATGGTTCCCGAAGTAAGGAGATGACTGCAATGCTGAGTACAAATACCAGATTAGTTCCATGTCTAGCAATTCAATCATATCATAAACCAGAGTTACAAACTACAATGACATGTTAACTGTAGCCCAGTTCCCACAGGTGATAAACAGCACAACTGGGAGCATTACTCCATAAGGTATTACATAACACAACTTTAAGAACAAGCACACTAACTTTGAGAGCAAACAAAGCAACATTGTGACCAGCAACTACTGAACTAATATAATGAATGCTTATAACCAATTTGTTCTAACGTTTTCCAGTCAGATTTGTCGTTATCTCAACCAGTCAGGCCCCGTGTTGGGCAAGTACATGCCTCTTTGTCAGAGGCAAAGACTAACGCTTGAGCCACTGGGAGAGAAACGGAACTTCCCCAACATCACAGAACATACGTAGACATGATCTTAGAACATGAATAAAAGAAATCCTGTAGCATGACAGTTCATGATGGAAGACTTGGATTTGCCTAAGTTTGGAGAGATTAAAAACATATATTTGTGAGGAAGACCAAAAGAAGAATGAGAAGGAGAAAAAAAGGAGGGCACAGGAGTGGGCAGGAGGGAGAAGAAAGATGAGATCAGGGCACTAATGCTGAAATTAAAGAAAAGCAGCAGGTAAGAAAATTCTAATATTGCAAGAAGAGAGGGGGAGACATCCTTAGGCAAGAAGGGAAGGTCCTGACAAATTTCTAAAATTTTTACATGATCCTGGGTACGCCTTCTGCCATACTGAGTGAGGTCCGTATCTTCCCCGAAGGGTAACCTCAGCTTTGCTTCCCCACCCTGCCATCTGTCCACAGGAAGACTTACTTGTGGTTTAACAAACACAGTGTTTTATGACTGCTGGGATGTTGGAAACAGTTTATTTTAGTCTGGGTCAGTAGAGCAGACTCTCAAATGCTGTCAGCAGTAAACTCTAATTCTCACCATTTCTGCCTCTTTTCCCCAGGAATCATGCCACATATGACTGGCTTTGTTGGCAGCTGCTCCTTCTCCCCTCTCCAGTTCAGCCTCAGAAGAACTCAACTACTGCCCCATCTCCACACTTGCTGGCAGCATACTCCAGATCGGATACCAGCAAATTTTTATTAAATACAAATATAAACTGAGCACAATAAGGCTCCTTTGTTTAATGCTTTACTGATTAGCAAGTGATACTATTTTGTTCATATGTCTATACTCATGTCACTTTTCATTTTAACATTACATTTAATCTTTACAGGAATCTGTTTAACAATGTAAACTACATTCCCCCTGATTAGCTCTTGTGTTGTGTTCTGTATAGCCAGATACATCAGCATTATCTACAGAAGACAGTACATGCCGGGTGTCCTGTAAGTCAAAGTGGGTAAGGTACCTGGGTTCATCTTCAGATGTAGAAGACCCTTATAAAAAGAAAACATCAGTGCTAGCTCCATGAGCAAAATAAAAATGACTGACCACTTCTAAACATTTACATAGTGGACAAATACATCATATTATAACTCAAAGGAAGAAGTTATTAATTGAATTCTAACTGAATATGTTTTGTAGTCAACATCTACTCTATAATGACTTGCAGTGTTTATAGCTTTTGTGAACAGACATAAATCATCTTACAAGGTAGATTACTTGTGCAATTAGTATGTTGAAAAAAAAGACAAGTAGTGACTGAAACATACACAAAAATTTCTTTTGGTTGTGCTAGACTGCTTCAAACAAGTGATATAGTGAAGCAAAAGTACAAGTGTAACAGGTAATCTTCCTCTATTTTAACGCTGGATAGATGTCTGACTTGCGTCTCCTGGGCACTGGTTCCTTTTTCATTCTGTATACCTACAGATGAGTATCATGGTGAAGAGAGGAATTTAGTATAAGTGTAAAAAAGCTAAAGAAGAGGATGAGATGCTAAGTAGCTATAAACATCTTTAGGTAACACAAGGATAATCATATTGGAGAAATTATGGAACTCAGTACTTTCAAGTCATCCAAGGATTCAACTATGGATTAGTATGCGCTAAGACATCATTCAAAACATGATGCCAAAGCACCTGGTGGAAAAAAACCAGAAGACAACTGGATGTACAGAACAAATCATCTACACTCATGATCATCCAGAACAGATCATCAAATAGAAGAGTACTAAGATTTAGTTCAGTGTCATTACAGGTCTTTTAGTCTCCTCAGTGTCAGAGTCTAGAATACATAAGGACATGTTAGATACATGTTTAGAAAATTCAGCATTGAAAAGGAGTTTGATCTACCGCTGTTTCAAGACACTGAGCTTCTAAACACTTCAAGCACAGCACAGAATCTAATAGTACAAAGATCTCGGTTCCTGGCAAACAGAATGACATTAAGAGAAGGTATTCAAGATCTTCAGCAAAGCCATCACACTACTCTACCTAAAACTGTTTCTCTTAAATATCTGCAAGCTAGGTATTACACAGTCACATTTGAAACAAATGTAGATGGGATAGATAGAAACACAGACCTGTAACTCTTCTATGGAAAATACCAATAGTAATAATCAAACTACTTAACTTTTTCCAAAAAATCTTACCAAAATATGCTATTTTCTTTTTACTAATACTTTTCAGCACAGCTTTTTCTCGCCAAGCTGAAGTAAACAGCTCTTCCCTTACAATTACTTTGTAAGCTTTTTCTTAAAAATAGACAACACAGACAAAAACATCAGTTCTTAAGCAAACTGCTCAGTGATGAAAGACGGTAAAACTACAATTGCTTTTCTTTTGGCTAACTACTTTGTGTCTTTTACTTGACCAGTTTCATCAACTGCAACTATTGAGTAATACAGATATTTACTTTCATCGAAATCCATTTTAAAAGAGACTGATTTTCATTGAGCTATCATAATACAAAAGAAAAGAGATTTGGTTTTGACAATACAGAAGAAGAAATCTGGAGAACCGAATTAAATGGTTTGTGCCTATTTTGCATGTGTGGCTGGTACCCTCTCAAAAGGAATAGAAGATGCTGTCTCGGTTAGAGCTTGAGGTGACAAACCTAACTGGATGCATGGAGATGTAGAAGAGCTAAGTCTGCCAGGCGTTCATATGTTGTGCACAAGAAGGTTTGGGACTAGGGAGACTGCTTGGGCAGGCCTCCTGTGGGCCTGCAGGACATGCTTCCCTCTCTGCAAGGCTAGAACATGCCAAAGGAAAATAGGAGAGGCAGATTTAATGCCTATTTTCTCTAAACTCATTCATTATGTTACTCTAAGCAACAAAATTAACCTCTTCAACAGTTTACTCATATATATTGTGGGCATAATGCCAAAATGATGTTGTGAATATAATTAATTGCATAAAAATCATTTTGAGGACATCAGATATACAGTGCTATAAGAATGCAAATATATAAAAATATGTATAAACTACTGCAATTTTTTATCAAGATACTATTTATGAATACTATTTATGTAACTACTTAAATATTTTTATTTTGAAACCCAGTAGGTACATATTCAGAGGAAAAAATAACAACACCCCCTCACGCCCATTAATTACAATGGTGGTGCCAGCTGGGTGCTACTATAATTCCATTTGCTATCCATTTGGGAAGGTCAGATTTTAGTGAACCGGACCACGCCAAGGTCAGGATTGGCAGCAGTGCATTGGATCATATAAAAGCTACTAAACACATGAAAGGAATTACAGTAGATCACACATCAAACATTTTGGCCCTGTGCTTCCTTCCTCTAGTCCTACGGGCAGGAAATGCTCTACATATCCTGTGAGGTGACCAGACATTTAAAAGTAGCCCCTTGTTCCAGAGGCTCTGGTACAGTAATTGCCTGCAAAGAAGCTGAAGAACTTCTGCAGTGCAGTTGTCTTCTAGAGTTGTATCTGGAACACAGTATGAATGATCCTATGATGATAAGGTATGGTATGGTAAACTATAAAGTAATTTCAGTCTCTCTCTCTCAAAAAAAAAAAAAAGCATAAAATTAAACTAAGCTGAAGTTTGCAGCTGTGCATTTAGATGTTATCTGTTTAATTACTTTTGTAATTTTATTGTTTAAATTCCTCAGCAAAAATAACAGCATGAGCAAGTCTGAACTTTTAAGGATCAGTTTTTCATTTTTATACTGTTTAATGTTTAGACAGTTTGAGGAACCTCGTTATAGTTTTGAAGCATTGACCAAAATTCAGGGAGCATAGTATAAATATACAGTTGACAGACTGTATAAATGACAAGTATGCACAATTCCAAAGGAAGGTCTGTACGGTATTTTTGGATGCCAAATGTTTCTAGAAAAAACAAGTGGAATAGAGTTTCTCTAAATAGAGTGAGGAGAGAGCTTGAAGTGTTTAAGTGGGTGGAATGGAAGTCTGGAGTGGGTGTTAGCAAAAAAGCCAAAATACAATATAACCCAAAGACTTTTATGCTTTTGTTTCACAGTAGAAATAATTTTATCTCAAAACTTAATGCTGTTTGGCCGTAAAAGGATCTTCAATTTTGATTTTTTTCAAATATTTTATGTGTACTTGGTTTACCATATAACTAAGTTAAATAATCCTGTGATTTTCTCATTGCTTTCATCCTGTGTTTTACTTTGTTTTAGTTGATTCACCTAGTTTAGTGGTACAATACCTCAGTCTTTTCAGATGTTCTATAAATTCACCTGGAAATACCGAGGTTGAGTTTCACTGAATACAGTCTTCATATTTGATGCACAGAATTTCTTTAAGTGGTGTGGTACAACCTGGTACAATGGTACAAGCTAGAAGGCATACTGTCCACAGTGTGTTTGATAAGCTGATATGGGACAGGATTTCTTTTCGCTGTTGTGTCAGTATATCAAACTCATACCTGGACACCAATCAAATTCTACACAAAGTGATACAGAATATTAGAAATAAATAATATCAGCTTTTCCTTTATATTAAACAAGGTGCAACTAATGCATATTTTCAGCATGTGTATATTGTAACAGATGATGTTTATAGCATAGGTAATACAACAAGAAACCACTCTAAAACATGAATATTTAACTTTCCAAGTCAATTCACATTTATCTTTGGCACTGGTACTGATTAAATTAGTTTCTCAAGATGTCACTTGTATTTTCTATTTCTTTTTTCAGAATCATTGTATTCATAATGGTAAGCTGGAACTATTTTAAAACACTGTATATGATATTGTAATATATGTCAATAAAAGCCTTAAAAATTACCTCCTTTAATTGTTCTTTTCTGAAGTCCTTGCACTGCTTCTTCCATTTAAATATCACTGGGAAGCTGTGCTGGTAGAAAACTCATTCCATATTCATTATGAAATACATTACCTTTCACATGAAAACCAATATTTTCTCTTCCTTAAAACCCCATTAAACTATTGTTAATGGCACTTCCAAATTCAATATGCATCTATGCGTAACAAGATATATTGAAGGGGACTTTAATTCTAAATACACTTTTAAAAAAGGGGAAAAGAAAAGAAAGAAAGAAGATGCAAATAAATGTCTTAATTTATTCTCAGTGATTCTTAGGACAGAAAGAGGCAGAAATTATTCATAGTTATATTGAAATAAGAGTTATATTGAATAATGTGTATTTCACATTTCCCCAGAGAATTAAAATTTATCTTGTGTGTACTGAAAGAAAAGATTATGATCTGACTAGAGAGACAGTATAGTTTCAAGCTTCTTCTAATCAGGTTGTAGAAGAAACCAGAGCCATATATACAAATCTGATCATCCCACATGAATCACTCACTGCGAAACACAAAGAACGGCACCTTTCATACACTTTATGAGCTGTATGGGAGTACTTGAATCTTTACTGTTTGTGTGTGTTTTAATGCTATAATGATATGATTAAGGCATGCTACTTTTTTATTTAATATTCTCTTATATGACTTGAATTTACCCACAGTATGCCTTTGGATCTCATTAGAAAATTTGGAATGCAGCAGAAATGCAGGGATTCACTTTATTTAAAATAGTTTTAGACGCAGAAACTATTGGAGGATAGTAAAATACTTAGGTTCAACCAGACCTCCCCCAGCTCACAGATTATGAAACTGTAGCCAGTTAGCCACTACTAGTCTGTTGAACCAGACTAGCTCTTGCTTCTCCATTCTGAAATGCAATAAATACATATTGTATGATCATAACATTTAGATTTATCCAGATTTACTAGCATCAAAAGTAAGATTCAATTTGTCTCAGGAATGTACCAAGACAGGCTGGACAGAAAGATGGCCTTTTAATCCTGAACATAGGGGCAAGCTCAGACTGTTAAAATGATCCTTTTGCAGTGGAACATGGAAAATTAAGAGATGTCAAGATAACTTTAGAAAAGGAAGTAAAAATAATCTAAACATTGCATTGACTGTTTGATTACCCAATTGAGAAGCTTATAAATGTCCTGTTGAAAACACAATTAGCCTACTTGAAAAATCCAGATTTGCCTGAATGTTGAATTTTTTTCATGACAAAACTATTTTTACAGACATTCATTCTTTTCCCACTTTTCTCCTAGTTTAGGTTGCAAATCAACTAGTCTCTCAAGATATTGATGCATATGTGAATGTCAATTTTCTTTGATAATTGCCACAGTCTCTTCATCAGATATGATGCATGTCTACATAATAATTGCATCTACTGTATTGTATTTTCAGGCAAGGAATTTGGTGTACTCCTACTCTTCCCAGTCCTTCCTCTTTTTAAAAGATATTATACCTCCCTAAAATTAACTTTGCTGAAAGCACATCTTGAATATTTGTACCTGTAAGTCTGAACTTTTCCCTTCATGATTTAAATTCAATTTTACTTTTCTTCAGCTATGTCCTATATAATAATAATATTATTATTACCATTATTATTTTCTTCCTTTCTGTCCTATTAAACTGTCTTTATCTCAACCCATGAGTTTTACTTTTTTTCCCCTGATTCTCTCCCCCATCCCACTGTGGCGGGGGGGTGGGGGCGGGGAGTGAGCGAGCGGCTGCGTGGTGCTTAGTTGCTTGCTGGGGTTAAACCATGACACAAATGAAATTCTGATACATAGATTCTTGTCTTAAGACCTGTAACAAAGCTATGACTATAAGCCACACATTTTGAGTCCCATTCTTACAGTCAATTTTAAACCCACTAATTCCTCCATGTTATTAAATTCAATTACTGCAACTTAAATTTACAAATAGTTATTTCAAATTGAAGTGACTGTAGCTTTTTGTTTCTTCTATGATGAAAAATTAATTGGTACCTTTTGTTTTAAAAGCATACTACTGCTAAATCTTAAACTGTGATACCATTATATTGAACTTTTTGAAAGTAAACTTCTACATGCGCACAGACGTACCACTTTAAAAGGATTATTTATGTAAAGCCTCTTTAAGATATTTAGACTATGCTTTAAAAGATGAAAAACAGAACAAATGAAACCTACTAGGAAATTGACCTGAAAACTCATCTTTAGGACAAAAGTATAAAATGTATAAAAATCTTAAGAGAACCAGAGAGAACAGGTAAAGAACATGACAAAAACAAGCAGAGCCAAACTCAAGAGGATTCTCATTCGTTATAACTGTTGCTGAGGTAACTTTTGGCAGCAGAAGGCAACACATTCTTAGAAACCTACATCCCGCCATAGAATACACCATTGCTTTTGTAAACTTTAAATATAAAACCTTCACACTAAATCGGTTAAAGCTTACTATTCAGCATGTACACAAAGCTTGCTAGAGATGTTTTTAACAGAGATTTTAAGTAGGCTCCACTTACAGGGCAATATCAGGCAAGAGTCATCCTTATCTACTCAAAATACCCCTGTATATTCACAACATTGACCATGAAGACTACAGATTCCAATACCAGGTAGTTCAATTGACTCCATGAGGCACCCAAAACATATAAATGTTGGTGGTTATGAAGAAAACTCAGAGTTTCACTTTCTGCCTGGAGCTAAAAAAAAAATAAAAATTCAAGGACACTACACAGGTACAAACACAAACAAATACCCAGCTCACTACACTGCTCATTGGGGAAACAGCAAATTCTATCATCTGTAGTTAGTTTAAGTCGAGTTTAATAAATACAGTTGCTTAAATTTGTTATGAGCTGCAACGTGTGAAGAATACAATATGTAGATTTTAAAAATTATTTTTAGAAAGCAACTTCTACAACACTTGCAGTTACATAATATATCAGGCATTTTTTTATTATGCCAAGAACATGGAAAATCAACCATTGCAAGCTGTCTGAAGAATAAAGTGTATCGAAAGAGAGTCTGAACAAACACATACCAGAGAACTGCATTTCTCTGAATTTTTCTTGAGTATTCAACCTTAAACTGGGAAACAGAAAAAATTCAGATTGCTTTGCAGCTGAATTTGCTAATCTGCAAGTTTCTTCCTGTTCCTTGAAAAATTGTTACATAAAAAGATTAAATAATACTATTCAATAGTTAAATAACTTTGGTTATCAGGAAGAGTTCAAATCTGTTCTGTTCCTATCCTGCAAGTACAGGCTATATCTACGTAATACATTCTATTTGTATCACTTACACACCTTTTTATTTTTATTGCTGGAGAACACACACTATCATGCCAGAAAAATGGAGTATCTGTGACTTACGCCAATCACTGCCATTGAACTCAATGGAGATGCCTGATACTATCTCTGTATTTTATTACTCTCAACATGCACTTGTGTTAGCCATTAACATACCAGTGTTAGCCATTGCCTTCTCACAGGAAAAAAAAACCCCTAACAACCAAAAGCATCAGAGGGCATGAAAAATGTTTTGAGAGGCTGAAGAATGCTACATTTATCTTGGTGTCCTACAACTAATAAACCCCATAAGAATATGACCCAGTTCCCCCCCCCCCCCAAAAAAAAAAAAAGTGATGGATTTATATCTTTAAGGACAAAAAAAAAAAAGAGGAAGAACACCTTCTGAAATGCAACACACCCACTGTATATAACTTTTTAATCTGTTTTTTACTGCAGCATAATCAGGTTTAATAGCAATAAAGGGAGATAAAGTAGAGTGCACAGTAAAAGCTTAAATATAAGAAACATTAAGCATGACTTTTGACTGTATGTAAGGTGGTTGAGCACTAAGCTATCTTGGAAAATCGGTAAGGGAGAGGAACCATACTCACTTAAACAACATAATTTGAGTTGTGCAGGATAATAGTAACAAGGATTTAATTTTGCCATGGGAGCTTTGAATAGTATCGCACAGAGAAATATGCTCAAATAACATGTAATCATTCTGTATATTTCTGATAATCCTTTTTGTTAAATAATTAAAAACCAAAGTAGGAATACTAAATAATGTTAAATGGAAAAGAAAGACACAGGCAAATGGTTTTGCAAAAGAAAGAAATCTTCTATCCAAAACGTAGTTTAAGAACTGTGGTATGAATTTGTCATAGATAAAACCCTGTGAGGGACATCAGAGAACCCACAAATATTTATGGAATGAACCACAATCTGTATACAGAAGTTAACAAATGTCTCATTACAAATGGGATATGGTTTTCCCAGTAACAGAAGCACACAACTTGCATTATATTTAACTTGAGATCCTGTTATAATTAAAAATACTACAAAGAAAAAAAGTCATCTTTATATATACTGGAAAATACTTTTCAACAAATGAAACATTTGCTGAAACCAAATATGATGGAAATTATATTTACTCACAAATACTTAAGAAGAAAACTGTATAGAATAATAAGTTTTTAAAAGCTTGCCTGAATTATTTTAGAATAAATTATTTATCACAGCCAAGACTTTTTGATAGTATTTTTCATTATATAAGACAGAAAAGTAACCTTGATATGTGGATTCAATCATATATTTTAAGAATCAGCAAAGGAAACCCTAGGAGGAAACTGTACAGAGTTTGTGTAAAGTAACTGAACATTACTTAAGTAGCTTGTATAGGGGGACCACTCCAATTCTTAAAATGGCATTAATTCCTAAGGACCAACTAGTTATTTTCTCCCACGTTAACAGAAACCCAAACACCTCCCCTCATTCCCCCCAGTATTTTACAATAACAGGCAAAACATAAAGCTACTTGGTTAGTGAAAAAGAAAGATTAAAGGGAGGTAACTTGAAAGAAGAAAAGAAATGTAAAACCTTCAATAGTGTTGCTTTATAACATAAAACATACAACACAACTCACATAAAAAAATAACTCCAGCTTTCAGATTTCCTTTTATTTTCCAGTTTTACAGCTTATCTGAAAAATTTTTCATTGCATTCAAGTTGCTGAGTATGTAAACTGTGAAAGGTATCCTGGGATTTTTAAATGGTATTTAATGTCTTTTTTCTTTGTCTCTCTGCCTTTTTTTGTTTACCTTTTTAAACTGTTACAGTATGTTTAATAATGTTAATGCTGAATCTGAGAATTTTATTAAAATTCTTAGTTCATAGTGTCAGATTCTGTGCTGTGTTTCAAAAGCTCGAAGCATGATGGCAGATTAAGCCAAGCCAAGCCAAGCCCAGGCTGCTGCATTACTACCTTTTTGCTAGGGCTAATGCTTGTGTGCCTATACAATAAATTAGGCTCAGGGCAATGACATGACTGAAAAAAAATTGCCTGATGCCCTCCAAATTTTTTGAGCTCCTTCAGCTCCCTCAGCCAGCTCACTATACACAAGTACAACCAGCAACACCATGGAGCTGCAAAGAGAAATATGTCTTAGAACAGCTCGAGTTTAGATTTGCAACCTAGGCACAGAGGAACCTAGGCTCGAGCCTAGATTTGCTCTGGGCACAGAGCTCATTGCCCAAAGACCACTGTGGCTAAAGTAATGTTGAAAATCACCATTACATCCACCCCACTCTGGGCTGCCCCAAGGAAGTGCAGGGCCACGATTTATTCCTTTAGCCCCTCCATTGGGCATGGCTAGTCTGCACATTACTTGTTTCAGTGGGAGGGTGAGAGACTTCTCTACTCAAAGAGCTCTTCAAACATCTGACAAGTTTTCTCTTCAAGTTAGTAAATCAAGAATTAATTTGGGGAAGAATTAACACTTTGAAAAATACTTTCAAATGGGAGGAAGGGCCATTATTAGAGTTAAGGGAAGCAAATAGTTACATAGCCTGATTTCAGTGAAGGAGTTGTGTTTCAGTGCTGGTTGAAGAGAGAGACATGAGATTTCTGAGGGGTTCATTTAAAACATGCAAAAGGTTATGAAATAAAAAGGAGAAGAAATGACTCTTCCTAGGGAGAAGATGACAAGAACTGCAATAACCTTAAGGTCTCAATAAAAACAAACAAACAAACAAAAAACCCCAACCTATGCACAACAAGTATTTATCATCTAAAGATTAGGAAATATCAAGGAAAGTAGTTAAAAATATTGAGCATTTCAGTATATAAAATGATAATAGGATATAATAAAAAGTTTAAAAGGATTAAAACCAAAATTCAAACAGTTTTTGTTTAATTTGATTGATTTTATTTTGATCGGCTTCAGTATAAGAGGCTTCATCACACCAGAATTGCAGGTTTTTGGAAAAAAGGAAATGGAAAAAAACTATGTTAAACAGCACCTCAAACCAGTACAAACAAAGGAAGTCCTAATCTCTCTTCCACTCAGTCACCATAAACAAATTACAGATTTCAAAACTGAAGTTGTATGAATTTCATGTGTCAAGCTCCATATTTACCACACAGCAAATACTAGTTAACTGTGTTAAAACGGTATTTGAGACAGCAAGAAATATCAGAAGACCAAGGAAACTGAGTTCAGGCTGCTGTGTATCTTTAACTTAGCCTTGACTTTGCAGAATATACGGTAGTTAAGATCACCCACAGCTGAGAAACCTTTTTAAAGATTAAAGTGTAGCGCACTGGCACAACAGAGAAACCAATGCCCTTGTGAAAGTTTTACTTTACAACTTCTATTTACTTCTGACCTTAAGCTGTTAAATGATGGCATCTTGATCAAATAGTCAAAGAAATGGAGTACATGCTACAATAAATTATATAAAATATGGTACTGAACACTTCGTAGACTCCTTTTTTGAAGAGATGCTTCTCTTATGCCTCTCTTCCAAGTTCACAGCTAAACCGCCTGACCTGAGAATTTCACAACCTGAACCCACAGGCCAGTTTAAAGGGAGCCTGAAAACCTATTCCCAATTTAGTTCTAAATCACACACAGGTGTTAGTGAGAGTGAACTACACCTGAATAATCAAACAATCATAACCACACTGTAAACTCAAAAGTTTTACCAGAAAGAATAAATGCAGGTGCCTTAAGCACTGAGATCTTCACTCTAATGCAACTCCTTCACTGCAAAGTAAATGGACTAGAGTGAGGCGAACAGCCAAAGCAAGGCTTGAACACGGAGCATGAGGTTGTTATCATCATATTTGCCTGCTGAAGCGTGCGTGCAAGCCAGTCATAGGTAGCCAGGCATTGATCTGGAACTGGTACATGAGGCCAGGTGAGACCACAGCATTGCCTTGCACTGCTAAAGAAAGAATGGGGACCTCCACAGGGTGCCCAGGCTCAGAGCTGTTCTCCTCACCATGCCTCACCACTGGAGCCCCTCCCAAACACGTGAGCAAGTTCCCATGATCCTCCAGGTCAAACCTGAAGGAATTTGAGAGATCTATGAAGACGCTCTTTGAAATCTCCGTCTGCCTCTAGAGCAGGACTATTGGGCACACACAAACACATCTCTGTGAATCTCCATAAAATTAGTTTCATTCCTCCTCCCTCTTCCTCCTCACAAAGGGCTGGGATGCTGCTAGGGTGAAGAACACATTTGTGCAAATACCTCAGCCAAGTTAGAAGCAGTGCCCCCAACTGAAAGGAAGGAAAAACTGCAGATAGAATGCATATTGAGTTCTCAAAACAAAATTGAAAATAACAATTAATCATTGAGGAGGGATCTTATTTTTAATATTAATTTTTTTTTACCATATGCATTGTTTGAGAGTTACTAGGAGACTTCAAAAAATAACTTTAACAATTTTACAGATTTAACCTTTGCTCTGTTTGAATGAATTGGTTATTCCTTTGAATTCAGTCTTTATTGACATTTAGTTGACAGGTTTTTTTTCCTGACGTATTTAATAAGGTTTCCAAAAGAGCTGCCCTGATTAACAACAAATGGATGCTTAAATGACACAATAATGGCAGTGCTCTTTGAAAGGAACGTTTCTATAAAGCATATTTCAATTAGCTTTCTATGAGGAACTGCATGAAGAAATTAAAAATTATTCTACGAATCAGATAAAAAAATTCAGTCCTACTAAGTGAAAGAGAAAATATAAAGTGGGTATGTGTATTGAGCACGCAGTGATTAAAATGATGAATTAAAGAGAAAAATAAAGTTGTAGAAATGCTTTTCTTACTATGAAATTTATTTTTACTATCACATCATAAGGCAATGTATTGTAAATATATGTATTTAGGCAAATTAGTTACGTATTATTGCAGATTCCAGTTAAACTCACAATTACAGAGATTTCAAATAAAAATAAGATTGATAGTTAAAGCTGAATATTTTAAAAGTTGAATTCCAAATATAAATTTAGCTTTGAATAGCTTTGGTATTAGATAATTAACAAGCTACATTTCTGAAACTAAATGGGCAGTTCCAGCTGTTATTTTATAATTAGTTTCCACTGACGGTTTTAAATTAATAACTGCTGCAATAGCCTCAAACATGCCAATGTTAATTAGAAGTGGTGTTTCCATGTAATGCTATCCATATATATGAATATTTTACTGGGCAAAAGGTCTAAGCAGACTTTTCTTTTTTGCCTCTCTACTAAAGATAGAAGAAGAGAGAAATGTAAAGTAGGAAAAGACTTTACTTCCAAGCCCTATTCCAGAGAGAGGTATAGGATTCTTATGGAAGAAGATAACAGCGACTTTCCTAAGTTCTAAAAAAAGCATGGCTTCAGGTACAATAGCAAAGGACAATATTTAGAACTTGCAATTTAATATGAATATTTTGATTTAAACCGCAATTCAACAATTAATAAAGCTAAAGATCATTAAATGAAAAAAAAATTTGCATATCCAAATTAAATGTCAAGAGAATCTTGTTAAAAAAAAAAAGACTGAGGAATAAAAACATCCTGGTCTGATATCTGAAAAATTAAAAAATAAATTACAGGAACAAGTCTAAAATATTCACTGTTACAATTTTTTTGCCTTAACACAGGAAGAAAACAATTGAAAATGCTGGTAGTGTAACTCTGTTTCACAACTTCTATGCAATAAAAGAAATACCTCTCCTTGAAATGCTATGATTTTTTTCCCCCTGAAAGTTATTTTCCTACATAACATTACCCTGGCAGTTTTAAACATTCTGAAATTAAAGCAAAACTGTAATAGAGATTTTTATGATGCACTGTAACTTTTACTTTTTCTAATTTCCTATGTTACAATGCACATTTTAATAAGCTGCTCACACTTCCATCACAAACTATGTAGGCATACATTTTTCACTGATTATCTTTGTTACCTTTATTCAAAAAACCAACCAACCAAACAAAACCCCTCAGGTTAGCATTAGCTAATTCCTTGTTTGCCTACCAAATAAGCTTCAATGAAGTATTCAAAAAAAAGGAAGTAAAATGGAAAATAAGTTTTATTAGAACCTTTATAAAAATAATAAATTCTTATAAGGAAATTATTCATATTAGGTACGTAGTCTGGGAAACACTTATCTGAATACTAAACATCTATGCAAAAAAGAAGTTTGGGGGTTTTTTAACTGATAATTAGTTTGAAAAGGAAAACCTTTTTGCTCATACTACAGTTATAGAAAATCCAGGCTTTTTGTAACAATACTTTAAAGGTATAGTTTTTTTAATATAAATATGTCCCACAGCAATGTAATACTGAACAAAAAATATTTCTGAAGAGAAGATGCTTATAGATGTGGGTGCTGTTGAAAAGTTTTGAAAAGCATTCGATTTTCCAAACCACATTTGAAAGAAAAAAACATATTTCCACACAGACTGCTGGCTATGTATGTGCTTCTTGCAAAAACTTCCATCATTCTTTCCTTCCCCTCACTCCAGCACTATCAGCACAGACACACAAAATTGTTTATTACTCCTTTTTTTAAACTAAAGGATTTTTGTTAACCAATTATGGGCATTACATGATTATTACAAGCATGTTCTAGATAAAGCTCCTTGAAATAAAGATAAACAGCAGATATTTTTTAAGAAAAACAACATTGTTTTGCTATTTGAAAATGTTTCAGAGTTAAAAAACAGTGGAAAACAATAGACTACAAAAATGAAAAACATAGTTGCTTAGATACATTTATAATAAAAAGACTTGTCTACATGAAAAGTTTTAAGAAACAATACGAAATAATTTACAGCTACCTTTTCATGGTTAAACACTTTCCATGTAATTTTTTTTTGGGGGGGGTGGCAGGGTAGTGTTTAAAGAATTTCCATTTACATTCACAAATTGAAAACAGTCTAAGGACAGCTTTATACTTTGATCTATGAAAGATCTACACATGAAAATGACCATGAACGTTCAGACCTGGACTATTAAGCTTTGATGTATGACATGAATGAAATCCTTGGATCTCAAAAATGATGAATCCAGAGCGTGGACAACAATTAGATTCTTTATTGGCCAACCTGAGGAAAGCTTGTGATTCTGTTCACCTAAACTTCCAGAACTTGATAGTTTAGTAATATTTATTCTGGACTTTATAAGCAAGGCCTTTTCATAGTAGCCTCCAAACAGCCTGTATTCTCTGTGCTCTTTGTCAGCCATTTCATTTTTGTCTTAACAACATTTTATGTCAAAATTATTTTACTCTATCTGTTCATGGATACTCCCTAAATTCTATTAATTAATGTTTCACATCATGAGTTTGCTAAAAATTCCCATGCTGGGGATGATTGGCAATTATCTATATAATCAAGCAGGCAATTTGCACAGTATTTGGTATAATAGGGTCCTTATCCCCATATGGAAGTAGAACTGAATGTCACCTCAATTTCAACTCTGTGCTGCTTCATATTTAAGCAGAGCCATGCGTCTACTTCCTCTTATTTTTCAGTCAGAGAAACAGAATTGCTCGGTCTTGTGATGAAGTTTTCTCAGCCATTTTCCTATTGATACTGTCCAGTTCTCCTGGTAGCTTAGCACAACTAGTGCTATTCATTGTTATAAATATAAACCCCCAACATACACACTTTTTTTTTTTTTAATTCAGTCCTTTTAATGTCATGTTTTCACTAAGTGCTCAAGGATTCCAACTATGCCCAGCTTAATTGCACTAAGAACTGTTTGTATATACAGGAAAATACCATTGTAATCTAAAAAGGTGACAAAATTATCTCACAGAATGTGAAATAACTGGGCAGAAAACTGGTTAAGATGACTACAGACACATTTGATTAGTTCCACTTCTTTAAAGCATTGTAATTTATTCATGCTGATATTCTACGTTAGCCACTTTTATTAAAAGAGAAAGAACTAAGGAAATGACAAAGGGAAAACATATGAAGATGCACAAAGAAAGAAATGTGGCTTTTCAAGCTACCCCAGGAGATGCTACTCTGTTTGCTGCAGCCATCTCCATACATGAAAAAGGATCTTCTGGCCTGGTGCCCCCAGAATTGCTTTATATCCATCAAAAGTCTGTTCTTTGGACAAGAGATTATCAAACAGATCTAAAAAATCTGCTAGGTTTGTTGTCTGGAGAAAGACTTGAGCAACTTGATCTAAATTGGTTTGAGTAGGAGGCTGGACTAGATGAACTAGAGAAGTCCCTTCCAACTGAAATTATTCCACGATTCTATGCTTCCCTTGGATTTTTGTAACAGAATCAGCCACATAACTGCTTTTAGCAGTCTCCACATAAAAACATATATTTATGTTTTGAGACAAATGCTTGCTGCTAGTAAGAAATCTTAACTGATGTCCTCCAAAGCAAACAAAGCATTGCTACAAACACCACAGCTGCTAAAAGTCTCTATGTAGTTGGCATACAGTTACGTTCTTAATTTCATTACACTAACACTGTAGCAGAAGTGTACCTTTGTTGTCAGGTACCAAAGAATCCATAGACAAGAGAGTTTTATGAAGATCTTGAGGAAAAAAACTTCAGCCAGAATTTATACCTTACTAGACACCAGAGTGCCAAACAAGAGCGAGCCCAGGAATGAGAAATGCTATTTTTTTCCTCCAAAGAGATGCCTTTTTTCCCCTGTAGTTACAGCATTTATAAAATTTCCTTCCAATGTGATTTCTCCGATATCAAGTAACTGGCTGACTTTCACTCCATCGGGGCATTAACATGATTTCCCTATCTCAGCACTCTTCCTCCCCGTAACTGCTAAACCTTTCTCTGTTTTGTCAAATGTATTTGACCATTCATTTGGCTACTTCAAAAGTTCTAACATACACAGCATGATCACACAAGCCAAGAAATGACCATATAATCTTGTTTTTCTGTAGCCTGCTGAGTCGTCTCTAAGCAGCAGTCCCCCCACTCCCAAGTTTAATATGACCAAATAGATAAAACCCACAAAAATGCGGTTCTCCACTGCTTAGCAGAAACCTCATTTACTCTGACTGACTCCTTCAAGTTTTAATTAACTGCTCTTCCCTCTCTTCAGCCAGGCCAGACAGCTCTCTCATTTGCATCCTTATCCAAAATCTCTATTCTGCTCCCTGCCCCTGCCCCGAGGCCTTCTGGTATCTACAAGAACTCTGCTCCACAGAACTGGCAGTTTCTTGATGGGAACATACAATTCTGGTCATATTTGTTGAAGACAAACACACCTTAGCTGGGGTTTAAGAATCAGAAATTCATGAGAAATCATTAAAACAAACCAGAGAACTCCTATGATTTAGTAGGAAAAAAAAAAAAATTGAAAAGGAGAACTTGTCTCTTACTGTGCCTAGCTAAAAATGTGTCACTGTACTTTCAGGAGCCCTATATTTACTGTTATGGTACATGCATCTTTGTTTACTATGCATATTAAGAGTCTAAAATAAATTAGTCCATTTTCTACTGGAGGAAATAGTTCTTTTTAGACTAATTTTTAGATGGCATAAGAAAACTGAAGTTACTATGTCAATACATTTCTTTCCAACTTCCAATAATCACCTGAAAAAATATTTGTGCCCAAACTTTTTGGGCACGTTATTTTCCAACATTCCATTTTTAATTTATTTCTCTCTCCAAGTTAAGCAAGTAAGCTATTTTTCCTAAGACACAGATGCAGTCATTTCAGCTTACAGGCCAGAAGTGGCCCGGTTTATTTAGTATGACCTGCAGCCATACCAGATTTACCTTTCATGCGCTGGCATTCTGTTAATGATATATGAGCACATTCAATTTTTCATGTATGAATTTACGGGACAAATTCAAAAGACATTTGGAAATTCTATTCAGCCTCTAGCCATGAAAAAGTTTCTCAGCCTTTCCTAAAAAAAAACGGTTTCTAAATGAGAAGCAAAAATTCTTCTTTCTCATGAAATACTACAAAAGTGATATTAATTGCATGTGGTTGTAGTTCAGACCTAAACAGAAGACTGTTTAAGCCAAAGTGACATCACAAATTAAGTTCGTATCCCCACACCAGAAACAGTGTAAAGACAGTGGGTCAGAAAATGATGTATTTTCTTTTATTCTATTAAAAGCAGCAGCAGCAAATTAGACAAGAAGAGAGGTTGGAAAAAGACAGAAGATGACATGTTGGGATTAATAGAATGCTGTAACAGCTAATTATTCAGTAATTAAGAGGCTGCTGTAATTTATTTTTTTTTAGAGTTTCTTAAGCTGGGTATTGTACTACTTATTATACCTCTGTTGATATTTACTAAGAAATCTTTCACCAAAATACATGAGTTACACATTGTGTGAGTTTTCTCATTTTACTACTTGATTTTTAAGCATTCTGTATTAGCTTCAGTTACACATTTTTGCTATTTATTACACATTACTGCTATCTTGTACCATCTACTGTGGGCAGGTTAAAAAGGGCAAATACTGTGTAAGTTAAGAAATCTCATATTTGGAGAAAAAAATACTATCAGGCCTATGTGTTAAAAATATCCCACTGGGTTTTTTATTCCTTGAATACAGACTGTGTGTCCTGCCCTAACAATACAAAACCCTTTGTATTTTCTTATTTTCCAAAGAAAACCTGACAAATAGTGAAATTAACTCCACTCACAACTCCACTGGTCTAACAGCAGTGACTGCCATGTAAGAAAATGAATGGTTATCTTCAACCATGCTTCTGTAACTACAGTATGTTCCAGATCAAAAAATATATAATTAGAAAACACATCTACTTTGACTCCAAACTGGAATCTTAATATTTTTAATTAAAACGTATCAATTTATATTGCTCTAAAGTGTTGAAACTTGCTTAAACAGATCAAAATAGTAACCCTCTTCCCAAAACCAAAAGACCACCCACTACCCACTTCAATATTGTCTCATAAAACTCTGCAAAGTAACTTGACACTCTGCCCTGATGTATTTTAAAAACACTAAAGCTAGTATAATTGGATGATTAAAGAACAAAGATAAGACTGAGTCATTTGACAGCTGCTGAGAAATTAGAAGAATGGTCACTGAAGCAGTTAGAGGAAATTACTGAAAATGGCAGACATTTCTCAGAAAAAGGCACAGGAAGCATGATGTTGAGACTGGTCGCAAAGAAGCCAGTAACAGTCAGATGAGAGCTGTCTGTGGCCCAGTGGTTACTTCTACCTTACCCATTTGGTGCCTTGATTTCTAAAGGAGTACTGGAGCATATTATAACTGTATAAAAATATGAAAACCAAATATACATTGCACAAATCTAGTCCATAATGTTTATTTATATAAGAAGCAGAGACCCATAATGCACAAGGGCATCAGAAACTTTAAGCAATTGAGTGACTTCTGCTTTGAAAAGTATGGAATTTCTGCATTTCAGGTAAAGCCACAGATGCAAGGATATCAGACTCAAAAATGTAAACTACCATAGCTTCATTGATTTTAGATGTAAATCGCATCCCTCCTGTTGCTTACTCACTGATTTGTAACGTGTGTACAAGGAACATTGCACAGTTCCCCTAGGTGACACAAATGATCTTACAAAGCTGGAATTTGCAGATTCCACTCTACGATAGGGGATTTTTCTGATAAATTTTTGGTTGCTGTGATAAGAAGATTGGAACCTATATTTGATTCTGTAACTCTTAAAGCAGGTATCAGATGGCAGTCTCCTCCAGCAGAGAGGGCAGAAGCAGGAAGAGCCTGTACAAATGTTGGGAAGATCTCTTTTTATCTGTGGGCACATTGAGAGTTGGATCAGGCCCTGCCACCCAAAGCCATTGCTGGTGCCAGACTGTAAGATTTCTTCCACGAAAGCTCCGTAACACAACAGATACAATGCTCATTTAAAAAAAAACAACAAAAAAAGATAAACTATTATTACTAAACATACAAGCAAAAATACTAATTTAAATATTTCCACATGGAAATATGAAGAAAAAGATGCTCTTACAACTTCTAAGCAATCAGAAGAGAAACTGGAGATATTTCATGGTCTCCTAAAAATCCTAGTCTTGACAAAAAGTAAAACTTGCTGTCATTTTCTAGGCAGTAAATGTTTTACTGCTGGGAAAAGATTTTGATGTTTGTAATTTCTATTGAAGAGCACTACGAAGTAGTTAAAAATATTGCCACATCTGAAAAACAGACCAACGGGAAGTCTAAGACACTTGTTCATCTGTATTTCTGTGACTTTTCTCACTTGGTATTATTTGCAACCATACTTTCATGTCTGGCAACAGTGCCAACTCTACTAAGGATCATATATTACTTTTATCATGTTGATTACATATGTTCACCAGTTTTGCTGCCTATATATGATTAGTGTGGTTTGCACATACTTAGTGACACAATCCAGAGCATGACATTTTCACAGAAAATGTGTTTACTGGGAAAGAGCTCCTTAGAAGTTTGCGTTCCTTTCAGCTTTGATCTACATGACATCAAGAATCCTACAGTTTGAATATATGTTTACCATTTATATTATTAAGATCTATCTCCTTCACACTATATGGCTACTGAGCACGTTGGTAGTCACAAAAAATTTCCTTTTCTCTTAGGTGAACTTAGTAGTAGCTGAATAAAAGAAAGCCTCTTAAAATGTTCTCATCTGTGAGCTTAAGCTTCATAATGACTTGACATTTAAATTCTGTTATTCATCAGCACTTCACAGAAGAACTTGATTTGTCTAAATGGATTTGAAAGCCCACAAGTGAAGAAAATCAGAAAAACCTGGTTTTGAATATCAAAAGATTGTATGTGAAAAGTATTTTTACAGGCTGCACGTACCCGTTTTATTGATCAATTAACTTCTCCCAAAATGAATTTTTCTGAGACCATATATGAAAACCCAAACCCTCCCCCAACACTTACTGATAAATGTCTTTTCTGAGCACAGCTCTACTAAGAGGGTTGTCAGCCTGAGGAGCCATAGAGACAGATCCAATCTTGAGAACCAAAGTGTCTTCTTTAATTGCTGGATTAGCTGTAGTTAGGAGACAAGAAAATATATGTTTGATTAAAAGTCAAATGCGCATAGGAGAAACACTGAAAAAACACTTTCTCGAAAAAAATCTAAATAAGAATGTCTGCTAAGGATTCAATTTTGCTCAGGAGCAACAACTAATGCAAAAAAAAAAAAAAAGCCATAAAATCAATAGCACTGTTGTGATACATAAAAGTCAAACTATTGTCATTTAATTTTCCCACAGTTTTATCACACAACTAAATCCCGGTCTTTGACTTCTCATTTTCCCTGATTTTATTTCAATTTTTTTTGTCCAAAACGATGTTGATCCCACAGACTTCTTTGTGATCTGTTTCTCCAATAATTATCTGCTGAAATACCAGCACGTAAAGCACTCTGAATCATGCCCCCATTTTAATATGGGCCTAGTCCTTTAGATGTAAAACATTGCAGGATATTACAATGTAACCAATCTAGTAGCATTTGGCATGGTTTGCAACACACATGAAAAGTTCAAACACAAGGACTAAAACAACAGAATCTGAAATCTGACACATATACAGAGAAAAAGATGTAGTACTAGACAGTAAATTCCAAAACAATAACAAAATTACTCCAAGAAGAAAAATCCCTGCTTTCCACTTCACCTCCATCATATTCAAATTTCAGCCACATGTACAAATTGCTAGTTTTTAAAGCAGTGGTCCAAAGTTCTGCCCAGAAAAAAAAAATAGCACCACATTTCTTGTAGCAAACAAAACTCTGGGTCTACTGCATCTCCTTCTCAGCAGACACAGACATACACAAAGCATTTGGATATGGTTCTGCTCAGAAGGTTTCATTGTAAGTAGGAAGCTCCTGAGAACATATGATGCAAGCTCGAAGAGTTCATCATCTGAAGTGAAATGGTTCACTTCAACACCAGCGTGATAACATAACAAGGACGGAACAATATCATGCTTGCTCCCACGTCCAAGGAAATTCTGCAAGACTCATATATAAAAGTTCTGAAAACAAAATTACAGTAGCAGAACAGAGTTTAAATATTTTACTGAAGAGTGAAATGCTTGGTGTGGAAAGAACCAGTGAAATCTACGAGCTTAAAAAATGGCTTCTCCAGACCCATTAATGTCTTGGTGAATAAGACACCATGCTTTGCAGCTACATATATACTTATCTATATTTTTAAACAGATGTAAGAAATCACAGAATTCACAGAAATTATAATATGATATTTTGAAACAATTGTAGGGAATACCACAGTAAGCATGCAGCAGAGCAGTAACACAAGTTCCAACACACAACTAAATCAGAACACAAGGGGTTTACTTAAAAGAACCTCATCTACTTAAAAAGCAAAGTCAAATCCTTTAGTCCCCAGAGCAGAGCAAAACCATATACAGATGGTTTATTTGCCAGAACTAAGTTAGAAAAGTTAAGCTGACAACAAAATCCTGTTTGTGACTAAATCAGAAACCATATTTTCAACTTTTAGATCAAAAATGAGTATTAGAATTCCTGCTACTATACACTTAATGTGTTGGATTTTTTTTTTTCTGATACTCAAATAAGAAAAAGGAGTGAAGGTATTAAATATACTTCAGATTGTAATTGCAACTTAATTAGGTGGCAAATGCCTTATTCTGAGCAGTGGTTCTTCATAAAATATATCTTAGGCTAAGAATTTTAATTTGTCTCTGACACTTAGCAAAGCAAAATAAATACAGGACTGCTCATTCATCATGGTCTCTATTATGTAAGCATTTTGGGATTTTTTTTCAAGGCTGGGCATGGTTCTTTTGTCTATAGCTTCCCGTAGGTCAAGAAATTAAGGCAATCTTAGAAAGAATTACAGGCATTAATATTTTCAGCCGGTTTCTAAAGGGTGATAATCCTAGTCGTGATTTAGGATGACAAATTTGTATCTCCTTCATTAACCCATGAATTCTCCTATTAGCTTTTCAAAATATGGGAATAATGTAGTAAACATAATCAGTCATTATAAATATTTAAAAACTTGAGAGGAAGAAAAAGTCTACACTACACAATATAAATACAATCTAGGAAAAACTTACAGACCTAAGTGTACTAATGTTGTTCACAATCTCACTTGGTTTTACCCACTCATCTCAGTCGTCTTTTTGCTGAGCTAAACGCATTATGCTCACTGGCTTCTTCTCCAGCACTTGATTAGCATTTGTGGTGCTTTTCAGCACCCTCTCATTTTATCAATGCCCATTTTTGTAATATAAAGCAAATTGGACATGATATTCCATCACCTGTCATACGCAGAAGTACAGTTACTGCCCTTATTTCTTTTCACTAAGTCCACTGTGACCCTTAAGCTGTTTTCATCCACTGTTTCCCAGGATAGTCTCTCCAGTCCAGAAGATATAGTTTGCATAAATTTTTTCCTTGATATATAACTTTAGCTTTAGAAGATGCGGTATATTTTCTCCAAGCAGTGATGTAAGCACAGTGATCCAGATGCATGGCCTATAGAGTCCTTAACATCATCTTCCTCAGGAAATTCTTTGCAACATATGTTGATGCTAGCAGCAATAGTTTTATATTTACTTTCAGATTATTAAATACCAATTTCACCTATTATTCCAACTGACAATTTTTTTTTTTTAGACTTCTAGTTAGCCATTTTTAATTTATTTAACATTTCCACAGATATTGTATGGGGTTGTATTTAAATTAGAACACCATGAGACACAATGTCAAACTCCTTACAAAAGTCTAAGCATATCAAATCTTTGCAAACATTTTATCAACTATGACTTGTAACTGTAATGAGGAATGGAAATCAGATGTGTTTAATAAGACTAATTTTCCATAAAAGTATATTTATTATCATGTAACAAATACGTAATTCTTTATGAACTGAATCCTGTAATAGATTTTTTTTTTTCCCTTTATGTTCTCTGAGGGAGAGCAATAAAACTACCTGCCTCAACTTTATTTGAACATCACACTTTTCATTTTACTAGATATACCTTCAGCTGTCCAAAACCTGCTCTTCGAAGATGTGTTAAAAATTAGCCTCAGAAGACAAAGATCCCTAAGCACAAGTTACTCAGTCTAACTGATTTGAATCAGTTTAATGTTTAATAGTAAGCAAGGAGGATGTTACAGACCATATGTTACAACAGACTTCAAAGTAGGGAGCCATGCTCAAGTGACAAGAATATATCACTTCTACAAATGCAGGACATACGTTTATTCAGTATGCTGCCTTTTCTTTTTCACTATCAACAAATTTATCATGTTCTTTCTAGTGATTCCTGATATTTTGCTCCTAGTACATATTAAAAAAAAGTTCCTATTGTCCTCAAACCAGCCAGATGTGGATTTTCCCTGTCTTTACCACTTCTTATCAGTTTTTTGCAATTTAGAATTTTTATTTATAGTGTTCTGCTATGCAGTATTTCTTGTTTCTATTTGTTATATATTCCTTTTATACATTTAGTTGTTCTTACTTCATCACTAGGTAAGTGTGGGCTGCTGGCCAGAGCTTGAAACACCACCTGATGTATTAACAAATCAAACTCTGAGGGAAAGCAGCATTGCTTATCGCCTAGGATAGAATGTTGCCCACAAGTCCACCACAAAAAGAAATGTTAACCTGGTGCTGTTGCAAAAACATGAAACTAAAATGTTGTAAAATTGTGTGGGTGTATTCATGCATGTATATAAATTGCTCAGGAGAAAAATAATGATTTTGATTATTTCATAGTGTTTGTGTACCACAGTTCACGGTGCAAGTTTGATTTTGGACAGCACGAATAAAGAACAGATTTTGCTTTTTTTTTAAACTCTATACATAAAGTCACAATTACATGTGGTTTTGGGGGGAGGGTAGTTTTGGTAGCTATCACTAGGTACAAGATATGAACAGCAGACAATTGACTAGAAGAGAAACTCAGGTCATTGTTTTTCTATTTTTACTGCAGTGATCACAACTTGAAACACGCAAATCTTACTGGATTAAAAATCTCTCTTAATAAATGATGAGTGAGGTCTTATGGGGGCATATCTCCACAATATATACCACTTTTCTGATCCAGCACACCAGTAACATGGGTCATATTCAACTCCTAGTCCTTATTATTGTTTCTAATTTCTGTTGTTCTTGAAGACAATAAGCAATAGAAAGGAGAAGCAATTTATTTCACATCCAGAAATAGATGGGAGTTTGGGAAAATCTGGGGTGAAAGAAGAAATTAAAGGAGAATGGTACTGATTTTCATAGTGATGATATTTCAGAGTTTTCCAGGGGAAGAGGTTAGCTGAATTTCTAGTAAAGCTAATCTTTAGCATTATTTAAAAGCATACATAGTTTTTCTTCCTACATCCACGGCTAACCATGGCAATTCTGTTCTTTGCATGCATTTTCAAGCAAGGGATAGCAACAAGACAGGGTTTTTATAATTTCTTTTTAATGAAGTATACAGCTACAGAGCTACAAAAACATACTTTAAAAAAAAGATTTCCTTGACAGCATGCCCTAGAACTCCCTTCCAACCAGAATCATAATTCTTTCTTGCCAACACAGCCAGGCTAATTTTATCTTCCTGTGTTTTCAGCATTCCCAGTTGGAAAATTGTAGAGGATGTTGGCAAAAAAATTATCTATGTAAATTCTCACTGTCTGTACTTGCAATTAGGTTATGAGAAAAATCTAAAGACTATACTCTAAGGATTATATTGTGTGCTATTGTATATAATGGTACCCCCCCCCCCCCCCCCCCGCACACACCTACAGGACTTATTTAAACTTATCATGATACCAGTAAAACACTCCCCCCCCCCCCCCCTTTTTTTTTTTATTTAAGTCTGTAGAAGGCTTGCTGGTAATGGAAGTGATCGCATTCCTGCTAGTTGTTACAAGGTGTAATTTTAACATCAGCATCTCTTTATTTACATATATAAAGATTGTAATACGGTTGTAAATATATTTAACATATGACGGGAAAACAATTTCTTACAGAAAAAAAGTATTATCCATAGATCAAATGGCTATTTACTGTTGTTTGAGAGAACAGTTTACGCTATCCACACCTCTGTAAGCACCTGAAAGCCTCTTACATAAGGGAGTCTGAATAGCTTCAACTAAAACTTACTAAATAAATAATAAACTATATCGTCTGTTGGGCATCAATCACAAGATACATTTTAATAACTTTCTCCAAACTGAACTAGACTATCTACCTGCTTCACTACTGCATGGTTTTCTAGGTGCCAGCTTCCACAAGAGCTAAGGCGCCATGCTTACGCTCCATCACTGCAACAGGCGCCTATGGAAGACTGAACTAGTATCAGCATAATGAGAGCTGACACAAGAATCACCACTGCAGAATTGGGTTAAGTTCTCTTTCTGCAATCCTTGACCTTTTTTTTTTTTATAATCACATTTAAAATGCAAACTCTATAGGTACTGGCAAAGCAAAGATCAAATAAATACCTAAAAAACTTTTCAGCAAATCTGTGGAGAAGTAGCATGAATGTTAGATGTTTCCTAACTCTGACCCTTAAAACTGAAGGCCCTAGCAACAGTCAGCAATTTATTTGTCTACACTACCGAACACCAAAAAATCTCTAACATAAAATACTGTACCTTCTGCAGTACGATGATCTTCCTCATTTTTGGGAAAGAAGACTCTTATTACACCAGTGTTGATATAAATCAGAGGCAAGTTGCGGGAAGTTAGAGCATGAGTTCTCATAGGCTGGCCTGGTGATTTTCTTTTCTCCTTTTGACTCCTCGGCAACCTGGCTTGAAAAATGCTTGCAATTGCATTAAGCAGTGGAAAACAGAGGACGACATCAAAGGCCTGGGCAGAGAGAAGGATCTCATGAAGAAAGTGAGGAGAACCATCAGTGTGACCTTCTGATAGCTTATGGAATGTTCTTCGTTCATTTCTTGATATCAGTTTGTGCCGGACATTTTTTGTCACAGCTTTGGTATAAGTGAGAGAAAGAAATCCATGTTGTTGGTGTGAGCCATCTAGAAGTTTTGCAGTTGTCTGTTTCAAGGGAAAAAAAATAAACAAACTGCTGCAAAAATGTACACATATAACATCCATCAATTGCCACATTTGCTGTTAGTTAAGATGTTTAGGGTTCTACATTTTCTAATAGCTTTCCACTGTCTCTGAAGAGTAGAAAAATTTCTTTCATAGTTCACAATTTGTCCACAGTGTATCCACACTTCACTGTATTGTGTCAGCTAAAACTATGAATTGCTGAACACTTTTTTCTGATTATTTATGTTGTATGAAAATCAAATCCAATCAGCCAAAAAACCCCCCATATATTCAAGAGTCTAAATTTACTGCACATTTTTTGATAATTTTTTCACACAGTTATATACTTTGATTTCTCCTTCACTTTAGACATTTTAGAAGTAGATCTTACTCCCTTGCATTGTTCCTTCTGTATGTGCAAATACCATAGGTGCTAAAATAATGCTTAGGTGCTGAGATAGCTTCACTCCATCTAAACATGGGTGTATAAACCACCCATAGCCAATTAAATACTCTAAGAATTGAGCTGGTTTTGCCCTCATCACCTCTGAGTATTTAAAGAGAATAGCTGTACCACAAGCTAAAGCACATCACTTAAATAAAGTTATATTGCACTGTACTCTAGAAATAGCAGATTCCTTCACTTAGAAGGACAGATTTCCTAGATAAAGATGACAATTAGATGCTTAGCTCCCAGAAGATGTATAGTACAGTTTTCATATTATCTTTGAAAGTCTTTCAATCATAGATTGTTAGTGAGTGAAAAATGTAAAAATACTAACTAGGAAAACCATTATTTTAACAGTGTAATAAATATTTTGATAGAATTCTATAAGAATGTTTAGATATTAGCTTTAATCACATAGGCACAAATGAAAGCAACTACATTTTGCAAGTAGTTGCTTCTTTCAGCACCTTAAATTTGATTAAAAACAATTTAATGTAATTAAACCTTGTTAATAGAAGAACAACATCTCTTTCTTAAATAAACAGGATACATAGCTTAAATGCTTAAAAACTGGAAGATTTTATGATTAAGTAAATTAAAAAAATTAGTAAGTTAATTTGCTATAAGAACTGAAACAAACAGAATAAGAGAAAGTATTACCAATAAATATTCATGATGAAAATAAATCAGACCACACAGAACTTCCACTAACATAAAAAGATTCTATACAGCCATTCTATTTGTGAAGATAAAGAGCCCAATGTCATAACATATAATGTCTTTCAAGGATAAACAAGCAGGAAAAAAGGGGTTAAATATCTCACACTGAGATATTCTAAATCAGCAAGTAGTGTTCCAAGCATTCAAAAGAAAGACTCAAATATGAAATTGTTAATTGTTGCATTATCATAATTATAGGAAGTAATTTTAAAAGGTTGCATAAAGGTATACTGCAGTAATACAAAGTACTTAAATCCCTTAAATTACTAAGTAGATATCATAATTACATGAACAAAATGCAGCATTCAGTACTGTCTTTTACATATTTGGTCTCCAAACATTACTGTATGTGCTCACTTTTAATGTAAATGAGTCCCGTTGACTTCTGTGGACTGCTGTTATGTACCAGGTTGTGAGCCATTAACCCTCATTCCATATTTACTAAAAAATAACTGACAACTGTTACTAAAGGATAAGAAGGAAATAACACAACTAATATAGTCAATATAAGCAATAAATATATTCAGTAAAAAAAAAAATTAGATTACAATAAACTAAAGCCATTTGATTATTTTTTTTTTTTTTAACTCCAACTGGCATATATTAGTGGAAGCTCTGCATTAAAAAATTTTAAAAAGATTCTTACAGAGGGAAAGAAGCCAGAGAAATTACTGAAAGGGTCCTGCTTGCTGATGGGTCGAACCAACAAGGTACGTCTGTTCAGCTTGTCAGTACAGGAAAGGAAGACACCTCCATATTGCCCCAGAGACCAAGAATCTTCCCCAAGGCTTCAGGTAATGAACGAAGCATGGAAGAAGGGAAGACAAAAAGCAAAAAAAATAAAAATAATTCCTATAAGTGAAAAAAAATTACATTAAACTTGCACGGTTCTATGTAACTGCAAGATGAAGCCTATGCCATACCTTTTCCTAAAAAGCTGAAGTTCAATCAGATCAAGTAAAAAAATGGTTTAAAAAAAAACCCAAACACCCCCCCCCCCCCCAAAACCAAAAAGAAACTTCATAAAACTTTAGGTGAAAGGACAACCTATAGCAAGAGGTCAAGACACATGAGAATAAAAGTATAGTAAAATCCTGCATACAGGAAACGGACTTACCCCTGGATTTTCAGCAGATAGCTTTATTAGAATGAGGAGGATAATGATTACAAGAACCAAGAAACTGTGAACGAAAAGCTGTGCTCATATACATTACAAAATCTTAGTATTGTTTAGAAAAAATGAGCTATGAAGTATTAAAATGTGCTTTGTACTACAGTTCTTGTAATCATTCTTTTTAACATACGTAAGAGTAAAGAAAAATATGTTGCTTAAGAATAATTATTCAGGTAAGCACCTTAGTTTACTAAAGAAATCTCACCAAAAGCTTTTCTTTGCATTGTAGAAATATTCCTTCAAAATGTCCTGACTGCCAGACTCCTCCTGGCCTGGAAGACAGAATGTTCACCTTATCTATTCTCTGCTTTTGGTTTTAGTCCACAGAGATTTAAAGATAGAGAAAGGTACTCTGAAGAGATTACAAAATATAAATGAGAACAGTAACTATTTTGTCAAGTGGAATAGCTTTTTTTATTTTAAAGACTCAATATAACTGTAGCAAAAAGAACACCCTGAAGTTGAAAACATTTCTAATGGAGCATTAGGCTTCCATAGAATCTGTGGACAAAGAAGCTTATTAAGAGCACCTAGATACTGGGATTCTACAGCATTTTAAAGCATCATGACTTGATTTTAAAAGATTTTAAAAAATAAAGTACAAATTTTGATTATCAAATATTACAATATGTACAAACAATAACTGCATTTGTAACATAGGCAAAAGAACAGGAATTCAATTTTTTTTTTTTTTTAGACAGCTGATCAGAAAAAAAGCCTCAGAAATGGTGGTAACTGCTAAGTTGATACTAAATCTCCTTCCTATTGTATATAGGGAACAATAAGTGTTCACTAAAACCTTGCAGATTGGCTCCTAAGTCAAAATTATGAGTGCTCGTAAATATTTTAGTCTTTTTAAACGCCAAAAAACATCCCGAAGCTTTTAACTATTTTTTTTTCCCTCAGGGAGTAACACAACAACTATTCTATTTTCTTTTAATTTCTGTCTCCCATAACAGAATCTGTTGATCTGTAATGGCAAACGTTAACACAGTTGATCAAAGTCTACATAGGCTCTTTCTTATTTTGTCAAGACTAGTGTGTTCATGGCCAATATGAGCTAGAAGGCGGCACGTGCAATCTCTCTACAGAACCATGCATCTGGGTGCCAAATGATCACAGTCACATTGGTGCAGCAAACTATTCAACTAACAAGACTTGCTAAAGTTGCAAGACATATAGTAGGCCTAACTACCTACCCTAAATGTACATAATATTGATGATATACTGGTTGGCATTAATTACTGAAATTTTACTCAGGTGTGTCTGCGTAACACTATGCTGTGTCACACAGATAATCAGCTTAGTTCCTTGCATTACAGTGTTGCTAAGCCACAGCAAAAGAAACACTTCAGTTTTTTAGAAACTGCTTTTTAGTATCTAAGAGTATGGTACCATAAATCACTAAATAGTGGCACTTGTTAACACATCACGAAGCAATATTTAAGGAATTTCTCATTCAAAAGTTCAGCTAAAATATCAAAAAGTTCAGCAAAAATCAAATGATTTTTGTTTAATGGACTGAGAGCAGTAAGTGTGAAAAAACATTCTCCTGATCTGTAATTATTTCCATGTATTTCTTTGGAATCAGATATAATTCTGAGAAAATGTAATTCTGATTTTTATTACTTACAAGGTTAAAAGCATTTCACTGAAATTGAACAATTAACTTAAATTCAAGTTAAGAATTAAGAAAAAAAAATGCCTGCTGCCTTCTTTCAGCCTGAAATTAAAGCAGAATAACTCCCAAGAATTACCTGTTTCTGTAATGGTCAATATTGAAGCTTTCTATTTTACATTTGATTTTGGTATAGACATCCTGCATATCCACTGAGGCACTGAGATCTTCTAATTCACTGACAACACAAACTTCTGCAATAGTCAAAGAAAATAAAAATTATTATGTTATTAATCTGAAACTTGCAAGTTTTTAAGCAAGAAATATCTCTGAAACACTACATTTTGTAAATAGGATGATGCTATTTCTACTCAGAGTTTTTTCATAAAGCACTTTTTGATTCAAATGTCACACCAATAGGAACCAGAAAAAATTCTAGAATCTGAACTTTTTTATACAAAGAGACACTTATATATGGGGCTTTTAGTTCAGGTGTTCATAGTATAATTCCTGAAAAAAATGTAAAAATGTATTTGCCAAGCTATTTACTCTAACAATACTCGAGATTTCTTTCTCTCATGTAATTAGTTTTTTAAAATCAAAGGTTCAAGTATATCTCCTTGAAAATTAGTTTTAATCATTAGTCTCCTTACTTTTTCACATTTCTATGAGTAACAATGTTAATTGCTAAGCAGCAGTGTTTCCTAACAAAAAAATAAATATTTGAAGTCTTGCAGTACATTTATAGAATCCTAGTTCCTTTCAAACAATTACTATCAGGATGATAATCCAACTTTATTCTCAAAGATAAAAAGAGAAGCTGTGTAGCACACATATTTTTCTTTTCAACACAGAAGTTGAAACTTCTGTGTTGAACTCCATATTAAACTTTCTATGACTTTTAGAATTATACTATGATGATTATGTTAAATTTCAATTTGAAATTACCAATACAAAACTACACATCTATACATGGACATGGACAAAACATACTACTAAATCATATCAAAATGAAACATGATTGCTTCTAAGGCAATAAATGCAGCACTCTATTAAAATACCAACTTATTTCCAATTTAATATAATGATCTTGCCACATGGAGGGGGAAGTTTATGCCAAAGAACAACACTAAATTCTGATTACATGCACTAACCTAACTACAGCTTGTCACCCTAGTTTAAAATGTAGATCCAAACCATTATTTCTACATTACAGTGTTCAGTAGTGTCAATAAATGCTCTAAATAGCTAATACTGTACTGTAAAATAATGTTTGGAATTTAAAATAGTATAGTAGGGGGAAAAATGCTGAATACCTGTGCCATTATTTCTAGGATCAGGAGCAAACAATTTTATAGTAATTTTTGGCAACATCCACTGCATCCATAGGCTGACACGTCCACTTGAGACTCCGATATTACTTGTTGTTTGTTCCAATGTAATGGAGTCTGAGAATGGGGAATCATCACCACCCTGAAGAGAATCACCCTATGAAACAGATGTAATAGCTGAGGAAAAAAAAATATTGCTTTTCACCACTTCTCTTTTTTCTTCTGTCTAGACTGATGTAGATGCCCAAACTATAAACATATAAATACAGATTCACTGACAGTATATTTGAATTAAGCCATTTTTTAACATCAGGAAAAAAATAAAACAAAATATATTCCCTTTTTCTTAGGTAAAGATAATAGACTTTGGCAAAGATTATAGGGTAAAACTGTAAGGTTCCATGACTTTGTTCCACTTCGCATAGTGAGCTTTCCTCATTAACTACACTAATGAAATACTATCATCAATGAAAAAAACACAGGCTGACAGGAATATTCTGAGATGTAATGGGAGAGTGAATAAGCAGGTTTGTGCATATCTGAAAGGCAAAGGAAGAAAGAGGTGTTGGAGTTGCCAAATGAATAGCCACCCAGTATGGCCATAACACTTCTATACTACATACACGCTGGTTTTGGCCTTGGTATTTTTTCCCTTCTGTGTACTTCCCTGTAACTGCTTGGAAAAATGATTTCCTAAAATAATGGCTTTTTGTAAGAATTGGAAACATTTTAGTTGCCACTTCTAAAATATTTCTGTTATTTAAAAAAGGTGATTGTCACTTGTGATATTCTTAAATATACGATCTGTTGACAAATGAGCTTGTAGAAGCTTCTGTGCCATCAATAATCTCTATTAATTCCCTAAAACGTTAAGAGCTCAACAAAGAAGACACAAAGGTTAATGTTTTTAGGAAAAGAACATGACAAATGAAAGCTTTACTGAAAATCCTGTTACGAGGGCTTATCAGAGCCCTGCAGACACGTTCTGATAATTCTTGATGGCACAACTAAAATATTTACCAGCCATAGGACTTCATCCTGCTCCTTTGCTGGAACTTACTGCCTCCAAATAGAAAAGGAAAGATACAAACATGTAATTGTTCATCAGCACCTAGTGTTTACAGCCTATTAAACTGAATGCAATGGACACACAAGTCACTGATGTCAACCAGAAGCCACTAAAAATCCACCAGCATCTCCATTTGCAGCTCCACTAAGTATTGCAAGTTTTCTTCAAGCACAAAAGGAAAAGAACAGCATATTGTCACTTTGATCCAAGTTTTTTCTAAGATTTACAGACCAATAAACACCCAAAGTCTTAACTTGAAGTTTTTAAGGATTAGCAATTGTAAATTATGAGGAACAACATGTTTGGGAATTTTGAGATTTATCTAATGACTAACCAAGATGATTTATATGTAAGACACGCTGGAATCAGACCTACAGAGAAAGCATTGCAGTTTGAATCTATTTTAACCTGTCAGGCAAGAAATGACAATGCACTCTCTTCAGCTTCAGATGTCCCAGAAAAGCTTACTTTCAGTAGTGAAATTTAAAATCTGACAGTACTTGACTTATTCTTCAGTCCAAGACTGGAGAATGTGAGTACGGAAATTCTGTTAGCAATCTATTTTCTGGATGGGTAGAACTTATCCCAAACCAAATGACACAGCTCACATGGAAGCATTTATGTTGATAAATCACATTTTCAATCAACTCAGGCCTACAGTTTAATTATAGGATTTCTATCATGTATACACGTTCCCTTCTCACCAACCTAAGTGTAAGAGGAGACAAGACAGGTCAAAATCTTATGAAAGTTTTGCACACAATCCACTCTGACTTTGGGCTATCTGATATACACCAAATGGAGCAGGTGACATTGCACTTTTAGAATTTATTGCATAATGAAGAATATGATTACCTTTACCACTTTCTTTTTCAGAGAAACACAGCTTTTGCTTCACATTCAGCTTTATGTCACTCAAATTAACATTTATTGATTTTTTTATTTTTTTTTTGTCCCAGCAAAACTCTTAGAGGACACAGAGAGAAATAGCAAAGGTACTTTATCTGTGTGCAGTAACCTTTACCCTGGAAAAACTCAGTGATACCTACTATAATTAGTAAGTAACAATCTACATTGTCAATAGGTGACATAGAGAACTTACCACTCCAGATATCCATTCATGTGAGGAAGGGTGAGCTTGTGCAACTAACTAACGTATGTTACTGGAAAATAATACCTAAACACAAGACTACAATAACTGGACCAGTTCAACAGATGTAATATGAAGTATTGAAATGAAAATTAAGATTCCATTCACCTTCAGTTATCTACGGTGATGGTGGCTTTGCATTAATCAAAATGCATGAAAAAAACCAGGTATATTTCTATTTCTTTTTATATTATATAAGGCATTATTGCTTATAGCTCTGATCAGACTACCTGTAGAGCTATAGGTGACCATCTTTTGAAAAACTGTTAGACTCAGAGGTGTAAAAAGTTAGCTGCTATTAATATGAGATTTCTTAGTGCAGTATAAATTTCAATCTCCTCATCTCACTTTTGAAAACAAATGAAAGGAAAAAAAATCAGGCCATAGCTCAACTAAGACAAACATTCAGGCTAAGTATTGATGCAGGGAGATGGTATATAGCACTGTAATGCTCATTCCACGGTGAAATTACACGATTCAGAAAGATAAGAAAAGAAATACCTTCCCCTCATCAATTAAGTTTTAAGAAAAATCAGTGGTATTTCCATAACATTATATATAAGTATAAACTTATACAATTTTAAAAAATATCATCATTGCTAGATTTAGTTTAGTTTAACAAGCTGCAACATGTTTTATGCACTGAGAAATTAGATTTTGCTTTATGAAGTATCATTGAAATGACGGTGGGCTTTTGCTTTTCAGATACCATTTGTGAAGAGGAAGACATAAAGAAATGAGTCCAATTCTAACTTTACCATGGTTGAAGACTATTAATCCATCTAATGGTGTCTTTTCATTATGAATGTAACTAACTAGTACAGAATTCCAGTGTGTGCTACACTGCCTATGTACAAATCTGTGTTGATTGTATTAAAGAGATCTGCTAAAAAAAAAAAAAAAAAAAAAGGCATCACGGAAAAAAGATATCCTGGCAGTTACTTGAATTAAAGCTGCTGTTTCTAAAAATTAAATAGTGCAACTTTGTAAACCTCTAGGATTAGAGATTAATGCTATCATTACTAATCATCAGTGGCTGGTGAAGAGCAAATAAGAAAAATGCCTGTTTTTTGCAAAAGAGTTCATGATGAAGAAAACATTCCGTATAAGAAGTGTTTCATTAGTGTACAGAAAGCAAGTGCTGTTATAATTGGGAAGATTTCCTTAAATATTAGTGATAATGTGTCAAGGAACCATGGATATGGCATTAGGTAACAGGGTACAAGTCAGACTGAAAAAAAGATATTACTCGTTGGATTTGTGAATGCCATGCAGGAATGAGATCACAGACCATGAAAGACAAACAACGGAGAGTTTCAACCTGTAGGAAAAACAGGTAGCTTGCCTTCAAGAGACCTAACAAAAGGGTAAGAAAATCATGTAATACTGACAGTACCAACCTCTAAAATGGTGCAATCTATGCTAGCATCTGAAATATGAAAAAGCAAATAGGGTAATAAAGTGGAATGCATATTATATATTCATTGTCCTATGATGGGTTTTGTCTGTGACGTCTTTATTCTACAGAATTCTTCCAGATGTCCGCTATAAAATGCTTGATCACTTATTAATGGGGGGTGGGGGAGAGAATATAAATGAATGAATGAACAAACACAGAGCTGTAGGTACCAAAGACCTCGCAGAAACAAATTGAAGAAAACTAACACCTACGCCTTGGTCTGAATGAAGTTCTTGCTCTGTAAAAAAAGCTGTACTTAGAGGCCCATCAATTAAATACTCCATAAAGGCAGAAGAAGTGCAATTAGCCCAGAAACTAAGACAAGAGAAACACGGCGCTCTCTGTATGAGACAGACACGTACAGACTGGTCTGAAGTAGCTGGACAAGGACGAGAAGGGTATGTGCAAGATGAATCAGAAGGAAAGAACACTTGCCTGTGTATGTATATATTTATTTGCATGTGTGGTGGAAGGAGCAGAAAGCTGTAATAACGGGAGTTAAGGAAATGAATTTGGGAAAGAAGATTCTGAATGCAATTACAGAAGACAAGTTACAGAAACAAGGGATGAATGGATGAGTCCATTGGTGAGAGAGCTGGTAACAGAGCATAGAAGAGAACAAGCAGACAACCAGAGTTAAAGAAGAAAGAGCTATATCTGGTTCCCTTCAAACAGACCTCCCAGAGGGAAACTTCCGTATACCATTTTATCCACCAATCTTTATAACACCTTCTCTCTTTTAGAATCCTTTCTTCCTTGAAAGGCTCTTAACTGTCACCAAGTTGTCAGTGTGTTTAAATCAGTAACAACTAGCTTATAAATTAAATGGGAGAAAGGACTTACTCAAGGCTACTTTGTTTTTTCAAAAAAACTTCAGCCATACACTGTGCCTTCTCACCTTTCCTGCTTCCCTCCTTGTCCTTTCTCTTTTGAGCACTTCTTCTCCATTGTGTTCTCATTGAGCAAAATTCCTTACACAAAACAACCTGAAATCCCTCTCCAAGCCATGGACTTAACATGACCGTCTTGCTTATATAATTTGTTTACTCTTCTTTCTTCCATTTTTCTCTTACATTGTCAGCAAATTCACATTATTTAATGTAGCAGGACCTGTCTCCTGCTGTGTATCTAATAATATTTAATGATTACCACAGTAGGACATCTAATTGGAGAAACCTCAGATAGCTCATTTCACTAAGATGCATCCAACTCCAAAGCAAGTGTGGCAGAGTGGACATATGGCACCCAACCAGATGGAAAAAAAAAAAAAAGGGTGGTAGAACATGCTAAATAACATGTTCAGGGCAGAGGTTAACTCCTTTCTGCCAAACTGTGACTCATATTTCATATTTGCTTCCCCAGGAAAATCCTTTCTGCCTCCTGCCAGACCTTTTCATCCAAAGACTCCTATCTCTTGAGTACTGTTTACTAACCATGCCTTTGCAAGACATTTCCTATTGTCTTCACAAAAAACTCTACTCTCTCCAGTGGCACTTAGTTGTCCTACAAGGCAGCACTGACAACAACAGGAAAGTAGGTGTCTTCTCAGCACTGTAAGCAAAACTGTTTTGTTTCTTCAAAGATGTCAAGTGCATCCTCCCCCGGTATGGGGAAAGAATGAAAATTGGGAAATGGCCTTGCAGAGTGTCAGGCCTGGAAGTCCCCCAGCATCTGAAAGGATGTAGGCAGAACAGCCACTTCTCCAATACTAACCCATGTTAGTCCTTACAGCTTCTCCTGAAATGGCAGGCTCCATTGATAGGACAGTGGTATATGCCACAAGGCAACAACAACCCAGCCATTTTGCCATTCTCTGACTGTCCACCCTCTTCAAACACTAGCCTGCCTGTCCTCCAACTATCTACTCTGCCTATTTGTAAAGCTATAAAAAGCAGGAGCAAAAACATATCCTTCCAGAGCGGGAAGGAACACAACACTTTGAGAATCCTGTCTCCCTTCTTAATGAGTCTTTTTTTTGCAAAGTCCTCATTCTGACACCAGAGAAGCCTCATCCTATTTCATAACTTGCAATTTCACACCATCAGCATGGCATCAGTTCTGAGCCTTTCAATTTCTGCCAATTAATTCCTTTCTTCTTCTTGTTTCTTTCACATAACTAATCCAAATGGTTCTTTGACAGTCTGCCTTCCAATAACTTCCCACACCTTCATAATTTGCCTTTGAGTGATGTCCCTTAAAGATGACGCTTCTGTGTTGGAGTTTTGTTGTGTCTGGGATGACTTCTATCATCAAACCTCACATGGTCTAGAGACGTTGGAGTCAACAGTACTTTGAAACAGGGGGATCCCTTCAGCAGGGCAGCTCTGAAGGAAGGAACCAGCCAAGGACAATTTCCCTTAGCTGAGATCCTCAGGTGGATTTCACAGGGTATCAAGAAATTGAAGCCAATTAAAGGTCAAGGAAAGAGAGAAACAATACTTATTTAAACCTGATAATACTGAATTACAGTTCAAGTCAAAGTTCAAGCCAATGTTGATGTTCTGTGGATGGATTTTGCTCTCTAATCTTTTCATTCTATAAAAAGCATTCCCCCCCCCCTTTTTTTTTTTTTAGAGCTGGAGCATTTTTTAAGTTCTTTTTATACTGCAGGCACACTTAATTTGCCAAACTGTAACTTACAAACTGTGATGGAGGGGGTGTGAATGACAGACAATCTCCTCCCTGCCGTTGCCGTCCATACACACCCTCATGCTCCCACCGGACATGTTCCAGAATGCTTTTTGTATGAAAATCAACTTTGTTCTAAAATTTTGGCAAGTCTCTATATTTCTGACAGTTAAAAAAGAAAAAACAACAGCAAATTAAAGGGCTACAGTTAACAGCAAATACATACTGCCACCATGGCAAGTTCTACATTTTATAATTTGGTTCTTTTATTTTCATAATTTAGTGCGTTCAGATGTTTCATGCAGTTTGTTAACTTTTTTTTTTCCACAGAGAGCTGTTTTTGTTTAGTGGTTTGAGTATATAGATAACTTTGTTCTGTAGAAAACTAAGGCTATCATTTTCCCACACTTTTCCTTAAGCTTATTTTTCTGAAGATACTAAATTATGTACTACGCCTCTCAGATAATCAGCCAGTTGATAATTTTGGCACAAGGTTACTTATAACAGTATTTGTGAGATTCTTGAAGAACTGCATTTATCTAGCATAACCCCATACATATATTGTCGTGGTTTAACCCCAGCTGGCAACTAAGCACCACACGGCCACTCGCTCACTCCCTCCCACAGCAGGATGGGGGGAAGAGAATTGGAAGGGTACAAGTGAGAAAACTCATGGTTTGAGATAAGAACTGTTTAATAATTGAAAAGATAAGAATAGTAATAGTAAAGATTGTAATGAAAAGGAAAATAACAAAGAGAGACAAATAAAAGACAAGTGATGCAAATGAAAACAATTGCTCACCACCAATCACACAATGTCCAGCCAGTCCCTGAGCAGTGGCCGCATAGCCAACCTTCCCCCTAGTTTTATTGCTGAGTATGACGTCATATGGTCTGGAATATCCCTTTGGTCAGTTGGGTCAGCTGTTCCAGCTGTGTCCCCTCCCAAATTCTTGTGCACCCCCAGCTTACTTGCTGGTGGCGTGGGGTGGGGTGAGAAGCAGAAAATACAACACTGTGCAAGCACTGTTCAGCAATAACTAAAACATCCCTGAATTATCAACACTGTTTTCAGCACAAATCGAAAATGTAGCCCCATACTAGCTACTATGAAGAAAATTAACCCTACCCCAGCCAAACCCAGCACATATATAAAAAGCAAATTAACCCAGGAATGTGCAATGAAATTTAAAAGCAGGAAACCCTGAATTTTAGGGAATATGGCTGTTACCAACTTCCAAGCCTATTATATCTATGAAGTTTACAAAAAACCAAGAGTTACAGGTACAGGCCCAGATGGATCATCAGAATCGGCTTCCTCATTTTCTAAATACATAATGGAATAGGCCATATATCTGATATGCTATAACCAAAAAATACACAGGTGAGGAAAAGAGGCCAAGGTGCTTGCAGTTTCTGTTACTATTGCGGGAGCTAAGCATTCGCTGGCATCATTCCAATGCTGTTTGTGCTTATGCTTGTCTGATTTGCAGGTATTTCTCACGCTTTAATTTCTGTAGCATGCGAGGTGGCTTTATTAAATCCTATTCAAATTGTATAGCGCACAACTGCGTAGCTGTAGAACAAAACTTTATTTAGTCAATGCACAACTAAGGACTATACATGCATGGATTTCTGGAAGTGAACTTGAAAAAGAAAACCAGTCCTTGAATTTCTAGGAGTCAAACAGACAATGTCGGTGTAAAACAACATTATCAGAAATAAAGGAATTGTGAACCTTTGGACACAGCCAGAGGCAGAATAAGTTGGGGGTCAGACACCTTGCACTGCAGTTCTGTACTCAAGTTACTGCGTTCCCATCCAGTATTCCGGGTCACTTGTGTGTACTACCACTTGGACTAGCTAGCTTGACAGTATAGCTAAAACTGCATTAAGCTGAGGCTTTCAGCGATAACCTCTTCTGTTTGCAGCTATTCCAGCTGCAGAGCTTATCAACAGACATCCCCAGCTGCTCAACAACACGTCCCTGCCAGGGGTTACTGGGTTACTGGCTCTGCCCATCTCCTACTTCAACAGTTCAATGTGAACATACTATCTAAATTTTTTCTGCCATTCAAACACACGTAAATGGTTGAATTGACCCATTCTCTTTCTCAGTGGCAGAAGCACTGCAGATGCTCCTTTGAAGGCAGACGTTGCTATATGGCTGCCCTTTGGGAGGTGAAAAATGAAGAGATTGCATTTCTTAGCCTTCTGTTAATGGTACTGTAATCAGAACCATTGGGCAGAGTCACAGGGCCTGAAAATCTCATGGGTCTGCAGTAGCTGACTTTTTCTTTTTTTTTAATGAGCTCAAATTCTTAGAAATTTTTTGCAGTAAAAACCTAAGAAACTGAAGTGAGAAGAGAGACTGTGCTCTTGTTTCTCATGCAGTTTCAATTTTCATTTTGGATTTTCAGCACCCAACATGGTATTGTTAAATAAATTTATGCATTAATTTTCTGCCCTGTTTCCAGATCTACAGAAAAATCAAGCCAGAGACAGAAACCCTGAAATATTTTCCCACAACTTCTCATGCCAAGTCCTAAAATATACAATTTAATTCTTTCACCAATTGTTGCAAATTGACCAATATACTGAGTTTATTTTCTTAGCAGAATTTATCTTTGTTCATCAGGAAGATCCAAACATATGAGGCCTTCATCCTTGGCCTGCCTAAAGCTCAGGGATGATCACAGTTTGGCCACACTACTGCTATGCCTTATCAAAATAACTTCTGCGCTCTTGCTCAATCACTGAGCTTCCCCAAGGACTAAACACTTCTACCACTGTTTGTACTTAAGTAAACAGTAACAAGTGGCCTGTTATAGTCTGTACTACCTTTGCTTTTGCTGTTCCAAAGGGGGGATGGTAAAAATGATTAACTGTTTCCACCCCTCCAGTACTTAAGACTCTCACTTATGTTTCCCTGTCTTACCACCACCCAGACTAACATTCAGTAAGCTAGGCAGCTTTATCCACACAGGACTGTGGTGCTCACTACCAACTTGTCAACTTGAAAAGAATTACATGCAGCTTAAAATATAAATCATCCACAGATCACAAACAAATTACTTCTTTTGCTTTTTAATATAAACAGTTGTGAGAGTTTGCTTTCTTCCGATTCATTTATAGCAAGCCAATTGCAGCTGAAAGCAGCTTTAAAAATAATCATTTGTCTACCACAGAACAAAATAACACATTAACTGTAAAATCTCTAAACTTAAAAAAAGTACCTGTCGTTGCAAAGTATTTTTGGTCAACAGACTTCAAAATTTCAACATTTAAAAATATAGGAACATATGAACAAAATACAGACTCTGATAAATCACAAACTTCTGGAAAATATCTCTAAGTCAAACCTGTAAAAATACGTATTATTGTTTAATACCTCTATATACTTCATTGCTGCTTATTAGCAATAATGACTATAAAATATATAGCTGCACAGTGAAATCGTGGCTGATGCACTCAACTTTTATACATTATCTCCTCCATTTCTTTCATTAAAAACATTACTGTTACAATAGTCCGAAAACAAGTTATAATTTACAAATATAGGATAATATTTTTCAAATCAAACAACATGGACCTAGGTTTGCTCCCACTGACTTCTTTGCAACTAACATTAGGCCAGTATTAAGTAACTTCAAATTTCTAAAGACCAATATATGCATCTGTAAGTAACAGCATTTTAGAGAATGTAAAGATGTTAAGTACATAGTATTTAAAGAGATTGAAACAAAAGTATTTTTCTATTTCTCTGAGTACTTGCAAGTTGTTTTCAGACCTGCCAGTACCAAGACAGCAATCAAGTAAGGCGTTGTTGGTGTTAGGACTCCTGGCCAGTGAGTGCCTGCACTATACTGCCTCATCTGCTTTTATTGCTCTGTTGATGGAATTCAGACTCCGTGGGAAGGGAAAGGAGTGGTCCAGTTCCAACCAGCAGCAAAACCACAGACAGGGACAAATCAGACCCAGGAAAATGGGGGAATGCTCCAATCTTCTCAGCTGCCTCCCCAAAGCTGCCTCCACCCTCCCTTTCCCCTCTATTGTTCACTGAAAGCATGCTTTTTTCAGTCATCCTCCGCTTCCATGCAGTATCACTTATTCTCAGTTGGTTAACTTTCCTGACATCCCAGTTCCTACAATCAGCATTTCTGTGAGGTATTAAAGATAAGTTTTGCCTTCCTGTCTCCAAACACCACCACAATCCCTCTCCATGGCTCAGATTTTCTATACCAGTCTCTGAAGAGTACTTGAAGAATACCATGACATATGAAGCTGACAAGCATTAGGTTACTCTGACATCCCCCACCCCACTTCTACACTCTTTGAAATTAAAATTACTTCTTCAGAATGTACCTGGAAAAATATTCAGCCCTCAACTGTACTTTGGTGCAAGACAATGCAATTGGGTTCTAAAATACTTGTTTGGATTTCACTAGTTAGGCTCTTGTGAACAAACAGGGTCTCCAGATAAGAAGTCTTATGTCTAAGATAGATGTTATATATAACGATCCACACTTGGATAGACTGTGGAGGGCTACATCTTCACCCAGAAGAAAAACTTGGCCTCATTGGAAATGGTATGGTATAACAGACTCACATCTGCAGCCCATTAGGCAATTTGACAGGTAGAACTAGCTGCTGTACTTCACAGGAGACAAAACGATTAAAAAAAAAAAAAAAATAATAATCTGTCTACAAGGCCTGTTGACTTACTTTGCCTGCTTTTGAGGCAGAGGAATAGCTGTACAGCTCTCTGTACAGATGCCACTCAGATGCACCCCTGCATCTATAATGGGGTTTTGTGCATATTTGAACATACTAAAGAGGTTATTTTTCTTCAAATAAAGTCTATATTATGTGACTGTAACAACTGAGGCACTCAGCAGACTGAAGTAGTTCAAAGTAACAGCTGGAGACAGCAGAAGTGACCAGATTCTCTCTCTCATCTTCATATCCTACTGTCTTCAAACAAAGGAGAGGCACAATTTCATGATCACAGTATCTACAGCTAGATATGGTGATAGTAATTAAGTTAGCAAAAGAAAACAGGGAAACTAAGTGATTAACTACTCTCAAAGGACAAACAGCTTTCACTAGTGAAAAAGAACAAGGGAAAACATTCCTCAGTTAATTTTTCAATACATACATTTTTAAATTCTCAACAATCCTTACCTCAAAGAACAGGACAGCAACCATGTCATTATAATGAAAACTTAGCCTGTACTTTGATACTAGGAAATATGTTGAATAAGTTCAGAGACAGCTACCAACTGCAGAAGAGAATGTGTTATAAAGATACTGCCAACCATTATGTTACGAATTATTTAATTTATATTCTCTAAAATAGTCTATTAGAAATGTGAGAAGAAAATATGGTTCCTTTTATTATTTCTCACTGGTTGGCCAAGCGTGATTCTCCTACCTCTTTCCCCTTCCCACCCTCAACAGTACTTAGACAACTCACAGACATCAGGACTGTGCATAGTCTCAGGAACAATGTTCTTAGCTACTTTACACATGACGATTTGCAAAAGTACATTGCAGAGCGTCAAAACACTTTGAGATTTATTTTTACTGATGGCCACCAAAAGATTAAAAAGAAAAAAAAAAATCAGATAAAGTGATGACTACATTGATTTAAAATGGTGGTAGAGTGCTTAAGTTCCTCTTCCCCATGGCTTAATAAAAACCTGTTTGGAAAATGTTACTTTGTTTACATCATCTAGAATGCATTAACTTGGTCATCCTATTAGGTGATTACCTCACTCCAACTGGTAGCTTGACATAAAATTAGTCCTAAGAGTGAAAGGATAACTGGTTTTTTTGAGGTTTGTTTTGTTTTAAACATCTGCCTTTAAATACAGGAAAGCGCTAGGTCAAGACAACCTTTGATGTTACATCCCGTAACAACCAAATAATTTAGATGAATCCTCCATTGGCTATTGGTTCCTTTTCACCTTACAGTACCACTAACTTTTTTCAAGAAATCACAAGATCAGTAGGTGGCCTTTAAGTATAAAAATTGACTCACAAATTCATAAAAATGATAGTACCCACAAAATCAAATACAGCGTTTTTGTAGCTACTAGTCTTAGAGGAATCTAAACTCTGGCTTGACTTCCCATGACAAAGATTCTCTCCACGTCTTTTTTTCAACCACAGTAATTCATAACCTTCACCTCTCTCTTTTTTACTGTTAATTAAAACCCTTGTACACCCTATGTACTGTTTTGATTTATCACCTCAATACACCTAACACTCCCATGCAGTTAATCAGAAATGGAGTAAGATTCTCCTCAGCTGCTGAGCCAAAAGTATTACTCTCCTACTTGAACAACTCTGTGAACCTTTTCCTGACAATATAGAAATCAGCCTTCTAATCCTTATTTTCAATTTCTGACAAAGAACTTCTTACAATCTCAAATATCTCGCCATGTATACATTCTCTCACCTCACTGCCTCCATTAAACAAATGACACCTGCCTCTGTATGCTTTTCTATCTGTGCTCTTACATACCCATTGTGCTGGCTCTTTCTGCCGAACTGCCTTCCTACCCCAGTCACAGACAGAACACCTTGGGCTGAGAGCACTGAATGGAGATGATGGACAGGAGATCTATTCCTCAGTCTTTCAGTCATAAGAACTATGGCTTCATGCAAACGTTTTCTCCTGTGTGTAGCTTTCTTTCCTCTTCCATATCTTTAATAATATCCTCAGAGCATGGTCAATTTTTTAATTTATTTATCCTGTCTAGGCACAACAATACATTCCTTTCAAAGCAGTTTTCAAATCTCAGTTGTAAAGTGCTATGTCAACTTTAAGTCCCCTATTGTGAAAAAAATCCAATATTAATGCCATGTGTTTTAATAGAACTTTCTGTTCTAAGAAGATTGAAATTATGGTCTTAGCTTCAGAGTGGAAAAGACTGAACACAAATTCTAACATTGTCCTTTGTTGGCTAATTCACCAAACTTCATTTAGATCAGGAGAAAATTTATTTAGCTAGTGCATAGCATTTGTTGAGAATAGGAATAAATGGTGAACAACATTTTGCAAAGGGGTAGGATATGAACACTGAACTTTGACCCATATTACCAAAATAATCTTGGTAACATATGGATTAAAACAATTACTGAATCGGTTTCAAGTAATGCTGCAAGTACAGCTTGTACTCCAAATACTGCTGTCTATACAGACGGTCAAAACCAAATTGTTATTTATAAAGCTGGTGGGTTCTGATTTTAATGAGAAAGGGATTTGATGTGAGTAGGTGAAAAAACACTATTTTTGTGACCATATTGTTTTCTTACTGCTATTGCTTTCCTTCAATTCTGTATCCATAGCAAAAATTTTCACAATTGAGATCACACACACATAGAAATACACCAAAACCAAGGCTATTCAAATAATCTAGAAACATTTTAGTGAAATAACTTAAGAACTGAAACTCTAGCTCAAACACCTTTTAATGACAGTTACGTGTGCGTGTGATGCATATAAAAAGTAAGCACTAGCAATCACCATTTCATTTTCTCCAAACCTGGGAATTAATATAAACCATACATAGGGTTAAAACAGTCTGGCCAAATGTTGTTGAATATGTAATTGCACTCAGCATTCAAAGTGCTGTGTATTTGCCTGTTCCAGAGCTGTTCTACAGGGTGCCCCCAAAATTGCTGTGTTTATCCTGAGAATGAAACTCAGTCTCTCAGAACAGTCTCCCCGCATTCTAATAGCTTTATGTTAAGAATGAAGCATTGCATACGTATGATACACTATTGGTATGATACACCTTCAACTCATCTTACGCATTTTTGGCTCTCTCCTGGAGCACAAACAAGGCCAATTCATTATTCTAACTAGTAAGCCTGACAGGGGCACTAAGAAAATAACAAATACTAGGCCTATTCAGTTGCACAGCCTCCTGTGACCACCCATTCTACATATCAGCTACGTGGTGACTCACAGCTAATGATACTCATGGATGAAGTTTAACACTGTATTCATGCTGATAAAAGAATCAGCCTTCTTTCCTCAGTATGGCAGAGAAGCGAAACTCCTTCCCATGCCTCAAAATAATATTTTACAGTCTTAATCACACACAGAGATTAAGATTAGGTACCAGATTGCTCCAGGCAGTTACACAGTGCTGTAAATTAAGGAAGCAGAAATACATAAAACCAAGCAGCCAAACTTTCTTATATTTGAAGCTGCATACGCAAATCCTCACATGACCGAGTTACAAAGCACTCCGGAGACACAGGACAGCTGAAACAAAGGAAGGAACTGAGCTCCAGAAGTAGTTCATAGGTAGAGGGTAACAATGGCTGCATGGACCTGGGGTAAACGTACAGCTGGGTGACCTGCAATGCCAGCCTTGGGAGCCTTCACTGTCCCTGTACCTCTCCTGGTTGTCAATACAGTCTACACACAGCAGCTCTCCACTGACTCAGGCATCACAGTGACTGGCTTCAGCATGGCAGGCTGACTGCTGAAGCTATTTGGGATGACTCATGAGCAGCACATGTATCACAGGTACTTCCAGAACACCAGTTACTATTCAGGTTTGAGACCATCTAAGGAATCTGAAGGTGCACAAGTCCATGGGACCTGATGAGATGCACCTGCGGGTCCTGAGGGAACTGGCAGGTGAAGTGGCTAAGCCACTTTCCATCATATTTGAGAAGTCGTGGCAGTCCAGAGAAGTCCCCACTGACTGGAAAAGGGGAAACATAACCCCCATTTTTAAAAAGGGAAAAAAAGAAAGACCTGGGGAACTACAGCCCAGTCAGTCTCATCTCTGTGCCCGGCAAGATCATGGAGTGGATTCTCCTGGAAACTGTGCTAGGGCACATGGAAAATAAGGAGGTGATTGGTGACAGCCAACATGGCTTCACTTGGGGCAAACCATGCCTGACAAATTTTGTGGCCTTCTACAACGGGTTTACAGCATTGGTGGATAAGGGAAGAGCAACGGATGTCATCTACCTGGACTTGTGCAAAACATTAGGCACTTTCTGCACAATATCCTTGTCCCTAAATTGGAGAGACATGGATTTGACAGATGGACCACTTGGTGTATAAGGAATTGGCTGGATGGTTGCACTCAAAGAGCTGCAGTCAACAGCTCAATGTCCAAGTGGTAAGCAGTGATGAGTGGCATTCCTCAGGGGTCGGTACTGGGACCGGCAGTGCACCCTCCGCAAGTTTGCCGATAACGCCAAGCTGTTTGGCGCAGTCGACACAATGGAGGGAAAGGACACCATCCTGAGGGGCCTTGACAGGCTTGAGAGATGGGCCTGTGCAAACCTCATGAAGTTCAACAAGGCCAAGTGCAAGGTCCTGCACATAGGTCTGGGGCAATCCCAAGCAAAAGTACAGGCTGGGCGATGAGTGGATTGAGATCAGCCCTGCAGAGAAGGACTTGGGGGTGTCAGCTGATGAGAAGCTCAATATGACCCAGCAATGTGCATTTGCAGCCCAGAAAGCCAACTGTACCCTGGGCTGCATCAAAATAAGCATGGCCAGCAGGTCAAGGGAGGTGATTCTTCCCCTCTACTCCACTCTTGTGAGACCCCACCTGGAGTACTGTGGTCAGCCCTGGGGCCCCCAACATACAACAGACACAGATCCACTTGAGCAGCTCCAGAGGAGGGTCAGGAAGATGATAAGGAGGCTGGAGCACCTCCTTTATGAGGATAGGCTGAGAGAGTTGGGGTTGCTCAGCCTGGAGAAGAGAAGGCTCCAGGGAGACCTTATAGTAGCCTTCCACTACCTAAAGGGGGCCTATAGGAAAGATGGAGAGGGACTCTTTTTAATAAGGAGTGTAGTGACAGGACAAGGGGTAATGGTTTTAAACTGAAAGAGAGTAGATTTAGATCAGATATTAGGAAGAAATTATTTACTGTGAGGGTGGTGAGACACTGGAACAGGTTGCCCAGAGAAGTTGTGGATGCCCCCCATCCCTGGAAGCCTTCAAGGCCAGGTTGGATGGGGCTTTGAGCAACCTGGTCTAGTGGAAGGTGTCCTACCCATGGCAGGGGGGTTGGAACTAGATGATCTTCAAGGTCCCTTGAAACCCAAACCATTCTATGATTCTATGATAATAATTCTGGACTTGAAAAATGCCTTATGCTTCTTGACCTGAAAACACTAATCATAACTTTCTGACAAGAGTTAATATTCATTCACTTCAAAGAGAAACAAGCCAGACAAATAATAAATATAGGATCAATATAGCAATTTCTTTTTTTTTTTCCCTCATTACTCTTGTTCCACCAAACTGAGTAATGAAGTATTCTTCATTAGTTTATTGGGGCAAACGTACTTTCCATAGGGACACTACTGCTCTTTCTGATCCTTCTGTTTCTTACTTGACTGCACACCACACCTTGTAAGTCAGAACTCACATGACTTCTTTTTTTTTTTTTTTTTTTTTAAAGAAAGCCTACCTCTGTAGTGGTCCCAATGTCAGCAGATGGGCTGTATGTGCTGGTATCTGGTGGAGCAGTACCAACACTACTTTTAACTGGAGAGCTAGGAGGAGCAGGTCCTGTCATGGTTTCAGTATAGACAGAAGACTGATATAGAATTCCTTTCCTCTGAATTTTATTCCAAACTTTACTTGTGATTTCAGCCAGTTCATACAGAAGCTGCACCTAAAAGAAAAAAAAACTTTTTTTAAGATGAAGATTTTCTGAATGAGGTGAAGGAAAATCATCAAAGTCCTCCACTGAGACTTAGAATGTAGCAGAACTGAACTTCTCACCATTTATAATGTTCTGATAAGCAACTATATTGCAATTAAAATAATTAACATCAGTTACCATATAGTGATTTTTATAAAAATAATCTGTGCTTTGTCTAAACATATGGTACGTAGCTCATAAAACCATAACCAATAACACGGGCTTGTAAAACTTTTACTAGTATCAATTTTAACAATGAAACATAAGTAATTTGTGGTATATTTCATACATATAGATACTGCATCTAGAAAAAGGCAAACATATAAACTTTATGAAATATTAACCATTAAAAAATTATTCATTTAAATGGTATTAAAATAGTGATCCCACACAGCATATGAAACTGTTGTATGTTTTAGGAAGAACATCCACTATCAAACTCAATAGTCTCCTGGCATATGTCATTCCAATATTCAGAAACACACTGTTTAACTTGCACACTGTTTGACTCAGTTCTAAGATATTTACACAAGTTTTTGTAAATAAGCATTAATCATGGAATTTGTGTGACAACATAATGCAATATACTGTATAAAACAAGCTCAGAGAAAACTGCAAACAATATATAAGCAGATCCACAGCTGGATACCATACCCAACTTGCCATTATAAAAAATGGAAATTCTCATATTTATAAGAACTTTAAGCCTCAGGACACATCTATTCTATGAAGCTGGCTTCTTATGTGGGCAGAACAGATGCAGAAAAACACTGTTGTCAATCTACATTTGATATAAAACAGTACTTGATTTTGTGCGTGAGAGTGTGTGATGAAGTCTCAAAGTACATGGTACAGTCCTTTCTTAGGAGGTGAAGTGCTGGAATTTTATAAAAACCTTCTTAATTCATCTTGGATTTTCTTTTGAAGTTTCAAGGCTTACACTGAGCAGGTCACATACTCTTTTAAAGACAGAATTTTTCATTAAAGGAGATAAACTTCTCAGTACTTTTTTTGCCTTCATATACAGACCAATCTACAGACAAATAACAAATCTGGCTGTGGCAAAAAGTTCTTTTAGTTACGGTTTAAAATATTTTGTGTCTGTAGCACTCTAACATGCACTGGTAGCCTTTAAATTACTAATTACAAATTTCTAAGTTTTCCCGAGTCTCTTCCATGTAACTCACAAAGATCAGCTAATAACGTCCATCTGATTGATTGAGTAATATAACATTAACTGTCGTTGACACTTTGCTGGCAAAAGAGTCTCTAGAAAATTAATAGGATATAGGCACTTATCCAAATCATACATGCTTGCAACTGCCCGTCCCTCAAAGCACTTTTTTGTCAAGAAACCAAAGGACAATTTAAGCTATACTTGTCTAATGAAGCAGGCCTTCCAGAAATTTAATTATGCTACTGTTCATAAAGGCACAAACTAAGGCAAAAGAAAGAACCATGCAACTTTTGTGTTTACATATATACTCATATACATGGTAAAGAGGTTTGTCATCAGCTAATCCAACACTGAATAGTTTAAATCTTATTGGGGTTACATCAGTCATAATAATTAAAGCTAGTAATTACTTATGTTGTCAGGGAGATTTTTTAAAAATTGCTCAGGCTAGAATCTTTGCAGCCGCTCTGAAACAGTGGCTATTTCAGACAGCAGTAGCCATCTCTCTGAACATCACCAGCAACCAGCCAGCCAAGTAGTATGACCCTAATACTCTACCCTGCTCTGAAACCAGAGACAAAAGAAGGTCGCCAGGAAAAAAGGCACATTTTGATTAGAGGGAGATGATTTTCATGGAGATATGTTAAAAAGTAGAAAATAACAAAAAGCCTCAAAACAAAACTTCATTAAAACAAAAAAGAAGGCACGTGTCTATATGTAAATAAAACCTAAAAACTTCAGATAAAGAGCTGAAGTTATGTCTTTGATTATTTTTAATACACTTAATTTTATTCCATTGGTTGTTACTCATTAAAAAGAAAGGATTTCTGCTTCTCTTGTTGGTTGCACTTTTTCAAGTTAGTAGTCTTAATGTTTTGAAAATCCATTTCTGATTATATTAGAAGAGCTAATATAAGTGTAAGGTCTCTCTCCTTTGTAAGTATTTTTGAGCATATCAGTTAATATATAATAATTATTTTTAGTACACTCTATTCAAGAGGAGAAAAATGGTATGACAAAAATAGGAATAACTCTGCCAGTATTTGTTAAGAAAAGTTTCCCTCTCTTGCTGCTTCTACTCTCTCCCCAGCAAAACCACACATAACTCAATAAGACCCCACTCACTACTTGGCAAAGTCTGTAAATTTCAATATGCTACAGCATTTTATATTTAAAATATAACACATTACTACAAAATTGAAAACTACAACAAAAGGCAATATCCTGGCAATTTTGCACACTGGAAGTATCTACTGACTTTAAAGGGATACAACCATCAGAACATGGTTTCATATTAAATCATAATAGTCATACAGTAAATACTTCACCTTTGCTACCATTTAACAAATTCACTAAGTATCACCTACTTTAAGGCTGTCATCTATAGACAAAATACAGCCTGTCGTTCTAAAGAATCAAATTTCATAGTTACTCTACTGTGAATTTGTAACTATCAGCTGCTGTTTATGTAATTGTATTTTCCATCTTTGTTCTTGAACATCTGGTTAAAGAAGACTGATGGTTTTCCCCTTTTGCATAAGTAAATCAGAAAGGACAAGGCAGATGTAAGGGAGAAAGTACAGCTCAAGAACCTTTGCTAAACTCAAATAATTTGTCCGCATCCTTTTGGTCATTATAATACTTCAGTAAATGAATAACATCACAGTGTACAAGGACATCTTTTATGACAACAATATTTGGTCTCGTATTCCACTGTACAACTTCATTTTAACATTTCACTATACTTGTAATATGATTTACATGGAGCTTACAATGAAAATTTTTTAGTGCAAATATTTTCTTACAGTTTGCAAAACAAATTATTTGATCACACTTTGGTAGAAAAGCTTGAAAATGTGCTTTACTTACTCCATTTGCAACTCAAATTTAGATACGGCTTCCACTTACAACAATGCCAATCCACTTCTAAATTGCTACTATTAATGTATTACATATATTAACCATGAGATTAATTGGAGATTTTTAAAAAATCAGAGTTGATCAATTTGCAGAAATTTCACTGAGTGTACCAATCAAATGTAGGTAACTATTTTGCTACATGAACATACAAAAATATTTACCAATTATCTGAATAGCTGCAATATCAAGATGAATTTTGTACAGTTCTATGAAAAGTAATACAGAATAAGGCAGGTTTCTATAGGCTGTGAAGTTATCACATACAACTTCATTAAATGTTATGGAAATACCACAAAGTTACAAAGTAAAACTTTCAGAAGTCTTTAAATATAAAATTGTCAGCAAAATCATAATTTTGTCCTTTCCTATTTACACATTTATAACACAGTGACAACCCTTCATATGTGAAAACACACCTGTCATATAGCTTTACAAGTCTGAGCAGACCTTGTTGAGGCTGCTCAATTTCAAATTCTAATTTGCAATGTCCAGTGCACAATCTCACTCTACCAACCCTCTTCCTAGTGAGTGTGAGCCCATCCAGTACAGAAGATAATGGCATGGAGCAAATGAGTCAGAAATAACTTGGATGGAAGGTAGTGGATGCAGCAGGAGACCACACATTGAGGGTAAGATAAACATGTAGTTTAAAACACTTGTTTCATTCATAGAACATGGAAGGTGGCAAGGGAAAAACTGCATGCGACTGAGAAACGTATTGTAATGAGTACACACAAGGGATAACATTAAAATTACACCAGCCACCTTAGCTTTAGTATTCCCAGACTTAGGCCATAGGTCCGTAAGTCTTTACAAACGTGATGTGCCGTCTATCAGATCAAAATTATAATACTTTGTGTTCTTTCCCTTTCTTTCTATTAAATGAAGCAATAAACAGTCCATTTTGTCCATGACATCCTTTGAAAAATCTTACATATGGCGAAAACTTTGCAGCAGACAGCATATGAATGCAAAGCTCTACTCAGGCCTCAACAGATTTGCTATTCCCAAGAACAAGAGTGTTCTCTCCAGCACCACTGGAAATGTTGCAACTGTCAGGAAAGTGTTATTCAAGTTGCAATAAAGTTTACTCAAAATTTTGCATAGAAAACCTACTCTATTTGGAACTACAGCAAACTTGATCCAGGTCAGTAAAATATAGGGTGCACTTTCTGAAAATCTAGCAAAACCTTTGCCTTTTAATAAACATAAATAAGGTGGTAACTTTTGTTTACACACATTCATCTGGGTTTTTTTTCCTTTACTAAAGGATACCATTGTTTGCCTAAAAAACATTTTATGTTTGAAGAAATGTTAGTTCTATGAAAATATGATAAAAAATTACTCTAAACTACTTCAATAAATGAATCCACAGTGACAGAACAGCACTATAGCATTTAATGGTACATCTGCAATTCATTTCACTCCATCAGCGAAAAGATGCATTTATACTGTAGCTATTACATTTTGAGAAGAGTTTAAATTACAAAACTTGAGAGAGCTTCAAAGCAAATCTTAATCTAAGCACCTTGATCTTGATGGCCCAGTTAAAAAAAAAAAAAAAAAAGATAGAAGAGACTGTTTTCAACGAAATGCAGAACGATTGTACTTAAATCAAGTTATTTTTAATTTCCTTTCATAAATCAATTAAACATACCAACCTGGGGGTTGGAGCATTTTATTTCAAGGGACTCAAGGTCGACATGGAGGCAGACAACAAATGAGTGTCTGGATTCTGGCCCTGAAGCAAGCAGTTTCTGGGAAGTAACAGCTAAAGTAGAAGTACAGCCCATCGGTTCCACTAAATTAAGTGTCATCTGTTGTCCAAGAAGAGTATATATACTGAAATGATGCAGACTAATAGTCCACGGAAAAGCATCACCTAATGTTTAAAAAGAAGGGAAAACAGTTAAATAATTGCATAAAAAACCCTAGGCTATTATTTGCACAAACCTCAGTAAAGGCCTTACCTTAAACCCCCTCAGAAGTCAGCAAGTGCAATCAACAACCATTAAATTGATCCCAAACTCTCACAAATAGAAATCTAAACAATAGCAATATTTTTTTTACAGCTTTTTAAAAATTGAAATCCATTGGGAATTTTAACCCCAAACTGTGAACAAATGTTTACAACATAGTCTTGAAAGAACATTCTTTTTGTTTTATATTATTTTCCTCAAACTGAGGAGTATCTTGAAACCACTCCCCATTTAGTTCAGCATATGGATCGCAGGGGCAGTTCCTTACGTTACAGACTTATACATGTTTACAAGTTTTAATACTAAAAAGGAGAATTACCCTTCTCCCAAAAATTTACAGTTTGCATCTCAACAGAGTGGTGCCATAGAGTAAAACCTATCCCAATGCACTGCACAGGTAAGTGAGACCTTGATCACAGTGCAGCTTTTTCTGCTGCCTCCACTTAACTTCCTAGGAACAGAATGGCAATGGATTTTGTAAACACAAATTACTATAGACATACACTTTATATAATTTCTTATATTTAAGAGGGATCCTAACTAGAAGTGCCTGGCAGCCTATCATCAATCATTACCAAGAATAATCAGTGAGGGAATTGGCAGTGCCCAGCTGAACAACAAAACGGCTGCAACTTCAGTACAATCTGTTTTCTTCAGATTGCCAATAGATGGGAAAGAAAATGAAAAGCTTCCAAAGCAGGACTACAGAGAGAATTATTTGGGTAGGTCTTTAAAAGTTTGACAGGAACTCTTTTTAGTGAGGGAAAACCTTCAACAGCTCTACCAGCTAGAGTCGAAAGGAACTGAGAACACGGACTATGAAAACTGAGGCAGAATCCCTGTGGCAGGTTTGACTTTGGCTGGCTGCAAGGTGCCCACCAAAGCCACTCTATCACTCCCCCTCCTCAACTGGACAGGGGAGAGAAAATATGACGAACGGCACATGGGTTGAGATAAGGACAGGGAGATCACTCAGCAGTTACCATCACAGGCAAAACAGACTCATCTTGGGGAAATTAATTTAATTTATTGCCAGTTAATACCGGAGTATGATAATGAGAAATAAGAACAAATCTAAAAACACCTGCCCTCCACCCCTCCCTTCTTCCTGGGCTCAACTTCACTCCCAAATTCTCTACTTCCTCTGGCCTGAGCGGCCCAGGGGGACAGGGAATGGGGGTTGCAGTCAGTTCATCATGCGTTGTCTCTGCTCCTTCTTCCTCCTCACACTCTTTCCCTGCTCCAGCGTGGGCTCCCACCCACAGGAAACAGTACTCCACAAACTTCTCCAATGTGCGCCCTTCCCATGGGCTGCAGTTCTTCACGAACTGCTCTATCGTGGGTCCCTTCCATGGGGTGCAGTCCTTCAGGAATGGACGTGGGTCCCCCACAGGGTCACAGGTCCTGCCAGAAAACCTACTCCAGCCTGGGCTCCATTCCATGGGGCCACAGGTCCTGCCAGGAGCCTGCTCCAGTGTAGGCTCTCCACAGGGTCACAGCCTCCTTCCGGACTCATCAACCTGCTCCAGTGTGGTGGGGTCCTCCATAGCTGCAGGGTGGATATCTGCCCCACCATGGACGTCCACGGACTGCAGAGGGACAACGTGCGTCACCATGGTCTTCGTCACAGGCTGCAGGGGAATCTCTGCTCCAGCACCTGGAGCACCTTCTCCCCTTCCTTCTTCACTGACCTTGGTGTCTGCATAGCTGTTTCTCTCGCATATTCTCATCCTCTCCCCCAGCTGCTGTTTTTTTACCCTTCTGAAATATGTTGTCAGAGGAGCTACCACCATCACTTGTTGGCTCAGCCTTGGCCAGCGGAACTGGCTCTGTTGGACATGGGGCAAGCTTCTGGCATCTTCTCACAGAAGCCACTCCTGCAGTCCTCCCCGCTACCAAAACCTTGCCATGTAAACCCAATACAATCCCACATATGATAACTGGGTCCTGGAGAAAGAATTTAAGCTCTGCAAGAGACACTGAACCGAAATCCAAAGAATGCTCAAGAGAAGTGAGGAAAATGAGACAATGAAAGATACATGGGTAATTCTCATTTTGCCTTAAACAGATATGGCTTTTTCCTCTTTAGAAGTACAAGAGCATAACAATTCTTTCACTTTGGGGTTTGGTTTTTTTGGGGTTGGGGTTTTTTTTTCCCTCTAAAGAACGTCTTCATCATTCCATTTATGAGATTTTCTGCTGAGGAAGTTGGGCCTTTTCGTCCCCACTTGAATGATGGACAGTCTGTGCCCAGCATGTGAATTTTGAATCCACCAAGAGAAACTCCCTGCCCCAATTCAAAGTAACATAAGAGTGGCTGGATGCAGTCTCAGATCCAAACACAGCAAGCTGGTGAGCATTCACAAACCTCAGCCTAGGCTGAAACAGTCTTCATCTTTGTACAGAGTACATTCATTTGGAGGAAGAGAAGGAGAAAAGTTCAAAATTCAGATTACTTGATATGAGGTTTTAGTTTTCAAGATTTGGGCCTGGAGTCATGGGTAAGAAGAGTCCATATTAACTGAATACCCCAGAAGCATGGGAGCCACTCTTGAGAATCAGAATAAAAGATGGCAGACAAGTATACATGTACACTGGCATGGACCCTTGGAGTCTCACAGGGCGCTAAAGAATTCAAACCAGTGTATTTAAACAATATATGGAGAGTGTGTTTGCTGCCTGGTGTGGCCTATGGTCAACGCTGTCCTGCTGTGAAATCACAACACTAAGAAATGGCACAAATTAAGTGTTAACTGTGATTATTTAAAAGAAACTTTAGAAAAGTTTTGACATTAAAACATCTTTTCACCATATTATTTTAGTAAGAGTTCTATTGTTTCTTCCACAGGTGGCACCGGCAATAAATTTATATGGTCAGGAGACTATATATCAGGACAGTCTCTGTGTCTCATCCTACAAAAGAACTGAAAACTTCAGGTCATTTTGAAGCCATTGCACACCAAAGAATTCAGCTCAGCCAAAGTAACTTGAAAATATTTTGGAAAGGTTTCAGATTAGAAATTTTAAAGTAGTTAGCAATCTGTATTTTTTCCAGTTTCAGTCAGCCAAGAAATACAAAATATTAATTGTAATAGATGGAAAAAATTCAAATGCAAAGTCAACTCTATTGACATGTTTCTAATTACTACAGACGAACTTTGTTTTTCTTTGTGACCAGCACATTAAATTAGCATCGTTTACATTCCATGGATTAGAAAGAAAGAATATCCAGAGAAAATACTGAATGTTAACTCTACTATGCTGCATACATTATCTACCTTAAAAGGAAAACGCCAACCAAATTTTATCAATGTACAGAAACCACAGTATGCTGAACAAACACTGTAGTAAAGATATGGCAAATTTAAAACTATAAAATTACCCCTAATGTTATCAATTACCTCTTCTTCAGCTCCATACACACTATGTGACCATTATAACATTATACTGTAACTGTCCACCTGATAAATCCTAGTTTTGTTGTTGTACCTATGCTTGCTTTATTCATTTTTTAAAAAAACTGTACCTGCATTCATTTGCAGATTGGTTTTATGAAACTCTGTAAATAATTAATTCAAAGTGTCTAAACATGAAAAGCAACACTGTTCATAGAATTTATTTAAAAAATTATTTATTAGCAGGATGGAAGGAAAAGTTAGTGCCACAGATATTTTCTCTACATCTAACCTTACTATCCACGTATACTATTGTTTTGTCACCTAATTGCTGAGATTCTTTTACACTGATATATTATAAGTAAACCTGACATTGTCTTCAGTGGAACTAGAACTCACACCACATCTCTTACGGGCAAGATTACAAAAGATACATATGAAAGACCCCTAGTATGGTTGAAGATTGTGGTTAACGCCTGATCTACTACTCTGATAAATCCTTATTTTTAATTTCTTCAAACATCACTACTGATTTAAAAAACTTGAAAATGTATTCATTAAGATATTTCAACTGCTTTGATAGCTTCTTAGATTTGTAAATACCACTTTCAGATCTTTGGCAGTTGACTGACCCAATCACCAGACAATTTTCAAACAACTGGCATTCATAATTTATCTGCTATTTGCAATAGTTTAGCAAATCTCCTTTCCTACAGAGTGTTTGAGTTATTTTTCCAATATATATAATTACAAATTTTTGCTATGTGCAAGCACTTTCTCTGGTAGTTATTTGATGCACATTGTTTCTTACCTAGAGTTAATTCTCATCATAAGCCTTTCCATATGCATGACATACAATGTTGATAAATGTACTTTACTAATAATTGTTATATGTTTGCTCTCACTTTTATATGACACTTCTCTTTATTTTAAAAATCAGATTGCAGAAGCGGCAGTTGTACACAATGTTGTGTACACAATGTTGACAGTTGTACAAAAGAGAAATTTTGTTTGTTTAAAATAATTAATGGTAGGAGAGAGACCATGAAAGCTTTATCATGCATATGATCTGGGATCTATTCCCAGGCTTGCTAAAGGTATCCTTTGCAATCTTCAAAAAAGCTTCTTGACTACTTGGTCTTCATTTCTCCTTCTGTACCCACACTGCAGGGTCTTTACATGGATTTCCAATGCACTTACATTCTCATGCGACATGCAACATTTAAAAGAAAAAGATACTGCAATTATTACATGTTAGGTCACTGTTTTACTTCCTCCCAGTCGGGCAACAGGGAAGCAGCTGTATGGCTGCATAATCCTAGGTGCACCCGGTCGAAAGCCCTAAGGGCTCTGCCCAAGTCCAGAGCTCACTTTCAGCAGATGAGACTTAGTTCCACAGACTTCAAATGTAAGCACAAACACACAGGCTTTTCTAACTTAAACTCAGCTACTAGAGAGGTCTAACAGCTGAACACAACATTAACAAGTTGTTTATGCAGAACTTGATTGCTATTCACATACTGAAGAATGTCACCAAAATGCCAGGACTAATTTTATAAGGTCATTAACCACAACGGATAAGTTAAATACAATAATTACCATGTTTTACAGATGGTGACATTGAATATAAACTCAAACAGCACACTGTTTGAATGCCAAATATTCATCTTAAAATTTACAGAAATTATTTTTCAGTTATTATATTGAAGTTGAACATTTTTTAAAATCTAATACAAGATTATAACTTCTAAGAATGGCAACATACTGCCACTCTGCTTTAAACATTTAACTGCCTTTTTTGCAGGTTGAAGTCTATATGCTTCTGTTATATTGTAGTAGTTTATGACCTATACATTTCATTATAATTAATTCACACACTAGTACTAGAAGCCCTTATTTTCTATTTACCTACAAGTCACTCGACAACTTAGTGAGTTTAAACATATGCTACAAAAAATCTGTGAGGTTACATAATTTGTCATATTTCACAAACAAAAGCCATCTCTCGGATTTAAATGTTTGGAATACAGTGATTTACATGATTGCCAGTGTACATTCAGTAACCAGTTTAAAAACATGAGCAGAAGCCAGGAAAAGATTCTAAATTATAATAATTAAAAAGGTAAGCTTCCTTTACCCAAAGCAAAATTTTAGTTCCCTTCATGTCTTCAATTTATTTTCCTATTATAACATTTTAAATTTTGGAAGACCAGCAGTCCAGAAGTCCGGATCATAACAACATATATTGTCCAACTGTAAATTTATCACATTTTATCCTATCACTATAGGTTGGGACTTAGAGAGTATATGGATGAATTGTCAAGTATTTGAAGTTGGATTTATACAAGCATGCACAGGAAGTCACAACTCACTCTAGGCAGTTCTCTAAACATTTCAGTTCTGCTCAAACTGAATTTCTAACTATTTAATTTCTTCTTAGTAACTACTTTACTTAAAGGGCAGCTATGAACAGGACAGAGGTCCCCCTCTTCACAAGGAGCCAAATGGAGAATACAAGGGGCAACAGGTACAAGTTGCACCGGGAGAGGTTTAATCTTGATGTAAGAAGGAAATGTTTTACACTAAGAACAATCATTCACTGGAACAATCTCCCCAGGGATGTGGGGGTTTTCAAGAAGTGACTACACTGGGTGCTGGATAATCTCATCTAGGCTCCCTTTGCCACAAAAGTTTGGACCACATGATCATTCAAGGTCCCTTCCAACCTGGGCTGTTCTATGAATCTGTGATTCTGTTTTAATATCCTCAGTGAATACTACCTCATGGATCTATCATCTGATTGATTTGAACTATAAAGATAATATTTAATGTAATTAAATACCTTTTTATGAACTTATTTAGTTGTACTTGTTATTCAACAAAAGTTCAACAGAATATCTCATTCTTTACATAGATAAATCCATTTCTGTTCATATGTTACTTAGTATGACTGAGCTAAATTACGTTTCTGAATCGAAGTACTGTACTTAAAATGTTCTTTTAAGTATTCCTACAAACTACAATTACGTCAGAAAAGAAATGTATCAGAACTCTGAAAACAAATGGAAAGACCTGACTGTGGGATATTGTATAAGCTATTTTTACAGTACGTTGACATGTTGAGGTCAGTAAGTCTCTGTGAGTAGGCTGCAATATCCCCAAATGACTATGCTCCTTTTTCCTTCTCTTTTAGTTTTTTGTGTACTAAGAAAAATATATGAGTGAGCATACAGCTTTCTTAAAAGTAACATGCATCCTTGTGAACAAGCATTTTACTTATATCTTCTTTATAAAAGAAGGAATGATTAAAAAAATAGTTTTCAGGAAAAGCAAGGATCAATAAATGTGATTTCAGAGAGATGCTAACATGTCTTAAGAATTATGGTATGTCCCTGAAGTCTTGTTCAAAGACAGAATGCAAATTAAGAAACTCTCCCAATAAAAGTCCATAAAAATTATTTACCTCTGCATGGGAAGAAACAAAGAAGGTGACTTAAAAGCTTTGAAAAAACTGTTTAACAGTCTGTTTAAGGGGGAGTTTTGGCATGGGAGAAGGCAACAGTGCTATTAGAAAATCAAAAATATCAAGATTGTGAGAACTTCTGTTTGGCATTATTCCCAGAGCACAAAGCCACACACAAATAAATTCCTTACCATAGGCTTTATCCCAACCAGGGGGATTCTTTTCTCTCACTAGGATCTTTCCTTCAAATCTGGGTTTGACAAAATTCAAATGACTTCTTACTTTCATAAATGGTTTACGTGACATCATCAGTTTAAAACAAACAAAAGACTTTCGTTAAATTTCTTTATCTTTCATCTATCACTATGATTAGCAAATTAGATCATTCCTACTGAAAGTTATTAGGAAAAACACATATATAATTCTCTCCCTCTTTTTTTTTTTTCCTTTTCAGTTAGCAGCTATCTCCAATATGACTTTCAGTATTAAAAACTACAATTTTATTTTTGTTGATGTGAGTTAAGGTGAAATACAGGAAGGAGGAGAAGGGTCCAATATAAGTGGCAGAACTAAGGGAGAGGGAAAACACTGTTATAAATCAAAATTAATTTCAGATGGAACAGGAGTAGCTCCAGAATGTGCTTTTGACTTAATTTTTCATAGCATATGCTTTATAATTGTTTATGTTTCAGCAATAAGTATGCAGAAATAACTATATTTTTCCCAGAAAACGCTGTCACAAAAGCAATAGAACAATTGCTGCATCTCCCTCTCTTCATCTTAGAACAAATACACAAACCAGCAACAATTCTTTCCAAATAATATAGTTCAAGAATACAATAATGAACTAAGTGTACACCAATGTACTGGGTTTGGCTGCAATAGAGTTCATTTTCTTCATAGTAGCTAGTATGGGGCTATGTTTTGGATCTGTGCTGAAAACAGTGTTCGATAATGCTGGGATGTTTTAGTTATTGCTGAGCAGTGCTCACACAGAGTCAAGGCCTTTTCTGCTTCTCACCCCATCCCACCAGCGAGTATGCTGGGGGTGCACAAGAAGTTGGGAGGGGACACAGCCGGGACAGCTGACCCCAGCTGACCAAAGGGATATCCCATTCCATATGACACCATGCTCAGGAATAACAGCTGGGGGAAGGAGGAAGGGGAAGGGCATTTGGAGTTACGGCATTTGCCTTCCCAAGTAACCGTTATGTGTGATGGAGCCCTGCTTTCCCCGAAATGGCTGAACACCTGCCTGCTAGTGGGAAGTATCAATTTAATTCCTTATTTTGCTTTGCTTGTGCATGCGGATTTTGCTTTTACCTATTAAACTGTCTTTATCTCAACTCATGAGTTTTCTCACTTTTACTCTTCCAATTCTCTCCTTATCCCACTATGGAGGAGTGATCAAGTGGCTGTGTGGTGCTTAGTTGTCCACTGGGGTTAAACCACAAGAACTAGCATTTCCATGAAATTTTACACTTGGTTATGAGGCTAGATCTCATGAATGCCATTAAAATAAACCCCAACCCCAAGACTCAAGACTGTTAGGGATACTTGCCTCACCTATTTCCAATACACAATTTTTACATGAATATCTGTAGAACAAGATTTTTACATCAGTAGTCTTTCAGGATACTGCTGCAAATCCATTTACCATTTACTTTGATCATTTCTAAGGGTTCTATTTTTAAAAAAATCGTATTGAACATAAGCAGCTTGTTTGCACTTGCTAGGTTCTTTACAGCTTATCCCCTCCTTTCATTTCTCCATCAGTTGCAGAATGTTAAAAGCTGATTCTTCCCTCAAATTGGTCTACAACTCAAATCTCTATCAAATATTAGCTTTTCAAATATGAACTACAGTACTTTTTCTCATCCTTAGCCTATGCACAAGAGCATTTCCCCGTAAACACTTGTACAAACCTTCTTAATTTTTTTCTTCAAATCTCTACAAAAACCTTGCTACAATCCCTATAGACACAAAACAGAACACAATTGTTGCCTATCATGATGACCAATAAAATCCTCATTCTTTTCTTTTGATAGTCTGTTATACTTATGAATTTCTTTTCTCATCTTACATTGAATCACAGAATATCTCAAGTTGGAAGGGACCCATAAGGATCATCAAGTCGAAATCCCTGCTCCTCGCAGGACTACCTAAACTAGATCACATGTCTAAGAGTGTTGTCCAGACACATCTTGAACTCTTGACAGGGTTGGTGCCGTGACCACTCACCTGCGGAGCCTGTTCAAGTGACCAACCACTGTCTCAGTGAAGAACCTTTTCCTAATGTCCAGTCTGAATGTTAGTTCCAAGATCTTTTTTTTTTTTTTTTTTTTTTTCCCCTCAAGCAAAGGTGGCATGAGAAGCTTCTCCTAACCCACCTCCTTCTGTCGTGAAATTTACAACTCACTGCCCCTTCCTGTTGCATAAAACCAACTGTTTGTGGCTACACAGTAACTCAAATGACAAAACCAATGAAGGTAAACACTTCTGAATTCTCTTGGCTTCAACAAACATACAAAACATAGCACAAAACTCTCTCAATGGTGATAAGTTTCACTTTGATTTCTGTGGGGCAAACACTGTCATTAGTATTTCTAGCCATCTACATAACATACTGCTAAAAAAGCAGCACAACATCAGAAGTTTTCGAAATAAAATGAAGATCATTTTAATAACAGTAAAAAATGGAAATTAAAGAGTAAGCTTTTTTGAGTTTATCACACTACCTTCTTCCAGGATGGGTTTCAGCACAACAAATGGGATTTCCTGCAATGGTTCCATGTGTTTGTGTCCAGCGCTCATAATCTTTATCTGGGGCAAGCAGACAACAAGTGTCCCAGGCATACTGGCCTGCCCATGGTACCAGCTTCGCACAGTCCCAGGAATGTCACCCGACACAATAGTACTGGGGGAAGGCAGGCTATCATTGGGAAGGAATACGCAACAAGATTGCACTTCAAGCTGAAAAAACAAAGCCAAGAAAGATTTCTCAGAAACATTACTATTTTTCCCCCAGCATGGAGTATTCATCTTGGTACAAAATCTCGAGTTACTCATCTATCACAGCTGATTGAAAATAGTCTTAGCTTTTAGTTGAATTAAGAGGAAAGATGACACAAAATGTTAGAAAATAATACATTCCTGTAAATTATGATTATGGCAGGGGAGGGAAGAAGTAGTGTGATTTTGGTCTGTAAATTTGATCAGAAAGGTGTTGCCGTATAAACCAAATATACATCTATCTACATTTCAACAGCTTTTTACAAGAAGCGTAACTGAGTCAGAAAACGTTCTCACAATAAAGCTGAGAAAGCCCTCCTCTTTCTGCAGTTCATTAGCTTTTGTTAGCAATAGCTAAGTCTCTAGAACTAACCAACATTTTATATGCTGTTACTTTCTATAAAGACTTCTATAAAGCCTATTTCAGGGAAAATTCTGTCTTTACTTTGTAGTCAAGCGTAATGAGCATGTACAAAAAGGTTAATCATCAGGTAAACTAGGAAAAAATAGAAACTTTAGTGAAAAACTGACTTTGAAACAAATGGATAGGTACATACATACCCGAAGAGAAAGAGAAACAAAGTTCACAAAGTTTATACAGCTTTTTTCCTGTTTTCATTGCAAATCAGAAGTAGTGCATATTGTTTCATATGAAATCGCACTTTTTTGTTCTTTATTTTCAAGCAATGCTGTTACCCTGAAACATTTCTGACCATTCTGCCACCTCCTTGTGAGCTTCTAGCAAGGCTGAGTGAGCCCAAACCAAGAACTGAACTCATCACGACTTGTTAACTCAGAGGTGGTGTAAGCTACAGACTGTTAGTCTTCCTTGGCTCTTACAAGTAGTATTCTGCACCTGGATATCAAATAGCCCTAACAGCCTGCACGCTTAAAACACTCTGTTAGCAAGTACAAGCTATGATTCAGCTCATTTCTTCACACTTTTTGGAAAAGTCTAGTGTACAAAATGTTGGACACAAGATGATATTTGTAGCTGTGATAAAAGAACATTTGTTTGCTGTAAACTTACTAACAGTCTTTCAATTTGAAATCATTAAAGACATCACAGCTTAGAACTGATAACCAAGGTTTGTACTCCATACCCTCCCCTGAAGGCTAATAGTCCCTCAAGACCACAACAGTGATTTGCAATAGAGCTGGAATTCCCCAGCACCATAAGTACTTTGCCAGCCTAGTGAGAACACAGATATTCATCTTTATTTCAGCTTTTTTGTGCCCTTTTGCTTAGACAAACTGACAAGAATTCACTGCAGAAAAATGTAAGTAGAATTTTGCACAAATAAATACATTGTTACATGAAGTCTGTGTTTGTTTCTAGTTTTAGAACTGTTTGAGTTGTAAAATGAAGTTAATTACATCTTTGATAAGTAGTTTATTGATCCAAGGTTGCAGAGTGTATTTTATTTATACTGGATGAAAAGCAACGGTGTATTGTTACAGATGTAATAGATTTGTATTTTTTTTTTTAACTGGTAAATTAGTCGTGTCAATTTGCAAAGATTTTTACAGTGACACATTAGATCGTTTTCTGGTCTATTAGTAATAGGTTGCAGGTCAAGGCATTGTGGGATAATGATAAATAGATGACAAAAAAACTTATGATCAGTATAACTTTTGTTTTATCAGTGCATTTGCTGAGTAAACAGTTTGTAACAAATCATCCGCTCTTCATATATACATATATATATATATCCATGACGATTAACATCAAATGCTGCCTGGATATACAAACCATGTGGTAATAATAACCCCCAAATTCCACCAACTTGGAGAGATACTATACTTCATCACATTACCAGCAGCAGGGTCTACAGGAGATGTTTTACAAAGTACTCTTGAAAAGATATCTCAATACTCAGTAGATTTTTTACACTTAATTTACTGTTCAATACAGCTTTGTACTGAAGACAAGCTCTTCAAATCATTTTTGTTTTATTCTACTTTGCCGTACCAATAATATTGAAGTGGAACCACAACAGTTTGACTCCTTCAAATGCCTGAGGGAATTTCCTGTTTACATAGGCAGCTACTTTGCCATTCAATTTCAAACAACTGAATGGGATTTGGACCATGAATTTTGGTGGAATTTACACAGTGGCATCAGGTGCTCCATATGTAATATTACAGATTTGCTTACAGATATGGTTTGCTTACTTGTGTTTCATTTAAAGTTTTATATGAATAAATGAATTTGGCAAAACCTTATTGCAGGATTTCAAAGGCCAACACAATGAACATATGTCGAAATTCCACATTTTACGGCAAATTATGCAATAAGAAATTGCCAACTTGGGTGCACAAGGGTTCAATAAGTGCAAAATTGAATTGCACCTGTGGAACTTCTCATAGGCAGATTCTGCTTACACACAACTATCAACTTCAATGGAATTTGTGTACTTTCATCTGACAGAATCTGGACATCTGTCTAATAACAAGTTCCAGTGAAGGAATGGAAGCGGGCACCTAAAATGATGGAATTATACGTTGGACAAAAGTGAGAATGTGTGCTACAGATTGCTTCACCAATCGGAAAGTGCTTTAAAATATATGTAATCCAAATTCTTAAAATTAAACTACATCAATAGCATATATTAAAGCTATCATATAAATCTTTTTACACTTTTTAAATAACTGTTAAACTGTATGTCTAAAATTGTGAATTTAATGTAAAATGTGACTGATTTATGTAACTGAATATAAATCTGCAGCAGTAAATCTTGCATTAATGTAAGGATCTGACAATCCAAGGGAAAGAAAATGAAGTAATCTGCCAGTAAGAAGTCCTCAAGCTGGGGGTCAGATCCTGTTCATGGAAACCATCTGGTTGGGACCCTCCAAGCCACACCAAACACAAATGATCTTTTAAAAAAATATCCTATTCATTAATGCTTCGCAGCTGCACTGAGTGTTACTTCATTTTTCCATGGCAACATCCTTTCTGTTTCAAGGATCTTATTTCAGTTTTGGTAGCAACGTGGTCTTTTGCCAATACTGAACACATTCATGTGTTAAAGAGAAGGAATTATTACAAATTCTTGAAACAGAATCACCCCCTATTTTCACTTCTATTATGTCAAGGCCTATACATGCTAAGTAACATACACTAACGATAAACCAATGTAGCAAGCAGTATTTTCCCTTCTACTTTCTGTAAGTTATGCAAAGCATATCACTCTAACCTTTTACTAATATATAAGCCTAAAAAAGTGCAATTACTTTAAGACTCTTTGTATAAAGAGGAGAAAGTATTAGGTTACTGAAATAAATGGGGTATTTTTAATTCAAATTTTATAAAAAGAGAATGTTTCTCAATAGAGAGAACAGTGCAATATATACTGCAGAAGAATTAGGTCTTCTGAACTGAGGAGGGTGGGTGGGAGGGAGTGAAACAAAACAAGTGACACACCATAGCTGTCCTGCACAAGTGCAACGAAGAGGGACAGGTTGTACAAGAGTCTTTACAGCCTTTCATGACAGTGAAACCATACGGACATTCCCTTCCCTAACCCACATTTTATAGCTGTATAAACCAATTAGAGGCATTCAAGATGACCCACAAGGTGACACTCACATAAAGGTGTCTCCTGGGAAGTAGCCTCTCTCTGCATTAGTCATCATCCATCATATGCTCTTGGCAGAAAGGCTAATATGTTTTTCTGGAGTTTCAAGTACAGAATATAATCTCGCAATGACTCCCAGAATTGCAAAGAACCACTTTTACACATTTCATGCAGAGGTTCTGGTGCAGTCATTGTAAGACCATACCTCAGCCTCTGACATCCAAATTAGCTCTACCCAATTAGACCATCTGCAGTTGAGCCAGACATGCACTGTTTGTTAGAATTTAAAAAGGCAGGCCAGAAATTCATGTTTTGAAGTATGACAAAAAGTAAAAATGATATGAATGGAAAGCAGAGCACATGAGTAAGAGAACTAAGAGAGCAGGCTACCTGGACAGACAAATGAGTATAATAAGGATCAGCTGCATTTTCTTTGACCGCTTAAAACACAATGTTTTAGTACTACACAGTATTCCTATTCTTTTGTAAGAAAGCTTGATTTTTAAAAGTTTTTATTTAGTTATGGAAAATTTCTTTTTTTGTCAGTTTGTGCTAAGTAACCAATTTAAGAAATCATCCTATCTCATAACTGCGGATAGTTGTAACTGCTAAATTACAAGTCACAGAATCTCTTCCTGACCCATGAATAAAGACCACTGTTCAAAGAACAGGAACTCTAGTCAGTCTCATCCTTATGTTTCTGTTCTTTCAATCAATGTTTCACTTTGACTAAAATTTTGTACAAGTTATATGCTTTAAAGAAAATATTATTTTCAATAATTTCAGGAAACAGACTCATTTTTTCAAATAATTTCAGGGATATTTAAAAGCATCTGGAATATCTGGCTGTTTTATATGTAATAATTACACTCTTATTTAGTTGGCATTCATTGCAACATTACTCATTAATTCATTTGCTTTTAATACAGATCCTTCATTGTCCTCACTGGAATTCAGCATTAACAACCAATTAAAAATAATTGTGTTGATACTGCTCTACAATTTTAGCAACTATTAGTAAGAAGAACACATGAAAAGTCAGTATTACCCACCTACACAGTGTAGTTGCCAAAAACACTTCAAGGCTGCATATAAAATCCTACAACAACTAAATAATAAAAACAACTTTTTACAGTTAAGTATGAAGGTCTTTTCACTTAAATATTAATAGTCTACCAGAACTCCAATGCACAAAATCTTCATGCAATATTCTATCATGAGCAAGCCAGGGCTAGGGCTAAGCAAGTACCAGCTTTGGATCCAAAATAAACTTTCCAGTTACTTTGGTTCCAAACACATTTACTTACTCAAACTTCCACTAAAAGAATAATCCTTTGATGATTTTAAGTTATGAAGTTCTGTTTTATCTGACGACAACTACAGACTTTTCTGTTCTACACTCATGTTAATAACAGATCCAGGAACATGAAAATAGCTTTAGAAAAAACAGTCTAAGTGCTCTAGCATTTAACCAGACAAAATATTCTAGAAATTTGCCTTTTTCATGCCAAATTATAATAAAATACAGAAAATTTGTATGAATTTAATATTTATGTGTTTAACAAAATGCATATTATGTTAATAAAATAAATATGTCATACTGTACTTGAATTGAAAAACAGAGTCATAACCCTTTATTATAGTGAGTGTATTATGTCAGAGCAGAGATATATTTACAAATACTCTGAGAAAACATGTGCCTATCACTGTCATCAGCTTTCACCTCCACAAAGAAAACACTAGTTTGAACACAACCTTTTTTTTTCTACTTGGTAACAAGCAAACTTCATTTTTAGCTGGTCAGTATCTTAACCATTCTTCAAAACAAATTCACTTTGATGGTTGCTCACAATGTACGAGCACAATATCTTAGTCCTGATTCAATTTTCCCATTTATAAAGGATCCAGCTCTTCATCATCCTCATTATTATGACTCAAACTGTAAGCCTCATGTATATAGGGAGTCTCATTGTGCTAGGTACCACCCAGACACATAACAAAAATACAGGGCTTCCTTCAAACACCTTACAAATTCTCTCTCTTGACTCCCCTTATCTAGCCATTTGAATCTCCAGTGGTGACAACATTAAGAAAGAAAAGAAAACAAGCAAAATACTCATGAAACAATGATGAAAAAGCTGGCTAAAAATGAAACAGATTTAATAGAAAGCATCTCCTCGACTTCAGTATGTTCTGCAACCAAGTCACAAGTCTGAAGTTCTCGCTCAGGCAAAACTTAAAATTTCAAACTTTCCAATATTTTGAACCCAAAGTACTTTCTGCATGAAATGGAAGTAAGACAGACACAGGTTCTGGGATGAGCCTGTATACAAATAAATATACTTCTTGTTAGGAAGAAGGAACACGCATGCAACAATTACTTTCTGTCAGAAATAGGAGGGTTTCTTTATTTTTTTATTTTAACACAAAAACAGTTTTGCTGCTATATGCTGGCGTACCATAAAATACCAATCTCATAGAATGTACTGTTCAAAAGGTGCAGATTATAGTAATTCTAAATTAAGGTAATTTCTAAGCAGGCATTTGATATATACTTGGAAGAACAGAATCCTAATTCTAGCGTTTCTAGACCATCTAGTATTTGATCATGCAATCTTAACATTGGACTTCTAATATGGTCTTTTTTGTGTATAACACGCATATATACTGCTACATGAAAACTCTGCTTTTACTGATCAGCGATCACAATCTAGAGCAGTCTGGTTTAATCCGAGTGGTCATCTATGAAAAGGCAGACAAGTAAGCAGCTGAGCCATGACTGTATAAGATCATATTGTATCATACACTCTAAGAAGGTATTTATCCTACACACTTTCCTCAAATATTTTTATAAAGGAAGGTATTCTGCAAGTCTAACTATGGATAAAAAGGTGTATAGCTATGTTTATAATACAGAAAAGTGTAACAAGCATTTTTTTTCTTCATATAATTTTTTTAAGGATCTTCCCCTTAGATATAAAAAAGTATTTAAAAAACTAATATTCTAAACCCAAAGCATTCTTTGCTTAATTTACCACAAATCTATATTTTATTTTTCATTCTCTAAGACTTTGAAACTACTGAAATAAGACAATAAAACTCAGGAGCTCCTTTAAAAACCCTCTAATAAAAAGCACTAGGATGCATAAAAAGTATCATAAAGTTTGGAAAGACATAGTTTTTTTTCCACTTCCTTTTCATCTTACCTGAAGTGTAAGGCACTTAACTGCATTCCACACTATTCCAATAAATTCCTTCATTCTTTCTTCAGGACTTCTGCAGCTTTCAGATGAATTCAGCATGGTTTTCACAGGAAGTGACAAAGGACGAGATTCTAATGCAAATAACAAAACTCAGTTACAGAAATAATAGATAACTAAGTAATACACTTACTGGTAGCAAAGAAAAAAATTACTGATTTTAAATTCTAAAAGAGATTTTCTCTCACTATGTATCTCACTATGGACATAGTAATAGTATGTCTATTATTAGTTTTAAACTTGGCAATACAACTGTATCAGCTAAGCCTGGTGAGAAATGCAATGAAATGAAATGTCTAAACTTTTTAAACGTAAACCACTAAGAAAATATTATGAAGAATGTTTGACCTAAGCAAATTAAGACAGTTTTCAAAGTGTGATAACCTATTTGGTGACGAAATAGCAATCCAAGAAGTTTTCACATACACTGCTGCCAGTGTAATCTAAAGAAGGTTTTAGTTTTCTAAACTCGTTGTAAGAAATGAAAGACAGCCCATATTAAATCACAGTCTTTGATTTGTTTTCTTTATAAAATTAACTTAACAGAAACTTAAGCATGCTTCCAAAAAAAGGCACAAAACTTAAAGCATTTTCTTACTTTGTCAAGCTTAAAGATACTAAAGTATGAAACATTTCAGCAAAATTCAATGTTTTCTAGTAAAAAGAGAAATTTCCTTATATTGTTAGTTATTTAATAACATGAATATATTATTATGAAGATTTTAGATAACAGAAGCGTTTAATTGCATACGAACATAGTAGAACTTCAAAAGAGCACTAGTGAGGAGATCAAGTAGTAACTACAAATTCATTAACGACTGTATGAGTGGTACATAGTTCCTCCTGTCATCTCTCAGAATATCCTCCTTCTTGTGTTTTGGGATACTCACCAAATTATTGTCAGCTTCTTTAATGTTTTCAGTTTTGGCCTACATGTTGTTGAGCTGACAGAACTGCAGGAATAAATTATGAAGTCTTCATGACTTCATTTTAAACTAAATTGAAATCAGCACAAGTGTGACAATTTATACCTCCCAATTATACAGATAGGAGAAATCTGTGGCATACAAACTACAGAAAAATTCTTAAAACAAAATTATGCTATCAACTGAACTCAGGTGAGCAAAAGTAAATGCCCCTGACATGCATCACTGGGTCTTCAGTCAGTTTTGATCATGCAAGGAAACATGCAAAGATCTAAAAACGAAACACCTGAGGTGAATTTCTGCCAAAAGCATGCAATGTTAATGCCACTTGAGGAATTAATTTATGACGTTTTTTCCATCAAGGCTAGCAAAGACCAGAGTTGATTAATATTCTAGACAAAATCCTTCAACAAAGGGTATTTTAAACGATCTGAAAAGAAAGAGAAGCATTAACTTTATTAAACTGATGGAGAATCAAAAGATTCAAAAAGAGAGATAGTCAAAAGAGTGAAAGAGAATTTTTATCACTGCCGTATAGTTAGTCCTCTCAGATATTCCTGGCTCCAATTATGGATCTATTAGAATGATAAAGAATGAAAATTGGATCATGAGAATGTAAAAAGCATGACATTTCAGGATTGTTTGTTGTCAGCTGTGCTGGAGAGGCAAACAAGTAAATTGTTCATATGGAGAAGCAGAGTGGAGCAGCTATTTCATAATATATTCTCATGTGGACACTTTTATGCCATGCAGTGAGTATTCCATCCACGTTATGAATGAATTAAGTTAAAACAAAGACATTCAGTGAGGAATAGCTGTACTGCTTTAACTTCTTAGCCTACCTCAGTTCACACCATCTTCTCTGTGTAGTCAGGCCCTACACTACATATATTACAAGGTAAGAATTAGGAACAGATTGAGTATCAAGAAATATTAAAATAAAAGAGTTACTGGAGCATAGAACTCCAGAATAAAAGTATGGGCAAGGGCAAGAAAGGTATACAAAGTCACTGTGAGACTCTAGAAATCTCACAGGCAAGGAGTGCTTCAGGTCAGGATGAACAGATAAATACAATGTAAAACTACATGTTCTACAGCACAGTCAGCAGGGAATATCAACATCCTACATCACTGAACAAGTGCATTCCTCGTGAGTGGGACCTAAAGCTAGGTTTTGTTCCAGTCTCCCATGTTTTGTTCACTGGGAAACACACGCTCTGCTAATTCTCTCTCAGTTAGGGGAATCAACTTTCTAATGCCAGAAACAGCTATCTGTGAATTAAAAACAAAATTAGCCGGCGAAAGCACCACTTGTTTCTCTCCATGTATGTGCAATTCAAACCTTACAAGCTGATTCAAATTCCAGGAATATCCATGATTGACAACAGCTTCACTGTAACAGCCCATACTCAACCAAAAGAAAGCCTCGAAACCCAACAAACAGATAAGGAACTATTCAACCAGAAATCATGAAAAATAGAGAAGTAATAAGAAGCGTTTCAGAGTGGAAAGAAGAAACAAGCACAGAAGTAACTCCTGAAAAGAAGAATCAAGTCCTCTGTTCATTTTTCTCCTGTACTGTTAAGTCCCAGAGTTTTGTCTGAAGGGATGCTGGGACAGAACAATGTCTTCATTCCCCACCAGGCAAGGACATCAGTAGATGACAGTTGCTAAGAGACTGTGGGAGTTTGGTGTGGCTATCGTGTGCTTGGCTAGTCCTCTACAGTAGACATGTAGACTGGATCAGCTCCATGTGTCTCGGTATGAAGGTTAATCTCCTAAAATAATTATGCTACTCAGCTACTACTGAACTGAAAACCTAGGAACATTTCCTGGCACTGTAATCAGCCTTGTGTTGAAGCCAGGAGCCAGTCAGCAATAGCTAGATAGAAAATATGATTTGTATGAAACACAAACTGATGAGGGGAAAAAAAAAAAATGGGGGAGAGGGGGTCCTGCTTTGGGTTGTACAAATTGAATTTTTAAGAAAACCAGTGTATAGGAACAGAAAATGTTTCTACTCTCATCTTCTAGTCCCATATTGTGTGATTGGTATTTTTGTAAAAATATACACCACAACTATTTCAATCAACTATCAATCACTCACAGGCTGCCTCACTCACCATCAATTTCAGAACACACACTGGTAATGAACAGACTTTTTAAAAAGGACTGATCAGATCAACCAGGATTGAGCTACCAGAAGCAGCAGTTTTCATAATTCATTTCACAATTTATGGTTAAAGTATAGAGGGAGTTCCAAGTGGCAATCCTGCAAAATTAATCATAAACGTACTCTCTTTATAGGAGATGCCACTAAGCAAGACTTATAGGTATAAATTCTAGACAGAGGTGTCTTTCTTACATAGACATATGCCTCCTTCTTTGTGGTTTTTTTTAGCCTATTGGGAACTGGTTGCTTTAGAAGTCTGATCCATAAAATACTTAAAAGTTTTAAAAATAAAAAGATCTTTGGGGAAAATGGTGCTATTCTGTGCTATTAATATTCAGTTACCTAAGGAACACGAAAGGGAAAATAAAAACTTTTGAAGTGTGAAGATTTGGGGCAAATTGACATTTCAGCAAATAAATCAAAGCAGAAAAGACCACAGATTTTCCACTTCTGGGTTGAGGACTACTGATTATCTGTACTCACCAGTGGCCTCATGCTTTCAGTTCCTCCTCTCTCCTTACAGCTAGCCATTTAACTAAAGGAAGGTAAAATACAATGCTAAAACCTTATTCCTAATTTGTACGTGGTACAGATCTGTCACGTCTCATCCCTCTGGCAAAAGACGACTCACTTCTCCTGGCCCACTGTGTGCCTCAGATACCTCACGCATTAAGAGGGCAGCAGCTTCTTTCTGGTTGGAAAAGGTGTCCTAGTTTCAGCTGGGATACGAGTTAACTGTCTTCCTAGTAGCTGGTACGGTGCTATGGTTTGAGTTCAGTATGAGAAGAATGTTGATAACACTGATGTTTTCAGTTGCTGCTAGTAGTGTTTAGACTAATGTCAAGGATTTTTCAGCTTCTCATGCCCAGCCAGCGAGAAAGCTGGAGGGGCACAAGAAGTTGGCACAGGACACAGCCAGGGCACCTGACCCAAACTGGCCAACAGGGTATTCCATACCATATGACGTCCCATCTAGTATAGGAACTGGGAAGTGGGGGCGGGGAATCGCCGCTCGGGGGACTAGCTGGGTGCCGGTCGGCGGGTGGTGAGCAATTGCACTGCGCATCATTTGTACATTCCAATCCTTTCATTATTGCTGTTGTCATTTTATTAGTGTTATCATTATCATTATCCGTTTCTTCTTTTCTGTTCTATTAAACTGTTCTTATCTCAACCCGTGGGTTTTGCTTCTTTTTCCCGATTTTCTCCCCCATCCCACTGGGTGGGGGGGGAGTGAGTGAGCGGCTGCGTGGTGCTTAGTTGCTGGCTGGGGTTAAACCACGACAGTCCATTTTGGCGCCCAACGTGGGGCTCGAAGGGTTGAGATAACGACAAACCTGACCAGAGCTCGTTAAAACAAATTTGTTATAAGCATTCATTATATTGGTCTTATAGTCGCTGGTCATTATGTTGATTTATGTGTTCTTAGAGTTGTTGCTCTGGTTTTTAAAGTTCTGTTATGCATCACCTCGCTTGCTGTATGTAGTCCCTCTTCTCCTGCTTATCATCCGTGGGAGGTGGATTAAGGTTTTTGCTTTGATGTATTGTATAACACTGGTTTATGGTATGATAAAGTCATCAGTTGTGGAATTAATCCGGTATTTGCACTCAGCATTGTCACCTTTATACTGCGGGAGCCATCTGTGGGAAACTATTAATAATTATACCATTTACCTTTCCTCCTTGGAAAACCAGTCTATGAGTGGGATACCTTTTTTCCCCTCTCCTTTCTCCTTCAGTCCAGTTACAATGGTGTTTGGGAATTTTGAAAAATTTGAATACTCTTGGGATGTTGATACCAGCACGGTCCTAGCCCTACTGCTGGGAATTAGCATGCTTCTGAATGTGGTTCAGCTCTTGTTTAAGGTTAAACAACTATTTAAGAAGATCACCCAGAGGTCTGCCCCGAGGCTGGATAATTATGAGTGGCAGGGTGTGTGGGGTAGTATGGGCAAGTACCTAGAAAAGTGGGCACCTCCAGTGTTTTGGAAATTCACCCCTGAACAAATGCAGAATCCAGAAGAACTAGTAAAATATTTGGAAAAGGTATGCTGTCACCCCGGCAGCTCCAGAGAGATACAAATCACTGCAACGTGCTGGGGCCTGGCCCATGCCTATCGAGCCCTGTTCGACACAACTCAGCACCCCCAAGGGGAAGAGAAGGTCTCTGGACCTAACAACAAAGCAATGAGCACTGCGGCCACCCAGACCTTGGTGACAGGTACCGTGACCCCTCCAGCCCTGGCAATGAGAACTGTGGCTACCCAAACCTCAGCAACAGGCACTGCAGCCCCTCCAGCCGCAGCAACGAGCACAGCAGCTACCCAAACCCTGGCAACAGGCACTGCGGTCCCTCCAGCCCCAGCGACGAGCACTGCTGCTACCCAAACCTTGGCGACAGACGCTGCTACCCAAACCTTGGCGACAGACGCTGCGGATATCCAAAACCCGGCGAGTGATACTGCAACTGAACCAGCGGATCAACCTGCACCAGTATCAGTTGCCCCCGTACAGAAAAAGAAATATAAAAAATCAGCTCGCTTAGCAAAGGATGAAGGTGAACCAGGGCCATCACGGGAACAGGAGGAAGAGGCAGAACCAGAGGTAATAACCCGGTCCCTATCCTTGAGTGAGCTGCGAGATATGCGAAAAGATTTTGGCCGCCGTATAGGTGAGCATATTATCACCTGGCTTCTCCGATGCTGGGACAATGGGGCTAATAGCTTGGAATTAGAAGGTAGGGAAGCCAAGCAGCTGGGATCGCTTGCCAGGGAAGGTGGCATTGACAAGGCAATTGGAAGAGGAACACAAGCCATCAGCCTCTGGAGGCGACTCTTGTCAAGTGTGAAGGAAAGGTACCCCTTTAAGGAAGATGTTATATGTCAATCAAGCAAGTGGACCACCATGGAAAAAGGTATCCAATATCTGAGGGAATTAGCTGTGCTAGAGACGATTCATCATGACCCGGACAACCCACAATTACCCAAAGATCCAGACGAAGTCCAATGCACACGACCCATGTGGCGGAAATTTGTACGGAGCGCACCATCGTCCTATGCCAACTCACTGGCAATAATGACCTGGAAAGACGAAGAGGCACCGACAGTGGATGAAGTGGCTCGCCAACTCCGTCAATACGAAGAAAATCTCTCCTCCTCCCTACAAGCCTGCATTTCGGCTGTGGAGAAGCTGTCCGAGGATTTCCAACAATTCAAAGAGGATATGTCCTATTGCCCACCTGTAAGGACCAATGTCTCAGCTATTAGGAGTGAGCGCTCCTCTGCCCAAGAGAGAGAATATAGAAGGTACACACCGCGAGGTGCCCTGTGGTTTTACCTATGTGATCATGGAGAGGACATGAGGAAATGGGATGGAAAACCTACCTCGGTCCTAAATGCACGGGTACGTGAGCTGCGAGGAAAAACCACCACAAAAGGGGATTCTACTAGGAAAAATGCCGCTCCAGTTTCCAAACAGAGCAGAAGGGCTGATCTTATTTCTGATCTTCTTGAAGGGACTTCTGAGCCAATTTTACGAGAAGTGAATACCGGATACTCTGGCCAGAATTAGAGGGGCCCTGCCTCCAGCCAGGTGGAGGAAAGGGATAACCGGGTCTATTGGACTGTGTGGATTCGATGGCCTGGCACGTTAGACCCACAGGAGTATAAGGCTCTAGTAGACACCGGCGCACAGTGCACTCTAATGCCATCAAGTTATAAAGGGGCAGAACCCATTTGTATTTCTGGTGTGACAGGGGGATCCCAAGAGTTAACTGTATTGGAAGCTGAAGTAAGCCTAACTGGGAATGAATGGCAGAAACACCCCATTGTGACTGGTCCGGAGGCTCCGTGTATCCTTGGCATAGACTATCTCAGGAGAGGGTATTTTAAGGACCCGAAGGGGTATCGATGGGCTTTTGGTATAGCTGCCTTGGAGACGGAGGGCACTGAACAGCTGTCTACCCTGCCTGGTCTCTCTCAAGACCCTTCGATTGTGGGGTTGCTGAGGGTTGAAGAACAACAAGTGCCAATTGCTACCACGACGGTGCACCGGCGGCAATATCGCACCAACCGAGACTCTCTGATTCCCATCCACAAGTTGATTCGCCAACTGGAGAGCCAAGGAGTCATCAGCAAAAGTCGCTCACCCTTTAATAGTCCCATATGGCCAGTGCGAAAGTCTAATGGGGAGTGGAGACTAACAGTTGACTATCGTGGCCTGAATGAAGTTACGCCACCGCTGAGTGCTGCCGTTCCAGATATGCTAGAACTTCAATACGAACTAGAGTCAAAGGCAGCCAAGTGGTATGCTACAATTGACATTGCTAATGCGTTTTTCTCAATCCCTCTGGCAGCAGAGTGTCGTCCACAGTTTGCCTTTACTTGGAGGGGTGTCCAGTACACTTGGAATCGATTGCCCCAGGGGTGGAAACACAGCCCCACCATTTGCCATGGACTAATCCAGACTGCACTGGAAAAAGGTGAAGCTCCGGAACACCTGCAATACATTGATGACATCATTGTATGGGGCAACACGGCAGAAGAAGTCTTTGAGAAAGGGAAGAAGATAATCCAAATCCTTCTGAAAGCTGGTTTTGCCATAAAAGAAAGTAAGGTCAAGGGACCTGCACAGGAGATCCAGTTTTTAGGAATAAAATGGCAAGATGGACGTCGTCAGATCCCAATGGATGTGATCAACAAAATAGCAGCTATGTCTCCACCGACTAATAAAAAGGAAACACAGGCTTTCTTAGGTGTTGTGGGTTTTTGGAGAATGCATATTCCAAATTACAGTCTGATTGTAAGCCCTCTCTATCAAGTGACCCGGAAGAAGAATGATTTTAAATGGGGCCCTGAGCAACAGCAAGCCTTTGAACAAATTAAACGGGAGATTGTTCATGCAGTAGCCCTTGGGCCAGTCCGGGCAGGAGAAGATGTTAAGAATGTGCTTTATACTGCAGCCGGGGAGAATGGCCCTACCTGGAGCCTCTGGCAGAAAGCACCCGGGGAGACCCGAGGTCGACCCCTGGGGTTTTGGAGTCGAGGATATCGAGGATCCGAGGCTCGCTATACTCCAACTGAAAAAGAGATATTGGCAGCATATGAAGGAGTTCGAGCTGCCTCAGAAGTGGTTGGTACTGAAACACAGCTCCTCTTAGCACCCCGACTGCCAGTGTTGGGCTGGATGTTCAAAGGGAGGGTCTCCTCTACACATCACGCGACTGATGCCACGTGGAGTAAGTGGATTGCACTGATCACACAACGGGCTCGCATAGGAAACCCCAGTCGCCCAGGAATTTTAGAAGTGATCACGGACTGGCCAGAAGGCAAAGATTTTGGAATGTCACCAGAGGAGGAGGTAACGCGTGCTGAAGAAGCCCCGCTGTATAATAAACTGCCAGAAAATGAGAAGCAATATGCTCTGTTCACTGATGGGTCCTGTCGCATTGTGGGAAAGCATCGGAGGTGGAAGGCTGCTGTATGGAGTCCTACACGACAAGTCGCAGAAACTGCTGAAGGAGAAGGTGAATCGAGTCAGTTTGCAGAGGTGAAAGCCATCCAGCTAGCGTTAGACATTGCTGAAAGAGAAAAGTGGCCAGTGCTCTATCTCTATACTGACTCATGGATGGTGGCAAATGCCCTGTGGGGGTGGTTACAGCAGTGGAAGCAGAGCAACTGGCAGCGCAGAGGTAAACCCATTTGGGCTGCCGCACTGTGGCAAGATATCGCATCCCGGCTAGAGAATCTGGTTGTAAAAGTACGTCATGTAGATGCTCACGTACCCAAGAGTCGGGCCACTGAAGAACATCAAAATAACCAACAGGTGGATCAGGCTGCCAAGATTGAAGTGGCTCAGGTGGACTTGGACTGGCAACATAAGGGTGAGCTATTTATGGCTCGATGGGCCCATGATGCTTCAGGCCATCAGGGAAGAGATGCAACATATAGATGGGCTCGTGACCGAGGGGTGGACTTGAGCATGGACACTATTGCACAGGTTATCCATGAATGTGAAACATGTGCTGCAATTAAGCAAGCCAAACGGTTAAAACCCCTGTGGTATGGAGGACGATGGCTGAAATATAAATTTGGGGAAGCCTGGCAGATTGACTATATCACACTTCCACAAACTCGCCAAGGCAAGCGCTATGTGCTCACAATGGTGGAAACAACCACCGGATGGCTGGAAACATATTCTGTACCCCATGCCACTGCCCGGAACACTATCCTGGGCCTTGAAAAGCAGGTCTTGTGGCGACATGGCACCCCAGAGAGAATTGAGTCAGACAACGGGACTCATTTCCGAAACAACCTCATAGACACCTGGGCCAAAGAGCATGGCATTGAGTGGGTGTATCACATCCCCTATCATGCACCAGCCTCTGGGAAAATTGAGCGATACAATGGACTGTTAAAGACTACATTGAGAGCAATGGGGGGTGGAACTTTCAAACATTGGGATACACATTTAGCAAAAGCCACCTGGTTAGTCAACACCAGAGGATCTGCCAATCGGGGTGGCCCTGCCCAGTCAGAATTTTTACGTACTGTAGAAGGGGATAAAGTCCCTGTAGTGCACACAAAAAATATGTTAGGGAAGACAGTCTGGGTTACTCCTGCCTCAGGCAAAGGTAAACCCATTCGTGGGATTGCTTTTGCTCAAGGGCCTGGGTGCACTTGGTGGGTGATGCGAAAAGATGGGGAAGTCCGATGTGTGCCTCAAGGGGATTTAATTTTAGGTGAGAATAGCCAGAATTAAACTGTATGATACTAGTTGCTATATAACCCTGCTACTGTATGTTATCATTACTATAATTGTTATATGCTATATCCATAGTACTATAGTAAGAATCACTTAGATCAAGCAAGAAAAACTGTGATAAAACTGAGCGAAGCGCAGTAGTGATGGAACCAGAACTGACTCCAGCATGCAACAATCCAACAGTGCACACCATCCTCCTGCTGCGTCCAATGTCAACTGCTCGTCACACTGCACTGAAGCCCAACTCTGCTCTACCGACTGAGAGGACTTTGCACCATCCCTCCTGCCCAGAAAGACTGGTATGACGGATGGAGCCCAGAGTCAGGAACTAAATGAACTCAATGAACATTTAATGAACATAACACATAAACTAAAGGGATGATATCTCTGTGTATGTATACATATATATATATATCATTGTTCATATGTCTCAAAGTGATAGATAAGGTGTTGATGATTGACCAGGATGTAACTAAAGGTATGGGAACTGAGCATGACGTCAATGGTATAGAATAAGGGGTGGATACTGTCCTAGTTTCAGCTGGGATACGAGTTAACTGTCTTCCTAGTAGCTGGTACGGTGCTATGTTTTGAGTTCAGTATGAGAAGAATGTTGATAACACTGATGTTTTCAGTTGCTGCTAGTAGTGTTTAGACTAATGTCAAGGATTTTTCAGCTTCTCATGCCCAGCCAGCGAGAAAGCTGGAGGGGCACAAGAAGTTGGCACAGGACACAGCCAGGGCACCTGACCCAAACTGGCCAACAGGGTATTCCATACCATATGACGTCCCATCTAGTATAGGAACTGGGAAGTGGGGGCGGGGAATCGCCGCTCGGGGGACTAGCTGGGTGCCGGTCGGCGGGTGGTGAGCAATTGCACTGCGCATCATTTGTACATTCCAATCCTTTCATTATTGCTGTTGTCATTTTATTAGTGTTATCATTATCATTATCCGTTTCTTCTTTTCTGTTCTATTAAACTGTTCTTATCTCAACCCGTGGGTTTTGCTTCTTTTTCCCGATTTTCTCCCCCATCCCACTGGGTGGGGGGGGAGTGAGTGAGCGGCTGCGTGGTGCTTAGTTGCTGGCTGGGGTTAAACCACGACAAAAGGTTATGCTGCTGCAGGCAAACCCGTACTTTCAGTGATCCCCAAAAGCTCAGAGAGTTCCTAATGAAAGACAAGGTTCATAGGCAGGCACTCATACAGCAGCCCGCAGTAGGACAGTCTCTCCACCATCCCCATCGCACGACCATACTCAAAGTCCATCTGTCATATGACCTCAACAAGCTGGGCAAACTTTCCTTCCCACATCACATCATCTGTCATACAGCTTCTCACACATCAGAACTAAGTTAAGCTGAGAAAAATCCTATTGCATACTAATCATAGTTACTAAGAGGCCCTGACAGCACAACACATGGACATTAATAGTATTTAAAAGAAGAAAGACATGAAAGGAAAGCATGCTGGTTTTACATGGCTCTTTCTGGAAAGATTTTTCCTCTGCTAAAATTAGAAGCAGTCTCCACAGTGTCAAAGATCTCATTGGGATTTCTTAATATCTATTCACATTTTCATGCATTAGATGTGGCATTTTATCAGAAATAAAAACAAAAATACCAAGGTGTTTGCGACTAATGCAAGCCATTAAGGAACTGGTCAAGTGGTCTAAGGGATTAGAAATGAGATTAAAATGCAGTGGAGGAGAAAATTCAAACTTCAAACAACTGTGAAAAAATCTAAATGGCCTACAGATTTTTTTTGCGGAATATTAATTGGTTTCTCCATATGTAAAACAAAACAAAAACTAGGCACACACACGCCCACACCCCCGCCGCCCACTTAAAACTTACTTGCTCTTTTCTGTAAACCAGCAGGTTTTGGTTTCTATGTATAATATTGTGCAAAAGTAAAAATTCAGTGAAACTTGTTATATAAAAGCTTGTTTGTCCTTAGGTTTGCATTCCAATTTTCCTCATAAGTCTACATATTTTTATATTTGCAACACAATAAAACTAAACATATATGTCTATATATAGAGATATATGAAGGCATTACAAATGATTCACACTTTTGGGTATATATATCTCTGACAGCCAAAGAAACAAATTCTGTTCTCAGTGGAATGCATTCCATATAATAATTTTATTCCATGATTTAATATTAAAAAATTATACAGATGCAAGAAATTGCAAAAACACAGAGGAATATCTTGTTAAAAATACTTCCTATCTTAAGGTACTATTTTTTTCCCACAATCCAATTTAAAAATAAAAAGCTGATTTAAATAGCAGCCTCACTGAAACCATTAGGTGAAGCTCAAAGCTGTATTTACCAATATTTTCTAAACCATCAGTATCCATCAGAAATGTTTCAGAAATATTCACATTTTATTTTAGCAGTATCATAAAAGAAGTCATTCCCTATACACCCATTCCTGGATGACTGATATTTGAATTATTCATGTAAATGAGATTTTTTTTTCTAAGGATAGACTATGATGATCTGTATGTAAAAAAGTTTGCACTTTTCATCACGATGCTTGAGAATAAAAGCACTACTTAACTAACTTAAATAACAGCAGGAAGTCCTTTCAAGCTTATAAAAATATGCAATATATTTGCCCACACACTGGATAGTCTGCATAAATAATTTCTTTACTGGGCTTTGAGCATTTTTGCATTCTAGTTTACAATGGTGCAAAAATACATTACTTTTATCAATCAAGATTATAATTGAGCCACACAGTCTCTGACACCTAGCCAGAGCAAGTCCTTTATATCCAGGGAAACGGCAGCAGAGGGATGTAGTGACTATATTAGAATGGTCATTCAATGAGTAAGCAGCAGAATAAGTGTTAAAATACAGAGGCTTTTGACTTTTTACCCAACATGCCTTTTTCTAGAGTAAACATATATCAGTAACAAAGACACATATGATATCAACATTGTTGTGCAAGCAGAAAGGATCCTTCTGTGTGAAAGTGGGGGTTGGCTAGGGAATGGCTATGCTCAGCATTTTCCCCCACCAAATTCTTAATGATTGCTGCACTATTTCTGGCAAAAAATACCTATTTAGTTCTAGGAACAAAAATAAAAAAGGACTGAGACTTTCGTGCAAATCAATAACAGCCATTCACAGGCAAAATTGAGCTACTATATTAGTAATTAAAAAAATGTGTTATATATGTGTTCATATCTAAAGTCCATACCTGAGTTTATCTTAATATTGCTTACCATTCCAAATAAATTTTATACTATGAAGCAAGAATTTCAGCCTTTGGATTTGCAAGAACTTTTCTGGTAAATGCAGGAGGAATTCTGTCTAGCTTTCTGCCTTTTTAACAATACACTGAAAGTTCCTTAGTCTTTTAAATATAATCTAAAAATAAACACCCACTTTTTCTCTCTCAACTTTGAATTTCTTCATACAGAAAGTGTGGTTGATATACTACATTGCCTTTGTGTTACTAATGTTTTTAAAATCCACACACTGAACTGAAGAAATCATGCCATTGTAACACAAAAGTCAAACATTTTACTAGCTATGAAAACTCACAATAATTAATTTTCAATATAGGTATGTGATTGTCCAGCCATTTAAAAGTTACTATAAATCATCTGTGCCTGGAGACCTTCCTTTTAAATAACCCTTTCAAGAACTAAACCCCATTTATAAAAATATAAAAATCCCAGTATTTTCAGGAACCCTAGGTAAATGTGCCTCAGATTTAAATTCCTGTATTTTACTTTGCCTATTTAGCATCTATTTAATTTCATTCACCTTCCCAAATAAATCATCAGTCATACATTTCACAGCAGGCATGAATAAACGATAATCATTCAGTTCATTGAGCAGAAATAGTAACCTACTAATTCAAATACTTCAGATAATCCATTGATTTCTCACCAGCCAGACTTCTCTCACATTTGCCAGTTTTTTGCATTCCAACAGCTCATTTTAGCAGGAATCTAGTTCAGCATTCTAGTTGTACTTTAGGAAAAAAAAACCAAACCAGTAACTGCATCCAGTTTTGCTAAGTACTGGTCATATTCTGCCACACTGTACTCAATAGAAAGTTTATGAGCTTAAGATGAAAATTCAAATAAAAACACTAGCACAGCATCAGTTAGTCTAAATAAAATAGAGACATGTCTACATATAAAGATTCCTCTTTTCTCCACTTTTAGGGTGAAGTATTTAACAGTGGTTCAGAAATATTTCATGTGTATACTTCAAAGGAATTTTAAAAATTACTTGAGTAAAGCTTTCAAAATTGAATTACTAACGCTTCCTGTAGCAACCAAGAAGTTCCAGTTACAGTAAGTATCTAACTACCAAATTATAACTGTGTTATTGTATCTACACTATCACATGTTAGAAGTGATTGAGAGGAAAGGTGGGGATCTTTCTTTGCCTGGTTTCCTATGGAAAGAAGGCTCATGCAATCCTATACTCTATGCATATGCATGCAACTCCTTGCTTGTCCTCTAATTCCTTTTGCATTTGCTGGTCAGTATAAATCAAATTTGACAGGATAAATATCTCAAAGATACTGCGTTTCTACAAGCTGTGGGAAAATAAGTAAGCAGGGTAAAGAAGGTAGAAATTGGCAACAGGAGCTATGCCCTTATTAGAAATCAATTTATACAGGACAGAGACTATAAAGGTCATCTAAGAGCTTTGAACTTTGTTATGACACCATCCTCCATCTGCTTGAAATACAAACAAATAGTAGACTAGGTGTAACTTAACACTTAGGAAACTTTAAAACTCTTTAATTATTTCTCAGTAAGAACAATAGTTCAACAGAACAAAATATCAATGTTTCAGAAACACAAGGAAGAGATTTTTCCAAACTGGAATGATTCCATGTCCTATATTTCTCTCCATATACACAACACTCTTACACATCACATACACACTTAGTGCAGAATGAAACAATGCTGGATCCTCTTCTCAGCTTTGAACTTGGGACTGATACTTCATGGTAATACTGAAATTGTAGTGGAATTAAATGACCAGTGCGCTCTCTGACCTGTGGACCTGATCAAGCTGGCCTATGGAAAAAAGCTGTCCAAAACCCACCATTGTTTAATTCTCTTTTGCAAATGCCCTTTCAATCTGTCCACCAGACAACAAAATGAAGCAATCACTGGTCACGGGCACTAGACCTAGTGATGAAAAACACTTGCCTGCTGTCAAACGCCCTGATGTACACTCAGGACATAGCTGAAATGCAGTCACCCCCTGCACCATGACCAAATACCTGGCTGTTGCACAACAGGGATCAGCAAAATTTTATGTGACAATTGTACATTCCATTATGGGACAACTGTACTTTCCGTTATGGGACAGGGCATTTAGTTTTCAAGTGCCTTTGTAAGAGGCTGTGGGACCTACTCCAGCTGAAAGGTTCATGACTTCTTAGATGATACATTAAATTCCACTTACCTACCTATCCTGTGGCTATAAAAGTAGTCAACTTTCAGGATTCTGAGTGAGAAAAAAAATTAATAACCTTTTCAGCCTCTCTAAAGTAGCTTCTTTCATTGAAAGCATTCCTCATACTAAAGAGCATGTGCGAGGATATTTTTCTACTGTTACTGAAAAATTAGATGCTGTAGTCACTGGGTTACACCTCACAAGACAGTATCAAATTTGTGTCTGGGATATCATAGTTACTTTCTAGCACTGCTTAATGTTTGATGTAACAGTAGATGTTGGTGAATTTAAATTTCAGCGTAATGCCTACAAAAAGACCTCACTAAGAGGCAGTAAAAAACCCTCCAAAACCCCAATTTCATCTTTAAGCATGGAAAATATTATTATATTTTTCAAAGTGAAAATAATTATAATAATTTAATAACTTAATATGAATGAAATCTACAAGTTATTTTAGTAATGAATGAGCACCCACCTTGGATGTGTGAAAACAGACACTTTGGCTTTAATCATTATTCAATAGTGTGCACAGGACAGCTTTCAAAGACTGCCCTATCCATCTACTGCAGCCCATAATATCTTCCTGTATAGGTATGCTACATATACTATACATATTACATATTTATACACTCATATAGCAATCATTTTGCCACTATCCAGACATAGGAGCTATACTTCTACCTATAGCTATGGGTCTGCAAATCACTTTTCACTGAACTAACGGAACTGCTGAATTGCTGAGAATGGGAGGACAAGTGGGTGGATGGAGGAATTGAGGTAAATACTACTTTTTTCAGAATATTCTTTCTTTATCACCTTGCTTGTTCACAGCCACATCATACAAAATTTAAACCATATAATATATTATCTTACTCTGTTCTTGAAGCCTTTGTGGTTAAGGAGATTTATAAATAACTACAATTTGAGACTTAAGAACTGAAACCTTGGATTTTCACAGACAGATACTATATAAATAGTAGTTTTGCTCTTTTCCCATGCTTCATTTTTGGCAAGGTCTCAGCAGCCATTAACTAATAAACTGAACTCAAGATCAATGTTTTAAATCATTTTACAGCTGTGATTACAAACTGCTTTCATTTAATACATAGAGTTGGTTTCTAGCAGTTCTCAAGGGAGTAACTGCTGAGATCATGCTAGACTTGAGAAGGATAAATTCAAAATCACCACCAGAATAGCATGATTTTAAGATACAATCTCTTTCAATCTGCAAAGACTATGCATATGGGCTTGCTATCAATGTAGGAATCTCAGATTTATCAATGTAGGAATCTCAGTTTTCTGACAACTTAAGGCATCTGTAGCTAGAGCCTTGATGGTTAAGAAATGAGGCTTACAAGGATTGTTGCCCCTTTTACCTAGGATGCTTTTGCAGCATAGGTAGCATTATACATCCTAGACCTATAATCAGTGTGGTATTCCTAGTTTAAAAAAGTGAGACAAATAATGAAAGAAAACTGAGATAGAAAGTAGATGAAATTAAAAGAAATGTCATAAAGTGAAAAACTGTGGGAGTGAGGGACCCAGAAAAATTAGAAAGGAGAAGAATCACAGGCACTCTATTTTTAGTTTAATAAACTAGTCACTCATTCACCATATTCCAGCACACTATATATATGTAAAGAAATGAATTGTGAAAGAACGGATACACTGAAATTTCTCTGAGAATGAGTTCTTATCTATCACACTTGCATCCATCCAACCTTTTCTAACCACTAGAACTGGTGGCTTTGTAATCAAAGCAGAGACTTTTCTTGTGACACAACATACGTGTTAGTTTTTACCTTCCCCTGTATCTTCTAGTGCAAAGCCAATTCTGACAAACAGGGAACAAGATGAAGTCTACAGGAAAAGCTTCTAACATCGCATGAAGTTTCAGGAGGCTATACAGAGAAGAAGCCTGCATGGCACTGCAGTGCAACACGGCTCTCCTTTCTTTAATTAAGGGCAATCTGTGTGGTCTACTGAAGCAGACAGATAGCACCCCTTTAAATAATTTCATTAGTATACAAGGCTTTTGCTCTCTGGCATTCATTTTATGTTTTTATTCCCCATTTTTGCACATAAATTTCAAATACTTCAGGTATATTACACCTAGCATTTTATCTCCAGAATATAACAAATAGGTAGACATTTTAAAACACAGGCTAGCCTTCAAACCAGCAGTGTCAGGCACACTACATCTTAAAAACAAACAAAATAGACCCTCTGCTATATGTATGTAGCTTCACTTAAAAAAATAGTAACTTTTTTCAATAAATTTTTAACAGTTGAGAATTAATTAAACCAAATTTAGTAATCTCTTCTTTAAAAGTCTGCTTCTAATTCAAAAAAATGCTTAGTCACTGTTATCTCTTGAGAAAATTAGCACTATCACCTTTCATTTATTAGTATCAAACTTTATGGCATGAAATTATTTTATAGAGAAGCCAAATACCTGCTTAATCACAAACCCCCCCAACATATAGGCTAAACTTATTTGATAAACTGAATAAGCAAAGTAAGTGGTAGCTAACATAAAGGAAACCTAAAACTGAACTTTTCATTTTTGCAGCAACGTGTGTTGTACTAAGTAATTGAAAACACATCTTGGTATTGACTTCAAATTAAAAAGTAGAAGCAGCTGAGATGCAGAGAAATCCTTCTTTAGCTTTTAGGATGTTATTTATAATTTATCATTTTATTTTATCATTCCTACACTCTCACACACAAAACTGAAAACAAAAGCAAAACTGATATTCATGGCATTTCTAGATTTTCAACAATAATATTTTCTTTTAGTAGACTGTTCCGGTGTGATTGTTACTGTAGAAAAGATAATACTCAAGGTTCAGATTAACAAAGGCTAAAGATCAAAACTGGCTACCAAGCTGAGCAGGTACCAGACTGGGACACTAATTTTCAAAACTGAAGTACAAACTACTTCTGCAAACTACATGCATACTTTCATAAATTGGTAATTAACACAAACTAACCTAAGCATCTGTTCATGCAAATAGCTGGTTTTGAATGTCAAATATTCAAATTACAAAAGTTTCTCTAGTGAATTACACCTTTGTCCTTTGTTGACAGGCACAGGTAAAATTAACCTCAAGAAGAAAAAAATCACATCATTTATGATGTTGATATAGCAGAACAGATTATAAATATAGTTAAAAGAAGAATATACTTAGTACAATCATTTCATTACAGGCAAAAATAAAGGAAATTCATAAATGAATGGTAAAAATAAAAGGATAGATGGTAAAAATAAAGGATATTCCTAAATGTAATAGAAAGAAATCTTTGAAATGAATCTATTATTTTACTACCAATGATAACATGACAACCTACATAATATTCAGCAAGCAGATTTTCTGGTTTTAGTCCCTTTTAGTCTCAAAATAACAATTAACCCTACCACTAATAGACAAGATTGTCATCTCAGTTTCAGCAGACAACATCTTGAAGTACTTCATGATTATCTGGAAATAAACACCAATGCAAAGGAAAAGAGAATTTGCTCAGTGTATTTCAGAAGGTTTACTAAAAGTCTCAGCTGGATAGTCACTTTTTTTTGGATGGTCTCCTACTTTACTAATTGCAGACAGTACTACATGAATAAATAGCCCAGAAAATCCCAGAAAGCCATATCATCTTCATTAGTGATAACAAAGTTTAACTTTAGCACCTTAAGTGGCCAGAAAATATTCTGAAATTTAATAATTTCTTGAATTCCAGAAACAGAAGTGCCAAAAAATGCATTTTCTATGGGACAGTGATTTTTTTAAAACAGTCAATTTTAACTGTTTATGCACAAATCTTGACTTCCATACATGCCAGACTTGAAGCAATGTGAACAGACTGACTGAAATCAAAGAGATTAATCACAGTGTATAAAGTCTGATAAAATTATGGACTAGAATATTACATATCAAGGCAAATAGCAGATATTCTATTGAAAGCACATCTCCTCAATCTCGTTTTAGAAAATGTGTTACATAAAACTATCAGGGTCCCAAAGGTAGTACCTAAATGAAAATGAGAAGAAAATTAAATACATGTTTCAAAATTGTAAGTCTGATTATTTTACTTTAAAAAGTTGTAATTTTCTGGGGACTATTTCTTTAAAACTGAAAGTTGTTCCACAGTATTTGCACAGGTGATGCTGTTCAATTGTGGACACATGTTATTGAGGGAGGTTGCAAAGGCAGAATGGCTAGTTCCAATTAAGTGATCATACCTGTTACTGTTTTTGTTTTGACAGGACTGCTGGCATACTCAGAGGCTTGATTTGATTGCTGCCTTGCCAAAGGTGCACTTCCAACTGATGCTTCATCCTCTTTTTTTCGAGTTACTGACACGCCAAGCGGAACAGTTCCTACAGACTGCTAGAAAAAGAAGCGCCTTGTGAACCACTCAAAACCAAAACTTATTAATATTGAATTATGACACTGTCATGAGAAGCATGTCTTAAACTACATATTTTGAAATGTATAGAAGACAACTTGAAACAATGATTAGAGCACATATATTTTGAAAACAAATTATGAAATGCTGCATTCAGACTTGCACTTGTAATTATTTTAGTACTGTTAGTCTGAGAAAAAGCTCTACGATAACAAAAAAAGTAAAATATAATTTATTAACTTTAAATACCATGCTTGTCAGCCAATCAAGATGCACATGAATAAACCTGGATGATCACCAAAGCAAAATAATTATCTAAATGTTTAATGGAAACTGGAAAATTTTAGCCAGATATGAAGATCCCAAAGTTTTGCAAAGACATTTATCAACCTTCATTAAACTTCAAAAGAAAAGATGCATTGTTATTTATATATTATTGTATTTGTTTCTCATGTTTTAAATATATAATTTAATTCTGACCACTACTGATTTTGAATTGTTTTGTCTTTCAAGCATATCAAATAAATCAAAAACTGCTCAGAATATGACACTGTTAAACAAAACTGAATGCATTAAAAACTAGTTTGAAGGACTGCACCCCTATTTTAAGATTAGAAAAGAGTGATGTGTATTAATCCACATAGGTTCTGGAACTGGAGGTCCACAAATGAATACAGTCTATTGGCTTTGTTGTTATTTTTTTTATTAATGCAAGCTAGAAAAGACAAAACCATTAAAAAACCTGGATCCTCAATTTTGCTGTACAGTTGGCCATTAACATTTTCCTGTAGCATTAGCTGCTACATAAATTGTAGATGTATCCCAGTTGACAAAAGCAGAATACTTCTACCGTTGATTTTGCAGAGGGTTATCATTTAAAGAGGACAAAAGTTTTTTCTAAAGATCAGACACTAGGATTACATGCATCTTGATCAATTTTTGTGTAATTTAATTTTGTTGGTATTGGAGTGAAAATGTAATCCGTATAGCTGGGTAATGAGAAACCTCACACGTTGCATTAGGAATCTCTGTGGGAAACAAATGCGTGTGAGGCGGGCAATGTGCTTGTAAATTTTCTCCAATAGAAAACAGATCACTGAATCAAGCAGTGTGCAACACGTGCACACATACAAAACCCCAAAACAAACAGAAAAATCATTTAATTGAAGGAGAATGACTTCCAAACGCCTTCACCATTTTCCACTATAAAAGTAAATTAAAATAAGAAAGACAATCAACCATTTAATCCTACTCCAGTGAAAACAATCAACTTCTATATACAGTGGTATGCAAAGTTAATAGGAAAACACTAATGTCAATGGCAAGCAGAACTCTCATCTCTCCTCCCCGCTCTGAACGTACAGTCATCAGCTTTGCCTCCAAAAGCACTAAAAAGTCATTCTGGAATATAGTAACATGCCACTTTGGTGTCCTCTAGCCATAAGAACAACAACAAAAAACCCATCAGCTTTGAAAAGACAAGTTTTACACCACACAAAAAGTTTCCACATGCATAAGGAGAGAGAGTCTGAAGTTTTGTAAACTTTCGTCAGACACTTTACATCACTTGTTTTCAAAATTTAGCACTTTATCTGATACAACATTTCGTAAGACAAAGCCGTCTGCAGCTTTCCCATGACAGCAACTGTTGAGCCATGATTTGGCAATTCTGGATGTAACATTGCAAGAACAATGACTTGCCAAAGTGAAGCAAGAGTTTCTGAATAATCAACACAAACAATATAAGACAGCACAAAAGACAACAGGATGGAAATACTGTCTGAAGAAGCAGTATCTATTTCTGAACCACTGAAGAAATGGATCAGCAAAATATAATAATAGTAAGTTACACCACTACTCATATAGTGAAAAACATCAAGGCTATCACAGCCAGACAAAGCTGGAAAAAATTATGACCAAATATTGAGTGCTTGAGTGCTAATCTGGACAATGAAACAGCTGTTTCATCTTTGCTCACTGAAATCAAGCCTGATGTTGCTGTTGATGACGCCCAGCACAATCTTGTCAGGATTTTGGCAAAAGATTTCTGGTTAAAAGAATGCAGAAGATGAAAGATCAGTGGAAAAGATGGAAAAGGATAGTCAAGATTTGGGTTTTAGCCACAAACTGATGAGGAAATTGTGGCCTGGGAAACAGCAGATGACAAGAGCCCCACAGCTGTATGAGAAGATGAATCTGATGGGAAAGGAGACATTGCAGGCAAGTGTTATCATAACCATTTCATCACAAGGATCCAAAAAGCTAGCTATAAAGTAATACATAGTAAAGTTTAACACACCTACTTGGGATGTAAGCTTTATGGTTACTAATTGGTAGTGTTACAAAGAAGATAAAGAACATTTAATGAAGTTATGGAACTACGGCAACATTTATATGAGGGTTTTTTGTTGACACAAAGTCAAAATCAGATTCTGTTCTAGAATACTGACCACAGTTTTATCAATGCAATAATGTTCTGTGGTTATTACACACTGAATACTATATTAATAATAATTCATGGTACTCAAAATAAGAAAATTTACTACTTTTCCAGTATAATAATTACAATTAACTTTTAAAGCAGTGGCTGAAAAACTACAGGAAAGCCATCCTTTTCCAAATTTAGATTTTATTGACACAAATAATCTAACACATTACACACCATGTTAAGTATGTGTACACAAAGCACACACATATGTATATGCTATTTATGTATGTAAATAGATCAACAGATAAAGGTTATATTTTTTATTTTACTTCATACTGTGCAGTCAACATGACTTTGGAAATGATAAAGATCTAAAATCAGAGAAAGGCACAGAACAATAATAGCTAAAAACCAATCTGCCAAAACCACCAAGCCCCAAGTATTTCCTGATTTATTGGAGATATGCCAACTAACTGAACCTAAAATATCCTGTAAAGAGGGCTAGTGGAAATTTGCCCCAGGTAGAATAAATTAATATTTTATTTTATTTGGGATTTTCGGTAATTAAATATTTTATTTCTGAATTATAACTTCCCATGAGTGTGAGGCTGAAGAGGATGCAGGCAGATCTGGGAACATGAGAAATGCATTCTTAAGAAAGCTTGACCAACTGAGTAGACAAGTAACTTCCATTTGAGGGATGCCTATAGAGTCACCTCCCTGATAACAAACCAAAGGCAAAAGAATATTCCAAGACAGGAACTTAAATATTATTACAAAAGGAAAAAAATGAAGCACTGGCTTGTAAAACGTTGAATTCAGAAGCCTCAGACCAGATATGGGTTGCCATCTTTGAAATGATACCAAAGCCATCTATCCTATACAGTGGATGCTGCGTGCACACAGACTGATGTGTACATGTCAACGTAAAAAATCAGCTAAGTCTTTGTAATGGGGACAGATGGCAGTTCTACTCAAGACATGGTGTTTTGTGAACATCTAAGATCACTGTCATGCAATCACTACCTGACTCAGAGGAGAATATTTACCTATGCTGCAAGACTGCCCAAGCTGTGCCAGAATGAGCTCCAACAGCAAGGAGGATCTACCTTGCCCACCTTGTAACAAGTTCTAATATCACGAAATCAAAATCGCTGCTTGACTACAGAGTTACATTTCATTGTTTTAATTTCTGAGATTAATAATATAAGCACACACCTAAATTGCTTCAGAAAGCTCAAGCATAACTAGGCATTAGGCCTAGTTCCCAATTAAAAATAAATTAATTAATAAAATTACATGAATTAAAACTAATTCCTAATTAAAAAGATTAGGCATGCCTAATGCCTGGGGTTCACAAAAGCACCTTCTTTCCTGGCAGATGAACTTGCTAATTCAAATGAAATTCTGTGACTGCTTCAGGTAGGAATTTCAGGTATGCTCAGAGAAGTGCTCTGCTGGGATAAAAGACCAACCACTGATTAGTTGTAATCTTTCCAAACTTATGCTATAAAAGCATTCTATCACCAGTTTCAAGGGTCCTCTGAAAGTAGAAGATAAAAGGTTCAAGTCCCACGTAGCTTTAGCTCCTTAAGTAAGCAGCAAGTTTATTCCTACATCCTTCAGAAACTTAATTGTGTTCCTTGGGGTAAGAGGTGACAGATTCTGATAGGGATAAACACAGTGCTTTTGGCCTGCAAACAATATCAGAAATCAAAATCTATTATAATTTGAGAAATCTATGCACACCAAGAAGATAATTATGCCTACCATAGAAACATGCTTTTTTTATCGAAGTCTTTCCTGCTATTGATCAAGGTACGAGAGAAAAACTAGAACTAAGGAAAGGCAACACAGCTCTACCCTCAACAGCCAACTTTGCTACAACATGGAAAAATCTTAAGTTTGGGTACTGAAATTTACCCTTACATTGTGTCATTCATTCATTGTCATTCATTATCAGAAGTGTTTGGCTCTTAAAGACACAAAGATCTGCAATATTCCAAAAGTCATCCTAAACCAGATCAAATTAGAGGAATTACTTGTTCTACATGAGTCAACTAACCAAGTCATAATGATAAAATTATTTCATCTTAGGCAAACATTCCAGAGAGACCTCTGGTACAGACCTCTGTATGAAGAATTGCCCAAGGCATGCCATCAAGAGTTGGTAATACCCTCAGCTCACAATGAGCTTTCCATAAAGCAGTGAAAGGATTTTATAACACAGTAAAATTACTAAAGATAATGGTAGAGAAAAGAGAAAATAAGCAGAGAAAAAAAGTTTAAGGAAAAAAATGGATTAAATTGAATTGCTAATGACCAATTCTGTAATTTACCTACTCAGCTGTACTGGTTTTGGCTGCAATAAAGTTCATTTTCTTCATAGTAGCTAGTATGGGGCTATGTTTTGGATCTGTGCTGAAAACAGTGTTCGATAATGCTGGGATGTTTTAGTTATTGCTGAGCAGTGCTCACACAGAGTCAAGGCCTTTTCTGCTTCTCACCCCATCCCACCAGCGAGTATGCTGGGGGTGCACAAGAAGTTGGGAGGGGACACAGCCGGGACAGCTGACCCCAGCTGACCAAAGGGATATCCCATTCCATATGACACCATGCTCAGGAATAACAGCTGGGGGAAGGAGGAAGGGGAAGGGCATTTGGAGTTACGGCATTTGCCTTCCCAAGTAACCGTTATGTGTGATGGAGCCCTGCTTTTCCAGAAATGGCTGAACACCTGCCTGCTAGTGAGAAGTAGCAAATTAATTCTTTATTTTGCTTTGCTTGCGCATGCGGATTTTGCTTTTACCTATTAAATTGTCTTTATCTCAAACTCATGAGTTTTCTCACTTTTACTCTTCCAATTCTCTCCGCATCCTGCTTAGGGGGAGTGAGCAAGCAGCTGTGTGGTGCTTAGTTGCTGGCTGGGGTTAAACCACGACAGTCCTTTTTGGCACCCAACGTGGGGCTTGAAACGTTCAAGATAATGACAGATTTGACTGGAATGTGCTAGATCAAATTTATAGCTGTTATCGATGTTTAGCTATTAATTGGCAGGCTCCTGTTCTTGCCATGGTGCTTGCTTGCCTTCCTGTAAATTAGAGTCTTGTGCTCAATTAGTGGCTGCTTTTTGCTTTCGCTGCTTGCTGTACTGCTTATCATCTTACTCTGCTGCTCCTGGGAAGATTTTGATAACAGCGATGGCCATGTGCGCCAGCTGGCAAGATGGTCAGGACATAGCTGCTGTTTCTGTGCTGTTGTACTGGACAGGCTGGAACTCCAGTGTGAACTTGAGTCAACGGGACTGTAACCTGTGGATGAGTCCACGTGGGAGCAGGACACCCCAAAGTGTCTGTGGCCATGGATAAGCCCATGCCGGAGCAGGTATACCTCTGAAGGGATTGTGGCCCAAGGATAAGGCCATGCTGGAGAAGGTACACCTGGAACCATCTGTGGCTGTGCATGAGTTCATGCTGGGGCGCGTCAAAGCGTGTTGCCATGGATAAGCCCACAACAGAGCAGATACACCCTTGGAGGGACTGCAGCCATGGGCAAGGCCATGTTGGAGCAGATTTACTTCTGAAGGGACTGTGGCTGTGCGTAAGGTCACGCTGGAGCAGGTATATCTCTGAAGGCATTCTGGCCCATGGAGAAGGCCATGCTGGAACAGGTGCACCTCAAAGCGACTGTGGCTGTGGATAAGCTTATGCTGCAGCAGGTATACCCCGGAGGAATTACTATAGCAGAAACCACCTGAACCAATGGAGGACAAGCCTTATAAGAGCAGTGCAAGTGCAGCAGTGACCCGACCTGAGCTGGCTTTGGTGCCCAATAACTCAACGCAACACACCACCTTTCCTGTCCTGAGTGACCACTGTAACAGATGGAGCCCAAAGTCATAGACTAAATGAACTCAATGGACTTTTTGTGGACATTTGATGGACATTTTACAGGCGTGGTCCATAGACTAGGCGAATGGTATCTGTGTATTGTATCAATGGCTGGGAAGGGGGAGGTGGTTAATGGTTTACCAAAATAAAACAAGCCACATCTAAAAAAAATCTTCAAAAAATAGTCTAAATAAAATATTAAAAAAAACTTAAAAATTACTAGAAACAAAGTTTCACTGCCACAAGCCACATCTGAAAAAATCTTCCAAAAAATTGTAAAAATAAAATATTAAATTACTGGAAACAAGGCTTCTAAATGTAGCTTTGTTTTGCTTTTTAATAGGGAGGCAATGTTAACAAGCAGTAAATAGCATACATACAAGAAGTCACTCTCTATAGCGGTATCCTTCCCAAATTCTGTTCAAATTAACCTTTCATAAAGCATTAAAGAGCATATCTTTTCAACAGGGCTTTCAGACCAAAGAAACACCAGGGGTTTAAGCATATATTACAGATACGCTGAGTTAAAGAACTATTAGAAAGCAGCAAGTAACCAACTGGTGCAAATACTACACTAACACATCTACTGCTACTACACATACAGCTCACTTTACAAAAACAGTACATACAGACTGAAGTATTTTAAAAAAATGGACACCAATTTTGGCCGACACCTACATGAACATTTAAAAAAAAAAATCAACTCAAACTTCTGTGCCAGCTTAAACCCTGCTTAAAATCTAGCATAGGTTCATCAATCACCAAGCAGGGTATGTAAGGTGTCTTTTGAATTTGCTGCTCCAACTTCATGGATTATTACCAGTTACTGAAAAAAATCATGGTAACAAAAACATATTTCACAAATACTCAGATAATGTAAAATATGCAATTTTGATGCGGAACGTATGGATGGAGTGCAACATATCTGGCTCATACTAATTTTCCTTTGAGCAGTCACACAGACTGTATCTAAATCAAAGTAATTACATTTTATCAGCTTTCTTCTTAATGCATTAATTCTTAAAATTAAGAATTAATCTGAATTAAGCTGAAGAGCAAAACATTTACATTCAAAAAATTTACCCATGTCCAACATAATATTCTTTATATATATTGGTATCTTTAAACCTTTCTTAGTATTTCCATTTCATAGATATAACACACCAAATGTCAGTACAAAAAAATTTACCATTGAATAACTGTCTCCAAAATGCTTTTCACCTGTTCTTCAGGTTTTGAACTAAAGGAGAACAAACCAAAAAGTGTATTTTTTAATTTATTCTTGCCATATTAAGTGTTGAAATGTTTAGAATTAATCTATTAACCATTAGAACTGTCACATAATAGGTTAATAACAAGATGGCAGGAGAAATTCACTCTTTTTTAAGATATACATTAAGCCAGGTTGGATGGGGCTTTAAGCAACCTCGTCTAGTGGAAGGTGTCCCTGCCCATGGCAGGGGGGTTGGAACTAGATGAGCTTTAAGGTCCCTTACAACCCAAACCATTCTATGATTCTAGCAAGTTCTGGTTGTTGTGTTTTTTCTTTTAAACTACCAATTTGGTGTAAGTATCTTAATAGGCACTATGTTCAGAAGGTGCTGAATTAAAATGTCTCTAAGATGTCTCTAGCTTACAAGTCAAAACCAAGATTTTGAAAATAAGTTTTGAACTTTAAGTTACAATATTTTGATTTATAAAGTTTATCCCTTGCTCTGCACCAAGACTCTGCACCAAGTTATTTCATCTCAGTATTACTGAAGAAAAAACTAATATAACTGAACAAAATTAATTCCAACAATTGCTGCCACTTTAATATATATTGTGTCTGGGTGTTCTGAGTTTTTTGGTTTTTAGCCCATTAGCTGGTAAAGCTTTCTGGTGTTAATTACTGAACACCGTACACACAGTACAGTGCTCCAAACAGGAAAGGTGATTTACCAATAGTGTCTCTTTCTAGACAAAGCAGCATGTAATACTTGCTACACTAATTATCTGGAAAGAACATCAGCTGAAGATGAGGTGAAAATACTCTCATGACAACAAACAGCTTTTCCTTACCTCTTCCTGTCTCTGTTACCAATCCATGTTTTTCTTTGCATTTTCTGACACTAAACAACTGTATTTTCTTCTATTCAGAGCTTTTACATATGAAATCAACATAAAACATTTTCAAAAAATATGTATAAATCGTCTAAGTATTACACACAAGCTTAACTAACTTCTTGTGTTCACTTGAGTTTAGAAAAGAAAAGGAGCAGGAGGGCAAAAGAGCTAAAAAAGAGCCAGCTAAAATATTTCATTGTCAATGGGAATACACATTGATATCAAGTCAGGAAACTCATGAGCTTCTTTTCCTATTGGAAAATGCTGAGGTACTGAATGCCTTCTTCACCTCAGTCTTTACTAGAAAGACCAGCCTTGAATCCTAGCTCCCAGAGACGAGGGGGAAAAGATGGAGCAAGGAAGACATATTCTCAGTGGAACAGGTCAGGGAATACTCAAGCAAACTAGACATACGTAAGTCCATGGGCCCTCATGGGATGCACCCACAAGTGCTGAGAAAGCTGGCAGATGTCATCACAAGGTCACTTTCAATGTTCTTTGAACAATCATGGCAATTGGGAGAGGTGCTTGAGGAATGGAAAAAAGAAACTGTCACTTCTATCTTCAAGAAGGGCAAGAAGGAAGACCAAGGGAACTACATGCCAGTCAGCCTCACCTCAATCCTTGGGAAGGTGATGGAACAACTAATCCTGGAAACCACTTCTAGGCATATGAAGGACAAGAAGGTGACTGAGAGTAATCAGCATAGTTTCACCAAGTGGAAGTCATTCTTGACCAATTTGATACCATTTTGATGACTGGCTTGGTAGATGAAGGGAGAGCAGTGGATATTGTCTACCTTGACTTCAGTAAGGCCTTTGACACTGTCTCCCATAAGATCTTCACGGAGAAGCTCATGAAGTATGGGCTGGATGAGTAGACAAGTGAAGTGGACTGAAAACTGGCTGAATGGTTGGGCCTAGAGGCTAGTGATCACTAGACTCCAGTAAGTAGCAATGTACCTCAGGGTCAATAATGGGTCCAACCCTCTTCAATATCTTCATTAATGGGAGGAGTGGGCCAAAGGGTTGTACTGCCATCCAGAGGGACCGTGACAAGCTGGAGAAATGGGCTGACAGGAACATCATGAAGTTCAACAAGGAGAAGTGCAAAGTTCTGCACCTTGGGAGGAACAACTTATGTGCCAGTATATGCTGGGGGCTGCCCAGCTGGAAAGCAGCTTTGCAGAAAAGGTCCTGGTGGACACCAGGTTGAACAAGAGCCAGCAAAGTGCCCTTGCTGCAAAAAAGGTGAATAGTATCCTGGGCTGCACTAAAGTATTGCCAGCAAGTCAAGGGAGGTGATCCTTCCCCTCTACTCAGTGCTGGGACTAGTTCTGGACTCCCCAATACAAGACACACATGGACATACTGGAGAGAGTCCAGCAAAGGGCCACAAAGATGATCAAGGCACTAGAGCATCTTCCATATGAGGAAAGGCTGAGAGAGCTGGGATTGTTCAGCCTGAAGAAGAGAAGGCTCATGGGGGGGACCTCATCAATGAATAAAAATACCTGAAGGGAGGGTGCAAAGAAGATGGAGCCAGGCTTTTCTTAGTGGTGCCCAGCAACAGGACCAGAGGCAATGGGCACATTACATTCAGAGGGAACCTCCTGTGTTTCAGGCAAAGAAACACGTTTTTACTGTGACTGGATCAGGCTCTTTATTGAGCAAGGCCTCATACAACTTACTGTAATAATTAATAGGATTTTGCAGACTTTACACATAAGAAAACTAAAGAGTTTGCCTTGAGTTCAGTTCAAAGAGAGATGTTAATTCAATTCCTGACTAATATAAACATAAGCAGCATTGGCTTTGCCATATCACCTTTTAAAGAAATGATGCTGCACATTATACCATACAGTATACAAACAGACAGCAGAACTTCTTACTACAAACTGTTTCAGTAGTTTCTTCTATTATTACTGGGCAAATTTATAAATTATAAACTCACAACAAACATATTTAAATAAGCATGCATCAAAAGCATGCAACAAAAGCTCTGTGCTTGTGTTTTGTATATATAGACTTGTTATTTCATTTCTGCCAAACAAAATGTTACAAGAAGCATTACTACTCATGATTAAAATCCAGTTATGCCCCTCAGAATGGCATTATACTGACCTATGTCCAGTATCACCAATTAGATAAGAGGCGATAACGGACAAGACTACAGATACAGAAGAGGCTTATTTTACACAACACTTTCACTTCAGCAAAGAAACTTAAGAACTACACCACCTATTTCTAGTAGCCATGAGAGAAATTCAAAAGCAATATGCAGATTTGTTCAAGCACTGAGAGAGTGGCTCATGGATTTTTAGACTGCAATGTTCTCATTGTTTCTGTGCTTCAGAGGGGACAATGGAAAACTTATACATGCATGTTGAAATTCAAAATGGATAAACAAGTTACATTTACATCCATTTACCCTAGAGCACTGACCATATAGCCACAACAGAAACCACACAGATCATTACTCAAATACGTAACAGCAGCCACATTTTGGCATGCACTGTCACTTTGTAACAAAAAGGTAATACACTACAATGCCATTCACTAAAAGCATCTGGCACCAAATACTTCATTGTATTAAAAAAATTATGCAGAAGCCTTAAAGACTAGTTCTATTTCCAAATTTTCCTTTTTTTTTTAGTTTAAAATAAACGTGAGGAAGAATGACGTATGTAACTTGCACACCGTACAGAAACATAACCTATGTAGAAGGGTTGTACATTAAGTGAATTTCTGAATTCTAACATTTTCTTCAGATAAACACTAAGTCCAGTCCCCTTCTCCTGAAAACAATTGTCATATGTATTCTTCCTAAAGACATAAAATTCCATATAGGAACAAGTTAGAAAATTTCCTTCTAATAATAGGAGCAGCAAAAAACTTTACTGTAGTCTTAATACTCAAGATTTTAAAATCTTTTATTTCTAGCCTAAATATATGAAGAACCTGTTTATATTCACTGATTATTGTGCTAAACTTAACTTTCCATTTAAATAGCTTCTCTTTCCTTTTGGTGTTTACCTTTAGTCAAACTTTTAAAATCCTCATTTATCATTCATCACATTTTTCAGACACCATGTGGCGTAGTGTACTAGATACTACATAAACACGGTTAAAGAGTTTAACAACTTAATTGTACAAAATAGACATACCCAGTAAAGGAGGGGAGAAAGTGTAAAGAAGTAACATCTGTACAAACCAAGTAACATAATGGCCTCAGCTACCACACTAGTTCTACAATTATTAGCTGCTGGGAAGCAAGGTGCAAACAGAGGCAGGTTTAGCAATAGTCTAACAGTAATAAATGAAAAGGGGTAGTCCTCACTGGGTTGCATGTACTCCCATACCTCAACAGAGCAGTCCTTCATTGTTCTGTTCCAGTTAAAATCTCAGTAAGGCCAAAGAGAATTACATTTCTTGGGGCTTCATCACATTAATCTTAAAGACGACACAGTATGGCTTTATGGAAAAATCATTGGAAAATTTATGTGTTTTGTAAAAACACATTTACTTTTATGCTTACTTCTGTCCTATCCCATTTCAGCTTACAAAGTTAAGTATGTTCTGATATTTCTAACTTTTCATGCTTTCAGACAAAACCACACCAACACAGTTACATTACACATAGTATTTCGGTAAAAATATATGTACTACCAAACAGTCATTATAAACTTAAGAATCCCAGAGTAATAATTAAAAGGCAAACAAATCTGAATAAGTTCAGTATGTAAAGCCATACTTGTCTCTGTGGGGAGCCAGACAATCCTAGCCCTATCCTGTATGCAATCAGAAGTTTACATGGCTATACTTGTGGTCCCAATTAATAATCTGATTTAACTTATTGAACTCATGTTGTTATTACTTGATAGAATGTGTATACAGAACCAAACGTACTGAAAGATTTTGTGACTCTGTTTTCAGATAAAACTCACAATTTTGACTTACTCAAAATGACAGAGCAAGAAATTGTATTAGGTAGACATTAAAATTTAAAATATCTTAACATTTAAGATCTCTGAATCACAAAGTAACTTCTAAAGTGATGTATTTTCTTCTGTTGCAATTGTATAAGACTGATGGCTAGAATAGAGGAAGAAAAGAGCTTTATCAATCAATATAATTTTGACCATAACACTTGCTTGAAAGCATCATGTCTTACAGTTGTTTCATTAAATGTTCAAAAATTATGAAGGTTGTACACAGCATTTTTATTTTGTTATACAAATTAAGACTATGGTAACAAGCTAAACCCTTTCTAATAAGTAATATACAAGGCCATAACTTTGACTGGAATCCTTATCCTAGGATAATTACAGTATTACATAAAGAAAAAAAGTCTTTGGTTAAGAATAGTTTAATACAGGTATAGTTTTCTTTTCAAATAAAGTTTCTTCACAACTACTACAGACATTGTAATTTTTATTATTATGTGCAGTCTATTACCACAGTTATGTTAATGGTGAAACTAGAATGATCTCAACAGTTTGGTATATAAATTCACATTTAAAATAATTTCAAATGACTAAGCAACTCTAATTGCTAATAACATTAGAAATGTGATACAGTAATTTTTATCAGAAATAGATCACAAAAAAATTTAGAAGGCTGTATAAGGTAATGCCACAAATTACAAAATAACTACTTAATCAAAATTTGGTTAAAAATTTTGCCACTGGTGATTAAAACCATGGACAAATAAGTTTCCTAATGTAGTCACTAAACCTTTCTAGTTACTCAGTATACAAGGGCAATCAAAAGAGAAAACACTGAGTAACAGCTGATGATACACATTAATGTTAAGGAAGAGTTTTATATAAACAGTTGAAATAACCAGGCTCAATTACATTTTGGAAAGATACATAACAGTATGGCAAAAGTAAATAAATGGTCTGTTTTAAAAAAGAGGTATACCAGGAAAGGTTGTGCTGCTCCAGTTACAATGCAGGAATGAAAAATAACTCAACACATTTAAATACAGTGTAAAGTTATTAACGCGATAAAGCAAAAATTCACACACTGAAGTTTTTCAGATGGTGCTGGTGCAGAATGGGCTTAACGGGACTCAAATTAATGTTTGACAATCACTATCTAACAAGGTCATTTACACACAAGAAACAGATCATGTTATCATCCTCCCACTTCAAGGGCTCAGTATGAAACTTCCCTGATGTGCATAGTGTTCTATAATTATGAGACAATATCAAAAGATTTTTATATTTGCCACTTAATAATTGACCACTTATAACTGAGACAGAACATCAGGCTACACTGACCACTAGTTTGATCAATTATGACAAATTTAAGCTTTAGAACATTCTACTAGTCTGCCAAACAACAGTAAAAAATAAGTTTAAAATCAGACAAAACCTGTGTTCTGTCCAGGTCAGGAGTATGGGGCCTGAAAATTAAGGTCAAGAATACATCAAACACAGACCAACAGCCTTAACTTCTCATATCTTTCTGAGCACTTCGTGTGCAAACACTTTGTGTGTTTTGATATTACATACAGAATCTGTTACAGCTTTCACTTATGTCAAGTTATGAACTGTATGGTTCACTACCTATTAAAATGGGTTTTATTAAGAGCAGTGATTTTATAACAAGTTATGCAATTACTTGATAGACCATCCCAAATGGTTAAAACATGATTTACTATTCAGACTCAGAAGGCTTATGAGGTCTCAGTAGTTAAAACTAGTTGCAAAATACTGATACTGAATAGTGACTGTCAAAAAACATTCTCTCTATTCTTTTAATTAACCATTATAAATGAAAAAGTTATGAAATTAAAATTTTAATGTGCAAAAGTTAACATTTTAAATAATTCAAAGCAAGATCAACAGTATGTACAAAGAACAGGGTGACAGAAAACAAATACGTGGAACAAGAATGCACTACTGGCATATATGGAAGAGAAAGTTTCCCCTCTCCCGACTCCTTTCCCTCCAAAAACACATACCTGCTGAATGTGTCTACTAGCTCGTTTCTGAGGTTGGTAGGTAAGCCAAGTATACAGGACTGGATCAACATTAATTGCTAATCCTTGTACACTGGACAAGAGTACTGCACCTATACACCGTAGAAAAGAAAAGAAAATGTAAACTATCTGCTAAAGAATCTCCATATACATACTCATTTTTCTTGCACACAAATCATCTTTGATGCAGACTTTTGATTGCATTGGACTTCCAATCAAGAGGAGTAATTAAAACATAACCTTCAGTAACTTCTTTAAAGTGAGAAACTTGCCAGCACTGCCAGTGTTATGGACACACACACACAAAAAAAAAGCAGAGAACTGCATTTTGATTGTGCTTATTACAATTTTTTGCCAAGAAAAATGTTTGTTTTCATGAAGTTGTGTGTGTAACTGAATACACACAACACCTTTCCTCAGATTCTCAGCCAACAATAACATTATGCAAGAAATGAGTCAATGAGACCCTTGACAGAAAGAGAAGAATATAATGCATGACTCCCCCCAACCTCAATAAAGAAAAACTTGGTCTAGGACAATGGGTTCTTTTAATAGACAGGTCTACTTTAGGTTAGTGTTCTGCCCAAAGCTGCTCAGGACAAACATTTTTCACGTAAATGTAGTCATGAATATTCTTTAGTGGACTAGTTAGGTAAAATAAGGCAAATTTTTGAACTCTGCTAACGCTGACAGTCTCAGTACTGTGAGCTCTGTTTAGAATTTTATCCTAATTTACAATATATCTTATTTTCTTCAAATCTCACTTTTGAAGTCCTAGAATTACAAGATAGGGCTACTATATCTTCATTTCTTAAAAGTAAACTTCTAGTTTTCTTATGCTTGTGAAGAAAAACTTACATGGGAACATTAAGGCTCAAAACAGGAGAAAAACTATTCTCAATATCCAGAAATGTTAGCATATAGTTCAAGCGAAGCACACTACGACCCAATTTATGAAGCACTATTTCCATTAAACCTGCATTAAAAATCTGATGGTGTATCAGCGAGGTTTTTGTTTTAACAGTACAGATAAAGTATCTATTGCAGCAGAACTTAATGACAGAGCTGTAAAATTCAGAAGCAAATGGATAACGTAATACAAAGGTATCAATCATATTGAAAAAGTGTGGCAAGAAGTAATAAGCAGTTATCTTTTCACATAAGTTTTGCAATTTTACAACAAATAAATAAATTAAATAATGAAATAAATAATGTAATAAATTAAAAAAAAGAAATTTGTGTTACTGGAAGGTCCCAGCACCAAGTTCTAGAGAATTACAGTAGTTCTGTAATTCAAAGAATCATAGTTCCTAAAGCAATACATACTACATTTACTCCAAAGTATACAATATAATTATGCAGCAATCTGAATTTAATAATAAATTCAAATAAATTCAGAAAGCTTGTCACACAATTCAATATAGTTTCCAAAAACCATCAAAAACATATGCCTCAAAACACATAATACATCACCAAAATTGTAAACTGGGGGGTGGGGGTGTGTGTGTGGAAGATAAGTTATGAGTTTATTGTATATAACAAAATTTTAAAACCAGCTGAATTCCAAATGGCAGAAGACCCACCAACCTGGGGTGATACAAGCAAAACCTGATGAGTACAATGGCAAAATGGGAAAATGACAGTCAAGAAATATACAAAGATAAATCATCTGCCTAGCACAGGCTTGGAGTTGGAACACACACTGTGAGGAACTCCTATACACAGACTAGTCTATGTGATCTGATGGTTTTAAATGTCAGTAATAAACCTTAGAAATAAATCCACAATTTAAGGCAAAGCCAGTGTCAAACATAAAGTAAAGGGGTAACACGCAAGTAAGAAGAGCAGTGAATATGCCTTGCAGCAGGATATGGAGAAGACTAGAAAAAGGAAGCGGAAGGTAACAGAGGATTGATAAAGAATATGCTACAATCATTAGCTTTTATAAGATACTTGGATGCCAAAATAAGAGAATTCTGCATCTTTAAGAGATACCGCCTGTTGTCAGCAATACTTAATGAAAGGTTTAATGTATATGTGATATGACAAGTGGGAGTCAGAGACCTCCCAAAGAGTGAGGAATAAAGTCAGCCTACAGGCAAAGTCAACAAAAAAATCCCACATTTATAACAGACTCCTGAAAAGGAAAAAAATAAAAATAAAAAGTGTTACTGTAGCACATGATGCTAGTAGCTCAATTTAGTTTCTTGTTTACTGCAAAAAGTTAGCTAAATCTAAGAAGTTCAATACAATTCCGTCATGCTTTGAACTTAAACTATCTTCTCACTTCAGTGAAGTCACACTAGCACAATCCCCTAAAACTCTAAATTACTGTAGAACAGAAAGCAAAATCGGGTTTTTTCCAGTTGTCTTTTGTCGTTGATAGCTTGTGTATGGGAGAAAAAAGAATGAAAAAAACAGTACAAGTAGTCAGATAAGCATTACAGATACGCTAACATTATTTGCCTTTCAACTTGACAGTCAGGTAACTTTGGCCTCCTACCAAGCCACTTCTGTGACAATGAATTACTGAAATTTACTGCTGTATTTGTTACTCAGCCACTATATTCAAAGAGAAGTTTAATGACCTATGTAAAGTTGTTTTCTGTGTAATAGCTTTCTTTGAAATAAATAACTATGTAGTCAAAGAAAACTTTCTCAGATTTGCCTCCCCCCACCCCCCAAAGCTCTTAAACTTGTGTTTTCATGCCAAGAAGTAAGAATCCCCTCCAGTTTTCAAGTAAGATCTCACTGATGTGAGGACCAAGCTGTAAGTCGGCAGTGACTCCTTACACGTCTAAGAAAAAAATTAATTGCTATTTTGTCTCTGTCAAAATGTGATGCTCGAGTTTCCTGGATTTCATTAAGATTGTGGTGAACTTTCCTTTCTCCCCTCCCCTTTTCTCCTTTTAATTAAATTTACATTTCAGAAAAAACAGACCTTAGTCCCATACCATACTAGGTTTCCTTTCCAGATCCCAATTCTTGCCAGAGTTATCTATTTCATCTATCTAGTAAACGGTTTGAAAAGTAAGAATCAAACCCAACACCACATAATCTTTGAACGTTTGAGGATTTCCTCAAAGTCATGGTGTCATTTGCTAGGCACAGTCTGGGCAAATAATTTCTTTCCTTCCCAACTTTTGTCTCTCTCCTGAAGGAGCAAACCAAGGGGAGGCTGCAGGCGGGCAGCATTGGAGAATGAACAGGAGGGAGCAGAGCACAGCTGCACTCGGCCCTCTCATCCTGCGGACGAGCTTCTTGACAAGCTTCCTTGGATGATGACAGCTGCAGCGATAGCACTCATCTTCCCAAGGGACTGGGGGCACCCAGAGGGTAACCGGGGGCCTCCTGCGCTTGGGTTGGCTCTGCCCCCACCTCCTCCCACCCTGAGTGCTGAGCAAAGGCTTCTGGAGGAGCAGGGAGGAGAGGGGTCGCTAGCCTGGGGCTCTAGCCCTACCCTCTCCTTCGAAAGGGAAATGCAAGCATATAGTAAGTGGGACAAGAAGGGCATACGGTACACTTCTGGTGAGGCAGAAGAGAACACCTGGGGAATGCAGCTGCAGAGAAAAGAGGCCAGAGGTAAAGGCAGGATACGTGAAACGGGGCAGAGTCGAGCAGCAGAGGGGTGGTGCTGAGGGATGCTCAGTGGTGCTGAAAGGATGGGAAAGGGCTTCAAGAAAAGGTTGAAGGCAGCAGGATGGTGAAAGAGGAATGCAAAGGTGAACAAGCGCTTTGGGAAGGAGAAGGGAGGTGGCAACACTTGGCGAAAACAGCTGTCTTTTTGGAGATGTAAGAACCTCGTGAAAGAGTAAACTGCATTACTGAGTCATTCCCAACATTTTGGTGAAAAAAATCTACTAGGAAGAGTAGAAAATTATATTTCAGTCATAAATTTACTTATTGAAACTCAATATTTAACACATACTACGATGCACCAGACATTGAGAAGCAGCCTTGCTATTTATGTGCAGCAAAATGTATTTTATCTCTGCAACAATAAAGGATCACCCTGGCAGAATTCTTTCTAAATTCTGCTCTGTGTATATGCAGTATCCAAACACATCTACATTGCTATTTCCAGTAAAAACTTTCAGTAACACATTTTAGATATTCCTCTATAAAATGAACTGAAAAAACTCTACAGAAAACGGAAGTTTAAGTTATAGTTAATGTACGCTTTCTTTTGGGGAACAATCACAAATACAAACAATGGGAATGATCTACAATAAAAACTGATTCTGACAAGTTTTGTTTATTTTTAGTAGCTCAGTAACTAAAGAAAACATTACACCATCTTGCTATATAAACTGCACCATGAATTATTTTAGCAGTGAGCTCATGACCCCAAGGTGTCTCAGGATACATGAATGATAAGCAGGTGCTGATACAGGTTGAGTTAGCATCATTAATTTAGTATCCAATTATTTTAAAGGATAAGAGAAAGAAGAAATAATGTTTTTACTTATTATCTTATGGTTTTGAAGGGGATTTCCACTAAGGCATACTATAAAAATGAAGATCTGCATATTACACTCAAATGAAGAATTCTTTTTTATAAAAGTATATAGGTAATTAGTCCTTTCTGCTAGTTGACTCAGAACAGATGCACTGTAAACCACTAAATGTGGAAATATCTAACTCTGTTTAATTTTAGCCTGGGAGTCAAGTAAGGGAAAAAGAGTGCTCTTTACTACTCTGCTTACTGCCAAAATGGCTTGCTTACCCACATTCCAAACAGGCTTTACCAATTAGCTATCCTATGGCATCACAGCCATTTTCAGTCATATCCCAAGCTGAAGTAGGAGTTAGAGATTACAGTTACATAGCATAAAAATTAAACACGCAACCTTTTTGTCCGCTTTGGAATATCAATGACAAGCCAATACGATTGCCTTGCAAAATAATCAGCTTATCTAAGAGATGGAGTCCTGCATTTCATCCTGAATTGCCTAGTCAGACAAGGGAAACAGATATTTCAAGCTATATCAAAGTTTATGTGATTGTGAAAAATTATTTTTACATTTTACCAGCTACAATAAGTTAATAAATTTTGTCTAACTACTGAAATATATGCCTGCATGTCTCCCTACTCAAGGTTGACTTGAATGATTACAGATGGCCTTTTATGTAAACATTATCCCAATTTTATCTCAGACACAAATTTCCAAATCTACTGTACTTTATAGAGTTTCATGTTCACTAAGTGCTTAAAATAACTAAGATCAATTAGTTTAGTTGCTTAGACCAATACTAGAGTATTTCATTAAAACAGAAGTAGTGGAGTAACATTTTCCCATGAACTAAGGTGCTTTGGTTTGCAGTATCAAACACAGTTCCTTCATACAATTATTCTTTGCTCAAGCATACAAACACCACAATATTTTAACACTATTCATTAAAAAAAAAAAAAAAAAGCTTTTGATCCTTACAAACATTCAGTAAGAATGTACTTCTACTTCTGTCATGACCTTGTAGCTCTCCTACTGAGGTTTATAGCAGAAAAGCATTAAGTGCTGAAACAAGAGAGGTCAGCTTCATCATTTTTATTTCAAAAATAGAGAAAGTGAGGCAGAGACGTGAAGTTATTAAATCACACAGCAGGACAGCAGGACCCAGGGACAGAATTCATAGATGTTATGTGCCACAGCTAAGTACTTACTGCAACTAGTAGCAAAAATAAATATAGGGGTGTGACTTGTGTTAATCATAACTCTAAATCACGTGGGCCTAATTTCAGTTGAACATTCTGATAAGCCATCGTTAGGGTTAAAGAAAAGAAACATCCTATCTCCATCAATACACATACCCAAATATTCACAAATGCGGAATTATTGAATTATAACATAGAATTATAGTCAAAGATGCAACATAATGAGGTAAACCACAAAACTGCCGAATACATTGGTTAACACAAAGGGTTGTATGTCAGGCATCATTTTTCTAAAGTACAAGGAGCCACATTTCTGCAAATCAATGTGAAGCAAGGTGAATCAAATCAATGCGTGGAGAACAACCCTCAGTTATTTCATATAATCTCTGCCCTTTGATATTAATAGAATTGGGTCCATTTAGTATTTTGTCTTTCTTACCGAGGAAAAACATTATGACATGCTGAGATGTAAGTTTTCACAAAAATGCTAGAACATTCATATTTAACTTGTTTGCTATATGTTTTTGAAAACAAAGTATCTTGAAAGGCTGCTTTGTTTTCCAAAATTCTTTTGAGCAAAACTTTAATTTCCTTTAGAGAATATGGCGACGTGGGTTCAGGGAAACAGTTTAATAGGCAATAACAATCAAGAAAAATAGGAAATGTGTAGGCAGCTGTAGTATACAGAAATGTCAGCTTTATTTGGATGATTACTGAATAGTCTCTGAAAACATAACAGTGATATTCCTATGCTGACCTGCATAGCACCTCTTCCTTAGTTTCAAGGTTTTTAATGCAAGAACATCTCATTCAATTATCATTTCCTCATGTTCACTTTTAAGCCCTGTTTATATATTTAACCATCACACTGACTATTCTGTAAATATAAGGAGAATGAGGAGCTCTAAATTCAACCAACAGAAAGGACTATACAGATAGAAAGCAAGGATATATTACAGTGACTTCAAAACCATACTGTCAGTGAGTGAATAAAATGATATGAACATTTTAGAAAACATGAAGTGTTTAGAACACTTGGTTTGTGTTATTCATCAAAAAAAATGGGGAGAAATACAACATTCAAGTTGCCCAGAGAGTTATGTTTCCACTCAGAAAATGCAGGGTGGCCCACCCTGACTCCAAGCAGAGGCTGTTACTAGAGACAGTGCTATGCAAGCTGGTATTCAGAAACCCAGTAGTGCTTACAACTAATCACTTCAGTTTACAAAGGTATCTACAAAAGTCTGGTCCCTTTGTCTTTTTTTCCCCCAAAAGTCCTACTGGAAAGCTATCTAACATTTGATGTTACAAATCTGATCAATCTGACTCTAAGGCCTTGGACTGTGTTTATTATGAAACTTCATGGATAAAATCTCTGTTAGCACGGCGATACTTTCACATACAAAAGAGTTAGCTCTCAGGATACCAACAATTCTGCCTCTGTATCTGATACCACCACAATCACATGTATGACGAAGATTACTTAGATCCCTAACTAATGCCATAAACTACATTAACTTGATCATACATGACCAGGTTTTCAAAATGCTAACAAAGGTTTGAGAATTTTAGCTTGTTTTAGCTCTGCAACAAAAGAACTCCAATACATGTTGTAATGTCAGGGCTGATCCTTTTCATCTTCCGTATGGAACTAATACATCTCGCAGTTACTCTTACGGATCAAGAGGAGACTGTACATTCCATTAAAGTAAAAAGTTGTTTGGTGCTCTGAAGAAACTATGAGGCAATTTTCCTCATTTTTTGTTTGCTCTGCTTGTTTGAGACCCCATCGATCCTATTTTAAAGGCCATGGTTGCTGTTTTTCAAACTACAAGGACTTTTAGTCTCACTTGTAAAATGCAGTAATTCCATGGAATGGATTTCTGATGAGCTACTGAAAAAAGACATCTTCTCCAGCAGACTAAAAATAAAATGTTTATATGGATATTTTTTCTTAAATAAGAATTTTGCTAATTCCTATATGTAATAGACTGAGATTAGAAATGAGAGGAATAGGACAGCAAATCCCTTCTTTCATTTGATCTCAGGAGTCTAGTACTACTTTTGGATCATATTCTATCTGCAACAAAAATGTGAACAAATTTAATTATAAAATAAGAAATACTATGGTTCAAACCTAGTGTTCTCCTAAGTAATCAACATGCATAAGGACAAAGCAGTTTAGTTACATAGTCTACTGGAATTCCCTATACAAATTCCACAAGGTGTTTCATGAAAGGCTTTTAAAGAAACTATGCTAACTGTAAGGGATAAGAGAAGAAAGTAAATAGATAAATAATTTGAGATTGGATAAATTATTTAGGAGAAAAGAAACATTGATAGGAAAACATGGTGATTTTCACTATAGAAGACGACAGAGCCCTGCAGAGACCTGCGCTGTCCTAGACATTCCAGGAGATTAATGTGGTGACCCACTCTGCTGAGCTATCCAGAGTAACCAGAACAGGGCTGACTGAAGAACTCCCAAAGTATCCCACCTGATTTGATACAGATAAATGTATTTTTGCTAGTGGTATCACTGCCTCATATCTTAACTTTACATGTAAAATGATAACCGAGCTGACTGCTTTGACTCAGAAAACAAGATTTCTGTTTATTTTAGAAAAGCGTTAGCTCAGTGTTCAGTAGGAAGGAAGGAACAGGCAATAAAACAGAAAATATCATCTATACCATTGCATAAATCCATTGTGTACACAGATACTGAGAACACTACATGCAGCTCTGGTCAGTCAAAAGGGTCAGTTTTAAGGATTCAAACCAAGAAAGCTCTGTTTCACAATACCATTCATTCAGTATTTATGCTCCCTGATTCACTCCATGCTCCATGCAAAAAGCATTATACATTCTCCAAATCCCAGAGCAGAGAGCGCAGAAATAAAAATCTATACACACGTGTATCTTGAATTTCGCTTACTGGTTAAGTCATTTTCTTTTCTTCATTTTTAAATGATTGCCTATTTACTATAGTCAACTCCAAATCAAATGGGTTTTGAACAACTCCGGGTCCAAACCACCTGGATGTGGACCTCAGAGCCTTAGACGAACTGCAACGGCAGAACCTCTTTTCCAAATGCAGTATTATTTGTAGATTTTTATGACTACATTGTTCTTGGTAAGTATGTATAAAACGTGTAAGTACCACCAGTAGCTGCACTTTACATACTGTTTACACAGATGTTAACTGATGAAGATAACGGAGTCTGCAGGTATGCAACACATGAGTTCTAATCACTGTAGACAATCCTGCAGCACAGTTTGATTAAAAAAACCTCTAAATTCCATGCAGAAACTTCTGCATAGAAAGCTTCAGCTGAAAGCCAAAGGGCCACGGAAAGGCAAGCCACTGAGAAAACACATGTCCATGGACAAAGACCACTTGCAAGTGAGTGAGGGAAATAATGTTTTCATAGAGTGATTGCTGAGTAAAATCTTGCAGTTGCTTATGGACGAGCTTTGTCCAAAACCTCCTGCCTGCGCACGGTTATTCTCAACTCTCTTTGAGGGAATGCTGGATATCAGGAAGACTGTTTTCTTGGAAAGGAAAAGCCTCAAACTGCCTATTTCACTAAATGAACTTTTTATTTCTTGCAGAACGACAGGACTGCAAGAACAGTGATAATCAAACAACTCTGCACCAGCCAGTGGACTGAAACTGAAACTAAAGCATCCAGATGGACAAATGACTAATCTTCAAGATCTAAAAGACAGCCTGAATACTCCAGCTGAAAGCTTGCATAACAGCAGGTTGAGGACCATAGTTGACGTGAATAAGCAATCTATCATGTGTCTGTCTTGCTGTGAATGAGGATGTTTTCAATAAGGGATAGACAAGGCTGAAAAGCTGTATGACGTATCGTGAGATGGTTTAGCACAAGGCTGATCAGCCTGCAAACTTCCAGGTTTCTAGGTGAATAGCTCATAAGGAGCAAGAAAACACTGGAGAAACTGAGAGCAGAAGACTCAAAGCTATCCTAAACAGGCTAGGTTTGAAAAGATTAGTTAAAAGATTAGTCATATAGAACCATTCCTAGACTTGTGGAGCACCTGTAAGGTCAGAGATATGGCGGGAGGACATCAGAAAAGAAGCGCAGATTTACCTTTGCCTTTAAAGGTCAGACTTCCTCTTAACTTCATAAGGCGGATGTCTATACTGGGTAATTCTCAGCCCAGAAAAACAGTCAGGAAGATGATGTTAGGCTTACCAATATCTCATACAGTTTTAAAAAGCAGAAAATAGCTGAGGTCTGCTCCAAGGCTCTGAAATCATGGGCAACAGATCTTTGCTGGAATACTTGATTTCACCCATGTCCCAGCAGGGAAGAGAGGACCACGTGCCATTATCTCTCTCAATGTTGAGAATACTATCAGTCATGATCCAAATGTATTACCCTTAACTAAGCTATCAGAATACCTAATAAGCTCTCTCAACTTTTCTACTATGAAAAACAGCAGAGTGAAGCTTTACTCTATTCAGTTTACAAAACATGATTTCTATGATCCGCAGGCAGTTAACCATGCATCGCAATACATATAAGCACACTGATATCAGGATTGCATCCTCCCTTTCTCTATGACTGGATTGGTGGAGTGCTACCACACCCTTTCTTCTATTGTGACACAACATTATAGGAAGATTGTGAACTAATCATATAGTTAAAACAAGCAATGCCTCAATATATCTCCTTCTAAGTGATTTTCAGTACAACCTCCAGTTTGTTACTTTTATAATATGGGTTTTAAACTAAAACCAGCAAATGCTCTGGAAACTGCCAAGAAGTTTCTTAATACAGTTCAGCTTCTGTATTTATAAACACCTCACTATCATCTGCCAAAACTCTATTTTGCAATTTCTTACAGCAGTATTCCTCTGGGAATTGCAACAGGATTCTTCCCCTATGGCAACAGGGCACCAAAGGAGCTATTTTCATTCCTTCTTCAGCAGTTGAACATTTGTAGTATTCTGACTATGGATACCAACTGGTCTTGCACTTCAAGCTATAAAACAGAAATCTTTTCAGCAGTAGATGCCTCATGTGCCTTCTCTTAAAAGTAATTTGAGTAATATACAGTTGTAGTTTGTTTCCTTTTTTCTTAAATATTACAGCTTCTCAGAGGCAACAGGAAACACACAGAAGATTTCACACAATTTCTTAGGTGCTCAATTAAAAGAATATACCCACAGACACAGAGGTTGAGGAATAAGAAAATAATTTCAGAAGGCAAGCAAGATTTACAGTAGAAATTCCACATAAGGTTATGCTTTTCTATAGGAGAACTGTAAGTAGAGGAAGAATGGAAAACTATGTACCTTCTAAATAGAAAAGCCTAATTAATTAATATATTTCTTTATATTGCTTAAGAAGACTTCATACTCTACACCAGTGATTCAAGATTGCAATAAATAGCATATAAATGAGTTGCCAAACAATGAGCCAGAATAAAAATAGTCACAGTATGTTACACTGTTGAAGTTGTGACACGAAGACAGGTAAAGTTACACAGGCAGTTTCATTTTTTAATATGTGCCTCCAACAGAAACTTGATACATAGGGCTCAAGTTGAAAGCAAATGTTGTCTTTAAAAAACAAACAACTTTGAAAAATATTAAATTTGTGCTTAGTTACTTAGTGGGAAAGAAATACAAGTTTTAGATACTATAAACATAAAATAGGCAAGTTTTCTAATGGACAGTCAATCATCCTTTTTGCAGCTTATGTATGCATAGGCAACAATTTCAAAAGGGGCTTGTATTTGTGAATGACACACACAAAAAAACATTTAACTGAATCTGTACTCAATTTACACAAACAAGAAAAATTACATTTTAGAGGTAAACTTAATAACATATTAACTCCAAATGTGAATTAAATTCCACAAGTCCATTAAAGAGAATCTGATTTTGAGCTTTACAGTACCGTTTTGATAGATTTACACCTGTCATATAAAACCAAAAAAACTTCCTCAACTTATGAAACCTACATGCAAGAAAGGAGGGAGACCAGATAAGCATCTCCACATATACTGAAACAGTTGTACCAAGACACAAAAAGGCATGGACCAACTGATATCTCAAATGTGGAAATAACTCTATTCACACCTAGAGGAGGGGAGCCAGCTTCAGAAAGTCTGGGGAATGTGCTGTAGTTTCAAGAGATTCTAGAAAGAAGATTTCAAATTAACTACATTACATATTGCACCACTTTTTCAAGATATACAGTGTACTACTAACCGAAAATTCTCACACAGAGTAAATACTAAGAACAAATGCCCTGTTGATGCGTATTGTGAAATTGCCTAAAATTCGGACTGAATTTATAGATCAGCATACAGAATGCATATAGTGCAATCTGGATTCCTTGCCTCCAGTTTTGTCTGTTACTTCTCTAACTTTCATCTGGGATGCTAGTAAACTCAGCAGAAGAAATAGCTTTCCTTTGTATAATCTTCTTGTAAATAAACACAAAACCTGGAAATAAACAATTACTCTCTTAATCACAGATTCAGTTATCTCTAAATGAAATGTTAAATTGCACCTTTACTGGTATCAATTTTATCCCCTTCTAGAATAGCTTCACATACACTGGTTATGAAGAGCAATTGACATGACATAGCCTCTAATTATTTGGTAACTTCCTAAACTAGCATTTATGCCACTAGAAATGTACAGTCATTCAGACTCTATAGACAATGGTGATGGTCACTATGAATGTTACAGATACAGATTAAAAAAGAATCTTAGCTGGGCAAGGGAAAGCCCCTCACAGTTCTTTTACAGAGATGAAGCAATTAATGTTAAAAATGCCAGAAAAGAAAAGGATCCAACATAAAGCACCAACACAAGTAATATTGGAGGATACTGTTGATCATCCTGCCTTTATTACTGAGGGCAATTTTGAATATTTTTAAAGTATTTTTAAAAACTGAAATAATCTTCCAATTCATAGACATAAAGGTTCCCAGGTAAACTTAACAAAAATTCTAAATTACTGAAATAACTTTTCTCAATAATATAATGAATGTTACCATGATCATCAACAGACAAATAATAAAAATATATCTTTACAGGTCATATACAGGGCATAAAATCAAAGGATTAAGTTAAAGATGATGTTTAAATCTTCATGGCACAGTACAGTACAAATTTCATGAAGTATTATAAAAAAAACCAAACACCAAATCCGATGAAAGATAGGATTCAGAATATCCCTAAAGACATCCAGATTACCAAACTGATTTATTATAAAAGTTTCTTTATTCTTCTGCCTGAAACAAAGCTGTGAGCCTCCAATGCAGCATGCAGAAAAAGTAACTGTTAGCCTTTTCACATCAGAAATTAATGCACAAAACTACAAACAAAGCCAAAGTTTGTGCAGTTCATTTCTACCCGCAGTAAACAGGGACATGGTTATTTAATGTTTACTAGTTGTTTCAAAATTACTGCATCATTTAGTTGATGTAGAACTAAGTTATTCTTCTCAATACCAGCATGTTTGCAAACTTCGAATGTACAGTTGAGGTCAGCTGTTAAGATGAATTATTCTAAAGATTCAGAAGAGCTAGATGTGATGCATCCAAAAAACTGAAACACCTAATATAGTAAACTCATTTTCTTTTAGACTGAAATATGCATTCTTAAATGGTGTCAAGCCTTACGATAAATATCTTCTCACTCATGTGGATCTAATCAAGAACTTAGTAGCGACTGGCCTGCTAAATCTCATAACTAATATTTCTGAATTATAGGAAATCTATATTAGATTAACTACACTTAATATCTATTAAAGCATTAGTTGTACTATTATGTAAACATACCTATTTTCAAATCTGTTTTTTAACCTCTTCCATAACTGTTAAACTTTTTTAAAAACTTGAAACAAGGTAAAATTTAATTGATTATATACATTTTGATTAATAAATCCAAAATGTTGTTTAGTTCAGTCAGTGTTTTAAATCACTTCCTAGCTAAACTGAAAGCAGGAATTTTACTTTCACTTTGGGGCTTGAGTGAATGGTCCTCTTCATTAAAAATACCAACGACACTGTCCAGTTGGATATTATTTACAAAAATTCATTTATTTTTATTATTACTAATATTTTTAAAAAGCACATAAACTTCTCCAGTACGGGCACTGGAAAATCACAAGTAAGGTAAATTACAAAGCTGCATCTCTTAACTATTAGAAGTGCAGAAAGCTGCTGTCATACATTTAGGCCACAGTGGGAGGTTTTTAAATACGTTGCCTTGAAAAACTGATTTTTAAGTGAAACCAGCTTTCACGATTTTACAGTGTCTTCTGAGAGAAATGTTACAAATAAACAGAAACATGTAACCTTTAGTATTATTTTGGCAGTAAGCTGAACACTGCAGCTTTATGATTTTACAAACCTTATTTAAGATTTTTAGCAAAAAAAAGTGTTAAGTAAACTGTATAAAACATCTGCACAAGCATTACAAGAACACTGAGTTTATTTACAAAGCAAATATTCCTGCAGATGGCTAACAATATATCGTGATGTCTTCAGAATACTAATTTTCTGAGCAGATCTTTTGGGCACGTGCTCCAAAAGAGTGGTATGTGCTCTTGCATCATATTTTACAGATCAGCAAAAACCATACCTGCTACAAACTGCTTAGATCAAGTTTTCCTGAGTTTGTTAGTGCACATCAGCCTATTAAAATTATAATAAAAAAGAAATCCAATCAGGAAAAACAATAAAATAATCAAAGAGAGTTCTGCAATCAAACATTAAAAGGAAAGTTTACTTATAACCATGCTTTAGATAGTCAATGCAATTTTAAAGTTTCTGCCTGACACCACATGTTGCGGGCCCTATATGGTCCCTACCATGTAACCATAGCACTAGCTGAACAAATTGTTTGCTAATCCAGATATGTGAGCTGTATTTCTATGCTGGGGCTAAAGAGGTGCCAGTTCTAAAACCAAGAGGTAAACATAACAGCAAGCATACTGTGTAATTTCTGTACCTGTAAGAGGAAAAAAGCTAGAGGATTTTACCTCATCTTCATTTTCTTGATATTAAGGGAAATAATTCTGACCAGCTGCTTCTTCCGCAGCTCATTAACTTCATAGTCCTTTATTACAATTATAACACTGTGTGTAGAAATCAGATTTCTGGAACAAAATGCAGATGTTTATAAAGTCTTGTGCCTGTTTATAGCTTTATATTTTGCGATACTAAGTGGATACTTGGCTTTTGGGTTGGGCGCTTTTTTTTGGGGGGGGGAACTGGTAAGAACATTTAAAAATTGTTTAAAAAGCGACTGATATATAAGCATTTCAGCCATGCAGTTGTTCACTCAAAAAAACCTCCATCTTGTATCATGGACTGAGTAATTTTAAAGATTAAGTCAAGGGTTTAAGAGAAAACCAGTTGATATATACTGTTAACAGAAGGAGCAGTATCATACATGCTGTGTTTCAGTTGCTTCCTCCTCCTTACCACTTCATTATTTTACATGGAATAAGCTTTATCTGTTTTGTTACTATTGCTGCATAGCTGGTTTCTCATGTTATGTAAGTTTATACCAAGTCCAAAGGTTATTGAGATCACATAAATTTTCTGTAAATATTAATCTATGCTTAGCTATCTCCAGAGTGACAAGCTAGATGCTAAACAGTGTCTAACTGAAGAACATAACAAGACAGTTCAAAATAACTCATTTACTTAGCTGTTTTCAAGGCAAAAGCAGATATATAGTTAATATGCCTGCCTTGGAAATTTTCAATTTCATGTTCTTATTTTACAGATATATGTAAAGAAAAGAATCTTTGTCTTTACTGAAAATCCAGAGAATTCGCCAGAAAATAATTTCATGCCATCAATAACTAGGAATATTCAAGTTGGTTTTGCACAGTAACTAACCTGAGTACCTCCTTAATTTAAGGAAAATAACTTCTGTTCAGATCAATCTGGTTGTGTTTGTGGTGTGCCTCGGAGAAAGAAACAAGGAGGCTCACAACAGCAGTCTGCTATAGTTACGGAAAAACTGGAAGTACACTATTTAATAGAATCTGCTCTAAATTCTTGTACCCTCAGCCAGAGAGGTCCTGCATGGATTGCTATAAAAATAGCAAGGTACACTGAGTAAGCAAGCACCTTATTGTGCTGCTTGTACTACTTGCTGGTTATGAGAGCATGTTTACATTAGCGTCTGCATCTGTCAAATCTCAGACCTGACAGCACTCTAAGTTATTTCATTAAATGCAACTGTCCCTAGTACCCTTACATATTCTTTGTAACTCAGATGATTATATGCTGAATTCTACATTAATCCTTTTCACACGACCACACAACTCAGAACATCTTCCTGCACAGCAGCAAATCTTTATCAGAAGCTGCATTATGATTTTAACAATTTGCAGCGTGTTTACAAATTTACAAGAAATATTATTTAGCAGCCTAAAGGATTTGTATTTTTGAATATATGATTGTTTAGTTCCCCTTGTTTGTCAATACATTCAGCTACACAAGAGCAGGATAACTGATTTCGGTGGATGTTTAATGGATGTTTTTGATTAAAACAGGCTAAAACTGAATTTTATTAAAACTCCCAGCCACTAAGAAAAAGATGTTCTATATTTGAAATAATTCTAATAATGATTAAAAAGAAATACCACAATACTTGTAATCCAATCAATCACAGTAGCACAGTAAGAGTGAAAGAAAACACAAAAGTAGTATTTAAATGTAAATGAAAGTCAGTTGTAAGAAATACGATAAACAAATCTATCCAACGTCAAAAGATGCTGGAGTTCAAAATTTAAGGTAAACATGGATGGCAAGGTTAACCTTACTTAAACTTTGACGTTTACATATCTGTCCTAGGTCGCGTTTTCATAGGCTACAATCAGATCAGATATACTTTAAATATAATACATGATAATGTATCAAAGTTGTAAGTCTCCAGTGCCCCAGAAGTATGGTATAAAGGTAATACACCAGTTAAAAACAATCTGTTTTAAACATCTATTTTGTGTCAGACCACGACTTAACGAATACTAATTGTGCTTAAAAATCAAGGCAAAACAAAGTGGTTCTTGGACATGAAAGATGAGCATTTTTAACATCAAAGAACCTACTGTACACTTCTTTATTAGACATGACTTTTTCACTTAAGCGGAATAAAGCAAATTAATGAATAGATCATCTGTAGATGTAATCTGAATTTTTGTAGTTGTGCCCATATCTTATACTCTCCAGCTGTAGTAGCTAGTGAAGCCGTTACAGACACTGAAAGTGTTCTATAGATGAGGTTTTGAACATCACATATTTGACGTGCAGCATATTTATTATATTATAAAGAGAACACTATGGGGGTAATCCATACAGTATTTACAATTATATAACCATTTACTGATAAAAATTCACAAATTAATTCAGTATTGTATTATTCTACAGAAGAACCACCATTAACAGTTTCTTCCCAGTATCAGAAAACCACTTAGCATTAATTCCTCTAATATATTCTACAGAGTTTTAATGTAAGACACCACTGTTACTGTAACACCTAAAAATGTTGAGATGCAGAATTTTATTATTTTTTTTTTTTTTTTTTTTTACAACTGAAGACATAACATTCTATGCAAAACACTCCTCAAAAATTATACACCATATTTATTCCCACTCTCACAAGGGGGGACTGACTCCTCCAGCCCTAGCAAAGACTGCTGTCACAAAAGACCACCACATTCAGGGAAGGGATGATAATCCTTCACAGATACCACTTGAAGAACAAATACACACAGCTCTCAGCACCTTCCAGCAGAACTAGCCCATCCTCCCAGATGGTCTAGCTAAGCCCCTAACTCACAAGCCTCCAGCCCTGTCAGGACACACCAGCTGGCACATACTAATTCTGCACATCCTTCCTCTCTCAAGTACTGGCAGCAATCTCGTGCTAACAAATACTAACACTTACAGTGCTTGTGAAGTGCCTATGGCAGATAACACCAAAACCAGCATTACCTCCAGGTAGCTGGTTGAAGTGAAGCTACAAAAGTAACTTTCACAGTATACGCAAGGACTCTATCCCATTAGGCATCTCACTGGGAAAAAGAAAAGTCATTTATTCTAGCCACAGACTTCATGGTACTCAAGCTTCAGTACAGCGTAAGTCAAATAATAAAGCTCCAATGTAACATAAATCATTATTATATGAAAGTTTACTTTCCTGTCACTACCGCCACATTCAGAAGCAACCTACAGTTCTGAGTATCTTTTAAGTATTTTCCATTAGTGCAAAATGTTTGTAAATGTTCTCTAAGCTGAGAACATCATTCTTTACTTACATCGTTACTTTCATTACAAAGTGAGCATGTAGTGTAAAATAATAAACTAGATTGAAAATATTGAGAGAAACTATAATCTCCCTTTACTGAGATGTTATTTATTCACAGGCAACGTAATTTTCATATTGTCCAATGGAAGCACTGAGTTGCCACACAGAAGTGCATGTTTTTATTGATTACCAGGAAACTGTGGATCCTAAATGTCAGCCCATGAATCATATCTTAAGTATCTATAGTATGAATACATGAACCAGGCTTCCAAGGTAAGAGGGAACAGCAGGGCGGGGGGAGGACTCCCACACCAAAACCCAGGAAATGTATCTTCCATCATTTTCTTCCCAGGTCGAGGAAAAAAGGTACTATCAGAGAGTAAATTATGAAAAAAATCCAGCTTCCTCTATAGTCACGGACTATCTCCCAGGCATAGACTAATAACAGTATGGCCCCCTAAAGAGACCCAGCAGTGCCCTCTGGTGATCCAGGTCAAATTTAGCTGTGATACCTGGGCAGAAAAATGGACCAGTGGCCCCTAAGAAGCTCCACATAATGGAGGATTCTGTCACCTCTGTTGGGGAATTACAAGGGAGCACATCCAATTTGTGTATATTTGTACTGTTCTGTGAAATTTCTGCTACAAAATTTACTTTGTTGGAATGAATAAAAATTATATGTGCATTACCAATATGCATTGTGTCCAATATACTTCTTGCAAGTTGTCAGTCCTTTGCTAACACTGAAGATGATGGTGGTAGGTGGAGCAGTTTTAGAGGATGGGACAACAAAAGATGCGTTTGTTTTCTTGTTTGCCTGGGCGATTTATTTATTTAATTTTTTAAAGTTATATAAGAGATTCCCACAAGAACATGGCAGGCTAATATGATTTAAATCAACTAAGTGCAGCAGACTGGCATTATCTTTTGGTCCTTTGATAAGTTTCAGAGAAACAATGGATAATGGTAGCATGGAAAATTCTGGCAATGTTGCTGGTCTCAGTGGAAATCCAGTATTCAAAAGCCACCCAAAGTATTTAACTGTATGGCAAGATCTACACAGCTGGATTCCCAAAAGAAAAGCTTAAAAATATATTTTTAAGGCATAATTAATTTAGGTTCTTAATATACTGTTATCATTGCTCACGTTTTATATCTTATTATCTCCAACTACGGTTACTCTCGCGAGTTCTAATCTTTCTTCCGTCCATTTTGTTATCCGACAGCTTCCTTCCACCTGCTGCATCCTCTTTTGCAATTCTCATATTATCCACAACACACCAAATATCTTTATTCTCATCAGCAGCTTTCCTTATTTCTTCAGATGTAGCTCAAGTACATTTAATGTTTTCACTATCAATGCATCAGCATACCCCATACTCTTACAGACATGTTATGTTGTCCTACACCTATCCTTTTGGGTTTGTTTCTTAACTATGTTGAGTTTTCTGAACCTGTAATACCGTTTATTTTTTGAACGTACCATTTACTTGTACAGTGTGACAAATAATTTACTGTAATCTGATTTAAAACTTGATTTTATTAACTGAAGTTTTATGACAATCATTATATATAGTCTCATATAGCAAATAATTATAATCTATAAAGTTCCTATTAGGTATGTATTTATTATTTGTATTTGAAATGTAAACAAAATAATCAAGAAAGCAGATTTGTTGCCTTGCATACATTTTGATGCTGTAAGTCAAACCTGAAAATAGCCTTTCAAATATATTCTTCAGTTGAATAGATTTAACTGGAAATAAAGTAAAAGGAACACAAATTCAGAAACAGGGAAAGTGAGCAAAACTTTAAGACAGTATTTTGTTCTTCTTTCAATAAAAGTTATGGTAATAGGACAAGAAACTTCTACATATTTTGGATTCTTACTTCACACAGATTCACTGGAATAGTGTTGCAGAAGAATCCGTTAACTCAGACCATGTGGATCTCAAGTTTTTTCCCCCTTAAGGAAAAGAAGGCACAAGACAAGGAGTGTGTCACTCAGCTCCACTTCAACAGCTGTTATTCCACTCCATTCTATGTCAGCTAATTTTTCTCTGTAGTCATTTTACTTCTATCTCCTGTGCAATTGGCTTTTGCATCTGCCCTAAAATGGCACATAAGAGCAGCAGATTCATTACCACTGAGCATGACTTTAATTCTTATCTGGCTACACAATGGGTTCAGAAGTAAACATTCTTTTAACCTAATTTATTTTCTAAAATACTATTACCCCTGCTAATCCATATTATATCTTAATTATCAATAGATAATTAGGGACATGAAAAATATGTTGCCAAGCTACTGTTTCATTTTCCATAGTTCAAAAAATGTTTCCATTCCTTTTCCGTTCATCACAGTAAAAAGCAGCAAATGCTGTCAGGCACATGATCTGCTGATCTGTGCCACTTTGCAGCCCTGCCTGTTCGGAAGGCAAATTGCTAAAAATTACAATGGAGAACAAACACTTTTGTTACTAACAGATAATCACGCAGTGCTTGCTATTCTTACACTAAGGGGCCATGTGTAATTTCTTTTTTCATTTTGTCTTTATTTATGTTATTTTGTGTTAGTTTAATTCCAATATTGCAAATGAAAGCCTCAATCTTAAGATAAAGCTGAAAAGTAAATGAGTTACTGAAAAGATGACTTACTAGTATTTACAAAGGTTTACTGTAGATATAATAATTTTTGTGAATGCCCACATATCCCCCATTTCTTCTCCTACAGACAACAAACAAACACTATAGCCTATTTTCCAAAATAAATTCACACTTCAGAGGCAAGATAATGCATTTTCATTTGAAAAATGAGCTTTATCAAATTACACACAGGATGAACATAAAATAAGGGATTCCATACAGCTAAAGAGAATGAAAGATTTCCTAGATATCAAACGGGAAAAATATTGCTGTATGCAGCAAAAATTGTTGTTTGGTACCATTTTAATGGTCTCGAAATGCAGAAGAAACCAAAAAGGGTACTTCCAGAAAAAAAAATCATTATTGACTACATTTAATAGATTACAAATTGTTGTCACTGTGCAGAACAAATTTCATGTTACAAATGGCAACGCGTATCAGTGTGTTTAAAACAAACTGGAGTTAAGCAAGCATATAGCATAAGTATAACACTGACTTTGTACTTGTAAACATCCTTTCCACACAGAGCCCTTTGGGACGTTCAAAGAATTTACTGAATGAGCTACTTGGAATAAATAAAGAACACTCGACTTGGCCTGTAAGAACACTCAACTTGGCCTGTAACACTTTAACTGATTAAAAAAAAAAAGTTTTAACTGTTCCCCTAGTTGCCTGGAAATGGCCATTTAGAAAAATGCTGCTGTGGCAATAGTAAATCTTTATTAATTCCTCATTTTTGGATTTTCCTGCATGGGGCTTGTTAAAAATAATCTTTCAATCCAACTAGTTCAGGACCGAAAATTTAGTACAATATAGTGAACCACACAAAAGTACTGAAAAAAAAAAAAGATATGTTTGGGGTTGGGGGGCTGTTGTTTGGGCTGGTTTGGGCGGGGCAGGATTTGGGTTGGGTTTTTTGTTTTGGTTTGGTTTTTTTACTTATTCACAGAAACCAGTTAATTCCGGCAGTAAAATTAGCTTAAGTGATAGTTACATAATCTAAATAAGAAGATGCATTTCTTCCAGCATATTACCATGCTTAGCTCTAACAAAAAACACCTTTAACTCAGTTACATGTACCAGCTACATGACTGTTCAAAAGTTTAGAGATGACCTGTCAAATATAATTTTAAAAATCTTGAAATGGATTTTAAAAGTTTGCAGCTATACTTATGTAAAATTCATTTACAAAGAAAGTTTAAGTGCTTGAATCTTTATTTAGCACTAAGATGATTTTCTAGAAGACTTGTGGGCTACAGGTGTTATCTGCAAAATTACCAGTTATAATTACTTTAGAAGTTCATTTCTTTCCAAGTTATCTGTTTGAGAGCATCAGCACCTACCTTGCCATACCTTACTTTGTTTGAATACCAAAATCTAAGAGCTCAGAGTTGACAAAAAAAATATTTTAAAGCTGCTTTATATACAAAATGCCTTCCCTACATCCACTGTACGTTCTGACTATAGCCATATGGGGGCAGTAATGTTAAAGAAAATAAAACACCCTAAAGCAGTCACCTTAATTAATTTGTTCACAGACAATTTCTTAAACACAAGGTTCTCACTACAATACTCAAAAGGAAACAAAATAAAATTGAAGGCTACTGCTCCTCAGAACTCTGTTTAAAGGGCTACCACAGAGTAATTGCTCTTTTAATCATCCAGAGCCTAGATCTATTTCTCAGTGTATTTAATCACCCCTCTGAAAAATCTACCATTATTTTTGCGTTTTTCTTACTAAATCTAAGGCAGTATCTACAATGCAGCACTGTCCTGAGACAGGCAGCAGATGGGGAGGAACTTGTTTGTTCATAGTGTCTGAAGAAAAAAGGTGCTGAAACAGCTATTATAGATTGCTACCAGAGTAGCACTTCCTGGATTAGAAGAACTTTACCTCAACATAAATTATTCTATCAGGTCAGCTGCTTTCCCCCTCCATGGAGTAGCTGGAATCTCAGTGGGATAACCTCTGCCGGGACATTCAGAGCAGCAGCTTCTCCCTTGAATTGAAGCTGGCCTCAATCAACAGCCCTGTCAGACTCAAAAATGAATATGCCTTCAACCTTCATCCTGTACCCCTCGGGCACACTTTCCCAAACTAGCTGCAAAAAACCACCATCACGTGTATCTCTGAAAAAAGCCAGTTCTTCTACCACCTTTCCACAAAACTAGATGATCAAAGCATCACCAATTATTCAATCGCTTCCTGAATGTACTGGTAATCTACAGGGAAGAAGTCATTTGTTGCTAGGTGAAAGGCTGTAGGAACACAGCAGCCAGCTCTACAATTTATTAGAAGAGACAGACCAGGAATACGAGCTATAGAAGCATAAATGTTTGCAATGTTTCACTGAAAATCCCCCAACAAAAATCAAAACCAAGAAAGTATGCCAAACACACAGTGATTATGACCCTGATCCCTTCACTAAAACTTACCATTACAGTCCCCCAAACAGCCTTCTGACTTTCCTACCACAACAGTTTTCAGCCTTTTGTGGTAAAAGGGTTGGGGGGTGCGCCTGTGTGAAAACAGGCCCTCAAAGATGCAGTCTTCATACCACTCAGAAGTTTGAAAACCCACTAGTTTAACACCAGTTGAAAAGCACTGTAATGTCATAAACCAACCAAAAAAGTAAACAGAAAGCTTCTTTTCTGTTCAAGATTCAATGACAACTACTTAATAACTTATATGAAAAAAAAAAAAAACATTCAAAACTGGAGTTAATCATATCAACAGAACTCCAAACCACTATTATAGCTGTGCTACTTGGAGATGGAAATTACATAACAAGGTTATCTTCTGAAATTATAAAATGTTTAATTGGCCCTAAATACCATCAACCTAGGTAGTAAAAGATCTTGAGTCTACTCAATAGGAATTATATGATTGCCTTAAAACCCAAAATATCCTAAAACCTGCATCATTTAAGGTGCAAAGGGTATGGTATTTGCATCTAATTTTGAAAAACTGGGTGGAAGCCTCCTTGCCTCTCTAAATCTGTATATACATTCCAGGATGAAAACAGCCGTTCCCATTACCCTTCAATGAAGGTAAACCTGTTTCTCCCTCACTCTGCATCTCCCAAGGCCAAATCTCTTGTCTCTTCACCTTGCAATCTCCTCCATCCTCTCTTGCAGCTCATCCAGACACTATTCATAAACATCTCCCAACTATTCATTCAGTTGTTCACAGATTTTTCTTCTGTTTATTCTCACAAAATCATAGAGCAGAGGGAAATAAGAAAAAACTAGAAATAAGACTACTTTGAACTGTTAAAAAATCAGAGTCCAGGAATGATACTTCAAACAAAATCACAGTTATTTGTAAATACTCATTTCACCTCAGGACTCAAAATCCCAAATGCCACTTAAGTCCCACTACACTGGGAAATAGGCAGACACATTCTACAAAGCAATATAGTAGTTGATACAAATCTGGAACAATTTCACAAAACGTTTTGATATCAACAAGATGTGCTTGCTGAGCTCCCAGCCACCTTGAAAAACAGAAAAATAACTTAGTTCTCTTTACAAGAATACAGAAGTCAAAGTTTAAAACCTAGATTTGAAAAATTCTAATGAGGTCTGCGAAATGACATGCAGTACCACAACTTACTAGACGTAATTCGGTCCCCACTGAAAATGAATTCTTATGTGATGATGATAGCTTATATTTGTTTACTTTTTTTTTTTTTTTGCTAAGGAGTTACCAGAATGTCTGTGACTTCTGTCAAAAATTAAAATGAAAATGAGCAGGAAACTTCCTAATTTCTTACCATACTACACAAATAACTACGACTGGCAATGTTATCCAACAATTGTGATGCATAACCATTTTGAGAGTTGGAAGGAATGAAAATAGGTAACGGGACAGGAGAACACTTTGAACATAATTATAAATACATGGGAGCCACCTAGTCCTTTGGAAGATGCAAAAGCCTGATGTCACTTCTGAAGAAACTGGTCAAACCCAAAGCTTGACTTGCAGTTTTCAAAACAGCAGTGATGAGCTCTCTTACTTTTGAGGCAAGCAGGGACTGTATCAGGACTACACAACACCCTTACTTAGAAGAGAATGACAACCCTTAAGTAGATTTCCAGGCAAGGAAAGGAAAGCCTTATTATCTGTATCTGATCATTAGCTCATGGAACAGACACTTTCTTATATAAAGGGCAGAAAAGGGTCAGAGCCACAGAGCATGTCTAGTGATTATGTTGATAGCTATCATGCCAGCGAACAGCTGGGGGAATTGTGGGGTGCATTACACATGAAGTTGACTTTATGGCTGTAAAGATATCAGCTTTCTTCATAATTTGGAACTAACAGGGAGTTTCCTCTTAAGGCAGATGGATTTTTTCTGGCCATTTGAGAAGGATCTTGGTTGTTAATGCTAAGAACCTGTACAAAGAGAGAGAATGCTAACAACTGTCTTAATTGCACTTCTGACCAGAATACCCAGAGAGATGTAGACTAGCAGAGCTACTGTATCAGATAAAATTCTTTCCCCAGACATTTGTTTGTCCTATTCAATCAGGATTTCTCAGATAAACATTTTAGATTTGGCACTAGCAATTCCAATTTTGCTTATGAGGAGACGTGCTGAAAGGTTTTGGTGTTGAAAAGCAAACATGAAGCATCCCTGGTGCACAAGTTTATACTGAAAGAAAGAAATATCACTATATATTAATCCTTGTGTGCATATGGGGTTCCTGCTAAAAACTCAGGGGCGCTAACGTGTCCACCTAAATCAAGAAGATATTGTGTTCCCCTTAAGTAACAGAGCGATATGGCAACAGGTTCCATGTACTATTCTTTGAGTTTCTGTTAGTAACTGTTGCCTGACTGGAAGGAAAAAAGGAAAAAAAAAAAAAAAGAAGGAGAGGAGAGGAGAAGAGAGGAAAGAGAGGAGAGGGAAAGAAAAAAGAAGAGAAAGAGGAGAGGGGAAGACAGAAAAGACAGGAAAGAGGAAAGAAAGGGACAACAAGGGACAAAAAGGGACAAAAAAGGACAAAAAAGAAAAAATACTTTGGTATATGTTCTTTTTAATAATTGAGTCTAGTTCCCTTACCATAAGGAACCAAAATACATTACCCAGTTTTACCTACTGGGTTGAAAAGCTTGCTGTTACCTAAAAGAGAGCATATTCAGAGTTTAAAAACAATTGTAAGCACAATGCAATAAATAAACCAATCCTGAACTCCAGAGGTTGTAAGTCAGTCTATTATAAAATTTACGGACCAAGTCAAGTGGAGTGTGGAGTGATTTTTTGCCTCTGATCCTTGTCAGACATTCCTATTTATTTCAAAAGACATGGACGGTTCCCACTCTCCCAAAGGAAGAGGATCAAACTGTCGGGCATCTTTAATTTCCTCAATTATTCAGTCAGGTCACATATGCATTTAAGCCAACCTAGGACTGCTCTGACACTGACAGCGGCATGTAACCAACCTGTGTGCTCCTAACCACAGCACCTGCAATATTCAAAGAGTAATCACAGCATCACCCTTTCACTGACAACTAATTATATCAGCTAAACCCAACAACAAAGCTATGGGATTAGATACTGACCTGCCTATTCTCTTAAAATGAAATGTCCAATATAAAGTTAAGGATAGAGAGAAAAGAGCATTTGTATATAAAAACATATATATATACACACACGCACACACACACACTTATATACATGCATATGTATGGGTATATATGTATGTATGTACTTGGTCAAACTTTTTGTCTCACCTACTTCCTCATCATCCCCCTTTAAATCAGTCTAGCATCCACCTGTTTTTTATTACATAGTTAAACAATTACATACATCCCAAAAGACATGAAAATATTTCACTTGCATCAAACTAGCCGTTCAGATTGAATTACCTTTTATCTGCAGTGCAGAGCCTTTACAGGATGATGGAACAATGAAATCCATTATTCATGTGAGACAATTATTTACCATAATTTACCATATTATTTATTTATTTAGGCTTGATTTTCTTTCTGGGCGCCTCAGACTACTTTCCCCTGCCCCAGTCAGGGTGGCTATCATATTAAGTCTCAAGCAGCTGTAGGACACTGTTCCAGCCTCTTCAGATACCACATATGGACAAGAAGCTTTCTGGCCTTATAAACAGGAACACAGCCATACACACTATCTATACACGTTATCTACATCTTGTACACACAGACACTTGCTTCTATTAGCATTTAGTTTTTTTCACAGATCTCTGATTCAGTATTAAAATCCAAAGCTTTATTCATAATACGATGTTTGAAACTTATACTATGGTTATATGGACCAGGTCCATTAGTACTCAGCAGAAAACACAGGTAACTGCTGAGCTTTACTTTGGATGTGCCAGTAGTTACTTGAAAACATACCAGAGGCAACTCAAAAACATTCCTCCCCTCTTTGCTGACCTCTCCTTGCTTCACCGGCAGCAAGGCTGACTGGGTGACCTAACAAGCCTTTTCCATCTCTTGCTTGTGTGCTAACTGACAGGCTCACAAAAGAAGAGTTTTTGAGGAGGAATTTCAATGGAGATGGGGAAATGCAATGCACAGTGACAACGTAAGAATAAAGAAATGAAAGAAAACAAAATGACATTTGAGAGATTGGCCAATCTTTGCCACTTCAAAGAAAACTGACTTTTTTGCCATTTGAGCATCTTGTTGGCAACATATGAAACAGAAATTGTTTAGCCTTATATATTTTCCATACTACAAAATACAACTTTTATATAATATTACCATTAAAAAAAACATAATCACTAGCTGCAATCTCATGAAACATTTATTGACTGAAAAACCTGTATCGGTTTACACATATACAGAGAGTTAATAATTTTTGAGTTTTCTGTCATCACAATGAATTAGCTTTCAGAGCAATAAAATATAGCCAAGGATCTATTAATAATTCAGCAAAATAATAGATGGTAAGTGTGAAATCACTTCGCAGGTTGTAACAGTGCTTTCCAGTAAAACTATTATAATTAAGAATCTGTCATCATTGCTACTTAAGACAAAGCAGTACGAGGGTTTATACTTTCAGTCATAAAAATCAAAGCTATTTTCCAGGAAATAAGTTGTGTTCAGCATTCCCATTCTTTTTCAATAAAAGTTGTGGTCAGGAAAAGTAGCCTGTTGCATTCACGTAATCAGGTTTTGTATCTTTTCTTATAAATCTAATAACAGAAGCATATAAGTAATTACACTAGTATTGTCATTCAGTATTGCAAAAACATTGGAAGGAACCTGCCCTACAATCTGCAATTCTAGTACGCACAGTAATTTCACTAGTGGATTCACAACTAGATTAATATACCTTCCCCCCCAGTGAGTATTTCAATTATATAAAACATTTCTCCTTATCACAGCAAGACTATTACTAGAGAACATCCCTTATTTTTAGATCATTCTCCTTTTCACTCTCTGCCTTCTTTACCACCTGTGTTTAGGATTCTCTCCATTACAGTCCTGCAAGAGAATAAGCAGTCTAAACAAAAAACTGGACAAATTAACCAACTAAAAATCTTTTGAAGATACCTGTCAAAACAATGATATCTAGCGTTGTGCTTACAAGGGTGCAATCACTCTATTTTTGGCGAAGTATAGCAAACTTCTCACTCTATCCCAATAAAACAAAACTCACTCTCATACCACTAATTTAAAGCACTGCCCTAACCCTGCTAATGCTATCACTGCAGCTACTGATTACACTCCTCACCACAACAGAGAAAGTCTATTACTTTCTCCTTAGCAGACCTCACAGAAGAGGAAACAAATAAATAAGCAGCAGAGAAAAAAAAGCTTGATAAAGAAAGGTGTTAACAAAGGACATTGCTGTCAAAGAGCTGTGCCACAGACAAATCTATAAATTAGCCGCATAATCCAATGAGACTATAGTGACAGCTCTAAAGCCCTAATGCCTGTTCTTTATCAGGCGAAGACAGATCTAGGTCTTTGACATTTTAATTAAATAGAATTATTACTGATTTGGGTTATCAAAACAAGAAGCCAGAAAGAGCGAACCAACCAGCAGCTAGCTGATATTTTCAGCATCAGCCACTATTTCTACTTACTTAATGCTTGAATTATGGGATTGTGGTAGAATAGTACTCTCTATCTTAAAAGGCATTTAGGCTCTTCCCAA